>NC_135076.1:22540000-23216250 GCF_051107435.1 Chaetodon auriga
TGTTCGCTCGTGTTGCTTTCAATCAAATCTGATCAAACCAGACCAACAGAGTCCACGTGAGGCAGATTAGAGTTTCTGACTGTTAACAGTAATAACTGAGAATCACTGACTGTTTTCCAGACTTAAATCTTGATTGCTGCTCATTTGGTCACAGACATGTGTTGTAATTTAAATACCTAGTTGTGAAACCAGAACATTGGTATATGTATTTGCATGTCATCAGCATATTGAAGGAAAAGTTTGAGGATGTGGGATGTATGATCAGCAGAGAAATGTCAATGGGCCTGGCAGTAATCCCTATAGTTTACCTAAATTACCTTTAAGGTAAGCATTTAGAGATGCATGGACTTTAGTGTGCATCATTATGTTACAGTCTGGGAGTGTTGTCCCAATAGCAGATTTATGCTTTAGAATTATACTTACTTATGTTCACAGAACATAAAATGACTATTTGTGTCACCAAAATAAGTGCTGGCTGCTGGACTTCATGCCTCAGTCTTGAAGTAAATCCAGTGTATGTATCAGTGACTGCATGCTAATGTTGGGATGGGAGATGTTTGCTGTAATCGGCAATTATTTTACTCTGAAAAGGACGAGATGTACAGTAAGCATCTTTGCCCTTACATGCACATTTGCACATAAGGAAAGGATTTTCAGTTTAAAAGCAAAGCTGAGCAGTGTTATAGTTAAGGAGCTGTACCCGGGACCTGCACAGGGCTTTATGTCATAGTGATAAGGTATGAGTGTAAATGCAGATTAGAGTTATCTTTGTGTGTTTTGAGTCGAAGCATCAGAGCGCTGGGGAAGCTGTCAGAGGGCTCCAGCGTGACTACGAAAGATTTGATTGTCACCCCTTCACAGCCAGACAGGCTCTGGCCTATTTATAGTGAGCCAACTCTGCTTTCTAATGGGTCCTCCGCTTTCCTTGCCTCTCCTCCTCTCACCTCTCCTCCCTTTTTCCCACCTCCCTTCCCCTCCTGATTCTCACACGATTCATTAACAGCTTTTGTTCAATCGAAGTATTTTTAGCCTCGATCCTCGCACCACAGTCCTCTCGGTATTCATCTGCGGGACGTATTTTTTGTACTTTATCTAGCGGTTGGCCCGTTTGTGTGTGATTGTAACAGTCAGCAGGTCATATATTTTTATCTTAAAAGTGTGTGTGAAACTCTACCACTCGCTGAAAGTGACTGCTCCGTTGCTGTAGCCGTTCGAAGGCGTTTGCAAGGTCGACCGACTAGTCGGTTGTTTATCTGACTGTGACTTCTTGGCAGGTTGATTTAATGACTGAAAGGCTGTCCAAATAACTGGCCCACCAGATAACAGAGGAGCAGACTGGATGGTCTCTGGAGGATCTCGAATCAGTGTTAGCAGCAGACACACAGTCTAATTAGAATATTGTTTGTTGGTGTGAGATGGAATTTTGATTAAGCTGATGCTCGTACAAAATGCAGTTTGATCTAGTTTCAACTTGTCGTCAGAGATTTTATGGTATTCTATCGTTTGATTCTCATTTTCATGGAAACTGGCCTGTATGCGCCCCCTTTAATCAAAACATTTAAGTTTGCTTTCCTCTACTAAAAGCAGTTCTTTATTTTAAGTTAAGTTTATACTTTCAAAACGATTGTGCCTGCTCATTTTTCACCAGCTATCTATTGATTTCGCTCCAGTCTGCTGATAATTAGCTGTCTCTTTGCTCATGTGTTGTTTCGAAGTTATAATACTGCACACGAGCTGTCTGGTGAGCAGTTTCTGTGCCGGAGTGCCTTAAGATCTGCTCTGTCTGCTGTCCATGCTGCACTTCTCTGAGACCTGATTTCTAGGAGCTAATAAATGTTCTTACTGCTGTACCGCCTCCAGCCTTTCTACAGTGTGTACGGATAATATCCTCTGCTCTTATTGCCTTGGCAAGGTCGTTATCTCTTTAAACAGTGATTGACTTTTAAAGCCCGTTTTATTTCTTTTAGCAAGAAATCTGGCAGCGTCTGACAAGTGTGTTGCTCAGTTGGTCAGTGCAAACCACTCTGATCTGGCGGGATGTAAGGAGCAGCGTATTAGGGGGTCTGTCAGCAAGATGTTTTGATTGTGAAGGGTTGATTTACTAAGCCCACACACAAACACACAGCTATTTCTGATCAATACTGGCTTTAGAAGACCACTTTGAAATTAAGGTCTGGATTCTTGAGAGGTTAATCACAGGGCAGCAGCAGCCCTTGTTGTCACACTGTAGGAAGCATTGGTTATTTCTGTCTCTGTCTGTCTTTATTCCCATTTTGTGTGTGTGTGTGTGTGTGTGTGTTTTAGAGGGCAGACCACCGGTACCCCAAACTGGACTTCACTCGAGAGGAGCTGCAGGAGCGTTTCAAACAACAGCTCAACATGGAACAGGCCTGCAACATCACCATCGACTCTGTGGAGGCTGCCAAGCCCGCCACTGCAAACGTGGTCAAAATGGTAAACAAACCCACCTGTTGCCTCTCTTTTATCCTACTTGCAATACACAAGACCACTAGAAACCCTAGTTTTGTAGTTCTGGGATGCTGAAAATCCACAAATACTTAGAATTATGTGTGTTACGAAATGAGTTGGTGGATAAATACATGGTGGTTTGGTGCCCAGTCTTGAAAATCTATGCCAAACAAAAAATCCTAAAATGTGCTAGCCGTCCAACACATGGTCTTTTATCCCTTAAACGCAAAGTGCTGCCTCACAATGGAAGAAACAGCCTGTACTGTAAAAGGTGCATATCATCTTGGCAGTGCTGTGGTTTGTTTGGACTAACTATGCTAATACATGTAACACAACGTATGTGATAGTGATGTATTGACATTTAAAATGCTTTCTCTACCAAAGGGTGTCCATTGTCTCCGATGAGTAAAGTTTCTCTGATGTAAACTTTGAAATGATATGCATTTAGGACTGACAGGTTCGAGGGAGAAACATCATATTCCTGCGGTGTGCCTTCTTTCCAACTCTGGCATTTACAGTCCAGCTTGGCTCGTCTGCCTCTGCAGATGGGCTACGTGGGAAGCGAGCAGGCTGAGAGTCCCTGGTGGTCAGGAAGCATTTACAGACAGGCAGGGCAGAATAATAATGTATTGTAATAGTGGCCTCTGGAGAGAATGCAGTCACCTCTCCATCCACAATCCAGACTGCGTCTCTGCCTCAGTCAGACTGAGTAAAACTTCGACTGAAGACTGAGTTGTGCACAGAACATACATTTACTGCAATACCTCCACAGGCACATGTATGTACATGAGTCGAACTGCTTACCCATGTACAGATTTGACATTTTCCATTATTCAGTTCATCGTGTCATGTCAGCCATGAAAACCGAGAAGCACATCTAAAAGCTTTATTATAGTGCACCAAAAAGGTAATGTTGTAAATAATGCTGAAGCAGATGCTTGTTCTGTCTGCAGGCTTTCTCCCACATTCAGAATACATCAGGTCGACATATGTATGTACAGTATTGGTTTAATGACAAAGGAGGTCGACGAATACGGTTGAAAGATACTGAGATCTCTGCCGTCTGGCTGTCATGAAACAGGAAGGTTATGGAGAATTTATGTGTGTCTTCCAAATGATAAGATCACTTCAGTAACAGCGCTGGAAATCAACCACAACCAATGCAAATGAAATGGCCTCAGCGACATGCCGGCATTTAGCCATCTTTAACACTTTATTATACATATTAACTCTCTAACTCCCAAGAGTTACATTAGAAGATCAATACCTCTCTCATGTTTCTGAACTGAATATGAAGCTGTACCCAGCAGCAGATTAATTTAGCTCAGCATAAAGACTGGACGCAGGGGGAACAGCTGGTCTAGCTCTGTCCACGTATCTCCCCGCAAACCCACAACTCGTCGTTTTTACCTTCGCTGCGAGATCTAACATGTTAATTAGTGAGCTTTAAAGCATCTGGAAGGCAGCTTTTTTTAACCTTTTGCAGATATCCAAGGCCAGCTGCCTCCCCTTATTTTCAGTCTTTGTGCTAAGCTAAGCTAAGCTAAGCTAACCGCCTACTGAGCATACAGTATTTCCCCAAGTCTCAGAACTGTTTTATTAACATCGATCCACTGGATTATCATCAATGAACGATGATTTGTCATTGATAAATTGTATACCTCCCAAATGAAAGGCGTCTCTGTCTTGTCCGTGGCCCGGTTGTGTTCCTCCCTCCCGTCAGCCAAACAAGCCAAACCATCAGCTGTAATGCACACTCATGTTGCACAGTACCTTGTGTCCACTGAGAGCTGGCTCCATCTGCTGCCTCACAATTTATCACGGCTTTCCATCCGGTCCTTGCAGTATGTGACAAACAAGGACTGTTGGCGGAGTCTTCGTTTTATTTGACACTTTCTTTGAGGGTTTCCTGCTGGCAGCTGCCGTCATGAGATGGATGACCTCCATTTGTGTTGTCCTTTCAGAGGGAGCTGCTGGCGGATCAGCGGGCACAGTGGCAGAAGATCCTCCTCCAGGCCCTGAGGGAGAGCAAGATGATCCTGGCTAAGACCAACACCAAGGACTACAGGCTTAACCTTTATCCCTACCTCTGTCTGCTGACGGATAGCGAGTATGTTGACATCATGATACAGGTAATGCACAGCACCTAACCCAGCCTGCTGCTCAATGACATGCCAGAAGTCTCGGCTTTAACAAAGACTAGTCAGGGTTTGAGTCAAAGAGATTTGATTGGCGACAGCTTGGCTTTACTACAACACTGAAAAAGATACGTAGTGATGTCACTGCTGCCGCGCTCCTTTGTTTTCTCGACACGCCTGCTGTGCAATACGATCCCACCAATCTGGGAAACCACAATATACAAATCAAGCGGCTGACAGTGACAACAGCTGCTAAAGCATCAGGCTTGTTCTTTGGCAGCAAAGGAGAGCGTGCTTTGATCAGATACCTTTGCCTCCAACGCAGACAGACACACAGGATGTTAATTCTGAAAAGACCATTCTCACTTTGATTTCCCCTCTGACTGAAGGATTTCTTTTTCATTAAACTGAATCAAATCTGCCAAAAGATTTTGTTTTTTTTTTTTGCAGAAATGTCATAAATGTTTTCTTCTGTTTGACCTTCTGAAATGTGTCCCGCTCTCATCCAGAGTGTAGCCAACCTGCCTCCCAGCGGAGAGTCTCTGAAGATTTTAGCCAGAGATCTGGGCAACAGGGTCTTCACCAAGTACTCTGTGCGGCAGAAGCACCAGAATCAGACGCTGGAAAAGCTGGCCAACATTTACTACGCTTACACAGACCTGCTGGCCAAAGATACCAAGGTAGAGAAATAATCATGCTCCACATTCTTCCCATATGTGTGCTCCTTATGTGTATTGTTGTTGCAGCTCCTGTTTATCTACACAAGATATGCTTTCATTTCTTTTGCTCGCACTATGGTACAAGACAGTATGAGGCCAGTTTGATTGCGTACCTCCTACATAATCATATGTACTGTATAAAAATTGTTAAAAAAAACCCATACAAACAATTTACTTGATGCCATAATAATTAAGAAAATATCATTTTAAGTTGTAGCAGACTGTGTTCACAGCAGACAATGGTGCAAACTAAAGGCCATTGCAGTGTAACGGCTCCGGTTACACGAGAAAACACAATACATGGCTCTCAATTGGAGTCACCAACGTATTGTATCGAGTCGAACAGTAATTTTTTGTGAATCATCACACATCTCCTGCACTTTCAGAAGCTGCGGAGAAATTATGGCAAGCCGTCAACCTCAGCAGAGAGTTGTGTGAGATAAACGAGTTAACTAAGATGAGAGACGAATGATTAGCTATTGATAGGCGCTGAAATGGGACCGGTGTTGAAGTGCGTGGAGTACTTCGCGACTGTGTTCACCACCTCATGGACACGTTCGTTATTTTTTGGTGCAATAAATGACAGCGTTTCCTCAAAGAGGTTTCACAGCCAGTGGTCCACCAGTGTTTTGATGGTTCTGGTACGCTGGGGAAAGACTTGAGTGTCATCAAGACTATAACAAGCGAGAGCTCATTATACTGCGGCAGCACGGTAAAGTGGAAGTTAGTTAAGGTGTTTGTGTTTATGCAAGTTAGTTCACATGCAGCCTTTGTAGTTAAAATGAGGCGTGTTACTTTGTTTTTTGTTGTTATGGCACAAAACTCTTGTCTGAGTTCTCACTTTACACATTTACATTTTCGTGCTTCTGAAGCCACCATACATGTCACCTCACATCAAGTCTAAAATGAAAACAACCCTCTTCCATTCTCCACAGGAGTATGACGTCCTTCCCAGGGAGCAGTGGTGTAAGCTGGAGATGGAGCAGAGTTCAGGACCCGCGCTGCAGGGTGGAGAGACCTCTTGGCCGTACATAGTAACTCTGGAGCTGGGCACTTACATGGTGGACATTATGGTCAAGAACCTGAAAATTAATAGCGACATCCTGAACCCGGCTTACGACAGGAAGCTCATCCCCATCCTCTACCACATGTACACCTTCCGCAGCACACGGCAGGTACAGTATGGGTGCCCACTTGCTCTGTTCCAAAGGGATATCAAAGGAGTTGGCTGCCCTGGAGTTGGTAGCGATTATGCTAAAGCGGTGGTGCCAAATAGACAGAGTTTTGATAACCTGGTAACAGGATTCCTGAGCATCAGCCCTGACCAAAAAACATCCTTTCAGCTGAGATTTATGTGGAGAAATGGTCAAGGATTACACTTAAAGGGATCTCCTGGAAACTAACATTGAGAGAAATATTGAAAAGGATTAAAAATAAGTGAGGAGCTGTTCATTATAAGAACCCTCCATCAGTCAGATCAAGTTTTGACTTTTTGAAAACTACACAGTCTGGTCGAAAGATTTACAAGGTGCCGTTAAGTAGTTGTAAAGTTTTAAGTTTTCATTAATAGGAAAGGAACCAAAGTGGAGCAGAAACAAAGGAAATACCTGAAAACACTTGACCTTCACTTTGGAGAAGAAGACTGGCTCTAAAGCCTATTACCTTGTACACTTGTGCTCCCCCTGATCCAGTGTAAAGCTCCAAAGAGTGTGAATTATAAAACCATTTCCCCCTTGTGTGAGTTGGCAGGAGGAACAGTGGAGTAAGATGAATAGGTTCCAGGCTAATCCCTTTTTTAGTGTCCCCTTAATTGGCTCGCTGATTTAGTGCCATGGGACCCTGCAGGAGGGTGAGCCTGCTGTGTCAGGGGAGAGAGGCGCAAAGAGAGAAGGAGAAACGGGAACTTTTTTGAACTTTATGGACTTGGACAGCAGGGCATACTGTTGCAGAATTTCGTTCTGGTCTGTATTTTACATGTATATCTCTTCCCCCCTCTGCTTTCTTTTCTCTTATTCTCCTCCTCCCCTGTCTTTCTCTCTTTGGAGGTTAGCCCATCAGGGGAGCATCCTAATGATTTTACAGCACAGCATGACAGTCTGACTCATGCAAGCAATGCTGAGGTGTTTTATTTTTCTGTCAGGTTACTGTTTTGTTTTTTGTTTTTTTAAATCATGTTCTTTATGTCCTGCATGCTGTAAGCATGACTTACAATGAGGACACAACAACTCTTAAACAACAACAGCCATGATGGGAAAAGCTTCATCCTTAGTGTGCTGCCTTGACTCCTCAGCAGGGTTTTACATAATTAAATTAAAGAAAGAAAGAAGACCCAGCAGATAATCTGCAGTGTGGACGATCCAGTAGAGGAAGCAACAGTTCAGTCATTGCTTTTAATAAAATGAAAATGCTCATTTAAGATTTCTGCTTCCAATTGGATTTCCTGTGTTTTACCCTCCAGATCGGCTTCATCAAGCCCCACCCGATACTGTCGCAGATGCAGCAGGAGGCCATGGAGACCAAGCTGACCTTTGACTCCTATGTGATGCCGATGCTGTGCCCTCCTGTGCCCTGGACGTCTGTCAAGTTTGGGGCCTACCTGCTGACACCTACCAAGCTGATGCGCACAGTGGACGGAGCCATGCAGCATACGGTGTTGTTGGAGAAATGCCAGAACCTCCATGCAGTCTTGGATTCTCTCAACCAGCTTGGGAACTGTGCCTGGAGGATCAACAAACCCTTGTTGGATATTATCATCTCCATCTTCAATGATCGGGGTAGTGATAAGTTAGACATCCCTGCT
This sequence comes from Chaetodon auriga, assembly GCF_051107435.1. Taxonomy (NCBI): domain Eukaryota; kingdom Metazoa; phylum Chordata; class Actinopteri; order Chaetodontiformes; family Chaetodontidae; genus Chaetodon; species Chaetodon auriga. The sequence continues at coordinate 22,548,127 of NC_135076.1, forward strand.
CCTCTGTCAGAGGCCCCCAAAATACCCCACTTCAACTCCCACGATCCCACTTATACTGCTTCTGAGAAAGCCCACATGAAGAGGGAGGCGATTAATGCCAAAAAGAAATACAGTGAGATGCACAGCCTGCGCATGGACGCTCTGTATAAACTCTCCATCGCCAACCACGTGCGGGATGAGATCTTCTGGTTCCCACACAACATGGACTTCCGGGGACGTACCTACCCCTGTCCTCCCTACTTTAATCACCTAGGAAGTGACGTCACACGGGCTATCCTTGTGTTTGCAGAGGGGAAGCCCCTCGGTCCGAAGGGCCTGGACTGGCTTAAGATCCACTTAGTTAATTTGACAGGACTGAAGAAGAGGAGCTCACTAGAGGGGCGGCTGGAGTACGCCGACAGCATCATGGAAGACATACTGGACTCTGCTGACAACCCTCTCAATGTTTGTCTTTATTGCTTTTTCCTTTTCATTGATGGCTTAGTCCAACCATGCATTCATTGTCCCACATAGCAGTTGTTGTTAGAACTACTTATTTTTGAAGTATCCATAATTACATTTTACAAAAACAGCGACTTTTCAATTTCTGAAATATGCAGATTACAGCATAACCCCTGCCTCTTTCACTGGGGAATGGGCACTTTAAGCAGTGACAAGATCTAAAGGGGACATGAATATCTGTCAAAACAAAAAGGGAAAATGCTTTTGAGGCACTGTTTATGTACGCAGGATAATGTGCCATGTGCTTGTGTTTGTCTTTCTCAGGGTAAGAAGTGGTGGATGAATGCAGATGAGCCTTGGCAGGCTCTGGCCTGCTGCATGGAGATAGCCAACGCTGTGAGATCTCCAGATCCAACACAGTTCATCTCTCATTTCCCTGTTCACCAGGTGCCGTAAAAAACACTTGAAAGAATTATTTATCTGTGTACAGAGTTGCATTGTGATTCGACTGTCACGTTCAGTCTCCTTCTGATGCCTTCTTACGTAAGACTGCATAAAGCTGCAAATCAGAAATGTCAAAGTAAATTCATTATTTTTCACTGAGGTCAAATAAAGAGGAAACATAATTAGGACTGATTATGTTTAGGTGTAGTTCCAGTTTATAGGCTCCTAAAAATAAGGTGTGCCACTCAGTCATGTTTTATAATGCTGTTTCAGAGGGCACATCAAAGTTAACACGGCGGGACCTCCCCAGCCGTCTGTGGCCGTTTTACGTTATCAGCCATAAACCTGCAGCCCTAATCTTACCAAGCAGACCGCAGCCTCAGCTATCCTGCATCGGGATCTGTCATATAAGCCCCAGTTTTCTCTTATACAAACCAAAGCAGTAAATAATTCGCGTCAGTTTGTTTACTGCACTGTGTGGCCCTGTAAGTGTGCAGCCTTATGTCAGGAATTGAGTGATTTCCAGGTTTAAGCAGTGCTGCCTGCCCCTCAGGCCTTTGTTAGTGGCCTTGTTATAATGCAGCTATTATTTGGCACTTGAGAATGAGTGTCTCTGATTCATGTTACTCTTAGGAATACTCATGTTCGGCAATTTCTTTGAATAATTAATGTTAATTATACCAAACAAGTTATTGAAAATCGTGTCAATAAAAGTGCCAGTAAAACTGCAGTTAATACAAGTGGCAATAATTTTCCCGACTCCGGGCTCTGAGCATAATGAAAAGAATAAGACAAAAGAAAAAAGCATTTGAGGAAAAAAAGCAGTGCAATCAAAATGGTTTAACGTATTTAGCATCTGCTCGCGGCTGTATTTAAACGCTGCAAGGCATTCACCGAGTGCAGCTCTGAACCTGCTCAGGGACCGCACATGAAAATTAGCCTTTTGGCTAAATCTGTCACAATTACGTCAAATTGATGGTAATTAATGTGTGCTATTCCTGATGAAGTAAATAAAGGAGAGGACAGAATCTGCACAGCCAAAAGGAGTCAGTTTGTGGGAGAGACTTTAACTGCAGTTACGGGAACGTTGCCAACTTCACTGCGATATTTCTATTAACGTTACCTGGTGAGCTGACTATGTGGACGTTAATGGTACCCAGATGCAGTTAATCTCATTTAAACTGCTCAGTCTCCGTCAGCTTCAGGCATTTCATTTTTAACAGGGAAGATGATAAACCCCCGACAAATGCAATATAAAATTGACCAATTACTCTTGATTCGGTGTGAACGGGCGAATAATTTATCCTCGGTTCATTTTCATCTCTTCTGATGCCAAATCCAGTCCAGATGTTACTTTGAATGATGCAGTTAATTCAAGATGCTCATAGATGGTTTGAGAGTCATCAAGTGCAAAATTCACTTTGTGGCTTTGGGCTGCGGGACATTACAACATGTTATTATGAACCATCAGCCTCAACCAAGTCTCTTTTCTCATCCATTGAGCCCGAACTTGTGTGTTCAGTTTCTCCTTGTTTCTGTCTTCCTTGCTGGTCTTTCACTTCCATATTCTTTGAATCATCTGTTCTTTGACTCGTTCAGCCTTTCTCTCTGTCTCATTTCTCTCCTCCTCCACATCACTGCTTTAATCTCTGCTCTCCTTCCCTCCGCCTCTCCTCCAGGACGGCTCCTGCAATGGTCTCCAGCACTATGCTGCTCTAGGCAGAGATGTTATTGGGGCCACGTCAGTCAACCTCATGCCCTGCGAGGTGCCCCAGGATGTGTACAGTGGAGTAGCCCAGCAGGTCAGCACCAGTGAGCTGTTTTTGGTTTGCACTGTTTTGTTCCCTTTGAACTGCACAGACTGGGAGAAAGTGAATTGTGGTAGATTTCAGCAGCGAGGCACGCTGCAGTCGCTGAGCTGTTAATATTCAGATGACTCACTATATCCCACAGTGAGTAACAGACGAGGCGCTGAGAATGTATTTCAAGTTTCTCACTTTAGGTCTTGCATTTAAAAGCGCTTAGTTTCTCATGCCTCGCATCAAAGTGCAGTGAGAGTAAACTGCCTCCCATATCCAAAGACTCAAAGGACAAGTCTGCATACAGCGCTATCAAAGGACCCAGCCTGCTGTGAACCTGCATATTTTTAACCAGAAACAATTACCTAATTGTGGTGTAGTGACATTTTAGTACAGGAGGAATCTGAGTGTGCTGAGGAAAGAAAGTCTGTCCCAGGTCGAATCCTTCCAAGGGTAGTGGCTGCAGCTGCACAATGTAATGTGGATGCGTCAGTGAGCGGAAAAGTGGAGTACAGTTTGCTGCAGGACGCTGTCTCACTGTGGTATTTTTACCTCTGGGCATTGCAGTTATTGTTAGATAATGCTGTAGATTATATCAAACGTGTGGCCGACCAGGATGAAAGAAATCTGGTTTCCTGTAAAGATAAGCTGTGCAATCAGTAACATTTCCAGCAGTCATATTAGTGGAGACCTGTTAAAACTAGTTGAGCAGCAAAAAATTAATTGACAGCTGTTTTTTTAAGTCATTTTTAAGGCAAATGTTGCTTAAAAAATATCACTATGAGAAGCTTTTCTTTGTTTTATGTGAAAATGATTTGAATATCTGGGTGTTTTTGACTTTCGATGACGTCGCCTTGGGTTTTACAAAACTCACTTTCAGCACTTCTGCCCTGATTATGTGTATTAGGATTCATGCTCAAAGTTTAAGAACATCCTCCAAAAGACATAAACAGAGGCTGTTTGACATTTGCATGTCACGTGTGTTTACCCGCGACGTGTTTCAGGTGGAGGAGTTCCGAGCACGGGATGCGAAAAGCGGTCTGAAGATCGCTCAGGTCCTGGAGGGCTTCATCAGCAGGAAGGTGGTCAAACAGACCGTGATGACTGTGGTGTACGGGGTCACGCGGTACGGGGGACGCCTCCAGATAGAGAAACGACTGAAGGAGATTGATGACTTCCCCAAGGTACGGTGGTGGTGGGTGGGTGCTTCCCTCGCCCTGCGCACTGTTTTATTTTTAGTGTTGTGTCAATGTGGTATGACAGAGTAGCCTTCCAGCTCAGGATCCCCCTCTAAATGGGGCTCTCCTCACACCTCGGGCTATACATTCTTACACACACATCGAGCCCACGCGGACTCGTAATGAAGCACAGAGTCCTTTCTACTGAGGTTTATCCTCCCTGCGTATTACAGCTCCATTGTCTCCTGCATGTGCATGAAGGCATTTATCACGCGGTTGACAGTCACTACACACAATCTCAGCACAAAGGCGTTTTCAGTAACTTTGACCTTGAAATTAAGAGTCCAGGTGAGCTGCGTGCACCAAGAGCAGAAGCTTTTAGCTTATTTTAGTATTATCTTATTGCAGTGAAAGAAGATATTCCATGGTTGTATCAGGGAGACCAGGAGATAAACAGACATATTTGATATCCTGTGCGCAGTCATTATGAATCTATTTTTAGCTCAACACCGTTTCACTTCGTTTGGGTCGACGTAAATGGTTCTTTGGTGGATACACCAGTTCTGTCAAACGACACCATGGCAGGAGAATGGAAGCGCTTAATCTTCTTATAGCTCTGTAGTGCTTGTTATCTGTCAAATAGCTATATACTTCCTTACAATAGTTGGAGTTAATCTCATTGTGTGTATAGATGGGATCGGCATGATCCTGCTGTCAGTGTATCTACCATCTCACAGCCAGAGGACTGCGCTAAATGACTTCTGCATAATGTCCCTAATTGTTTAAACAGGGAATAGGGAGGAAGTGTAATTGTGAGTGATTACAAGGGGATGGATGGGGGATGAGACGGTTCCTCCCGAGGAGGAGATCGTATCGCTCTGATAATATGAGAAATATACTGCTTTCATTCAGCGATCAGGCTTTTATCACTTATATTTGCATTATACATTTAATCCCTAATGATAACTAAGTGAAAAGGCAATCTATAGTTTGTTTTAATTGAGAAATGCAGTGGAGCAAAAAAAAGTAATCTGTGTGACTGTGTGAAAAATTACTCAAGCATGATCATATGTTGTATTTCCAGGAGCATGTGTGGGATGCGTCTCATTACCTGGTGCGTATGGTCTTCAGTGGCTTAAAGGAGATGTTTACAGGGACCAGGGAGATCCAGGTGGGTTTTTCACACCTACATAAAGTCAAACACACAGAATTTTTCTCGCTGAATTACAGCCAATACAAACTCACACTCGTGTGTCACTAATTGCACAGCAGGGCTAAACATTCGGTAAATACAGTGTTTGTTAATACAGTTGATCCTCTTATCTTTATGTTAGTCCATCATTTTCTTTTCATTTCCTAATGATTTCCTGGAAAGCAGTATGTAATTTGGCACTAATTATGGGGAAAACAGTACAATAAACAATAATGAATTAATAGTCTTAGGCTTAATTGAGTCCAATTCATTGCAAGTGTAACGAGTCTTTTAGTCACGTTCATTTCAGCATATATGAAGACTCATGAATTAATGTTGAATTTGGTTTATATTGAACTTTCTTTTCAAAGAAATTTGTCTTTAAATCAGCCGCAGCATATAAACCCAGCATAACTCTTACTAAAATACCTGAAATGAAAGAACTTTTTATCTATTTTCCTTGTAATTAATAACAAATGACATGATTCTTTCCAGGAATCTTCTTAGGAAACACCCGTAAAATAAAACATTTTACTGATATCTGACCTACTGCTGCATATAGGTTGTTATTTTATTTTCATTAGGGTCTAGTCTTCTTCACTATCACCCCAGCAGTGGTATCCATTCATCACACAGACTCCATTTCTAGATTAGGACGTGCACCTGGTGGGGGATTGTGCATTATCTCCACGGGCAGAGGAGTCTGGCCAGCAAATAGAAACACCACCTACTGATGCTGTGTGTGTGTCCTTTGGGGAATGTGTGGGGACAGCCCAGTCTGAGATGAAAAATCCCCTTCCCATCATACCTTGGGGCAGACCTGATGCTTGTGTGTGTGTGTGTGTGCGCGTGCACCCGCTGCTATTAAATAGGTCACATCCTCTCACATTTCGCCGCGGTGAGTTAGAGAGAGGGAGCTAATCAATCCCCGATGCTGTCATCCCTGACCTCTCCTATGTTCTCTGTACATTTATTCTGTCAACACCTGCTCATTCTCCTCAAACTGCGCTCCCACTGCCTGTCCACTCTTCTCCCTCCCTCCCTCTCGCTGCCTCTTATCAATCTATTGATTGATCTCTCACTCCACTTTCTTTGCTTTCATGTTCTCTTCGTTTCACTGTACCTGGGAACATAAGGAGGGAGGTGATGATGAATGGAGCAGCTTTGGGCCAGACTGCTGCCTCGAGTTGCTGGGACGTATTTATCTTTCTCACAGCTCTCTGTGTGCCTGCATGTGTGAGGAGGCTCTTGTGGGACATTAACGGAGCTTCTATTCTTATAAACTGTGCCAGACACTTATGCAAACATCACGGTTGCACTTTTAGAGTAAGCAACAACTCCCCACCTGTTCCTCAGCGACTCGGCAACAATTGCTCGCAGCTCCGGGAATTAGAACAGCAGACCTCTGTGTAAAGATCGTCCGCTGATGCTGTGGAGAGAAAGTTCCTATTTTCTGTTTATTGTTCCAAATGCGCCGTAGTTTCTTGATTTTATGAAACCCTCCACCCAGCAGAACAGGAGAACTTCATCACCCACCTGTCCAAACTCGGTGATTTCAACTTGATAGCTCCATTGCATGCACACACGCACGCACACACACACACACACACACACACACACACACACTTACAAACACAGCAGAGGTATTCACACGCCTGATTGGTGAAGGGCTTTGAATATTTTCTGAGATTGCTCATCTTACCTCTGCTGGCATCCATGTGTTGCAGGATTGGCTGACAGAGAGCGCCAGGCTCATATCCAAGTCTGGCCACACTGTGGAGTGGGTGACACCCCTGGGTTTACCCATCATTCAGCCATACCACCGCACACGCAGCCAAGTGGTAAGTCCCTTCTTAAGGCATGTGTGGAGGCTCTCTAGAAGTCTCTCAAAGTGAAGTTATGATAATTTATCTCAGTGTAGGATCTTTTTTTTTTGGGGGGGGGGGGGGGTGTACTCCACTCTCCGTCACGCTGCAGAGCTTTTGCATGATTTAAATGTAATCTCACACATTTTCAAGGGGAAGTATTTGCGCTATTCCTGTCCTCTCTTTTGTACAGCTGGTAGAGGAGCTCACCTGTCATCTTGATGCAAAGCGCCACAACCACTCTGCATCTTCGCCATAGTTTCATACACTCAATGATAGACGACTTTTCTGTGTTTTCAGAAATTCACTGGCTGACCTTTCGAGTGTTCTCCTCTCGTATCTATTCCTCTTTGTCTTGCTCCTCTTCGCTCCTTCTCTCACCTTTCACAACACTCTCAACAGCCCCACAACTGACCTTTCCACAGCACACACTGTATCCAGTTATTTAACTCACATAGACACAAGTACTTACAGTAGCCATTAATCTCTGTCCTGACACACCAGTAACTGCTGTGTGTAGCAGTTTAGTGCTGTCATGTCACAGTAAGTCTTTTGTCTTTTTGTTCCAGTTTTTCCATGAGGTATTAACGTGCTTTTAGGTCATTATCATAATTTCACAGTGTAATTTCCACTCATTATGTTTCATTGGACTTTGATGGAGGTTCTGATGAAGCTGATAATAATGAGGGTGGCCAGTCAGCTACAGCACACACGCACAGTCCAATGAGTATTTACACACTAACATAAGAACCATAGCTCTCCTTATAGCCGTCATCTTAAGACAAACTCTAAATCTTGCTAAGAATTCAGTGTTTATTCTCTGACAGCAAGCTGTTGTCCTCACGCGGCCTGCCCGTAGATTTTGCTTCACTCGTTATGGTCTGGCAAGGCTCAATAAGCATTTGCTTGAACTGGGGGCGCTGCCAACGTGCATAGACCAAAGCTACTTTGCATTCGATTTGATCAGCCTTTTTTCGACTGCTAGATTATTGACAAGTGCTCTTCTTGGCTCGAATGTGAACATGACTGGATGCCAGTCACTGGGGTGTCCAGGTTTTCAAAAAGCGCTTCAGGAATTCAATCTGGGGACAAAAGGAGAACTCAGTGATAGACCGGCGACTGCTCCAGGTTTTCCCCCAGACTGATAACTCAGCTAACTCAGATAAAGTAAAAAGTGAGCTTGTGAGAAACATTGTTGTCTGACTTTGGGTTCAATGTGTCATCCCTTTGTTTTGGTAAAACTCAAATCATTGACTTCTTATCGTTGCTCTTTCAGCTCACTCTCCCCTCTCTTATTTCCCCACCTTGAGCCTGATTTCTTTGTCTTCTGCTCCACAAAAAAAAAAAAAAAAAATCCACCTCCCTAAAATAACTATTGTCTCAGTCCTCCTACATGCGGGACACCCGACCTATCATGAAGCTGTAAGTACCGGATGCTTTGCGGCCGGAATGTCCCAGCTGGGCTGTCCAAGTCTCGATGGGTTTGGTGCGGGAGTGCACCACTGATGGTGTACTGTGATTGCTGTGAGTGGCCCAACTTTAATGGAGCTCAACAACATCACTAGAGTTGTCCGACACTATGGAGATCCTGACAGTAGCACGTCTAAGAGATACGTTCATGTGGCAGCACATGTGCAGATAGCATGCTTTTGTAAGTGTGTGTGTGTCTGTACATAGAAAGGAAAAGACTGCATATGTCTGTGTGTGTGCCATTATATAAAATCCATTTTGACCTCTCGTATCCTTCAGCTCATTAACTAAGTGAGAGGAGGAGACTGACGTGTAGCGTTTGCCAACCACAGGCAGACAGCTCGCTCATAGGCTGACGCAGCATGACGCCTGCTCTTTTAGCATGACATCAAGCAGAAGGTTGTCTTAGAGGGGCACCTCACAAGCAGGTGCGAGAGAGAAGGGTGACAGATGGTGGGTCCCCCGGGGGTGCATCTCTCTCGCTCGGAGCCGGGCGCATTCCCTTGATTTGATCTGCTTCTTTTAATGTCCAGCAGGGACAAGGAAGCTGATTAGCCTGTGCTTTTTTTCCCCAAGGCCTAAAGAAGAATAAATGAGTGAGCGAGTGAAGTGATGACTTCATGGATGAACGAGGTTTAACTTTCTTCATCCCCTGCAATAATTCTATAATCCAGTTGCATCACTGGGCAACAAAAATGAAACAAACTTGCAGAAAGGTCACCTTTTCTCTGCATAGCTGGATTAAATTCAATCTCCCAGTCGCCTCTCTGCCTCTTAAATCCAAGGCGACAGTGTTTCTGGGGGTCATTAGTAATTAGACTGGAGATAGAACGGGAAGATGAAGTGTGATGCACAGTAAGAAAACCAATAAGTGGAGAGAAAGTGGCCACAATAGCATCACATAATCAGACATGAGTGTGTGAGCTTGTACGCGCTTCTTTGCGTTTCTGTTCGTTGGGTCTTTCCAGTGAGCTTACAGAGACGAGCACAAATGGCGACCTGTGTAATCGAGTATTTTCCATGGCTGATGGGGAGGTGAGGAAATTAGAGTAGGATGGAGTCGCTGAATGCAGCATGAACATGCATCAGGGAGGCTGCTTAACAGGATTGGGAGATACTAATCGGATCAGAGGTCACTCTGGCTCAGATTCCTTCTTTATTTTTCATTCCCCCTCCCAGGCAAGGTTACAGTGAAATCTCACTCTCAGAGGATGGTGACACAGGGGAGTCGCCAACTGGATTGGCTGGATTTGACTGGATTTGTGAGTTTATAGCGTGACTAAAAGCTTGTGATCTAGTGTCCTCTATGTGGAAAGAATCAGTTTGGTTAATACACTCAAAAACGTAGTAAAGTAGCAGCTGGTGGTCTGATAGTGATACATAAACAGTACAGTGTCACCATTAATAAGCAGTTAAATATAATGTGTTCAAAGAGTTAATACCTTTAAATTAAAGAAAATAAATGAGCTTATTGATCATGGATGGATTATGAGACAAGGGGCCCCGGGCACAGACACATAAAATCTCTCTGTGTCCGTTTTGCGTCTTTTTGTAGTTGTTTTGTGGGTTTTCCTTTTCATTTCTTTCTGACTTCTTTGCAGTGGTTTTGCATCTCTTTGTGATTATTTCATGTCTCTTTGTGGTAATTTTGCAAACTTTCTGGTCTTTTTGTGTTTCTTTGGTTGTTTTGCATCTCGTTGTGGCCGCTCTGAGTTTCTTTGTGGTCATTTTTTTGTCTCTGTCTTTGTTCTGGCCACCCGGTGTTTCTTCCATCCAATCCATCCAGCCATGTTATTAATGATAAAACCATATCAGAATTATGAAGACTTCTGTTTCTATGCATTCCCAATCCCATGTATGCTGTGTCTGTCTGACTTACTGTTCCATTGTAGAAGCAGGACTGAATCAGACTCGGGGACACACTCTGGGCCTGTGCAGTCAGAACGAGTCTGCTTTTTATTCTAATTCTGGGGATCGACGTGTCTTTAAATGTCGGCGTGATGCCCTCCATGCCTCCTTTTGCTTTGGAACAGAAGCGAGCCATTCTCGGGGGTAACACAGGGTTTCGTTGAACTTGCAGAATCTTGTGGCATTTTGGGGTGAAATAATGAATGCAGCTTGAGTTTCAAGGGCGAACCCGAGCGGTCGGAAAAGTTTGGTAGAGAGGAAGTCTGGAAAAGGTCAGTGGAAGTGTGGTGAGACACAGGGGTGTGTGCGACTCTGACTCTGCACCTGACTTCATCTATCTTCAGGGGGAGGTAGAGGCCCAGGTGACCCCGTACAGCATAAAAAGGAGTGTGAGTTGTACCTGTTTCCACTTAAAGAGATGAGTCGTGCGATATTAACCTCCGTGTGATGAATGGGGATTCCCCTCTCTGCAGCATGGCTTATATATGGCTGTTGTGTCCACAACCATATGTGCCGCAACTCTCAGGTGATTTAGACGATAGAGGCTTACTCCCCACAGACACAACGGGGTTATCCAAGGTCTCATTCATCACAGCATCAGGTTTTGAATCAGGTCTTATACACAAATCATGCACATATGCATTATAATGATGAGGAGTACGGTGTATAGTAGTGACCTCATTTACAGCATGGCAGTCCATTACTCAGACCAAAGGTAACCTCCATTTCTGTTACCCTCACACCTTGGTACACACAAGTCCTCGGTGGATGGATGGATGGATGAGATAGCAGCCATGGCACAAACTAATGGGTTTTTACCACACTGCGCTTCTATTTTAAGGCCATTTCTTGATAATTGTGTGATCCTGTCGTTCATCACACAGCGACCTTCAAGCATTTGACTGGAGTCACCAAACGGAGTAGCTGGCATGCTGCCTGAGGCGAGCTTTAATGTGCTTTCATCTATGTGAACACCTGTCACTTAAATCCCTGTATGTCCATGTCTTTTTTTAATGCATGCGTTTGATTTTTACAACAGGGCTGTCACACAGAAATATTCATTACAGAGGAGTCCTGCATGCATTATTGGAGCCTTATTATCAACACATCACCTCTGATACTGTTTTCATGCTGGCCACATGGCTCGATGGATGGACTGAACTGAAATATCTAGACAGTTATTACACTTTCTTCCAGATATTCATGGTCCTCTGAGGATGACTCATACTGATCCCTGACCTTTCATCTAGCACCATCATGAGGTTTAAATTTTTTAGTCTTTTTACGGAAGTGTCGCAGCAGTCATTGGATAGATTACCTAAACAGTTGGTGCAGATATCCATGGTCCCCAGAGGATAAATCCTCCTGACTTTGATCATACCTTAACTTTTCCACCAGCGCTACCCGCAGGTCACAGTTTTCACTTGGTCTGTGAATATCTCAACATCATGAATCTCAGAAATTTTGGTCAGACTTTCATCCCTCTGAGACAATATACAGCATCCTAATGATTTTGATAAGCCAGCATGAGGTTGGCGTTACTTTTTTTGGAAAGTCTCACAAACTGTTGGATGGATCTCTGTGAAATTTGGCACAGACATTCCAGCATCTCTCCAGATGAATTTTATAACCTTGATGACTCTGTATCTCTCCATCTAGTGCCATCATCAGGTCAGATTTTTAGTTTATCCAATCCTGTAGATCATCTCTTCGTCGAATTTGGAAAAAGTCTCCATAAAAACAGCTAAGACAGATTTAAGCGGTGAGATCGTACAGAGAGGCGTCCTGGAGCTGCTCCTGAATAATGGAACTATTACGACACCTGACAGCACCCGCGGTGATTTCACTGAGACATGGAGACATTCATTCACAGCTGTAAGCCTAACATTCAATTAAACCTCATCTGGATGTAATATCTCAAGCAAATGTTCCATCAGCGATGCTGACTTAACAAAACTGACCAGAATCATTGACATAGCACAGTGTAATTCTGCTCCAGAGTCCATTTTTCCCTCTAAATGTGTGAAAATGCCTCACTATCAGGATTCACAACATATTGCTCTCATGCTAAAACCTTTACAGCTCCCAAGAGAGCGTCCCGCAGGAAATGTCTGGTTTCCAACTTTCCAGAAGGTCATTATAGACTTGGAGGAAAGAGCGTGGAGCTGAATGGGGAATAGTTTGAATTGTGGAAGGATGTGCACTTCAAAGGGCCCGTGCGTCCTCAGTGTTCATCCCATAGAGAAGCGAGCAAGATCAAATAAAAGAGCTGTACATTAGCACTGAACACATGGTTATTAAAGACTCCTCAGGGTGGCACTGGTCATGCTGTGCTCTCCTTCGCCCCTGTTCAGAAGAGTTATTTGTGTTATGGATGACAAACGAGTTGAACTCAAAGACCCCATCCAGCAATGACAATTTGTCAGAGTGTACAGTCAGTCCATGGCGGTATAAAGCAAACATTTATTTTCTTTCTGCTTATCTTGCCCCACACACAGGCAGGACACACAGACCCCACACCGAAAGGCTCGTTCCTAATCACTGAGCCACCATGCTGCCCAGTACGAATTGAGCTGTTTCTTTATTTTGCCTGTTTGTGATGCGATTCCATGTATTTGACCCAAAAACAAGGAACTGAATGCAAATCTGTCCTCATGTGAGCCCATTAATAAATGGGAACAAACAAACTCAAACACATTTTCCATTCATTCATGTTATTGCGGGGAAATCTTTTTCTGAACGGTAATGATAATAAAAGCACTTTGATTTTTTTTTTTTTTCAGAGTACAGATAGATCTAAGTGTTTGTAGGACCCTGAATATGATTTACTTGAAATGGCAGAACATTTCTGCGCCAAAGCTGCACTCCATCAGCGAAGAAAGAAAATGTGCTCAGGGAGAGCGACGGATACATTAGTGTAGGCTGAATGCAAGGTAAACAGGCTAATGCAAAGTGCTCACATTGACGAGGAGCTGGCTGCCTGCTGCCAGCCGTATCTCTTTCCTGATAGTAGCCTGTCGTTCCCACCCAGGCACCGTTCCAAGGGTCAGGGAAAGACTGCCCCGCCGCAGATGCCTCGGCACGGCTGATTGGACGGACCCTAAAGGCTTGGGAGATTAGAGGGCTAAGTCTTCCCTCCACAAGAAACTAAAAGCTTGAGTGTTGGTCTCACAGTGTAAAAAATGGGGGAATGAAGCAAAAAGATGAGCTCAAAAGCAGTTATCTGCCTGATGCCCTCTCAGCGTGCACAGACGGGCAAATAGCTCGCTGTGCTTAATTGATCCCACTGATGGTCCGTCATTGGGGTTGTATTGATAATAGTTCATTGCTAGTTACTTTCTGAAGTTGCTCTTTAAAGAAACAGGTATTGTGTAATTGATGAGGTCTTATTTCGTGATAATGTGCGCTCTTTGCCACCGCTCTCCTTCAGAGTTTTTCTTCGATTAATTAACTCTAATAGAGTCATGAATCACCATGATTTATTACCACCTACTTTGAATAAGCTGTAATTTTGTGGCATATTCTTAGTTCCTCAGTAATTAGTTGTTGTAACGTTTCCTGTGCTTGATTTCTCTTCTGTCTCTATTTTTTTTTTATCCTCTCGGCCTCTCTTTCTCATCTCTTTCCTGTCCGCGGTAAAAAAGCTCTACCTCCTGTCATGTCCAGGTCTGGATGTGTATGTTGTGTATTTCCATATACATGCTTGTGTAGCTGTGTCCAAATGTCTGCAGGTAAGGTGACAGCGGGCGTCACAGCCCCACAAAATAGCATCTTTACTCCTTTAATTGCTTAAAAGAAGATGTCAGGTTGGGTTATAAAGCTCATTTTAAACTGGAAACCAATGGCATCACTTAAGCAGGAACCAAAGGAGGGATGGGATGTCTTAAAAAGCTGTGACGGCCTTGTTGGGTGGGGTTTTGTTTACACTCACTTGTGCAGTTTTCCAGAAAATAAAACCCGTTTCGTGGAAACTTTACCAGTAGGGCGATTGAGGCGCTGCCGGTAAAGGCGAGGTCGCTCTAAAGTGCTCACACACACACACACACAATCCAAATCTCCTCTTCCTCAGCAGACTGTTTACCCTAGAATAATGCACAGTACTATCCTGATGAGCACTTTGCCACAGTACAGCTCACTTTAATCTCTTTTTTAGCCAGGATCCACTGGGAGTAGCAACACTAAAAATATCCACACAGAGGACGCTGCAAAATGACTCTGAAATGCAGCACAACAGGAAAAAAATAGACCTTTCCTGAAATTTAATAGAATAATCCATATTTGAAGATATTTTATCTGTGTACTGGGTTTAATTCATACCTCCCATTACAAAGATGACGCAGCTTTTTTTAAATGACGTATTAAAGCAGAGTTGAACCTCTGAAGCAGTCACAGCCTTTAGGGTCAAATAGCCTCCTAACCGCTTCCTGTTGCCACATCGTCTCTGACCCAGATAAGCAGCTGGATGATGGATACATGGATGGATGGAGGGATGGTTATAGTTCTACTTGCGTGTAGTAAATTCATTTTCACGCTGGATTCTGGTCCGGTAGGCTGAGAATTTGTGATGACCAATTACAGGTCAACCTGAAGCATGAAATAAAGATGGATTTAACTTTGGTATGATCACTTTCGTGGAAATTTCCATTAGGTGAAGTGACTCATGTCAGCTGTGGCCTTGTTGTGCTGAATTTGTAATCTGCAAAATGTCAAGTGCTTCTCAAGTAATGAACTGGGTTTTTCACTTTTTCTGCATTTCAGTTTTAAAACCTCGTGGAAACTCATCGATATTCTCTTGTCCTGCATTCCAGGGTTCATCCTCCTAACTCTTTTTAAGTCCTTGATATCTGATCTGTCCACTGTTTGTTGTCTGACGTTTGTCTTAAAGCACTATGTTGTTTCAAAGTTAGAAAAAATGTTTCCACACCGTGTGATACTTTCACATTTCTATGTTGCACTGGCAAAGCGATTATAAATCAATAAATCTGTTACCAGAAAATCAATCTGCAACTGTTTTGATAATCCATAAATAATTTAAGCAAATTGGTTCAATGCAATTTACTGCTTTTGAATATTTGAAATTGCAAACAAATGTCTGATTAATCAATAATGAAAACAATTGTTAGTTGCAGCTCTAATATTTCGGATCCCCTTTATCCAAGATTTTAGCGAGGCTGTGTCGTACTTAAAGGGAGTAAAATACTCAAAATATGTAGATGTCTGGTGAATAATTTCATGCACGTTGTCCTTGAATCTGACCATTTGAGAGTCACGCTCGGACTTGGACAACCATCATCATCCTGCTGGACTTGAGATCATTAACCCTCCCATTTCTTTGCCTTTGTTCTCCAGCTGAAGAGCACAATCCAACACATCAACCTCCAGATCAGACACGACACCAAAGAGTAAGTCTTCCTGCAGCTCACACCTGTTTCCGTCTGTTCCTCCGCTCTCACACTAAAACTGACCCACAGCAGATGTAATGTTACCGTGTTATTCTCTTGTGGTGCTCATTGACATTTTGTGCTGAAATGTCACATTAGTGACCTGGAACAAAGACAGAGGATAGCCGCCCAGAGAAATTGTGATTCCAGCAGGTCTTTTTGTCTTTGGCTGCAGTGAGTTTGCAGCCTCGACTTTTCCAAATGCGACTTCACACTTGACAACTTTCTGCTCAGCTTTTAGAGGTGAATGGAAGTAGAAAGTACTGTAGAGCTCTCTTGAGGCAATTAGCTTACATATTGAAGACTCACAGCAGCACAAAAGTACTGTCTCCAGTGGATATTTTCACTAATTACCTACTCAAACTTGGATGTAGCTTTGCATTTGTCAAAAAGTAGGAAATGCCATCAGAAGTGTTTGGAAACTGTTTTGAAAGCGCAGTTTTACACGCTCACTTTCAGATGGAAGAAGTCGAACTCGGGCTTCTGTTGTCCAAAAGCTGCAAAACTGCAAAATCACATTACTGCCAAAATACATTCATTAACCAGAAGAAAGGGGGACTGTGCAAGAAAAGGGCTTCTTGAGTGGCGAAACACGAAGTCGAGATATGAGATGCAGCAAAAAGCACATCAGAAAGCGCTAAAAATAGATTCCAAATGAGGTTTTATAATGAGAAGTACGTGCGGCGTTATTTAACCATGTACTCAACATGACAAAGAAAATGTGAGCGTTTTATAGTCTCACTTCAACTAAATTCAGTTTAACAATAGAAACACTTGCCAGCATTAACTGTTACACATATTATCATGTCCATGTGTAGCTTGTTATTTCAGCTGACAGGTGGCCAATAGAGATAAATATGCATTTGTTTTACTCCCAGGCAGTTATGCATGACAAATGACAGCGAAGCTTCATCCTTTTAATGCCAATCTTTTGATCAGAAGAGATTTAACATATGAATATTTCACATTGAATTATTGTGCCTTTTTATGCACCTGTGATTTACTGAGGGGGCGTCCACTTCCATAGATTGTATTTGACCTTTTGGGCTAAAAAAAGGCAGAGTGATGTGTGGTCTTCTCTGAATAAGTGCTAGATTGGGATGTGTGAATGACTGCTACAGTGAGGAGACGAGAAAAAAAAAAAGACGTGTAGATAGAGTTTTAAAAGAGATGACAGAGGAAGGGTGATGTGTTTGAGTAGAGGACAAAAAGAGACAGAGCGAGAGCACCGGACTGGAGACGGAGACGAAAAAGACTGACAGCCGTCCTCCTCAAGTTGACATCTGCAGTCCATCACAGATCCAGCTGTGTGAAGACTGAAACACCAGTAAGAGCAGAGGAGGAGATGCTGCTTTGAAAGGCCGTCCTGTCTGAAACTTGAAATGTGCTGTCGGAGAAAGCATCAGCGTTTCTCAGGCTGACATTCTCAGCTGAACGTGACACTATCGCCACGGCTGATTTTTTTCTCGGCTTCTCCTTCCGCAAGCGGGAGGACACACAATCACACACTCACTGTGATCAACAATCCTAAAAAAAAAAAGCTCGTCCAGCGTCTAAACATGTAAATGGATTCACAGACGGAACAGCGACAGCCTTCAAGCTCTGGCTTTTCTTGCCGTTTCCTCCGTCCCTCTCGTGCTGATTATCCAGGCCTCCAAACTGCACTGGAGGAAGAATCTTAAATGCTAAGCCCTATGCCAGCTTTCAGTATCTCTTGTGATATGGAGTGAACCTTCAGCTCTATAGGGAGGACGGTTGCACTTAAGAGAGCCGTGGTTGCAAACCCTTAGAGTACTGACTGTGCACCTTTCCAGTCTGTCAGGCCTCTGGGATTTGAAGGTGACATGTTTGTTGAGCGTGGGAGACAAAGGGAAGGGAAGAGGAGGAAGACGCTCTCGCTCTAAGCGTGTGCTTGCAAATACATTTCCAGGAATCTTGTTTCTGCTCAGCTCAAGCCCAGAACAGCAGAACTAAAAGCACAAAGATAAAAGTCTGACATTTTCAAGCCAAAAATAAAACGGACAGAAGGAAAACGAGACTGACAGACAGGCATCGCGTGTGCCTGTGTGGAGCTTTGGGTTTGGCCCAAGCTTTCTCCGCTCTGTCTCCATTCCCATTAGAAGAGCGTTCTGGTCTGTGGCAGCCCAGAGGATTTGAATGGCTCAGGCTCAGGGTAATGGGAACATGGGGATACAGATTGGTAGGATGCTTTTTTCACTGCCAGTCCCATCATCATCATCATCAGCAGCAGCAGCAGCAGCAGCAGCAGCAGTACTGTGTTTATATTACCTTGTTCTACTTCTTTTGTATCACTTCTGTGTTTTGTGTGCTCTCATATTGACTAATTAGAGTCCCCCAGAGGTCACATAGTAGAAAATGAATATTAATGCTCAGATCCATGCACACAAATAGACCTTTTCACAGCAGATATTCTGACTTGTCATAGCAGGAAAAACACGTCCACAGCACAACAAAGTCCCCGTGTTGAAGGAGGAGTTCAGTGAGGCTCCAGCCAGCAGACTGTTAGCTTAGCTTAGCACAAAGACTGTAAACCGGGGGAAACAGCTAGCCTGAGCCTGACCAAAGGAGCCGAATTAACAAGTTAAATCTTCCTTGTTTAAGTGTAAACATAACAATATATGTTTCAATTTTCTAGTGTTTTTATATCAAAATTCCTCTTTTTTGTCTTTTGTAAAGGTGTTCACTCTTCACTGTGACATTATCAAACTTAAAAACATCCTTAACGGTCCAGTTCTTTTTATGTTACGGTTACTAACATGAGCTGTATTCCAATCAGTGCACAAACAAAAAAGGGAATCAGAACATCGGTTTGCTAACTGTCTCCCTGGGAGTTATGAGCACGGTTCAAAATGAGGCCACATCAGACTTGTCTGAAGCATCTGGCTGAGTCTTAGAAAGCATCAAAGCACAGGTACCATTACAGAAGTGTTTTTTAAATGTCTTTGCTTGGTTTTCTGTCCATTCTCAGGAGGCCGGACACAGTGAAACAGAAGAACGCCTTCCCGCCAAACTTCATCCACTCTTTGGACTCCACACACATGATGCTGACGGCGCTCCACTGCTACAGGTATCATTTAACAAACTGTAATTAGAGCATGAACATCCTGAACAGAACAACATTCCTCGTATGTCCTGTTGCCTGTTAGGAGTCGTGTGTCTGGAGTGTGTCTGTAATGTGCTTCTGACGTTGATTCCTCATGCGTGTGTGCTCCCATTTTGAATGCAAGCATCACCTCAGATAAGGATTGGAGCATATGCGTCGTAACATAAGCTCATTTCACAGAATTGGCCTCATGACAGGTGTGATAATTCACACTGGAACTCACGCAGGCTTTGAATGAAGGTCCGCCATGGCTTCTCAAAGTCTGCCAGATTTTAATGACTGTCTCATTCTTTTATTTTCTTCCCCTGATTTCAATCCCCGCTCTCTTCACCCCTTTCATCTCCTCTCAGTGCCGGCCTGACATTCGTCTCAGTTCACGACTGTTTCTGGACCCACGCCCTCACTGTGGACACCATGAACAAGGTATCAAATCACAGCACAGCCTTTTTTAACTCCCACCTGTTCAGATTCTTTCACCGTCCTTATTGTCCTTTCAGAACTTGTCTGATTATGCATCATCAGGGTTTAGAATTCTGCTGTTTTTAGATTAATTAAAAGCTTATGGTGATTTCATTCCTCTGGTCCTTGCTTGCCTTTACACACAGACTTATTTGTTCGTTTTTGCTGAATGGAACAGAGAAATGATTGTGTGTTTCTGAAAGCACCGCGAGCTGAGCTTGTTTTACTACTTTTACAGTGGATGCTGGTGATAAAAATACATTTACAGCATCAGCAGGGCTTCTGTTCAAGTGGAAGCATCAGCTTTGTGCAGCCAGTAACCAAATATTTTCACTGTTTCATGCATTAACAGGCTGCTGGCTGCAGGTAGCATCATTAGACAGAGCCTGTTGTGCTGGATAAATGACTGTCTGCCCCTGCCTGCTGAAACTAGCTTGTCAACAGGCTCAGGCTGTGAGACAGCATAGAATAAAATGGACCAAATTACCATAAAGTCCCAGTTTTCTCTAGATGTGGCTTCAGAGCGCAGTCGCAGTTTTATGTCTTCACCCAATCTCACAGGAGTTACAACCAATGAAGCAGTTCTCCATCAGTGCATTTATTCTCTTGATGTGCGAGTGTACGCCTTCCTCATTACATAGGTGATTGAACGCAGCGGCAGAGGAGGGGTATTAAATATCTTAGTCAACACCTGAGCAAACGAAGAAGGTCCTTATTTTTTATGGCGGCTGAATCTTCCTGCCAGGCTCCGAATGACGTCATTGTTTGTGCACACATGGGGGCAGAAAGCAAACCGGGATGACTGAGAGCTTACAACCAGATCAGTCTGAGGAGCTCTTTTTGTTCTTTAAACTGCACCAACAACTGAGACATGACAAAGGTTCAAAATTTCAATAAGGAAACCAGCCTGTTAGCTCAGTTAAGATGAACTAAATTGGGATGAAAACAGCAGGAAGTGCTTTCATGCTAACAATCAGTTTCTTTATTTAATGTTATGTTTGTGACCCTTGCTCACCCCTGCTTCCTGTTGATGGGCTGAGACCGATGAGCTCATTTCTTACCGCCTGTAGAGCTAATGTTAGCCACACGACCACATGTTCTTTAACAAATTTACATCTGAAAAGTAGTTATGCTGGTTTTCCTGCAAGTTTCTGTATTTCTAAATGCACAAAATGTTTATATACAGTACAATCGTCACATGAGCACACATCCTGGGAAACCCATCTATAACCTGCACAGGTGATGCTGTCGTTCTACATTCTACCTTTTTTGTGTTGGAGCATGCAGTTCTCTCTACTCACATTTGACAAAAACATTGTTCACAGTACAAATGAAGCAGGACTGGAGAGGAGATACAGCCGAGGCAGAGTTGTTTAAGCACTGGAAAATGATCCGTTTGCCTGACGTGGTGATAGACTGATGTTTGTTCTCCCTCTTCCTTCTCTGCCCTCTTCAGTCCTTTCCTTTGCATCTTTTATCTTGCCAAGGGGCAGGGAAGTGTGGGGAGCTTGTCAGTCAAGTGTTTGGACCGCATTAACTCAAAGTATACGTCTCTCTGCCTCTTTCTCCTCCTGTCAGGTCTGTCGGGAGCAGTTTGTCGCCCTGCACAACCAGCCGATCCTTCAAGACCTGTCCAAGTTCCTGCTACTCAAATACTGCACCAGACTCCCGTGAGTTTACACACCTGCATGCAGGAACACTTTTGATTATTCACACCGTAAAAGGTATGAAACATGGACATATGCCAGACTTCACCAAACTCATGGCGAATACGCAAATGGGCGTGGGTGGAGCTGAGGCAGGTAGAATTAAACTGGTTGCTTAAACCCAGAAGTTAGCTGTCACTCAAAGCAGCCATGCCCATAATTATGCATTATGCATCAAATATAATTTAAATTAGTGAGTTTTATCAAACTTCCCCCCTGTATGGTTGGGGAAATTAGCAATAGAGACCAGGTACCAGGCTGGAAACATACTTATTTCTCCTGTAAAGTTGAGCATTTTAATATGAGGGTCTGTGTGGGGATTGACTCACTTTTGGAGCCAGCCTCAGGTGGCCATTCGCGGAACTGTAGTTTTTGTCATATTGGCTTCAATTTTCAGCCTGCGAGGTTGTCCTTTAAGTCCTTTGAGCTATCTTTTTTCACATAATAGTTACAAATTTTCACATTTATTAACTGGCGTCTGCGATCTGAGCCTCTTGTTCTGCATGAATTGTTCTTCCACAACAAGCATCGCTGCCATCTGTGTTTGTGTAAGGCTGTGTGTTATCTTTATGGACTTTTACGGTTTAGACAAAAACCATCAAACATGCAAGTCCCACATGTACATACATAATAAAAGAGGCCAAACAGAAGGCGCGCACACAGAAGAGGTTATGAGATTGTAAAAGTTATCTCAGCGTGCCAGAGTTTTTCCTCCACTTGTCTGTGACATTAGATATAAAATGATTTTTTCTCTCTCTCTCTCTCTCTCTCTCTCTCTCTCTCTCTCTCTCTCTCTCTCTCTCTCTCTGTCTTACTGGCCTCAGGCTGGGTTATGCTCATCATCTGACTGTGTTTTTCTCTCTCTGGGATAATTGGACACCTTCTCCACAGCCTTTACTCCACAGCAGCCCTCGTCCTCTTTGTCTCTCTGCCTCCCTTTCACACAGACACATGAATGCTCCCGAAGCCTCACAAACACATTATTCATTCTTGTGGGCACCGGAGAGAAAGGCGTGTGGGAATAGAAAGACTTTTTGGTTTCCTTCACTTGTCACAATGGAGAGACTTTTAACCAGGCCAGAATTTATTAAATGTAATGAGAATTTAAACCACTGCCTTTGTTAAACCAAATGTCACTTGACCATTACAATGTATTTATTTCATTGTGTCCACCACTTTAGTCCAAACTGAAATATCTCAAACACCAACTGATGGATTTCTGTGAAATTTCATACAGACGTTCATGGTTCCCAGAGGATAAATCCCTCTGACTGTGTTGTCCCCTGACTTTTCCTCTGCTGCCACCATGAGGTTAACATCTCTATCGCTATTAAATGGATTACCATAAAATTTGATTCAGACTTTCATGTCCCCTTTAGAATGAACGGTAATAATTTTGGTGATCCCTTAACTCAACTTAACTCCTCAAGCTAAAAATTAAATTCATCCTGTACTTTGGTTTGTCATCAGTCTGAGCTGTACGAGGTATTTAGTGCTAATTAGCATATGTTAGCATGCTAATACATTAAAGTATCAAAGTGGCCACAGCAAACACACCTGCATCATCAGCATATTAGCACTGTCATTTTGAGTGTGTTAGCATGCTAATATTAGCATTTAGCTCAGCGCACTGTGCTCAAACACAGCCTCAAAGAGCTGCTAGCTGCTGCTTTGCACTGTCATCAGACTACGTCTTTTGTTTGTCATTGATTTGATGGAGAGACCCTTACTTTGAGTTTTTATGTATTATTTATTTTTCTACAGCGGGGCATTCTTTTTAAAAATGACGACCAAATAAAAGATGCATGTTCTTTTATGTGCTTTTCAACGTTGACAATAGTCGAAGTCTGTTCTCATCCCACAGGCAGAACAGTGAAAGATTAACTCAGACTTTTTTGAGTGTACCAGTCACATCTCAGGCACATCAGGTGTGTTGTGACACCTCTAGCACATCACATTAGAAGAAATAATGACGGGCTCGTTCAAATGCAGTCGCTGGACTGGCTGTTTGTCTAATAAATGAATGTGAGTCCAGGTTTGTGTAACCTGCAGAGGCTGAAAAGGTGGGACCATCAGGCAGCAGAGCCGGTGAATACAGTTGATTGCAGGCTTAAACTTCTCAGTCACCTCAGAAAATCCAGTTCCCTTTGACATATTTCATACTTCTATCATTAGACACACAAAGCGTTACTTAAGTCTTAACTTGCCTTTACTCTCCTCTTTTGTGGCAGCACCGAGGCCAAGAACAAGAAGTACCAGGAGTACAGGAGGCTGATGCTGCTGCTGGACAAAGTGCCCCAGACAGGTCAGTCTTCATGCAGCTGCCAGGCTCTCAAACACCTGGCCTCACCAAGGCTCGGTTATTGTGGGAGGGAGCCAACACACAGGAGCTGGTTTTAGATTATTTTTTTCTTTCTAATTGGATTGAAGAGGACTTTTATATCCTGAAGCTCTGTTTGGGGTTAACACAGTCCTGTACTTTCTATCCTCTTCTCTAATTGCTAATTGTTGTTGCCTGTTGTTTGTGTAGTCATCCCATTGTCTGTAGTCGGCTGTCCAGCGGTCTGTGTTGCACAGAGGACGCTGATTCAAACAGGAAAAAGCCACTGAGTTCAGCTAAAATTCAATTTACACTACCGCTAGCAGGTCCCGATTCCTTGGTTTGACGCCACTGCGAGCGTTTGTCTGTTGTTGTCCAGAGTGGAGGCATCACCTCTCTGTCGGTCAGGTGGACGGAGGCTTTGCTGTTATGTAACCCCTCACTCCACCTCCATCTGTACACGTACTGTGTGCTTGGCACTGACAGCTGGGTTGTATAAATTGATTACTGTTAATTGTGTCCCTCCTCTGCATAATCAGCTTACGTGGCTGAGTTCAGTCAGGTGTGCTCCAGAGAGGGTGTGTGTGTGTGTGTGTGTGTGTGTGTGTGTGTGTGTGTGTGTGTGTGTGTGTGTGTTCCTGAATGTCCACTGTGTTCAATGTTCAACATGAGACTCAATGGATCTGGACTAAAATCCATTATAATCTTCACTATGAAGGATCCTGAATTATTATTAAGGTGAACCTGGTTTTGTTGTGGGTAATCCAGCAGGATGTCAGACAAATCAGGTGCATCTATGACCACAGAGAAGAGGGGGAAAGGAAGGCCGGAGAGCATTCTGGGTAATTTGGAGCTATTACTGTGCAAAGACACTAATGCTTCAGCAGAAGAGTCTGAGTTATCCAGTGTGCTCGTGTGTTTCCTCTTTTAAAATCTGACATTTTTTACTTTGGTGTCATTTCACACCACTGAAGCTGTGAGTTTATAAGACCCAAAGTGTTGTAAGTGGTTGTCAGGACATGTCTTTTCAGTTCTGTGTGCCGTCACTTTGCCATACGACGCTGTACATTATGCCACTATGGTAACAGTCTGTCTGTCTGGTACCATGATGACATAATGTTCTTACACAACACACACTAACTTAAGAAAAAATGCATGATAGACATAAACTACAAAGATAAACTGGATGGAGTAGACTGAGGTTTGGAGCTCCTTGCTGTGAGGATTAACATTTTAATGAGCTGAGACTGTTTCAAGAGTTTATATCAGTTCAACCTTCATGTTAATGTTTTGAGAAGTACATAAACCTTTACATAGTTTGTATTTTATCTTAAGTGTTCATGTCAACATCACTTTGTAGCCAGATTAAGTTTTAGCATTCTCAAGCTTTTTTATGGCTTTTCCTCAATAATTCAGCTGCAGCTGTCAGGAGGCGAAGAGCACACGAGGTGAAGGCAGAGTGCAGGGCAGCGTCTCATCCACAGCTAATATTAGTAATTCAAGTGGTGTTTGAAAGTTCATAGAAAATGTGCAGGTGCCCAGTAAAACTGAAAAGCTCTACCTAATTTAGAGATTAAAGTTCCTGAGTTTGACCCACTTTAAAAAAAAAAAAAAAACTTCTTTTCTCCCTCTCATGAGGATCATAACTCAGGAACAAACTACATCCTATCCACATCCTAAAATTATCAGCATCTTCTTTAATTGATCATTGATCGCATTAAGGATAGATTAATCTCCATACAAACATTTATTAGTTATCAGGATAAATAAACCTCTTGATATCTTATTTTCAAGGGTTACCACACAGTACAATACATGTACATACAATACAAAGCACATATTCTTTATCAGTGACAACCATCCCTCTCAGGATGAATTAAAATGACTTTGGTGATCCTGTCACTGCTCTGTCGCTAGCTTCTGTCCAGTGCTTTGGTTTATAAACAAATGCCTGTGAAACTACTGACATTAGCCTCATCTGTGCTTTGTGTTTTGTGCTAATTAGCATAAGTTGGCATGCTAACACGCTGAACTAAGATGGTGAACACGGTAAACATTACACCAGCCAAACATCTGCATGTTAGCATGATAATTCTCAGCGTGTTAGCATGCTGATGTTAGCATTTAGCTTAAAGCACCACCTAAGTTCACGCTCACAGAGCCAGTAGTGTAATCTTAACAGTTATACCATTTGATTATTCCATTGATTGATTATTGAAAATGTGACATCACAGATACTCAAAGTCTAGCTTGATAGTGTCAGTATTAAAGCTAAAGCAGGGAAATTATTTTTTCATCTGTTTTTAATGCTGTACTGGCTGGTTTGTGTCAAATTCAAAGCGTACCTATCTTATCATCATATGTGGTCATTTCAAGTTTTGTTTCTACTGTTATTAAAGTTGCAGTGCATGTATTTCCGTCTATCCACGGACTTGAACCTGCTCTGACACATCGCCTCTTGCCTCTCCAGGTGATTTTGATCTCCGGCAGGTGAAAGAATCCACTTACTTCTTCAGCTGAGAGGCTCATGAGGGCGATCCAGCGGAGGGAGATGAGTGGAATTGACACAGTGCAGCGGGGAAGCTGCAGGCCCCTGGGTCTCACCTGAGCCCCTCAGACATCAGGACATTGATCCAGCCGTGCCCGCTTGCCTCCCGGTCCACAGTCTGGCTGGAGCTGCTGGAGTTACTGGAGGTGTTCACACACAGTAAACCCGCCTGATTAACTGACTAGTGGGCTGATGGAAGGAGGGGAGGTGGGGGGATACTCATCCAGGCGAAAGATGAGGAAATCAGCACCAGATGGGAATGTTAAGACTTCAATCAGAGCAAAGTATCTCTTGTAATGGATATATTCAGGTGTGTGTGTGTGTGTGTGTGTGTGTGTGTGTGTGTGTGAGAGTGCGTATACACGAGCCTTACCAGCTGAATCACATGTGAGCCGTGTCTGCTCATCACTCAGCAACACCCTCGACAAGACTGAGCAAAAACTTTTCACCTGCAGACTCTAATTGCCAGCGAGTGGCGGTGTGTGAGCGTCGTCATGCTGCGAATACCTCCACAGAGCGCCGACCCGCCGCTGCGCCCATCTCACCTAATCGTGGATCCCGTCACTGACTGGGTGGCAGGATGCTCTCTGACACGATGTTCAAACATTTAAACGTTTTTCTGAGGAAGAGGAGAATTTTGAGAGGAAACGAAAGGTGTATTTTCTTGAAACGGGAGATACTGGACTGTCAGAGAAAGAGAAACGTGGAGGGATGAGCGAAGCGGCTCTTTGACAGCACTGCGTCCTCATGATTCTCACCTTCTTGGAGTGACTAAGCACTTGACAATTGCCCTAAAATAAATGTGTTCCTGAAAATGTCTCCTTATTCATTCAGTGGTTCAAAGAAATTGCTGGTATTCTTAGTGTGCTTAAATGGGATGAATGAGACAGCCTCTTATTTAGTTATATCTGCATATTTCATATTTCTATTGCGCATCACGAGATGAAGGCCTCCTTTTAGATGCACCACAAAGGGTTTGCAGGCTTTGCTAATCAACTCAGATCTTATTTTTCTGGGCCAGTGCCACATCTAGAAGTAAAAATAGCAGAAGTGCTATCTGATCATTGCTTGGAAACATTACAGCAGCTTCAGACAAAAGGTGCTGTTGATGTTCAAAGGCAAATGTAGGCTCAGACAAACAAAGCTGGCTGAGTGACAATGTAATGAAATGGAAATAATCTTCGAGGGGGCATGAATAGTGTGCTGATTAGACTGTAGGTTTCAGATGATCTGCACAGCAGCGTGCGCCTGGAGATGCTCGTCATGTTTTCTGATGTGCATGAGATGTGACCTGTGACTTGATCGGTTGTTTTATTGTTTTGGTAAGAATGAGCGATCGCCTAATGACTTAATTTTACAGCGAAATCTTCTTTGAACTGTGTTTTTCATTCTCACTGTGTGCTCTGTGAGGACCTGCCATTAATATAGCCAAATAACATGTATATTCACACACAGGGTATGTGAATATGTTGAAGGGTTTGTGTTTCTGAAATGAAGATATCGCCTGATTTTTGCTTTCGTATTTACTGACATTTTGAATGAAAGCAGAGTGATGGCGGGATGTGTGCAGAACTATTTCTTGGCGGACAAAGTACCTTCCTGGAATCTCTGCTGGTCCCCTGACAACCCCTTGATTTTTTTTTTTTTCCTGGGATGACGAAGGCAGGTCACATTCATCCAATCACAGCGAACCTTCTTGAGGTCAACCCATTAGAGTAAGGGGGCGGACTTTAAAGAGTTCGCTATGATTGGAGGATGCCGTCGCCATCATAGAAAAAAAAAAAAAAAAAAAAAAAAAATCATTGTGAACTACCGTAGGTGTCGACCGTTGCTAACGCTAGTCAGTCACAATAGCACCCAGAGCTTCTCTCTATTTTTTCCTTTTGTTTACTTCCCACTAGAAATTTGTTCCATGAAAAGTTACTGAAGGTGGAAGATAAACCTCTGAGAGCTAAGCTAAGTTGCTAATGATCAGTTAGCTTTAGCTCAGTCGCTAAACTTCACACAGTCTCTGAGAGCTAACAAGTTGCTAATGGTCAGTTAGCTTTAGCTCAATCGCTAAACTTCACATAGTTTATTTAAGAGATGTACCAGCGGTTTCATCAACTCCTGTGATTAATCTCTCATTAGCGCCTGCAAACCATTGCTCTTTGATGGGACACTTTTTACTCTGATTTGATTTTGCAGCAAAAGTTTGCAGTTTGAAACCTTATTGTTTGCAGGCCTTTGGCACTTTGATGATCTGCTCAACTGTTTGGTCGGGAACATTTTGATTCACTATGTCTTATTAAAAAAGTGCTGATGCAGCCTGATTGAACCATCTCTACTGCTCGGTTTAATTACGCTATGCAAAATATTTAAATACACACACAATAGATGTCGCTGTATATTGACATGGTATGTTTTTCAGTTTTTGGCTCCTTACAGCAAGTCAATAACAAACAAGTCCCTCCAGACCTGAGGACTCAAGGTGTCGTTTTCAAAGGTAAGGATATTTTTATGATACATTATAACTCCAAATAGCTTAATTACTGAACAGAATTATGTAACTTGGTAAAACCAAAAAGCCTAATAAGGCTGATATCAATCTCTTAAAACATGCTCTACCAAATGGTTTGAATTTTTATGGTAAAAGTAGCAAAGTTAGCATATGTAATTAAAATTGTTTGCTAAACAAATTTCTCATCATTCATTGTTTCAATATAATACATTATTCCATTTTATATATTTTCTAAGTATCAGTTGTCATTTAGTGTCAAGGTTGCAATGCTAAGACAAGAAATTTACATACTGAAAGTAAAACATTTGTGGGGGGGGGGGGGGGGGTTGTATTTGTAGTTTATATTATATACTTTAACCATGAAGCGATGTCTCCTGTGTGGTTGATTCCTATTTAAAAAAAAATTACAGTGGGACTGTTAAAACACTGATTGTTGTTATTGCTCTGAGGACACAAAAACTAGGGAAGATAAAATATCCATTATTTTTGTCTTAGTTTAAAGGGTTAATGCTAAGCTAAGCTAAGCATCTCTGCTCTTACTTTGTCTCTTTGAGGCGACTTGTCAAGGACGGAGCTCTCTCCTGTGACGTGCTCTCAGGAGCTCACATACTTAACACATATTACATTTCACAACTTAGCTTCTGACACGCAGCTGTACTGCACAGCATGACCTGAGCTCAACACCAAGGAGTGGTCATGAGCGGATGGATGGATTGTTGGAAGCTGAGGGTATAAGTGGCTCAATCAATACCTGTGACTCATGCCAGAGGGGCGGCTATGAATTAGCGTTAAAATGCTGCTGCTACAACACTTCATAAGGCAGAAAATGTAGCAGGGTCCGTGCAGAGGGGGTGACATGCACACCTAACGCCAGTTTTTGTTGAGATGACGTTTGTATTTTGGGCGTAAACTACTGTTGACTTTGGCTGAGGGAGTAAACAGGATATTGAGGATGTCCTTGCAGCAGATTGCAGTTGCCGTGTAGCTTGATGGGCCTGTCTCAGTTTCTCTGGGGTGATTCCAAGGATGTCTGCTGTTAGATCAGAGAGCTGCACCGGTCCTGCCTGCGGAGATGGAACACAGCTTGTAGCAGGAAATATTCAGATATCTTCCATCACGGGTTCCCTCCAGAGATTAAAGCATCTTGTTGATGAGTCTGTATTACGGAAATATATTGTGCGAAGATGATGGAGTTCTGACGTCCCTTGAGAGCAGAAAATGCAATTATTCAATACCTTTCAAAAACGTTTTTCCCTTTGAGTCCACGTTTCATATTTTTGCTCGACTTACTCTTTGTATGCTGATGTGTCTAAAACACAGCAAGCTTTTCAAGTATCCTTGTTTTACAGCTCTGTAGAATTAAACATGTATGAAAAGCCTGCAACCATAACTGAGCTTTTTGATTGATCCTGAGCAGCACAGTTAAGTCTGTTGATGTGCATCTAATTTAAGTTCAGCTATGATAATGTTTAAAGCAGCCAGATTTAGACAGGATGTTTATATGTTAAGGTATCAGTTAGCTACAGTGCAGTAATACTTCAATGTCACAATATAATATCAGATTCTTTGAGGTGCTCTGAAGTTAGATTCTTTATTACTGACAACGTGGTATATTTGACAATTTTAATGAACTTGAAACAAGCTGTGCAGTCCGCTTACTGCCTTCATCAGCACATAGTGATCTGCAGATGAAGACTGTGAGATGCAGCTGAAAGCTCTGGTAAAAATGTAGTAAGTGTACCTTGAGTTAAGATTATGTCATTAAGCTGTTGCCAGTGTCAGATCATTGCGTGTCTGTTCTTCCAGCTGATCTGCTTTCAGCCCACAGTCCAGCTCGATGCAAGACAAGTGGAGGCTTGAAATTTCTCATCAGCGTGAATGTGAGTGGCCCTCTATCTGTGTCAGCCTTGTGATTGAGCAGGGAGCTGTCTGCGGGTGCTTCCCTGTCTCACACCCAAAGCATGCTGGGATAGGCTGCCGCTCACCATGACCAGAAAGAGACATACGCCGTTAAAGACAGCAGACAATCATGATTGCATTAGCTGATAGAATCCAAAATGTGATGAATATTCGTCATGGCAGACACATTAGTCTGGACCACGACCTGTTTTACATTTAAATTACATTTGAATTAAATGTTTGCTGATGTGATAACATGTGAGTGAATGACACCACACCTTCAGAAGAAAGCGTATCACATCTGGACAGCAGTGTGGGGCTTTTAACAAGTTCTTTATTCCAGCCACAGGATCATCAGAAAGTGGACACTATGGAAGCGTTGGTCGCTATCTGCCAGGCATGCCAGGGCTGGAAGCCACTCTCTGATAGCTGGACCACTCACTCTCACTGAGAGTACTTTGATTTCCTTGCCAGGCTCCTGGGCTGCCCCGGCCTATCTCCTGCCCCGTGGCGTCGTGAGCGGCCAGCACTCAGCAGCACAGGCAGGGGGGCACAGTGTGCAGACAGTCACACAGTGGAGAGGGAGGCAGGTGGAACAGTGTTGGTAGGTGTGTGTAGGTGTGTGTGTGTGTGTCAGTGTCAGGTATGTCTGTGTGACATTCCTTCTTCTGACTGATGTGATGGGTTAATTAACAACCATCAAAACGCATACAGTACACACACATCTGGCGCCTGATGCAGTGATGCTTCAGTGAAGTGCATCTTCTAAGAGAGGGTGCCTTCCTTTAGAAGTTTGAATCCAAATCAAATTTTTATCTGACGTAAACATGTTTCTGCAGTGGGTTTCTAACTGTGTGGATGTATGGACTTCCACTATGGTAATAAAGCTAATATATTACAGGCAGAAAGTTCTAAATCTACAGAGGCTTCTTTAATCAGCTGCATTTAAACCTTTGGATGGCAAACTCACACGATGAGTGTCTGAAGTCTTTTCAGTGTCCCCTTTGGAGACCATCTGTCCCGACTGTGGAAGGGAAAACTCTGGCTGCTGGACCAGCAACATAGACAAGAAGGCCATCCCTGATGCCTCATCAGGGATCATTAGCAGAGGAGAATAATGGATTCTAGATGCTTGAGTGATTTCCAAATTATGCGTCTGCATTTTCAAAAAGTGTTGGTCTCCCTCTCCATAATGCAAGCCAGGGTTTTCAAATGCATTCTCACTAAAAATCTACATTTTGACTGTTGTTTGTTGTTAATGAAAAGATATTTTGTCATTCTTTAGCAGGGCCCTCTAATCACTCGTCACTAATCACATTCCTGCAGGTGGAAAACTTGCTTTCCGACCCTCTGTGCTGTGTAATCATGTCCCTGCCACACAAAAGCTGCAGCTGCTTCACAGCAACAGCTTCGTATTAGTCACTGTTGTTTGAGACTTATAACTCAGGTGCATACGTGTTTGTAAAAGACAATCTTTTGTGCTTTTTTTGTCAGCAGGTGTTTAAATGCAGAAATGCATGAGTCAGGTGATTACTGCAGTCTGGCTGAATGGCAATCTTCCAACATGTTACAAGGTAAGAAGACTATTTCTAACCCTCTTTTGTATGAATGTAAGCAAGCAGGTGCTAGCTAAAAAAATGTGTTCACACACTTAAAGTGAAAGCAAGTGTAGCAGATCTAAACTGGACAAGCATCAAAAGAAAGACCTGTATTCCAAATTATTGACAACTGCACAAAAAATAACACATTTTATCATGAAAGCGTTCAGATATTCAACATATAAATCCACTATTCCACACAAGAAATAATGCAATCTTTTACTTAGTTTGAAGAATTTTTGTTTATCTCTTGCTTACCACACAGATCATCAGTTATTAGATCAGTAAGAATGTAAACAATCAGTAGCAAAGATCCAGAGGCCATTATAACTTTGACACATGAACAACAACATCATGACTAACAGAAAGCAGAGGCATTCGCCATCACATGCCTTTATTGCATTAAGAAGTTCTGTTCATGTCAAGCATATGCAAAGTTATTAACTGCTAACCTGCTTGTTGTTTTACAATATGCTAACCCAAATTATTGATCTAAACATAATGCAGTGGAATCGTATTGTAGTCAAATACAATTTATTACAATTTATTTGTTTTCCTTTTTACATGTATTACAGTGACAGTGATGTTTGCATTGTGAGGAGCTTTTTTCCCTTTTTTTTTTCTTTT
Organism: Chaetodon auriga; assembly: GCF_051107435.1. NCBI lineage: Eukaryota > Metazoa > Chordata > Actinopteri > Chaetodontiformes > Chaetodontidae > Chaetodon > Chaetodon auriga. The sequence goes on from NC_135076.1 coordinate 22,580,646, forward strand.
TACAGCCACACACACAAAGAATATAATACATGTAGGTGGAGACTACAATATATGCTAGGCACCGGGTATGCACAGTACATGCTATGGGATGGGACAACTGCAGAGAGGCTCAATGAAGGAGAATCAGGTCCCTGACACAAAAATGCTTCTAATGCAACGTTAGTGTCTGCCTGAGATCACCTATTTGGGGAATTCATGGCTACTGGTGAAGGTCTCAGTGTGCATTATCTGGCCTACACATGTCTGCAGTGGTTGGTTTTAGTATTTGTGTTGGCTTTGTATTCAGTCTCTGTATTACAGAATACCATTACACATGCTAACAGGTCTGAGATCAGAGACAGAAAGCAGGGATGTAAAGGAAGTAACAAATAAATGACCGCAGTTTGATATTGAATCATGTTGTTTCCTTTAAAATACAGAAATACTAGCATAAGTTTATTGGCCAATAAGAGAAATAATCTGAACTCATTAGCATGCATGTATGTTGCTTGACAGAAGTAAGCTCATTATCACTTGATCCACATGAGCAGCCCTTATAGGTTCTAAACTCTCTGACACTCCATCATTGACTTTGATGAACAAAGACACATTCGAATAAAGATTTAAATGGAAAATAGTTTGAGCTCTGGAGAAGCTGTAGCATTGCAGAGAGGAAAGAGGAGGATCTATGAAGGAGGAAAGCATTCTGAAATCAAACAACAGCTCAAATACAGATCTGCTGATGTTGCTGTGTGTGTGGCACAGATGCCTTCCCAAAGTCTGAAGGCTGCACTGATAAAATTGAAGCTGAGTTGCTGTAGAATTTACATCACACTAAATGTGTTTGTAAAATTGCAAAAATAAGAGGCAAAAGTGCATTTACGGTGGTCTGGACAACGTGCTGATTCAGTGGCACAGACGGAGAAAAATTCTGAAGGACCAGGCTTTTGCAAATGGGCTGGGGTGAGAGACTGGAAAAATAAAGAAATAAAACAAACACAATAGAGACCATGCAGATCTCACAGCAGCTGGCACAGGATTATATACAAACTGTGGGTGGTACTGTGAGCAAATGTAGGAAAAGACGTCATACATCTTTTGTAATGCAAACGGTTTTGTTCTGCTTTAATTATATGCTCAAGTAATATCAGTTCATATCAGATGATAATAAGCATTTCGCCAAAGATTAAAAACATACTCCATTTTCACACATTTTCTTTTTAATTATGTCTACAGTTACAGTAAACTAGGCTAAATAAATAAATAGTCTGGTTTACAAGATGAACACTATGTTTACACATAGAAATAACAACCATGTCAGTCAAGTAATTGTCACCAAAGAATGTGTTTTAAATCTGAACATCTGCTCAAGTTCTTCCAAAAACAGACTTTAAAGAAGTCCTCTGCAAAATTTGGGAAATCAGTCCAAAAGGTGAAATATTGCATCTCCATTAACACCTCAAGGATACAACAGAGCATCATCTGCATAAACTCACTCTTTTTCAGACAATTATTGCTTTGTGCGATACTATACATCACTTTCATACAATGTGACTGAATGAGTTTAGTGTGATATTCTCTGATTTGTATGTTTAGTCAGAATGATTCAGTCTGCGACTTGACCTTCATATCTTAACAGTTTGAAACATTTCCATAGAAAAAAAAATCCAGCCTTGAAACTTTGGTTTCACTGTTCATTCTTCAGCTTTTATTAAAATTGTGGGGTTGAGTCGCTGTCTGCTTGTGATTCAGGTTTAGCTACTGAGCCTTTTTTTTCCCATTTCATGTCTTTCTCCCTTTTTCCTGTCTTCCTCTATTGTGTGCTTTCCAATGAAATACAAAATGTCCATAAACTTATTTTGTCACTAAATGCATTTCCTGTCCAAAGGCAGTGCTTCCAGGGCTTAATATGAGGTTCAGTGAAACACTAGTCTCAAAACAAGCCTCTATATTAATTATTTTTGAGCATCCAAATAGGTTCCACAGGGCATAATTTGGGCATAAAACAAAAACACAACAGACCTCAAAAACACTGTATAAAAATACTCACAAACCTTCAACTTTGTCCCATTCTGCACTCTCAAGGTGGATAACGGTGCAGGAGCTGAAACTAAACAAAATGAAAATGCAAAAATGATCATAGAGGAGGAACTCATCATTGGCACTGCATAATGAAACCCAATCGAAGGAGAATAATAACAGTCCCAAACAGACCCGAGGGATTCCAATTTCCAGTCTCATTACCCAATAATGGTTCAGGCATTAGTGAGATGAGGCGAAGAGAATGTCAGGTCCGGGAGAAAAGGTTCCCTTCCTAATGCTTTTGGACACAAATCAGCGGCATCCGATGAACTCTTATTGAGGCATTAATGACAGAGGCACACTGTAATATAAATCCCGCAAAGTCTCTGCACTGTCCTTGGCTGTTGAGCAAAACAGTAGCGTTTACAGTAGGGCTGAGCTTTGTAGGAGCTTCATTATCTGTATGAATTGACTTTGGCATTGTGACACATTGCCCAAACTGCTGCTACAAGAAATGTGAGATTCAGGGTTGGAAAAGAATGGATTTATATTGTGATTATGTGAGTATGAATGGCTTTACATACATTTTGAGTCATATAAAATTCTTTGTTATTAACTGGCAGTGAATTATTATTTCTAAGATACGATAGAATACTTTCACAAAGTGTGGAATATTACTACTCTAGTACTACCCATTACTTCAGAAATCAAACCTGCTGTTGAGAGAAAGTGTCTTTTAGTCAGATTCATTTTCATTAGCTCTCAGTAATTCATTAATCTTAAAGTTGCAGTAATCAATTTTTGGCCACTTGGGGGCACACAAACAGCAAAACAAGCTGACAGACAGTCCTGACATATTAAGTTGTTATGGCAGACATGTTGGAAAACAACTAGCTACTTACATATCCAGCAGGCACAAGCGAGACATACTTCAACTGGAGTCCTCTTTCTGGCCACCTGACAGATGTAAATCTGATAGTTACTGGCCTTTTAGATCATGTTTAGTCTTCACCAACTCCTGAGAGAAATATCTGGCTCTTTAGATTCTTACATGTACAGGTCACACATTGTGGGTTTAAGTGAGCTTTTTTGCTAAAGAGTGGCTTTTTGCTACTGGAAACAGGGTTGATGAGGAACATTGAACTGTAGAGAAAATCTGTGGTCTTTAAAGCCAAAAACAATGAAAAAAAAAGGCTTAAAAGCTCCACAGAGTTGCAGCGTTGAGCGATCATTCTCGGTGGGTGCCTCACTACGAGCATTTCCCTTCACATTACCCTTGGTCATTTGATTCTCTGTTAATAAAATTGATTAATGCAGTGTTAAATTAAACAAACATGCAGACATTTCCTGTAGAAATCGATGGCTTGGCTGGAACTGAACAAGCTGTCCCACAGCTGTAATTTCAGTATGAAGGATTTTCATTGTCTGCAGCTCACATATTTATCTGTGGGGACTATCAGAGGCAAGGAAGACTTACAAAAGAGGCCAGCTAGATTGTGAAAATGCCAGTTTGATTTATAAATATACTCATCCATCCCTCATTCATTCATACAATATATTGAATCTTATCTCTTACTGAATATTATCCAATTTTGTGCAAATTTGGTCTTTAGGATACTTCAGAAACACAAGAAAAATACACCATTTTAACGTTCAAACTTTTTATGACATTTTAGGAAACCACAAGTAATATATCTTCGTATTGTATTTTACAGCCAGCCAACTGACAAAATGTGGTAGACACTATTTAAACCCCATTAAAGTGCCAACTTCTGATATCTGAAGTAGGTCCCTGATTTTCTTTTAGTCCCATCCGAGCCCAAATTTGCATTAAATGAGGTGAATGAAAGGATAATGAAGCGGATGTACCCCTATGGTGTTGACTATGCTGTGAGATACAGTAAACAAAGGAGTTGGACATGGACGATGCTACTTTACCACTACTGTTCTGTGCAACTACTATGGTCTGTGAATAGAAACGTCTCGATGCTGCAGATTCAAACGTCAACATACAGGCTTTATTATGTTAGAACAGTCTCCTCGCAGATTCTCCCTGCTGCCACTCACTCAACAGTCATACATTCGGATAGTCAAACTGGAGTGGGTCGAGAGAGGAGGAACTGTAGGAGAAAGACCCCCCTCCCTCCCATGTTCCTGCAGTCAAGCCCCTCATTGAGTCACTCCTCCAGAAGATTTAATTAAGATCACAAGTTTGAGGACAGCCTGGATCTGACTTTGATGTGGTCTGTCTCGGGGATGCTCACTATAGAGTCCTTCTTGGGTAGTCCCGAGTCCCCCAGCCCTGTTCCCACACCCCCTACTGCCAGCCCTGCACCAGCCCCAAAACCCTGCAGAGAACCGGGCAGGGTTGGTACAGGGAAGGCACCCACAGACATCTGGTGGGGGAGTACCACCCTAGGTGGTATGCCGCCCCGGACGCCTGTGTGACCTGATGGGGTCTGAGGGGGTCCAATAGAAGTGGAGGAGACTCTGGTAGACTGGGGTGGACTAGGGGCACCTGGTTGCACCCCCTCATGAGGCAGTGAGGGCTGAGAGGCTGACATTGACCTGGCATCTTGGCTCAGACTCCCCATTTGCAAGGAATGGGTACTCTTATGCGTGCTGGGCCGGTGGGCAGGGCTGACTATGTGCTGCTGGGCAAGAGAAAGCTGGGAGCCTGAGGTGGGACCAGCTAGTGCACTGGATCCATACTGGAATGATCGTCCTCCAACTGCCAGTGGGCTCTGGACAGGGGGGCTGGACAGGATAGGAGCAAAGGCACCAGACGCAAGGAACTGAGACTGCAGTGGAGAGGCTGAGACAGGGCTGGATACACTTTCGATCACCTGGAATCTCCTCACCATCTTGGGGGACTGCAGGTTTCCCATTCCCACTGAGTTCCCTTGCATGGGGGGACAAAAGTTCATGGCTACAGCCTGCTGCAGACTGGCAATTGCTGAATTCTGGGGCTGGGTGGAGGAACCTGGATGAGTAAAGATCCCACCATGCAGAGGAGGCGTCATGGACATGGCCCGCGGTCGTGGAACATCAACTTGCTGAACCATCTCCCGATCGTATTTAACTATCTCCTGGATCATCTCATTCTCACGGTTGTTGAAAACACCTGAGTTCAGATCATGCTGAACTTTGTGCATCAGGATTGAGTTTTTCTTGCCTGCAATGACATGGACACAGAAAGTAGCATTGTTGCTGAAGTAGTTGCTATTAGTTGCAAGAAAGAAAAACCAGCCTCAGTTGTACAAGTGAAGTTTGTTCTTGCAGTACCATACCTTCTCTTAATATCACTTAAGTTTTTCAAGACATAGAAATAACAGCTTTACTGTTTACCTTTAGCTTTTATTCTATTCCTGGCCACAGTAGATATATATATGGGACTATCTGACGTTTTCTGCACACACACAATCCATCACTGACACACACACACACACAGATAGGGAGAAAAATAGAGAGCATCTTATCTTTCTGCACTGATTCTCTGTTATGGGGATTGGCCAGTGTTTTTGCCAGCCAGAGTTTTTGCAGAGTCACCTCAGTGCTGACAGTATGAAAGAGACCATGTCTATTGCCAAAGCATTTGTTTATTTGTGCTTCTATGTCTATGGATGTACTGGCTTCTCACCGCTGTCACATAATTAAGATGAGCATGTTAGAGACCGTTGTGCCTGAAACCTGCTGACAGTTGAATTTACAAGTTCCTCCTCTCTGACATGATGACCAGAATGGGTGATGGAGGAGGTAACAGAGACATCTTTCTTCTTGATGATGCAAGAGAAGGAACCCAGAAGGGATTAATTCTTTCTAACCCATGAATCAATTGCTTTGACATGTGAAGAGAGGTAAGTAATGGCAGACGAACCCTCAATACGTCAGCTGTTTGTTTTATTAGATTTTTCCTTCAGAGATGCTGTAGTGTGTTGGGCAACACCCCTTTTCCTCCAATCTTTACTGTACAGGACAGATAGGGTTGGCACTCTAAGCTTCTCCAGACTTGTACCCAGCTGATGGGAGGGCTGAAATGTTGGAATGTCTGGAGCAGTGAGCCAATGATGACGATGACTGTAAAGGTCAGTCAGAGCAGCTCTCTGCTCAACAAGCGCTGCTGGGCAAGAAGGTTGGGACCAAAGACAAGATTTCAGCTGCTTGTTGGCTGTCGTTGCTGAACCCAGATGACCCACCATCTGCTGTACCTTGAGGACAAACTCGGTCACAGCCAGTGAAGTCACAGGATGTGTGCATGTGGGAAACTTTAGTAGTATATTGCTCTTCTGCACTACTGTCACTAGCAGTCAGCTTAGTTCTCTGACGCAGCAGGCGGTCTAGAGAGCTGACAAGAAAGCAAGGTTGTTAGTCAGCACAACAGCCTGAGTGATTCCCATGAAACAAAGAAGTCTAAAAAGCTGGTGATGAACATTTTCCTCTCTAACACTGTCAGACGCCTGGCCAGGAGGAGGAGGTAGATCCAGACTGCGATGCCTCCTGTGTTCTCCTAACATGTTGCAGGGGTTCCAACTGTGGACTGACGGAGGTTGCAGATGACGCTGTGCTGCATCCTGGAAAAGCCTGTCAGTAATGTTTGAGTTCTTGCTTAAATGGCAGTGGTTGTTCTTGGTATGCTTCCTCCTGACGAGGCTAGAAACTGGTAGATCAAGAGTGTCTGCCTCTTCCTGGTGGCACCAGCCGAGTGGCCATCTTGGGCACTCATGGATGGCAGATTCTACAGGTGACACACAGGGGTGACAACAACTTGCCAATGGCACCTCAGGGTGAGTGAACAGGGCAAGCGCCACCTGATAGGAAGGTAGGCACACAAGTTTTCTCAGGTGCCATTGCAGAGCATCACTGGGGGTTATGGAGCCTTTTAGAGGTCAGATCCCTTTTGAGATCAAAGCAGCTGGGAAGCTGAAGGTGCCTTATTTGCAGAACGCACACATCTGTTGTGTTGTTGCTTTTACAGCAATGCCTATTCATTACCAAGTAACGCCTCCATCCCCCCTTAAGGCGCTGATATGCAGCTTCCTCTGCTGATCTTATCTGACACTGTGTTTCAAATTTGATGCATTAAGAGTATGAAGACAACAGACAAGGGATTAGCCCTTCTCTATGTGGGAATGGCTCACAGGTCTGAGACTGTTTTTGTGAGAATGTATGTATGGATGGCTGCCTGTGCAGTCAGGTCTAATCAATCAGGTTGAACTGATCGTAAATATACATTCCTGCTCACAGGTGCTCAACAAAAATCTTAGATGTGACTGAAGCTAAAGATTTCAGTTTTAGAAAAAAAATAAAAAATTGACATTTCAAGCATTGGATTGCACTGGATTTTAACATCCAACAAGCATCCTTAACTCTTAAAAGGAACAAAAGCTTGTGTCATGATTTGCAAGTCTGTATTTACATTTATATTCATATTCTTAATAAAGCTTCTGGTAGCCCTGGATTGTTTGATCCTGACTAAAACTGTTGACAAAGCAAAACAAAAGAACAATTAGTGGTTAGTATTCATCAAGTGCACACGGAGCCCACTGGGAATATTTGGTTGGTTAGGTCCTAAAGCAGACATGTCAGTCTCCCTCCAAATATGTGAGCTGACTGACTGAAGGCTGCTCATGTGTGGAATCTGGCTGCTATGGCAACAGCTGGCAGGTGGCGGATGCAGGGCTTTTGTAAACATGTGAAGTGTGGTCATGTGACGGGGGGTGTGACATCAGCATAAAAATAACATGGTTCTGTTTGCTTGTTAACACGGGGCTTCCAAGGCTTCGCTAAGACAAAGCTGTCTCTGTGCATGTTTGTGTGTGTGTGTGTGTGTGTGTTTCTGCATGCAAAGATCTTGAGACAGTCACTGCTAAGCAATCATTTTAACAAAACAGTGAATTCATCTGGAGAGAGTACAGAGGTACGAAAGGTGATATTGCAGTTTCTGCCATGATATTCACAAGTGTCATGTATGTTAAAGAGCTGTTTTCTAAAATGACAGATATTCACAGCAAGCACTCAAATGTCAGGACAAATTTACACTCCACAAACTATATAATAAATGATTGACAGCCATGAATGCGTTTTCATCCTCGACTGCTCTCCTTCATACACATCGTCCCTGTGGGGATCATCCATACATTACATCACAGCTGTCAGACAGTGCAGCGTTTTGACAGAGACATCACATTAATGAATGAATACATTTTCCTTATGCCTCATTTCATCTCGTGAGTGACTCATGTGCTTATGAAGACACCATACCTGTGGCTTTTTTTCAGTGAAGCGCGATGCTAATCATCTGTGAGTAAATCTCCAAGACCATTGTTAGGTCTGGAGGGAAAGATTCATTTGTTATATTTTGTAATTTAGTTCTAAAGACATGATCAGAGGCTTAAAAACTGGACTCACGTGAGCTCGTTGAGTGGACAGAGATTTGGTCTTAAGGTTTGGATACATGACATGAACATTGAACACCTTTACACACCAATTAACGCCACCATGTTATATTGTACTGCATTGTTAAAACAATATCAAGGTGGACGTCTTACCTATCCTGTCCAATCTGTCAATGGCAACCGTCTCAAAGGCCCTCCTCATCATGGGATACTCCTCCAGCACCTCATTGAAATTGTCCACAGAGAGAGAGTACAGGCGACAGTAGGTGTCCGCTCGCACGCTGGCCGTCCGTCTGCCACGGGTCAGCAGACAGATCTCTGATGGGGTGAGAGAGAGACCAGACGAGGGAGGGCCAGATCATATGATGGCAGATTTCAGGGTGTCAGACAGTGACAGAGAAAAGAACAGAGACGCTATAAATGAGGAGGGATTTGTTGAGCAGTCTGAAGATGGTTAAAAGTTGTCTTTGCCTGGTTCTGTTTGCTTGTCTTAACTCTTAGTAAGGAAGATTCTTCTACTACTGTGTAATTCAAAGCTAATTAGGTAGAAAAAAAAACTCTTTTAGGATACTGTATGTGCCATTATTTAGATTTTATCAGGACACTTTGGCCCAAACTTTCAGTCACCTGACAGTGTTTAAATATTTGCACTCACTGAGCTTTCCAAAGTCTGGGCTGTACCAAACTCTTTCATTCTATCAGAATGAAATTGGTTTATGCGTGAACTTGTGTGTAGTGAGTCTGACCCACTAACAGTCAGACTCAGTATTTCCTTCAGCACAGGCACAGCACTGACAGCTGTGTAAAGGAGCAAACTCTATATTTGGAGATGTGCAGCCAAGCTTCATTACATTTAGTTGTTCCCCATCCCTTTCCCTGGTATCTTCTTCTCTCTAGCTTTCCTCTTCTATGAGCTGGGGCTGACTGTTGTCTTGACAACCATATGCCCTCCTTTTCCCTTGCCTGAAAGGTCGACCTCCCTGACTCTCTGTGGAAAAGGGAGAAAAATAACGAAAACGCGAGGAGACTCCATTAAGAGTGTGCATAGGGGCAGTATGCTGTGAATGGACTGTAGCTGTCTGTTCACGACTGCGGTGTCTCCAGCACAAAGCAAACAAACCAGCAGGGCTTCAAGAGACAAATGATGCATATCATTAAAGGGCAAAAGAAATATTACACGCCTAAGTAACTGCGCAAGGTTCCAGGAATAGTTCAACATTTGGGAAGTGCGCTCACTAGCTGTCTTGATGGGAGTATGATTGATAAGGCTAAGATAAGACTGGTACCTCTTTCATATCTGTCCATTAAATTTGAAGGTAAAGCCAGCAGCTGGTTAGCTTAGCTCAGCACAAAGACTGGAAACAGGGGAAATAGCTTCACTGGCTCTGTCCAAAAGTGGAAAATAAATTAAGCTCACAAGAGTGACTTCCTGGGATCTCTGATGGTTACTTTGCCACCTCGTGATGATGAGACGAGTCAATAATATGTCATTTTTACTCTTTGCTTTTTGTACTGATGAAATAAACAAGATATACCAGATACAGCAGATTTTGTTACTTGCAGAATGAGCAAAGCAACTGTTTTCCCCTTTTTTCCAGTCTTCATGCTAAGCTAAGCTAACTGGCTGCAGCTCTAGCCTTATATGTACCTTACAAACATGAGAGTGGAATCAATATTCTTGTCTAACTCTTGAAAAGAAAGTAAATTCTAAGTATATTTCCCAAAACCATGAACTATTCTTTTAAGTGTCTTCCCCTGCATATAAACACACACACTGTCTCCATTCACCAGATGCATGCAGTACATCCACATACATTCACTGAACAGAGGTTATTTAAATGCGACCTCGAGTGTGACCATGTTTCCTTCCTATCTGATACAACATTTATAAATCCAGGGTAGATTAATGATTAATAAACTATTCAGAGAGACGCTCTGCTGATTATTGTTCGTGGTTATGCTCCTCGTGGTCAGCCGCTGTGATGGAGGTTAAAGCTGTGTGATGTGCTGTTTAAAGCTCTGCTCACAGACATACTTTAGAAATACGTTTCGGAGTTTCCTTTCTTACGTGTATGAGTGTGTCATGTTTGCGAAACAGGTTCAGTTTTAAGCACTACAGATGCTCCAGTTTTGTAAGAGTTGTGGAAAAACTCTCCACAAGATGCCCCAGACATCCTTGCATAAATTGTCACTTGGGATCTTCCTGGTTTCCATAACACAACCATTTGCATATTGCTTAGCATCATTAGTGGGAAGTGCTGGGAGAGGATAACTAATGAAACCTGCAGGGCTGCATTAAAAAGCTGTTCAAACCACAGGGTAACCATTTGTAGCTCGTGGATAGGGCAACTGTCGTCCTCAAACACGATTAAAAATCCAGAAAAGTCCAGGATGGGTAAAGGGAATTCCTGTTGCCATTAATGGAAAATATAATGTCCAAAATTCTCCTTTACAATTTCATTGCCTTATATGTTCACAGCGAAACTCCTTCTCCTTCTTAGGGTACCAACAGAAACACATTCCCTCATTCTCCTCTTCTATATTCTGAAAATCTATTCCCGTTGATAAATAATCACTTAACTACAGAAGCCCCTCCATCTGCACTGCTATGAATAAAAGTTATTGGTTAATAATTTTAATTACAGACAAAAACGTGACTTTGAGGCAACATATTGTGAAAGCTTTGGCAGTCCAGAACAGTCACGACAGCGGTTAACACCTACCAACTGTAAAACTCACCAAACCCAGTTTAGGATCAAGCAGCTATTTCATGAGCAAATGCTAAGTAATGTGATGGCTGCGGCTGGACAACTGGTGCATTGTTCTGCCAGACGGCAATTTTGAGAAAACAGCCAAAGGCTAAGCTGCAGCTGCATTTACAGCCATAGAAACTGTTCAGTGAATACAATAACGACGCCAATCCAGCCAAAGTTTGCAGATGAGAAATGTGAACGGCAGAACATCGCTCTCTGCTTCCTGCCACTTACTAATTGAGTGATTTTACCACAGACGCGCACACCGCACTGCTGTGGTTAAACCGTGCTGTCCCTCCAATCCAAGCCCACCGCTAGTTTAGTCTGTGAGCTGTGATTTCCTCCCGGGCGGCAGGGATGACTCTGAGCAGTCTATGCTTGACATTACAAACGGCCCCGTCATCACCATTGTGCTGTGCTAATTAGCTGTTAATAATGGTGTGTGTGTGCATGTGCCGTGTATCTGCGGCGCTCCAGCTGTGCCCCGGGCTGCTGGCACATCAACATTACTGCCAGTGAACTCTGGTCTGCTGCGAGGGGCTGCCGGATGTTAAAAATGCAGCCCGAACACATCAACCCACGAGACTTGCAAAAGCGTGTGGGTGTGTGTTGGTGCACGCCTGTGTGGGTTTATGGGTGGCGATAGCGGCAGTGGCACCACATGTTTTTAAACAGCCATAGAGGAACAACAGCCGGGGAAAGTGGGACAGACGTGGCTGTGAGGCAAGGCTGCACGAGAAGTCCAAGTAAAATGTCAGGGTGCTGCTGTTTTTTTCATCTGCTCGCTGCTACGACTTATTTAAACAGTAAACACACATCTGTGATATCACTGTAGTGGATTCTGTCGGGATTCAAAGAGTAAACAACATATGAGTGCAAGCATAGAATAGAATAGAGTAGAACAGAATAGAATAATAAGAGCAGGCAGAGTAGACCTGTTCTATCTCATTCTGTTATTCTGTGATGTTAGATTATGTTATATTCTACTCTGTTCTGTTCTACTATGTTATGACATTTGTAAAGAGAATAAAACAGAACAGATTTTCTATGTTGCTCTATTCTGCACTGTTCTGGTATGTTCTATTCTATTCATTTATGTCTTGTTCTATTCCATCGTGTTCTATTCTTTTCTATTATATTCTATATATATTATCTGTGTATTATCTCTATCCTATAATTCCGCTCCGTTCTGTTATAGAATGGAATAAAATAGAATACTAAGACAGGCAGAACAGAGCAGAACTGTTCTATCTTATTGTTCTATTCAATTAGTGAATAATTGAATTCTGTGATGTCTGATTATGTTGCTCTGTTCTGTTGCATTCTGTTATGCTATATGGAAACAGAATAGAACACAGTAGAATAGAACAGAGTAGAGTAGAGCAGTGAGTGATGATCCTCAGGCGACAGAGGCGGTGACTTACCTCCGAAGTAGGAGCCGTCCATCAGCTTCATGCCGATGTTTCCTTTGGTCAGGACGCTGACCACCCCGTGCTGGATGAAGTACATCTTCTTGCCGATGGTGCCCTCTCTGACGATGTAGTCTCTGGGCTGGAAGACTTCAAATCTCAGTTTGGTCAGCATGGCCGTCACAAAGTTGGGATCAGCGTTGGCAAACAGCGGCATGGAGGCCACCAGCTTACGGCAGTTGAAGTTGACGATTTCCTAAAGGGTAACAGGAAACAGCGTCGACATCAGACGGTTATAGAAACTGGAGGCTAAGATTCAGCTTTTTTGTTTTTGGGGTGTTCTGCATTAACATTTCAGGAATAAGATCAACTAAAACTGGTTCCATGATGGATTCAAGGTAAACACATGATGGTTAAGTTCATTAATTTCTTTTTGTACCTGCAAACTGCTGTTTACTCTCAAAATCAGATAATAAAAGCACCATTTCCACTGCAAACACTTTGTACACGATGAACCATTTTTGTTTTTTAATTACCTTGAAAGACCCTGGCACAGCTCATTTGAGTATCCTCCCTATTTCTCTCTTCATTTTCTGTTACCTGAAGCGTACTTTGAGCTGTCCTTGAAGCAAGAGGACCTTGTTTACTGTAAAATGCGGTAAACTGTTTCTGCTGGCAGCAGGAAAAACAACTTTAGGCTGCGTGGGAACATAAAAAGCATGTGAAAATCACTCCTTACCCATCTGTTCATTAAAAATCTATTCATTTTTTTAGTGAAAACTGGTAAAAACGGGTGACTTCATTGCCCAGTGAGTGAGTAAATTGAGAGCAGTTAATTTGTAAATCGATATAGAGGCATTTTTTTAACTATCAGGTTGTGTTTTTCAGACAAAAAGACCATAGATGAGCACTTTTCCTGCTCCATTTACTCTGTGGACAGTTGAGATGTGTGTGTCATACCTCGCGCAGAGGCTCATTAAGCTCCTCCAGGATGCTCTCCTCATCAAACATCTTGCCCTGGTACCTGTGCTCGTAGTAGTCGTGGATTTTCTGCCGGAAGTCGGCGGGCAGTTTGTGGAACGACATGTACTGCTCCACTTGTTTGTACTGGAGGATGGAGAGAGGCGTGAGAGGGATGGCGGTGGAGGAGAAACAGAAGCATCAGTGAAAACAGGATCAGCGACTCTTTTGTTAATTGTGAGGAAGAGGTTTGTCTTAAATTGCAGCATCATGTTGATCTCACTACACACTTTGTTTATACTCCAAAACAACTTTTTCTCAGTATCTGTTATCATCAGCTCCGGCTCGCTCATGTGTGCCCTGATTAAGATGCACACCTCTGTGAACATGACGATCCTGTGACCCATTTATACCTCGTAGCTATGAGAGGAAAGCTGTGATGAAGCTGTTGAGGAAACATGACAGCTCTGTTAAGCCCATGAGGATTCATCACGCTCTGCTGTGTTTAGAGAAGAAAGATGCCGCTATTGTACATCTTAAGCGCGCCGAGTCTCTCTCTGGTGGTTGCGGTGTACAAAATGCTTTATTTTGAAGGGACAAATATACAGAAAATATTATCACCATTGTTCGATTCCATGAAACAACTTTTCCACAATCTGTGAAGGCCCTTGTCCACAGAAAAAAAAAAAGACAGTTACTATTCTGAGAAAGCATGATCTTTGTTATTTATGTTGGATTTGATAAATATATAATTATGTTGCTCGGAAAAAAAAAAAAAAAGAAGCTGAAAATGGAGGCTGTCTTCAGCATTTTTCTCACCCAAGTGATTCACACCATCACAAATTCACCTCTGTTTACCTACAAATGCAGCCTGAATGTCCACTGCTCTCAACTCATTATGACGCTCCGTAACACATTTCATGCCTGGATTCCCTGTGAAAACAGCAGCCACGGCATCTACTCTATGGCTTCTCTTGTAAGATGGAATTGCATGGCACAGTGTCAGTCGGGATAAATCTTGCTATTATTCCCCATTCGTGGCAAAAAAAAAAATGGCTTTGGGGTTTGTTTCATGTATACCAGGACGATGGGGGATTGCATGTGTTTTCACGTGTCACCACCTTCCTGTAGAAATAAATAAAATACACCCTTACAAATACACACAACAACATCCTGAGGGTGAAAAAGTGATTATGGGTGACCCCGGCATCGAGAGAGCTTCCTGTTATATCAGCAGCTGACTCCAAACACCGAGAAATGCAGAAAGATGCAAAAACACAAAAAAGCCCAAATCTCATTAAGTAAAAAGAAAAAGCTACAAAATATATGAGCAGAAACAATATGAATAAATCAGCTTCTCAAAGCAAGATGACGGTTAACTGAAACCAAACGGAAAACTAAAATCGGGTGGTGTGAAAAACATTTTACTGAACTAAAAATTAAAATATACAGAAAATGCCTTCAGTTTTAATCAGTTTGGTCAAATCTGTCAACACAACAATTCACAAAGAGTTGTGTTTGTATTGTAAAACCAATTCTGAACTGCTTAAGTCTGACCCCTGAGCCCTATATAAGAATAATAATCTAAAACTAATACTCAAACTCATAAAAACTAATCTACAAATAAACATTTTAAACAATAAAACTGAACTGAAACACGCTCTGGAAACTAACTGTACAGAAACCCAAAATTAAAAACAAAATCTTCAAAAGAATAAAAATCAATTCTGTGTCAGAAGTCCCCGTGGCCCTGTTGTTGGTGCGGCTTTAAAACATTACATAAGGTCTCCCAAGTGTGTGTGTTTGTGTGTGTTAAGCAGTGTGAGTCATCCCCCTGTGGAATAAACTGTCAATTGGATGAGTAGTAGATTTCTAGCAGGGGGTCAAGGGAGAATCTCCCCAGTCCAACACCACACTGGGAAAGATGCAACAAGACGCGGCGGCTCAAATGTGACGGCTGGATGAGAACTGCTCTTCTAAACAGCTTTGGGTAATAACACTCTGAATTCTTACAGTGCCACTTACTGGCAGTGAAAAAGAAATTGATTGCACCCTGTCAAGCGAAGCCGTCGTTGTTTGCAGCGCACCTGTGGTTTTTGCAACGTCTAAATTAATCAGCAGAGTTCTAATTCTTTTGCTTTCCACCTTTGATGTTCGAGCTGTCACGGCTGTCAGCTTTCATGCCAGTGAAGAGCCGCAAGTTAGAAAGACAAAATCAGAAATTTGCTGATGAAATAATTTCAGCTCTCAGTTTGATAAACTCAAAAGTGGTTGTCAAGCTAAAAAGAGAGGTGGACAGTTAAGAGAAATTCACGCTCATCCATCCATGCATCCAGGCCATATGGATAAAATCCTCTGTCACAGTGCATCTATTGTGCATTGCAATATTTATGTATGTTATAGTGCATTTTCTGGAAAACCAATTGAGAAGATCAAAAGTCAGTCATTGACTAATTCAGCAATGAACTACCTGCTTGCCGCAGTGGCTTTAAATGTGGGAGGCTGTTAGCTTCTACCAAAGGGGGAGAAAGAGGTCTGATTCACATGCTGTGTCTTCTTAGCTGGCGTGCTAACGTTAGCCACTGCTCAGCCAGGAAGGTTAGAGGGCGCCTCAATGACATGGAAGAGCTGCTAATGCTGATGGAGCTGAGTGATGCAACCAGCTATTTACTTTAAGTAATGAGACTAATAATTGACTTCAATTTCTTTCCCAACACTGTATGTATCATCCGGTCACTGAGCCCCTGCTATTGTTGCCACAGTCATCACATCTCAACCCGACTGATCACCTCTGCAAGTGAAAACACTGATCAGAGCATATCTTACATAGACCTACAGCAGCACTGCTCTGCAGTATGTCAGGAGTCAGTGGAGGCTTCTGGTGGCTCAACACTTTTTCATGACTTTATTTCCTTTAATTTGTCACCGATCTGCACCTCATTAAACCACTGGATGGCCAGCAGATGTTTTAGTGACTGAGGTGTAGGAACGGTGCAGTAAATATAACAGAAGATTATCTTCAGCTGCCTCTGCGTGTACATGAATCAAGAGGAATCTGATTCTTTCATTACCTAGAGTGCCGATACTTTCCACCCTGTGAGTCTTAACCAGACAGTCAAGATTTATTAGGACACGCCACGTATGGAGGACCAGCGGGGGCGCTGACAGTGACCTTGCTTGTAACAGTCGATGACACATGCATGGGATAGGATGGCTCGCTGTCCAGGAAATTACATTTTGTCACACTGTAAGGTGACATATGGGTTGGAGAAGAAAATGGAGGCTTGACCCTGGTGGATTGGGTGACACGGCAAATCACAATATCCTTAATACAGCACATACTGGCTGTCGTGGGAGGACATCATTAATTTTGTTCCTCTACAGGGGGATTTTCTCTCCATGATATAAAGCTGTGATTGATTCTTACAAAAGGGAGAAACTTTATGTAAGAACGTCTGTGGAAGAGACGGTTTTCCCTGTTTTTCTAATTTTTTTAGCCTGTTCTTGTTCTCCAGTGTGATTTATATACTGCACAAATAAATACTACATGCACATACATGCAGAACAGCACATCCTTACACACAAGATGAAAGCCTATGTGGATCACTTACTTTAATGAACCATATAATGACATTACATCTGCAAAAACAATTTACTGCATCTCTTTCTTTATGACACGAATCAATTTTGTATTTGAATCTCATTCAGTTTTAATTAATTGCCTTCAGCGCGCTTCATTGAGCATGAAAAGCCACGGCAGCGCTAAATGAAAATCTTAACAGGTTGTCACTTTCAGCCATCTTTTCAGATTTCTAACACATCTTGAAAGGGTTAACAGAATCCAGGCAACAACAGTCTGAATTTTCTTTTGTTTTCATTTGGGACGTAAGATGGGATTCAGCAAAATGAACTAACAAACCAAATACAACAAAAACAGGAGGAAAGTCATTTTACTCCTCGCCACGTGTCAGTACCAATAAAGATGCATCTGACTCCCGGAGTATCCAGCTCATTCAATCAAGCATGGGGATAAACTTGGATGCTCCTATTAAATGTTCCCTGCCTCGAAATTCAGTGTGTGACAGTCTCAATTAAACTGAAATGACGTCTCTCTCTAACTCTTTCTCTCTCGTTCCCTCGCTCCTTTTAAAGAGCTTGTTGGAGGAGCTGGGTTTTATTGACTTTCTGATTTTCTCAGCATTAGACTTAGATTAGTGACCATGTCACTCAAAGCCAGTGGAATGGGCGTGAGACTCAAAAGGCCTCGTGTTTCCAAAAAAATAAAATAAAAACCTGCCAAGTGAGACGCAGTTGGAGCAAAGCTGAAATGCATCTCCCTCAAGTGTTGCATTTTGAGAGAATATCAAAGGGGAAGATGGGACAGGTGACAGGTGTCAGTCAATGCTCTGCCAACAAACACACATAAAAAGACATACAACCCGTATATATGAGCAAACCAACATGTTTATAACCAGGTTTACAGAACTTATATTCTCCAAATTCCACTTATTGTGGAGTAACTGTATTAATAATGCAGTGCCCATGATGTTGTGACCGTGAATGCAGATAAAACTGGACTTACACCCCCCTGCAGTACTTGTATAAAACTAACAAATGCATTACATGACTTATATCAAATCTGCTCCTCTCAGCCTGTGGACTTAGTTAAGGGGAGAGGGCGAAGCAGCATGGAGGTTTTTTATGGGACATAAAGCCTCTAGTTTGTGGCTTGCAAGCGTGATGCATGGCTGTCACTGTAAGCTGCCACAGAGGGAAGGGAGAAATTGAATTGGCCCTTCTATTAATGGGCCATGTCACTGAGCGTCAGGGCTCAGGATATGACAAGTCTTATATCTGTGTGTGTGTGCGTGTGTGTCTGTGTGTGTATAAAACCCAAGTTGACTTTAGCAGCATCCTTTAGCTCGTTGACTGAAGAGCACACAGACCCACAGAAATAAACACACAAATGTGAGCACACATAAACACACCCTCGGGCACACACAAGTAGGAGCGCACACACTCACCACATTACAAGTGTGTGCGTTGATGATGGCGCGGAGGGACTGAAAAACATGTCAGAGGAGACGAGAAAAGCTCACAGTGTTCATACGAGAAGACGTGTGATGTGTTTGAACTTATTATTGATATGTTGCCTTCATCATATTCATTTGTCTTGATGTATATAAACCAAACATAAAAGAGAAAATGTAGATAAGGAGAAGCAGATGAGGAACGCCCACAGTGGTAACATCAAAAAAGCAACCACTGGGGTCAGAGACACGGAGAATGAATGAGTTGGCAGCGGCATCTGGACTCCACCAGTGTCATCTGGACAAAAACTTATCCTGTTGGGATAATTAATGAACCTATAATCACAAAGATAAATCGACACGTACTGGCTACGAGGATGGAAAAGTGTCGCCTAAAGTGAGAAATCAGGCGAAACTCTTTTCAATATAAGAAAACGCGATTAAGTCAAACACATTTCAATAGAAAAATCTTAACTCAGGGTCCACTTATTGGCTGTTTCTGGAGCTTTCAATGTCTCTCTGTCTCTCTTTCAATTATGAAATGTGGTTGAAAGGTCCAGAAAAAGCAAGAGCACCTTGAGCTCGAATTTTATTTTTTGTCAGTCTCTAGCTGATGTGTTTAATCTATCAAATCTAAGTGTCAGAGAGCCAGATTGTCCGGGTCAGGTCATCGTGCAGGTTATGAAGTCGCTGTTTGACGTGTCAAGGCTCAGTGGATCACTGCTCGTAACCAGAGGCCCACAGGGGTCACATCTACCTCCTCTCAACACTATTCGGACACTCTGCTCTATTGTGATTGAGGGGGAGGAAGTGATGGGGGAGGAGGACTGGGAGTGTAGTTACATAATGGCTAATGCCCTCTGTCCATGTGCGGTGTCCGCTGGCAGATGGTGTGTTGCCCAACAGTCAAGGACGAATGGACAGATGAAGTAGGGGAGGGCTGGAGATGGGAAGAGTGGAGAAACAGGGGATGGAGGCACCAGTCACCTCAGCACGAAGGAGGGGACGACCGCTGAGCTGCCGCCACCGCCTCATTTATACTGTATTGTTTGTGGAGATGGTGTGAACAGCCGCAGACACGTGTACAAAGAGGCAAACGGCATCATCTACAACATCTTCACACGTCAGTGCCTCTTTAACTCCGGCCACATCATCGCTTCGTTATCCTACAAGTCATGGATAAACAGTTCAGATCGCTAGCTAAAGTACAGTGGTTGGAATAGTTTTTTTAGTCCAAGCCATAACAGCCTGCGAGAAACGGATGCCAGCTGGGAGGCACTGCTCTCCAGAGTTCCTCATGAGCATCTTCTCTCCTCTCACATCCATATTCTGGACCTTCTAAACACACCGCTAACCAAACAACATGTGTCCATTCTGATAAAGCAGTAGAAATACCAGCATGCTCTGTTTAACTCTTGAACCGACAGTAAACAGTCAGAACCCACGCCTCTCTTTGGTCAGCGGGGTCTTTGCCTGCAGACCGGAGACGACGCTTAGTGCTGGAGCTATGACATTTCTGTCTCAACGCTGAGCACGATGCTAACTGTTTACTCTGTGCTGTGTCAACAGAGGTCCACACTGTCACGAGCATTTACACTATCTTAGACAAAGCTTGTGCTTTGTCAGAGAGGCGAGTTCCCACCCATAGCTTTGTCTCCAGCCTGTTATCTCGTGGCGAGACTTACTGTGGACCGCAGTGCAGCATGGTCCAGTTCATTGGTTAATGATAAACAGAGTCACGGGGGACTGGAGAGGGAAGGCATGTTGGATGAGCTGCCTCAGAGGCTGCTGCCACTTTGTTCATTATTTCACTCGTGTGCACAGAAGAGGAGGACGGTGACAGCGATAGCAGGAGCTGACAGAGAACAGCTACATGTAGCTGACAGAGAACAGAGACTCCAGCATAGACTCAGCAGCTCATTTACCCTTTCTCTCAAAGCTTCTGTGCTCGCTGCAAGAGGACATCCTTCAGACTTCTGGCATTAATGTCAAACAGCCCATCTGGAAACCAATTACAGAGTAATTGTGGAGCAACTTCTTCCAACTAAGTTACAAACCAAATTTGGCAAAAGACTGGATGAAGTTTAAGGAAAGTAAGACATGGTGGAACATCTGTTTTGACAGAAATGGCATGGCCAACCAAAAAAATCCAGGAAGCAAGAAGTATTCCTCTGTGCCCTCAGGAGTTAGGAGGCAAAATGCTCAATGTTTCATAAATGGTCAGTTGCTAGTCCTTGCCAAACACTAATCACAGCCTCCTTAGAACGATGTAGCTTTCCAGCAACTTCCATTAAAATCTGCCAACAACTTTTTGAGCAGTGCCTGCTAATTAACAGACTAACAGACTGAACCAATGGTATAACCCTGTTTGCAGAAGGACAACAAAAATGAGAAACTTTGTTTACTGCTATTTCAAAGTTTACAAAGTTCATGGCAGGAAAGCATAAAGGCAAGAATGAAATGGTAAAAGACAAAACAGTAAAGAATGAAACCCAACAAAGATGTAAAAACAGAAAACATGATCAAAGGAAAAATAACTTTAGAAACTGGATTTTAAAAAATGCACGGGGAAACAACACAAGGTTAAAAGTTGGTGAGATCAAAAGGCGATTACATAAACGCAAGTCTAGGAGAAGTGGATTTAGAAGACGGTGCTGAATTAGTGAGTCTTTGGCCAGTCTTCAGATCTGAGCCCGCTGACTGGAGAATCGGGTCTAGTCTCCGAGTCTCAGTTTAAAATCCTGCATAACATGTAGGAAACTACAGCAGGACTGACTCATTTAAGGGTGAGTTTACCCAAATTACATTATTAAAAGCATTAAAAATTACATTTAAAAGTACTAAATCAATGGGCAGTTTCCTAACTTCCTCTCACCTTTGTATTGTGATGGCAGCAGAGTCCTTTTGTATTTTCGGTAAACCGACCCTTTAAATTTTACGTTGTCTTCCACCGATTTCACTGAAACTGGGCTCACACAACATGGACCTCTTGTGTGTTTGCCTGTACCCATCACGTTCAGCTATATGCTCAGTAATTATGGATGCTTTATGGATGTATCTATTAAAAATGTACCATTCCCTGCTGTGTATACCACGCTCATGAAATCTGACACATACATACAGACCACCACAGCCCCTCCCACGGGAGAGCTGGTGTGATATAAAGTCGGCATCATCATGGATACTCGCTGATATCATGACCTAGAAAATAAAGCAAGATGATTATCCCTCAAACATGTTGCACAACCAAGCCGAAGAGCCGGAACATCAACAGGATGAAGCTCCACGTTGAGGCCGGATCAGCATTTGTTGCAGAAAGAGACGTAAACCTGATCACCCTTTGTTCTAAACATTGGCCAGAGGCTTTAAGTCAACAACAAAGCTTGACCAACCGCTCTGATGTGTATGTGCAAGTCTGCATGCATGTGCACGCGTGACAGACAACATGAGACATCTCCACATCACCCAGGATCTAAGGAAGCTAACAAGACGCAGAGCAGCGCTGACACCATGGCCTTATAAAGCCGGAGCGCGCTCCCCTCCCTGGCCCGCAGACACAGAAAGCTTTGATCTGCCGTTGTACGGAGATGACAGACAGGCCGAGGCCCAGCGAGCTGCAGCCATGAATATCGAACTAATGGAACAGATGCTGTTCCTATCAAAGTATGTTGGAATCAAATGAGCAAACCCTCTCTGCTCATATCAAATGTGATAACCTTATCCGTATTGTTGTAGAGGACAAGCACTGTAGATTACACCTCTGCATGCAGTCTCCTTATGGTGTCTTGCAATACTTGAGACAGAGGGGCCACCTGGGTACAGGTAATCCTGCAGCTAACCCCCTGCTTTATTTCACCACTGATCTAAAGATATACACTGGTAGAACATCACTCCTTTTTTCTGTTCCTTTTCTCCACAAGATCTCTGCTGATAGGTTCAGATTTATTCATCCAAGTCTTTGACATATCTTTTTCTGAGATTTCTGCTGCCACCTCAGTGGTGAGCTGGTGCTCACGCCAACCAGAAACGAAATTAAAAAATATCAACGTAAACAACTCTTGTGTCCCAGTGACTCTGGATAATCCAAAGAACACAGAGTCCAAAGTTCTCATAGGGATTATTCCCTCGGTGAAAAGAGGTGTTGCTGCTGGATTTATTGACAGAACAGCTTGGGAAACATGCCTATTGGTTCTCTTTCTGGAGAGTGAGATGAGAACACTGATCTCAGTGGCAGTAAGCATGAACCAGGTGCAGATTATTTTATCTTTGCAGACTGGAAACGGGGGAACACATGCAGCACGTAACTCCCTGTAAAAACACAACTTGTCATTACTTTTGTCCCATGTAACGTGTTATTTAGTGAGCTGTAAAGCCACTAGTAGACATATAGTTTAACGTTGGACAGAGCCAGGCTAGCTGTTTCCCCCTACTTCCAGTCTTTATGCTAAGCTAAGCTACTAACCTCCTGGCCTTAGCTTCACACTTAACGCAAACACAAGAGAGTGGTATCGATCTTCTCATCACACTCTTAGCAAGAAAGCAAAGAACAAATGATTCTGTTAAAAGTTAAAAGAAAGCTCCATTTTCTACTGCTGTAATGCTGAAATCTCAGAGACGGACATCTCAAAACCTGGACAACTTAAAACCACAACTGCCTGCATGTCCAGGTGCTGTTTTTCTTTGGTACTTTGGATAAACTGACCATTAATCTACCCCAAACTATCAACATTAGCTTGATTTGCTAACCCCACCTCAAGCACAACAAAACAACTTTAACTCCAGTGAAATAACAGCAGAAACTAGCCAGATCCTTACCTTTTCTTGGTATTGTCGTCGGGATGAGTCCAGAGACTGGATGAGTGCGGTTGCATGGCCAATGAACATGGCGTAGCAGGTGGCTCCAACGATCATACTGAGCATGGTCAGCCAGATGTCCGACATGCTCTCTGGGGCTTGTCTTCCGTATCCAATGCACAGCATGTGGCTCATGGCCTTAAAGAGGGCAAAGGAGTAGAGCTCGCTCCAGGAGTCATTCTGTAGGGAGAGAGCAAAGAGACAAAAAGGCAAAATTAAGTCGGGAAAACAAATTATTAGGAAGGTGGAGGAGATGGAAGAGAAAGGAGAAAAATCTGGGTTATTCTCCTCCTGAAATATCACCATACTTTTATACTCTTACTTCCATGCTACAGTGATTTTGACCTGATGACCCGAGCCTGTCGTCTCTGCCAAAGGGAGACTGTTAAAGGCAAACTCCAGTTAAAGCTTTACACATTAGAGTGTGACACAAGTGGTGAGAGAGAGAGTGAATTTAACAATAAGAGGGCTCAGGAGCGAGTCATTCCTTATAAGTACATGACCGTGTGTCTGGTGATTGTTTCAGGTTTGGTGGAGAGCCTTATCATCATCAATGAGCACCACGCAGAAGGAGAAGAGGAAAAAAGCGAGCGCTAATGAGGAGCCTGTACATCTGCCTGCTCCGGTCTGCCTTTGATTGGTGCTCACACACTCAGTCAACCCTAATTCTCCCATGTTAGATTCATTAGAAAGCCCTCTACAGGCACCGCTGAACCTCACATCCTCCCCTCCAACAGCTGTGGTTCACACACTGTCCAGAGTTTACCGCTGTGTGTGTGTGTGTGTGTGTGTGTGTGTGTGTGTGTGTGTGTGTGTGTGTGTGTGTGTGTGTGCGTGTGTGTGTGTGTGTGTGTGTGTTTCTCCTCCAGCTCCCTCTCTGGGACAAGTGGTGTCTTCAGTCACTGATTGACTGGTTGGATTCTTGTCTGATTTGTGTTTTTCCAGGGGCATTTGCATTTCATTTGAGATTCAAATTGGACTGGTTTTGGAGGAGGTGAAAGAGGACGAACTGGCAAAAACGAGTGCCTGGAAAGGTGATTGGGAGGAACAGCACAGAGGGATGATTTTAAAGGCACTTAGCCTCACGCAGCAGGATAACCAGAAACCCTGGTGTCAGACTGTGAGCTTAGCTCAAGCCCTCGAGCACAACTCAAAGTTTCATATCTGTTTTGAGCTGTCAGCTGCATCAGTTTTCTGGATTTCTTTGAGGAGATAAACTGGACCTTCTAATCTTCGATACAAAACAGAGACACCCACGGTAACAGTTTGAAGCCTTTAAGATTATAAGCACCATTGTCACATCTCTGGCTTTGTTGTTGTTTCTATACGATGCAGCCTTGTATCTGCAGTCCTTGTCTTGCTGTCATCCGCAGCCCTTAAGCCCATTATAATAAGCAGCATTTCCCCACAAAACCCTGACAGAACATTTACATTGCCTCAGCCTGAGCCTCATCCCTGCTGGTGAACAGACGTGGAGCTGAATCCCTCCAGCCAGCCATCAGCATGCTGGCCACATTGCTGGTGGGTAAACAGCAGGAGTAGGAGGCCCTAACCCAGAGCTCAGGCACAGAAATAAACACCTTGTTACACATCACACGGCTGCATCTGTCCGTCTCAGCTCTCACAGACAGACACACAATACTGATATACAGTATTTTGGAGCACAGAGCACCAGACAATCTATTCTAAATGCACTGTATAAAGGAAACTAGATTACACAAACGCTAACAAAAATGAAAAATGGACTGCTGCTGAGTAGATACTGCCCCAGGCTTGTCTGTCTGCGCTCTATACGACTCCTGATGATGAAACAGGCTGTCTACTACAGTCACATGCTACTGTGGCATTTATAAGACAACATTACTGTAAAACCACTGGCGTCCGGCCAGTAACAGTATAACTCATCTGTGGGTCGAAGATGCATTACTCTTAGTCTGTCTGTGTCTGTGTGAGCGTTGGTGAAAGCCCACTGGTGTGAATCAGCTCCTGTATTCCTAGAAATGATTTTGTTGACGTCAATGCCTACGCTGCAGGCGAGTCTCCCGTTTCTGATTTCCATACAAATACACATCAGGCACAACTGATGCTCCAAGCTCACGTATTGAGCGGAAAAAAACATTATACGCGTAGTATGAAGCTACAGCTAATTAGCTTAGCTGAGCAAAAAGTCTGGAAACAGTGAAAAAAGCTAGCCTGCCCACTTGTTAACAATCTCTAAAGCACACTTTAAAGCTCCTTTGTTAAATTTCTGATTGTTTCTTGGCCAGGCGCTGTAACTTCATCGAGTTTCCACTGCTTGTTTGGCAGCTAGCCGGGCTAACTGTTACTTCCTGTTTCCTGTCTTCATGCTAGGCTAAGCTAACAGGCTACCAACTTCCTATTCAACAGAATGGAATGTACTTCTAATGTATTGTAACTCTTGGCAAAATAATCATATTTTCCAGAACGTTTCCGAAACTATTCCTTCACATTAGTAGCTCTAACGGGTCAGTTTGAGATGATAGCTCATTAAAGCCGACACAGTGTACAGCTGTCTCTTACAATTGGAAATTACAGCCTTCATAGTAACACAATAAACTAATTCTACAGAGATATCACCCAGTGTGAGGTGGGCGGGTGGGGTGGGGGGCAAATTAGATTAGCTGTGTTCATCTTATTTGCCATCAGTCTTCACTGAGCAGCGTGGATGATAGCTCATTGTGCATAATGCATTTAGGGAGGAACACAACGGGAGAGTGGGACATCTACGATGCATGAAGTATAGAATAGTGAGTATACATGCATGCTGGCTGTTTTACTGTGTGTGCGTGTGTGTGTGTGTGTGTGTGAGTGTGTGTGACAGTCATGCTGCTGAGCATCTCTTTGACAGGGTGCACCGCCTCTCTGATGGTCTATAACTGACATGGTGAGTTTGGTTTGCTTGAAAGGGCTGACATTTAGATGACACTGACATTAAGAATTTTAATATGTAAACTGCCATAAAAGACCTTGTTAGCGATGTTAAGATTCATTATTTAGAAGCTGTGGGTTCATGTATTCATTATTTAATACCAGATGAGTATGGAAAGCTGCAAGTGCTTGACAATAATTGAGGAATGCCGACGTTAACAGCTAAAATATCCTCTTGATTACTAATGCATAAGCTTAAATTGGAGTGTGTGTTGAAGTAAAAATAACGGACTAATGAGCAAACGTTAAAGGCATCGTGGTGTGTTTGTAAAAGCAATTGCAACACCACAAGTCTGAATTCAAGACTTGAACTGCAGCATCAGATCCTCGTGTTGCTCTCTGAAGTAAACTATTAGCTTTTACTCAAAATTGAAAGTGGTACCAAATGGTTTTTCTGGGGGGGTCATGAAGCCAATTAACATGTTGAGGAAAAGTCAGGAGATCATCAAAGTCAGCAGGATTAATCCTCTGAGGACCATAAATAAGTTAAGTATTTCATGGCAGTCCTTTCAATAGTTCTTGAAGTACTGCAGACTGGACCACAGAGGACCAGCAAACGGACCAACACTGCCATCCCCAGAGCCTCATCGTTAGCACAGCTACAACGCACAGGGCGCTCTTCTCGACTTTAATCTTTCAGGTCCGTCTGCTTTACGAAAGTCTTTCTGAGCCGACACCTGTGTATCCTTAATTGACTTCATCAGATGTGAAATGGATGCTTGTAAATCATGTGGCAGCATTTTAATTGATTTGCACGAGGAATTTGACTCAGTGGATCATAGCTCGCTGCTCAATAAGCTGCCGTTATTGGGTTTGAGCTCATTAGCATTAATTGGTGTTTCTCCTTTGACAGATGAAGAGGAAGCAGCCCGACATCGCGTGTTCAACCGACTTCCACATAATGCAATAGATTAGATGAAATGATCTGTTTACGTGTTGGTTAGACTAACGATATTTCATGTCTCCGGTATAATTATAATTTACACTCTGCAATGACATTATTGATCCATCATTGAACTGCTGCATGAGTTACAGCGGCTAACGGGAGAGTCTGAGTTATTTTTGAGAGTTTCTTGTCCAGCTCTATGTTTCAGGTCTTCCTCTTATGGTCCATTGTGCTTCTTTAAATATTGTTAACTTCTCCTCTCTGCTGACACAACATACAAAAATTGAGATCTGATGCACTGAAAATCATTGTCACATCCTTCCCTTCACTCTGCTGTAATTTGAGAATATGAAAACGTTTGTGATCACTTTCCGAGTCTCTCTGAGTAATTTTTTTCCTCTACACACCTTGTCTGCAAAAGGTCCACTTGTATGGCTGAATGTCTTGCAAAAGCTGTTTTCAGTTTTTACTTCCATCATGTGGCCTGACCCGTGTTGTCCTGATGCAGAAGTGAATGCTTACGGACCACATGACCACCAGAGGGCCCTCAAGAGCACTAGAAAGAGAGGTTTTTCAAGAATATGACACTATGCTAATGCTGACGAGCTAATACTGCTATTTTAATTGTCCTCAATTTCCTCATCTCAGGCATTGCCAAAAGAAAAATGAAGAAAACAAAGAGAGAGAGCAGAAGTCAGGATTCAGGTGTGTTAAAATTATTTGATTATTTTCACAAAGTTCAAAAAAGTTTCCTCGAACTCAACAACTCAAAAACTCAGGGGAAAAAAAATCTAATTGTGTTATAATTTTTCTATCATTGAAAATTTCACTTCTTCCAGCAAATATCGTAAATAATATAACTGTAATAATTCTACATTATTATCTAATAATTATTACCTGTACTGCAACCAGCCACCAGGGGGCTTTCACGTAGCTTTTCACGTCACCTGTCTTTATACAGAGTCTGTGGTTCAGCCTCACAGAGCCGCTGGCATGGCTGTGGCATATACTTTTTAAAAATTAAATATGCGGATCTGTACAGTTTTCCATCCTAAAGAAACTTTATTTAACTGTTCAAAATAGTCTGTGTGTCTGTGTCACCTCCTTTACTCTTAATTCTGCTCTTGTCTTTACAGAAGATATAAAGGCAGAATTTTATCCTCTTATTCAATAACACTGCATACCACTGCAAAGCTAAATATGACAACACAGCCTTTCTTCTTAAATTGGGGTTGGTCTCACAGGGGCAACTTGCCCCACAAAGACTGCAGCTCCAACTAGGCTGTGCAGCATTTTCTTAAAGTTAGCTCACACATGGTTTCACACAGCAAAACACAAGTGAACCCAGATAATAATAATAATAATAATAATAATAATAATAATAATAATAATAATAATAATAATAATAATAATAATAATCGGCCGATGCACGTATCCTTATGCATTCATTCAACACATTAGAGCTTCATTATAATCAAAGACACATAAAATCACTTTACCTGGAGGTTTCAGGTCTTTGGAATAATTGCACCATGTGGGACAGCAGAAAAACATTCAACCACTGTAGGCAACCAGCCCACATGTATATGTACTCTCCCATTAAAGAGAGACAAAAATACCCTGAGAAAACCTGTATACAACACTGAACTGCACCACCCACTTCAAACTTTCACCATATGAGCACTGAAAGAGGCTGTTGGATCCTAGCAGGCAAGTGTCACTCGCTCACACACACACCAACACCTCCACACACACATCTGAGCAACTGTCCATTGTTCTCATGTGCGCTGACAGGACTGCCTGCCATTTAGATCACTTCAGTAACTGAATGAATGGAGGATATCCTTATTAACTTTCAAAGCAGGAGGGTTTCTTGAAGTGCATCTGTGTATGTGTGTGTTTGCATAGATAACAAAGCCACACAAATCGGGGTACTACTGCAATTACAGCAACTCCTCTGCTACAGCACGATGCCTCTCAGCAGCCGAAATATTAAATACAGAGAGCGAGCTCTGAGTGAAGCAGAGGGAAACTGAGAGGAAGAGAGGCTTTATTCTAATGCCACTGATCCAACAGCCAATCAGGCTGATGTACACGGAACAAAACCACCTGTCATCCATGTAACAGAGAGCCCCCTAAATAACAGCCGTGATGATTTGGTCTCTTGTGCTGCAGGAGCCTGATTGTCAGGCTTATAATAAACACAACTGCCTGCTGCGCACATATCTTTCACAAGCATCAGATATTGTTTTTGAGTGTTCTGAAGCAGAGCTGCATACATTACAGGAAAGGAGTTGCAAGGAGACTATATTGATTGTTTGTATGTTACATATTCTCACATATGCACAAAGACAGACACATGGAAGCAGGTATGAAAGTGCATATGAGAGTGCCTTCTGAGGGAGTCAATGAATCACGTGCTGATCCTATCAGGCTGTAAGTGCATGGACGATGCCAAGAGGAAAGCAGGGTG
The DNA here is from genome assembly GCF_051107435.1 of Chaetodon auriga. NCBI lineage: Eukaryota > Metazoa > Chordata > Actinopteri > Chaetodontiformes > Chaetodontidae > Chaetodon > Chaetodon auriga. Next base: position 22,610,356 of record NC_135076.1, read on the forward strand.
GAGTCCGGTAAATGTCCGGCGCAGGCAGACAGCCCGTCCGCCTGAAGTGAAGCACGAGGATCATTTAACGCTGCATCTCTCATTCAAAGCCACTCCGAAGAGGATCTCTGACCTTGATTACCCCGAGATGAGAAAGCAGCGCAAGCACAGCGGGCGGCCACGCCCACGTGGGTGCTCGCTGGCACGGTGGCATCGAAATAACACGCCTCAGTCTGAGGCATCACAGAGGAAAGTGAATGCAAACACACGGGAGGAAAGGAGTGCAGAAAGAGGGGGAAAAGAGGGGATTCATGGGCGACAGCTTCGAGAACAATGTGCTTTCTCTGCATTCATACCCTCTGGTGATCATTAACACTGTACACAAAAAAGGAATTGTGCAACATGGAAGCTGCCTGTTCTCTGAGATTGGAAGACGGAGTGATAATAAGGGATCAGCACATTTATATTTGCATATCTGTGACCTGAGAAAACAAGTCCAGATGTCGAGGTGGTCGGCATGTTTGAGCACTGCAGGCAGGAAACAAGCGGAGGCCAGTAACAAATAAACTTCAGCCACTTTATTCCCTCAAACCAAGTCAAAGTCTATGACGTTACTGATGTTTACTGTCAGTCAGACGGGACATGCAGAGCTGAAGCACTGCAGTGGACTTCTTCTTCCACCAGTGATGGAAAGTAAATTACATTTACTTAAGTGTAATATTGAGGTACTTGTATTTCCATTTTCTGCTATTTTATAATTCTGCTTGACTACACTACAAGAAGGAAATACTGCACTTTTTACTCCACTACATTTATGTGATATCTTTAGTTTTGCAGGTTAAGTGTTGTACACATTACTGCATCAATCATTATAATCCAACAATATAATAACCAGTATTCTGAAATGGACCATTCTGCATAATGAGTACATTTGCTTTTGATACTTTAAGTGTATTTTGATGCTGAATTTTTAGTAAATATCTGTTTATTCTGTATTTGATGCAGCAACACAAATTAAAAAAAGTTTTGAAGAAGCTTAAGACTGGGAAAGATGTGGAACGCTCCAAAGATGTTTGGATCATTCCACAGGTAAACAGGTTCATTGGTAACAGGTGACAGGATCATCCTGGAAAGGCTCAGTCGCTCACAAGCGAGGATGGAGCGAGGTTCACCACTTCATGAACACATGATTGTATAAAGGAGAATACTACATGGACTCAGGAACACTTTGGAAAACTGTTGTCAGTAAACAAAGTTTGTTTGCAAATGATTACGTTCTGTTTTTATTTACATTTTACACAGTGGCCCACCTTTTTTGGAATGTATTGGGGTCGTATTTCTGCAGTGTAGTATATTCTTCTTCCTCCACTGTCATCTAGTGATATAGAAGAGATGTGTGAAATGTGTGTGTGTGTGTGTGTGTGTGTAGACAGAGATGGACAGTGACAAAGAGAAACAAGAGATGGAACGACAGAGAAGCAACAGCGATGTCCCCTAAGGTCAATGGGTGTGAGATCCATCTGGTCCTGGAGATCTCAGGCACACACACACAGGCACACACACACAGGCACACACACGCGCGCGCACACACACACACACACCTATACGCGCAGGCACACGCAACAGTGTGTCATGGCACACACTGTTTTCAGGGGAGTATTTTCGAGGCCTGAGTGTCACAAATCTATGAGCTAAAATTAGAAGGTTCATTCTCAGCATATGAAACATTTCTTAGCGACAGCAGCGTCAGGCGGCTCAGGAAACAGCCTGCGCCTGACAAAAGCACCAGGAAGGAATTATCCAGTCTGCTGAACTTCCCTAGACACAACAACGATATGATGCTCCCGCCGAGAAAAAAAGTTTAGGCTTCCTCGAAAGCCAGTTTAAATTATTTGCAGCTTCTGATGCTGCAGCGATTAACAGCAGTCAGCCAGAGTCTCTAACACTCATTTGTCCTATTGGGGCTGAGCACAGGTAATACAGGGAATGTGTTTAAATGTGTATATGCATGTGAAAAACAGTGAGTAAGACAGAAAGAAAACAGGCTTACGTGTTTCACTGCTCATAAGCTCTGACTCAAACCCACCAAAATCAATTCAAATTCTACTCAAGTTAAGTTGCTACTCAAAGTTTCTGAAATGACAAAATGCCTGACTAGTTTTGGGGAAATGTGTCTAAAAAGATGCAAATCATAGTGAACTGATTTAAGCATTTGAGCATCTTTGGTTTTGACAGCCGCGCACAGAATCCTTCCTTCATTAAGGTACAAATGTTCAGCGTTCATTGAAGCCGTTTTGGAAGCTGCAGTTTGTGCTACTGTTGAATTTTATTCATGTGGACTTTTTCTAGTTCTAAAGCTACTTGAAATTGGATGTAAAGAAAATTTTAGGGTTCAAAGGTTGACTGAGCAAGTGATGCTCCTATTTGGCCAAATACTGGCTGGTTAAAGTTCAAAATGAACACACTTTTAATAATGATTTTTCATCAATTGCCTGGTTCAATAATTGTTTTTCATGCAGCTTGAATGTAGCTTCCACTCGCTCTCCAGAGAGCCTTTTTCTTTCATGCCAGCACTCGTTTTGGAGAAAACCTCTCCTAATGGTCCGTCTATCAGCAGATGGCCACAAGCTACCTGCCAGCGAGAAGGAAGGAAAGACATCTGAGAGCAGAAGTAAATACGAGAGGGATACAGAAGAGAATGGACGAAGAACAAACCGCATGACGGGCTGCACGAACTGAGCAAAAACAGGCTTTTTTCATCCCTCGCTTTGTGTACACTGGCATGTCTCCTGGGTTTAACTAGAGAGGGTTTAATTGAGGCCGGTCCTGTGTGTGTGTGTGTGTGTGTGTGTGTGTGTGTGTGTGTGTGTGTGTGTGTGTGTGTGTGTGTGTGTGTGAGCGCGAGCGTGTGTGCATGCATGTGTGCAGGACTCAACCTTAAATAAATCCCATTTCCCCATCTGCCTGCAAATAACACACCTTTGTGCTCCGTGGAGGATACTGTATGTTGCATGCTCTGCTTTGCAGTAATTGTTCGGCCAGACACTTTTGCATACTGATGTTCGTGTGACTGTGCACGCAAACAAACACATACACACAGCATTTTACTTACCACCATCTTGTTGAGGGACACCCAGCAGTCAGACGGAAAGTCCTGCAGCATGGGAACCAGGAACTGGAGACAGCCATCCCAGTGACACAGCAGCAGCATCATACCAATCAGGTTGAATATTCGCATCACAGCACTGGCCAGGTCATAGGTCATGTGGAAGATCTGTCAGGAGGAGAGGAGACAAGCAGAGAGGGGGTTATGAAAGTGGAGAGGAGGGAAGGACAGATAGATGTGTGAGAGGAATGAAAAATCAGTTTGTTTATCCAGACGGAGGTAAAGTGTTGAAGTCTTGAATGTGTTTTCAGAGACAGGACGAGCAGCACATCGTTAGACTGAGGAGAGAACGGGAAGCAGCTGAGATACAGCTGTTGTGCAGCTTGTGCATATTTTAACAGTACAGATCCTGATTCACGCTGCAGTTTGGACTTTAATTAATAATCAGAAAACATTCAGCACATGTTATATTTCAAAGAGGAAGTCATCACAGAGTACATCAAATCAATCAAAGGTCTTAAAGTCGTAGCAATAACCCTGATGATATCTGTTCCTCACCGTTATCTATGGGAAATAATTTGACTAGCATACCGTTAAAGCAGCATTAATTATTTCCTTTTTTGCCACTTGGGGGCAGCAGAACAAAGTGTGAACACAACTTTGATATATTATCTTTAAGTTGATATTGTTTCAGTTGCTTATTTATACAAATAGCAGATATCAACATTAGCATTCAGCTGGAGTTGTGTTTCTGCCCACCTGGCTAATATAAGTCCAATATTCCCTCTTTCTAGCTAGTTGCTAACTTTGCTAGTGTGCCGTTTGATGCTGGGCAGGTAGAAACAGTGTGTTTATCAGAGCTTTTAGCCAAAAACAGCCATCTGCTGTGTCTGATGTGGAAATGCTCTGTAGAGCTGAAGGGAACTGCAGAGTCTGATGATGACACCAGATGACAGCGAGTCATGTGACTGTTTGTTAGTATTAAGTGCAGCTTTAAGTAGAACAACAGCCTGAGAGGAGAAGCTGAAGGGAAGTTAATGTTAAAAGTTCTTCAGCAGTGGTGGAAAACTCGCCGGGTTTCCCACTGATGTATGTGTGACTATAACAGGAAACACGTGCTGTATGTCTCTCCTCCTCCATCTCAGTGGAATAATGTGTCGGGCTGAGGTTCTACTTCATAATCAGGTGGGGAAAATGAAGCAGCGCAGTCTGCGGTCTGTTCTCGCTCATGATAAAAACCTCATCGGACTCTAATGAAGCTTTGATCAGCAGCCCGGGCCGGCCTCTCTCTACATTTACTCCCCCTCAGGTGAGGAGGCTCATTTGTGAGGAGCTGGTGTTGTGGTCGCAGCCTTGTAAACACCACTTGCTGTGGCTTCGCTGGCTGCTGGCCAGGCCTTGTTACCAGTATGTGTGACTGTGCATGAGGGTAGATGTTCGTGTATGTGTGTGTGTGTGTGTGTGTGTGTGTGTGCACTGGTGTGTAATCCTTGCTTAGCTGGGCCAACTGGAGGCTTTGCTAAATTGTGAGAAAAGCGTATTCTCCACAAGGGACAGAGAATTGCCCTATAAGAGAAGTGGGCCAGATGCTGCATGTTCTATATGCCTGCATATTATATATATATACATACATAAATTCATGTTTATTGGAGAGTCCCGCCTTATGGGCTAATTTGACAGTTTCTGAAAAACAAAGGCTCATTTCTCACTTCAGACGAGAGAAGCATCCAAACATATGAACTCGGCAGACACACACACACACACACACACACACACACTGCTGTGAGTTTAGAGTTTGGGAGCAGCCAGGTCAGGACATTCGGTGACTCATCCGTACTTCAGAGGCCTCGCTGCCCTAAACTCGCAGCTTTGCTTGAATATCAAAACCTGCTCTCGTCTAAAACCCCGGGGTGCAAATGTCTCTTTTTAAATACAGTGCCAACACAAGAGAGCCAACCAGTCGAAATATTCCTCCATTCAACGCAGCCAACACGCATGTTAAACTCCACTCGCTAATGTGCATGTGCTCCTGCAGCTCTGGGTCTTTTCTTACGGTCAGTGTTTGGCTGCATATGTTTACCAAACCCTGTGGATTTCTCTGAATTCATCCTGTGTGTAACATTACACATCGACTCCTTTAAATGCTCATTACACATAAGTGTTGTGTACGTTGGCTGCCTCATTATCCTCCATATATCCTCGTATCCTCATGTATTCAGCATCAAGGTGTTGTTTCTACTTGGCAGCTTACATCCTGTTTGAATATACATGAAATATATGTCGAGTTTCATCTTTATTCTTCACTCTTCTGCATATTTTAAGACCAGATGCCAAAGAAAGTACTTTCTAGACTCTTTCGGACTATTTCCTATCGTGGCTAATGAGCTTAGCTAATTGGGAGAGGGAGAAAGGGAAACACACTGTAAGGCCCTGCCCTGTGATTAGGAAGCGATCCCATCATGATTAATGAGGCTCCAGGACTAATGTCCCCCCCGACACCAGAACAGCACCTGGCCATGTGTCACTGTCAGACCACAATCTGGGTCAAGGCGCATTGCTGTGACCACAACTCACAGCCTGACAAAACACAGATAAAGTACTTTCTGCCGCTCTCGGCTGCACATGGTCAAGCGCACGGTGATCCAGACGACTCCCCCCGAAAACATTTAGAGGAAGCTGTTTGAACCTGATTAATATTACTCCCGCTACCGATCCCCACTCTCATGCGTACACTCCCGCTGCCACCCTTTCACCATCATTGCATCGCTTATGAAAAAAGGCATCCTCTGAGGCACGTCAGCAAGTGGAGAGCCTTGATACAAGCTTCCTGCCTCAGGAAATTGCTCTGGTTATTCCTGACAATACTTATCTCTGCTTCACGTCAGTGTATTCCTGTCAGAAATACACTCTGTTAACTTGCTGTGTCTTTTTTAATGCCTGCGCATCGTCGTTGACCAGTGCTCCCGGCCTGCAGCCGAGCTAAACGGCGAAATCATCACAACAGTAAGACGATCTTTTAGGAAACCCCCGCTGCAGCTGATCTGAGCTAAGCCGAGCCGAGCCGAGCCGGGCAGAGGGGAGCCACGCTCGGATCGAGCTGAGCAGACAGAGCTCAGCTGAGCTAAGCTGATGGAGGGCAGGGCTGAGGCGAAGCAGAGGAGCATTCAGCTGCGAGCGTTTGAATCAGTGATTAGGGTTCTCGTCAAGCTCAAATTACCACTCTGTAATCAGGAGAGCGGTGGTTATTTTCAGAGTGAGGGAACGCACACCTAGATGCTTGATTAGCCCAAACAGGGATCCTCAGTTTATATACGCACCAATCACGTGCGCGCAGCAGGCCTGGGTTAATTGTGTTTACGCAGCATATTGTTCCATGATGGATGATAATGCATCTATCTATCTATGGACCAGCACTATTTCCTGTCATGTCATCAGAAAGCTTGCATTAGCCAGTCTGTGATTTCTGTTTTGACCAGTTTGTTGCCTCGATTGGTTGAGATGCAGCATAACGAAAGGTAGCTCTTGTTCTGAGAAGAGAAAAAAAGTAATTAGTGTCCCCGGTGGTTCATTCCTCAGAAAATCCCTTTTCACTTTCCCACCGATAAGCACAAATGAATTTTTCATGAATTCTTAACTGCATCAGTACACTGAGTTATGATGAGCTATTATCCCGCTATCAGGCTTATTGTTACACAACATGGTAAAACCTCATTTTTGAGTGTCTGGAAGTAATTATACAGAGGAGGATTGTTTTGATGAACAAACAGAATTATTTGCATGCTGACAGAAGCCACTGCACTGGAATCCAATATTTTATCATTAATTAGCCAGACAGTCAGACTGCTTTCTGTCTTTCTTTTTAGAAATTAAAAACGGTGGTGCAGCTTACTGGAACATCAGTGACGATCAATACAGCTCTGATCTGGAGTGAAGCTGACGACCCTAAAATTCATCAGCAGGATTCATAATAAACAAACTCGCTGTCTTACAGTCTGCATAGTACAGAATCACTGCAACATGACAGTCTTCATGCTAACTCAAGATGCTTCACGATGTTCAAGTAAATGCAGAAATGTTCGGAATATCGTCATTAAAGCAACAGACATAATCTCACATAGCCCAACCGATACTGGATGTTTGGGACAGATACCAATATGGATATTTGGGAGCACAAAATCATGATATATTAAACATAAATCACATACTAAGCGGGACATTCGGCAGTTGAAAAATCGACTCATCAGCGCCCTCTGGTGGAAAACACTGTCACACCGTCAACAGTGTTTTTGACCAACATATGTTGATACAGGTATATCTGCAATAAGCTAAAACCAGCAGCTAATATCGCGGTCAAGATGTGGTGTCATTTAACCATAACGGGACAACAACTTACAAACAAGAGGAGGCAGAAAGTATCGAAACACGTCAGTGCCCGAGCAAGTTGATATTATCGGCCGATACTCGCTGATCAGATAGAGGCAGGTGACAAATAAAATGACAAACCAACGTAAAGTGTCTTTGTAAGGTGCACCTCGGTGATCACTCAGAACAATTTTGCATTGATTGCTGTGAATGGACCCAAACCATGGCAGCAAAACGCATCGTAACAGAGCCAGCGGATCCCCTCGCTGTGGGGGTCGAGCGTTCAGGCCGGTGCTGTCCTCTTGGCGTACGCCACACATGCAATCGCACACTTGTCAAGAATATGGTGAAGGATGACTCGTCTGATCCTATCACTTCTTTCCACACCTCTGTGGTTTTTGCACCACTGAACTCGAACGTGCGCATTCATCTTTGTAATGAGGGGTTTATGCACCGCAACCAAACAGTGATTTCCCTCTCTGTGTAACGACTGATGGACTGTGGCTGACACAGTCTGATCACATCCTGCCTCCACATTCAGTCACCTGAGGAAGACTTTTTCACATGAGCATCACAGTCATCAAACGAGCATCGACCACAGTTTCTGACTCCGTTTACGGATGTTTTTCCCATAGATCTACAGCCGCTGTTTCCACTGAATCACCAGCCAGCTGAGCAGTCTTTGTGACTGAAGCCCCTGCCATCCGAGCCCCAGCAATGAACCCTCTTTCGAAGTCACTTAGATCTTTTCCTCTCGGCGTCTTGAAACAAAATCAGAATCAACTGGGCCTGCTCGACACTTTTACACGTCACGGTGCAGGAGTGGGTGTAAAGTGTGTGACTGCACACTGTGGTGCACCTGTGTGGAAGCACCTGCTTTCCTTATGTTTCTGCATGTATCTGCATGTGTGCAATGCAAAGATTAAGAGAACAGTAAAGCGTGTGTGTGTGTGTGCGTATTTCTGTTTTAATTGCTGGTTATTTGCACATAAAAGAATTTCATTTGCTGTGTTTTTTTTGCTCTTATAGAATATTGACTGTTACAGTAAACTTATAACATTCAATGCATAATATTAAACACAACTCTTAAATAATCCAATTTGACGCATTATCACTAAAAATATCTATTTATGGAATATTGGCTGATATATCATCCCATATCAGGCAGGTTACAGCTGTACAGACGGCTACCTTTGGCACAGCTGGGTTTTGTGTCTTTCTCATGTACCTCCATTACATGATTTTTGTCATCTAGTCACTAGACTCGTCTGCTCACTGTGTACCTAGTTTAAATGTCATCACAGAGACTCATTCTCCAACCTAACTGCTTCTTCCTTTAGTGGTCGGAGTAACAACCAGATTCCCATTCGTCCCTGTCACTGGATTATAAATGTTGACTGTCAGCCTACCTCCTCCCATTGGTGGATGTAACGGATGAGTCTGGACAGCCTGAGGAGCCGCAGCAGACTGAGGATCTTGGTGAAGCGGACGATGCGGAGCGCCCGGGCCGTCTTGTACACCTCCGAGTCGATCCCTTTCTCCACGATGAGGAAGATATAATCCACAGGTATGGAAGAGACAAAGTCCACCACGAACCAGGTCTTCAGGTACTTCTTCTTGATCTTGTCGGGATCGAGGATGATCTCGGTGTTGTCCTCGAACACGATGCCGGTCCTGAAGTTCAGCACCAGGTCCATGAGGAAGAAGGTGTCAGAGACCACGTTGAAGATGATCCAGGGCGTGGTGGTCTCGTCCTTAAAGAAGGTGATGCCCACGGGGATGATGATCAGGTTGCCCACCATGAACATCAGCATGGTGAAGTCCCAGTAGAACCTGATGGGGTAAAGCAGTGGAGAGAAACCGCTCTGAAATATGAGGGCAGTCAACACAGAAAAGAGCTAAACCTGAGCCAGGTTCAGCGTGTGGCAACTGAAATAATGAAGTCTAGACGCTCACAGAGTTTCTGTTCGCTATGCGCATCACCTGTTAGCAAACATGCTGATGCAACGTGATCTATGACAAATGACTTTTCTGGCTTTCATGAAGCAGCGCTCTCTCAGAACACAGCGCCTCTCCTGAACACAGTGACAAATGGCCGATCGGCCCACTAAGTGCGCCGTATCATCTCCTGGTGAGGCAACCTATACTATCTGACTGGAGACAAGGTCAAACCAAGGACAAGCACAGAGACGGGAACACTACAGGAAAGATAAGCTGGGTGCAACTCACTCCAAATCAGAGAACAACAGACAGTGAAGTGGCAGACAGAGGATGCGTCAGCAGTTATCACAGCGACAGCTCTGCGCTTCAGACCTGATTCATAGTGCTGATCCACCATAGTTAAGAATTTTAAGCCCTGCATCATGACAGCGATGACTCTGAAATGATTAGTCAATTAATTGTTTAGTGGATTAACATGAAGTTAATAAGCAACTATTTTGATAACTGATTAATCAATATTCAAGCAAAAAAAAAAAAAAAACAGCTTTCCCAATGGGATTATTCGCTGCTCTTCTTTAACACGTTTAAAGACGTCACACTGGGCTTCAGGAAACGGTGATTTTTCACTACTCTGAATTATTATGCACCAAATGTTAAGACAAGAAAACAATTGGCATATTAATCTTTAATAGGAATAACGCCCTATATGTTTCTGTCAGGGTTGTCCAGAAATCTGCTGTCTGATCAGCTGAAAGTCAGAGAGAGCCTGCAAAGCAAAGGGAGGAACTGAGTGAAGAGCGGTGCTGAGTCACGACTTAAATCCTCAGAAAACTGCTCAGTTTTGAACGTTCCTTGACATAAATGCTCATAAAACCGCTCATCAATAGTCTGGGGGATGATGTGTCGATAGCAAATTGGGAATAAAAGGCAGTGAAGAGCTCAGATGGTCGGTTTATCGACTGCCTGCTGCTGTTTCACACTGGAGATACCTGGAGGAGCTGCCCTTGGTGCTGAAGCAGATGTTCTGACACATTTTCAGCTCCATGACATAACTTTTACAACTTCATCGTTAAGACCAAACTCATTAGATGAAGCCTGCTTTGAGGACACTTGTGGTTACAAACACACGACGGCCAAATGCTTTAGTTTGACCAGATGGTCCACAGCGCAGCCTCAGAGTTTAAATCAGTATTCCTCTGAGGAAATACACAAAAACTAACAAAAAAAGAGGGTGGGTGGGGGTGCGGGTGTGTTTCATATGATCCCATTGTGTGTCTTGGGGCGTGCACTGTGGAAATCAAAGGATTATTTACTCAAGTTTAACCTATTTGGCATCCATAAATAATTTTCATAATCCCCCATAAATTTTCAGAACAATAACAAATATATAAATATTTAGCAGTTTTTGCATTTATTTCTGTTTTTATTTCATTTTCTTCTTGGCTGCAGGTACAGTACTTTCTATGGAGTGCCTTTCATAAACACGCGAATATTCTATTTTCAGTCTTTTCTCTTATGAAGTTTGATATGGAGGAGGAGTACCACAGTATGTGCTGTTTATGAGCGTAACTCAGTTTGACCCATACCTGAAGTCGCTGTATGGGTGGATAATCCAATTACCCGCTGACTTTACGCGCTCTTGTTCTTTCTCCACCGCCTTCTGGCTGCCAAACATGCGCAGGGAGAACTTGTTAACTCCGGGCTGAAGCATGGCACTAAACTGCCGCTGCATGTAAGTCTGATTCCCCCGAGAGTCTCCATCATCCGGCACTATCTGAGAGCCATCCTCAGCTTTGGAAAATGTGACAGAGTTTCGCGACTGCTGGCTCGGGGTCTGTCCTTTACTAGTTGGGGCATTGGAGAAAGAAACTCTGGAGTCCTTTTTCTCCATCGCCGCCACGGTCTTGACCTCGGCCCCCGGCCCCTGTGTCAGGGACCCCGCTGAGGGGACGGAGCCGTCCATGACTGCAGCCTTGCCGTCTTCGGCTGCTGCTGCTACTCCATCTGTCTGCTTCTCCTGCCTTGAGATGAGAGAGGAGAGGCTCCCTGAACTGGTCGGGTCCCTTCTACAATCTCCGTTTTTGTTGCATATCATGCCGATGGCTCCCGCTCCTATCACGCCTGCCTCTGAGACTGTGTCCCCTCCACCTCTGTGGTCTGACTCTGAGCCGCCAGTAGCATCCCTCTGGCACAGCCGAGCAGAGGCTGTGCTGCCACTGGCACTGACAGGTGCGGAGTCCTCGTCCTGCAGGAGCCACAGCTCATTGTTGTTGGAGTTTTTGCGCGCAATGGACGCGGCTCCGCCTCCTGGCGTAAATTTCTTCATCTTGGCTCCTCCGCTGCTCTCATGGTCCTCGCATCCGACCAGGCTGGCTACTTGAGGTGGTCGAGGCTGCTGGAATTTGGACTCCTCCTCGCCGTCCTCCGCCTCGTCCATCGCAGGCAGACAAAGACTGGACTTTGAACCTGGCGAAGACTGGGCGGCGGCTGAGGAAGGAGTGTGGAGTTCAAAGCAGCAACAGCCCTCTGCTTTCCATCCACACACCACTTTCAGGATAACAGCGCACCGGTGGCGTTGCTATGGCTGCAACCTGGCTCCTGTTATTGTGTGTGTGCGTGTGTGTGTGTGTGTGTGTGTGTATGAGAGAGAGAGAGGGAGAGAGAGCATTACCTCTAGGCTGCAACCACCGACAGGTAGCTTCCATAAAAAAAAAAAAAAACAAAGCAGGACACACCCAATCACCTCACAGTGTAATAAGAAACAAAACTGTTCAGCTGATAAATAAAGTAAACATATTATTAAATCCATGAATAAACTCACCCGAAAGGAACAAGTCACAGCGGGACAAAGGTGACACATGAAGGTCAAGACACGACCAAGTTCTCCATCTTCTGTCATCCACAGCTGAGCTCAGGTAGATTCAAGGCAGCCGGTGATCTATACTGCCACGCTCAGGTGATCCATCAAGTATCAGTCTGATGCTACATCTGTCTTCATTATTATGACAGACTGTAGAAGGAGCGTCTGCCTGTTGCTTTCGGTCTGCCAATAAGGTCGAGTCCTCCCATTCTTAGCTAAATGGCTCCACCTAGTGGAAGAAGATGCACATTGCACAGTCTCCAGCTCCCTGAACAGATGGTTTTTCTTCACTCAAACGCACCAATGACACATTGTACATAGCATGTTTGCTTTTGAGGCACCGCCAAGTAAGACCGGACCTTAACTGAACATCAGCTTCCTTTCTTTTCTGCGGTCCTTGCTAAAATGTTTACCTTCATTTACTGTCGTGTTTTGCGCCACTTTTATTTAGATGGTCACTATTCTGCTGAAGCTTCCCATTGGGCTCACACACATTCCAATGGGGCAATCATTCCAGCTTTCAGTATCTAATACTTACAGATAAATGTCTTCACAGTGAGGGAGCACACAAGGGAATCAGTGACACAGATAAACACGGGTCACAAACAATGCTTTTTATTGGCTTTTACTGAGCACGTCTTGGCCTGAAACAGGAATTTATGTGGGGGTAAAGTCAATAAGAAAGCATTGAAGCAGAACATTTAAAGACACATCTGAGCTTTAATATGAATTTCCAGTTTTAAAAATAGATTTTGTGTAGCTACAACTGCCACGCTGGATTGTGTTTGAATGCACTGCGCATGCAGCTGCAGGGGACTTCGGCGAGGTTTACTCTGCATGTTTAATGATGATGATCAACATTTCAGTGAGGTACGGTTAAGTCGATTTTTTCTTGTCACATTGTGTGTCTGTTAAAGCATGTCATAGTCTCCAGTGATAAAGCTGCTGATTCTCAGCCTCAGTCTTTATCAGCTGCAGACTAAAGGTAACAGGCACTTTGATGTCATGCTGACATAGTTAAACAGTCGATGACTGTTTTCAGAAACACCTTCCACTTGTTTTAACTGGGTTATACCTTAACCAGTTATACCTTGATACACTGATGGTGTTCGTTTGCAGGACAGTAAATACAACAGATTGTGCTCTTCTGTGCAGGTATTTGGGCTAACAGGTCAAGGCCTCATGACCTGCTATTCTAGGCCACCCTTTCATCATGTTAAAACAAAACTACGTAAACAGACGTAAAATCCAATATTTATTCAGTTTGTGCAAGTTGTACAATAGATGGTGTCTCATGTATTTGGAAGGTACAACAATTAACACAATTCTGACTAGGTCTTTTTTTTATTTGTAACTCTGAAATGGTAACATCCAATCACAACACTACTCAGATTAAATGGAACATATGGCTTCTGAATCATCTACACAGTGAAAGGAACAGAGACGACAGTCCTACAATCGCACACGAACGTTTCATCTCAGATCACATCGAGTGAGAAAGAAAAGCTTCTTCTTAAACCTTTATCTGTTACCTTAGATTGGAACATCAGCGCGTAGTATTCAAGTTGCCTTCAACAGACGCAATGGATGTTGCATCTCTTGCACTTGGTCCTCAAGAATATATATTTGTATTACGATGTGATGTTGGCAGCAAAAACATTGGTGACTAAAACTTCCAATTTAAAATATGTGAAGAGGAAAAGGAAATAAAAGCATGATTTAAAGGGACTCAAGCTCTCCTACTACAAGAACTGTAATTTCTTACGGCAACAAAACCCAGCAGACATTGAACCTTACGTCATTTCTGCATTTCAGTGTCACATTTAAATTTTGTAACAGGTAACAAAATGCAAAAAGACAAAATGGGGAAATGACGCTTTTTTAAGGCAAAGTATGAAACTCTGCTAAGGGAGGTGTGTGGCGGTGTGGGGAGAGATCAAACGTGTGAATTCCTCAAACACACTGCAGTCGTTGCTATAAAAGAATGGCAGTGATGCATCAGGATCAAAAATGTCTCAGATCCTCGAGACACAACTTGTGCTGCTTTCCAAGTGACCATTCCAGATCGGAGAACATAAAAGCAAAACGACTGACAAATGTGAGGTCAGTGTAGGAAGCGTTAGCGTCAACAGAAAATAACCACAAACTAAGCATTCCTCACATGAACTTTCTAATGATTTTACAACAAACACACACTTTTATATAACAGCATTTAAACTCATGCAATATTTGCCCCACGGCCTCAAGCAGAAATTATTTCACGCTATGTTCTCTGGCTGAGCAATGTGGAGGAGAGAGGAAAAGAAAACGAGAGGAAATCAGTCAACTTCTTAAAACATTAACACCCAAGCACAAAAAAGGTACTTAAAATTGCAGGGTGCACAGTATAATGTGCAACACGTCAGCTGAGTCCTGGACCGCCATCTGGACGTCCATCTAGGAAAGAAAAGAAGCTGCATGAGTGAAGGTCGACGTTTGTTTCAAAGCCTCTGTCTTCGATTCAGATTGTACATTTAGTTCATTCGAGGATTCTTTTGGGGTCAAGGGTGGTATTAAGCATGCAGACACTGAGTATTGACTTTAAAGAACTTCATCTCACATGGATATTTACCTCTTTCAGCTTCTAGTTAGAATTCCTTTGCCTCACATTCTTGTCTTTGTGATTTGCATTAGAATTGCTCTTCCTGAAAAACACATTACAAAGCAAACATGAGTTATAAAGAAAACAAATCAACAGAAATCTACAGTGAAAATGAAGGTAGTAAGCTGCTGGCTGTACTTACAGAGGAGCAGATCCTGAGTCGTCATCTGGACGGCAGTAATGATCAATGAAGGGAGGGCAAAAAAAAAAAAAAAAAGTCAGTCAACGGCAGGCTGCATGGCTGTGACTGATGCAAGCACTGCATGCCACCCCTCCCCCACAAGATGATGGTAGCATGTTATAACATGAGATCCTCTGCAACAGGATTCCAATGAAGTTATGATCAAATCTACCATGACCTGAAGCATGCCCACCTGTTGCACTTCTGACAATGAATGGTTCAACAAAATCCTTAGAAAATCATTTATCGGGCAATTCCACACATGTTCTATAAAAGACATGTTACTGAACGTCACTTAAGTAACGTAGGTCCCTTCAGGAAATCTCTCGTAAGATTTGACAACGGCCATTCATGAACATTTTTGTACATTGTCCAGAATCACCCCTCAGCATCACAGAGGCTCATGCAATACAAGCAAATGACACCAAAGGAACACTGCAGAGGCTGTATTAAGATACAAACGTCTTTAAAGTGGCAGCGCTAACACAACCTAGCATGTATAGTGGCAGTAAGGCACAAGGTAAGGCAAGAGTACGCCATTTCTGTGGCCAAATGGTGAATGAGAGAAATGTAAATGATGTACTGCTCTTTAGAGAGTTGGCATTTATCATGCATAGAGTACAAGATGCAGAAGGCATGCAGACAGAACGCTGAAACCTCTCACTTGTCAACCTATCCAATTTCATGTCAAACCATTACACTAGCTTGTGTGACTCATTTGACTCTTTCATTGGCTCACACACAGTTATCTTAAAGACCAATACATGACGTGAAAAGAAAATTATTTGAAAGCTTGCTCTGATGGCAGGGCCAGTGAAAGAGTGAGCAAATCTTCGAGCACATTCCTCTCAGAAGTGGCGACTATGAAAGCCGTTCATTCAGACTCCCATAGCTTTGTCCACGCGGTCATCGCAGCTCAACCACTTCAGTCTGACATGCAGTTTTGTTCACTTACCAAAATGCAAAATCAGCAGCGAACAGAGAAGTAAAAATGTAAATAAAAATAATAGTTTCTATCACAGATTGATTGCACACAACGTGAAGCTAACACCTGATCTTTATTTAAAAAAAATAATAATAATAGCAAAACCAAAGGGCTCATATGGAATGCATGCAACTGCAGTATATACACGTCACCCTGAGGAGCAACGCTTTGCCTAAACAGTCTCCAAGTAGCCACTGGGGGGGGGGGGGGGGGACTAAATCTTCTCAGCTCACAGTTTGGTCAACAAGGCCTACAGTTTGATATTTCTGTCCTGTAGGAAGTTTAATGACTTAATCCACACATTATGACAGAGGACAGAAGTCAAGTGCATGTTGGGAAAAGGTCACAATCTACCCTCCAAATTTCAATGCATGTTTTCAGACCCCTTTGGTAGCCAATTATTCATGATATGAGGGTGCTGTTCTACAACTACAGTAAAACCTGTGAAATTAGTAAAACTAATTTTTGCAACCATTGTGGCCAATTGACAAAATTCTCAGCTCTAATTGGCCATTCAGACCAAAAACAGCACAGTGCACTGGTGGCAGTGTGTTTCAGGTATCATTAGATTAAATATGACCTAGGGGGTCCAGTACTGGCATCATTAGTACTTTATAGTAGTATGAGACAAGACTTTACAAAAAGAATTTGACCTTGCATGTATTTGACTAGCAGATGCACAGCCATGCGGGATGATGTGAATGACCCGCAGTTATTTATTTTTTTTTTTTGCCTGAACTCTGACACTAACCCCTAACCCTAACCCTGTGTCAACACTGTGGTCTCATTGAAATGAATGAGACGGTAGTGCTCTATAACGCAGTGCTACTGTCACTCCTAGGAGTTGATGTAACGTGTAGTGGTGGAAACAGCGTGGTGTACGTACCATCGTTGATCTCATCGGGCTTTCTCCTCTTCTCATAGATGAAGATGATGGTCACCAGGATGATAACCTCGGCCACGATGCCAAGGAAGGGCCAGAGAGCAGCCAAGCGACTGCGGACACGCAGGTGAATTTTGTCGCTGGCTGTGCCAAGTTCATTGGTTCCAGAGCAGATGTAGTCTCCAATGTCGTTTTCGATGCTCAGGTCTTTAACGGTCAGGACGGTCTTGTTTGGGGTACTCTTGATTTCATATTTATCGCTGGTGCCGTTGATGATGGGCTGAGGGTTAGGTTAGCAACGAGTCAGTAACACAAACAAAAGGCAGGTGTGACCATTCTGCATTATTTCAGTTCATTTTACAACAGGACAGACGTTATTTGCAATTCATAAACCATAATATGAAGGGTGACCAAAAAGGATAGGTACATGTGCTCCGGATTAACAGTGCATGTCAAAAACACATCATGAATAATTTCAAGATAATAAAAATGATTAGGTTGAGAGACACATACCGTTTGGGCACCATCTTCCTCTTTGAACCAGGTCCAGTCAGTGGGCAGTGGGTAGCCGTGGCTCACACAGACCATCACACCTTTGTCCTTCTCATTGCCATGCTCGGAGTGTTTGTAGGCAGCGACATGGGGGAGTGCTACAGCAGGAGGTGGAACACATAGCAAAACCAGCATTACTGCCTTGTGGGTCTACGCCTCCACCAACCACTCAAGTTGCAGTTTTTAATCGATGTCTGTCCAAACTCGTATGTAGTGAAGCCGCCTGTAAAACGTGGACACTTCACACAACGCTTCAACCCGGCAGCACAGAAGGTCTATACAATCACCACCGTTTCAAGGTGGGTCCCCAAGATTAGTGTCAGCAATTCTGTATCTGACCAAATGTGAAATATGATCACAATAACAATCATGATGTTGAATAATGGCCAGAAGAGTACTTTTGTAGAACATTATGATGTCACAGTGAAGGTGACATTTGACCTTATGGAAATAAAATGCCATCACTTCTTCATTTTTATCCTATGAGACATTTGTGTCAAGTTTTGTTACATGGCATGACAGATGAATGCAACTTTGATCTATGATATTCATGAACTGACTTACTTTTGACTTCAATGGTCTGCTTCACCTCTGGATCAGTCAGGAACACACACTCATACTGTCCACCAGAGCTGTACGTGATCTTGTCCAAACTATGGAAAGAGAACAAAGTGAAGCTTTGCGACCCTCTTGCGACTCTCTCCATGACAGAAATGAGGTATACGTTTCTCTGCAGACCTAGTGACCGAGCATATAGCAAGTGGTGACTTCAAACTGATTCAACCGAAGCCCCATTTATGACAGTGACTATTTTTCCACTTAGCTGAGTAGAAAATTCACAGTAGAACCCTGTTTATGCTCAAGAGGCGAAGATAAATACGAAGCTGCTTGTCCACGCAACAAATACTGCACATTTCCTCTGGTAATTACAATCCCACTTTTGTTTGGTGTTTCTGTCCCATGCAGTCCTGCCTGCTCTCTCTAATGGGGAATTAAGGTCAGGGCAAGCGAGCACACTGCTAAGGGCGCTTATCCCTGCTGCCAAGACTACTGGCAAAGCTGCACGACTGCACGGTCCATCTCTCTGCTAATGAAGAGCAGCGAAAGCCTGAAGAGCGCCCCCAGCTTTGCTGCTAATGGAGGCAGCAAAGCTGGGGGCGAGGAAGGGAGGACAGTGAGGACGGGAGGGATGGTAGACGAGCAAAAGGCAAAGTGGGAGGGGAAAAAAACATTGGAGGATAAAGAAGGCTATTGACTGTAACTGAGCCAGCAAGGAGCAGTATAAAAGTAGGGAAGAAATAAAGACTAGAGCAAGACATGCAAGGCCAGCAGCTCCCTTTTAGACTAGGAAATGGTTAAATGTCTTCCAACATCAGTGATGCTCAGTCTTCCAGCCCAGAGGACATCTACAAGTATTAAAGCCGGCTGGATTCGCCATTTTCTTGTATGGTTCAATCACTCAGTACTACTTATCAGTGAATTGTACAATTGTACAAAACAGAAACAAGCCTCTCGGGGATAAAAAGCTTTACAAAATAGTGGGAAACAGCACACTTAAATCACTATCATAGAATGAGTGCCTTTATTCTGCCACAGTAGCCACAGGGCATATCTGCCCATATGGCACATGGGTGGATGTAGCAACTTACCGGAGGACCGTGAATGGAGCAGAATCAGTAGACTTGGAGCTTTCAATGACTTTGCCATTGTGTAGCCACTCGGAGCCCTTGATGGGAAGGCTGGGCTCCGTCAAGTTGCAGCTCAGGGTGGCAGCTGTCTGGTTGATTACCTCAATGGGGTCAGTAATGATGTTTGGGGCTTGAGATAAACAGAGAGGGAAAAATAAATTACTATCCTTTTACAAAAGGACAGAATGAAAACCTTAACACCCCTATTCTTCACTGCTGACCTCAAGGTACTGCCTTGAAATGTATCAGAGCGTTTTAATTTCTGGAGAGACATTTTGTCTTGACACTCAACAGTTGTCTTTACAGAAATAATTGATTGTACAAAATGTCACAGGGCATGTACATGACAGCCCTACACCTTATACTCACATTCAATGATGAGCAAAGACATAAAGCTCGGTCGGCAGGGTGGAAAAAGTCAACTGTGAGATCAACGCACTTGACTGTCTCTCAGTTATTCCTCTTACTGTCAACCAGGGTGTGAATATGAATTGGGATACAAAGTCATTTTATTTTTGTTGAGACAATTGTTGAGTGTGAAGTGTTCAGGCAGAAATCAAAGAAGAATTACTAACTACATTCTTGGCATTTTCCTTCAACTTACCGAATTTGAGAAGGAAAAAAAAAATCTGTTTTCACGAATTAAACCAATAAAACAGAGGACACAAGTACAAGTTCTGAACAAATGCACAGAAGATTCCAAGAAGGGTGGAAAGAGCTCCCCAAAATGAGGAGATCTGTCCCACCAACAGCAGAATGGAGGGAAGAATAGGAGCTGTAATGGAAATCTAGTAGATGGTCTACAACAAGGTCATGGGGGAAAGATGTATTCATAAATACTTGCAGAAGAAGCAACAAAAGGGAACGAGAGAAAAAAAATTGTTGACAGTTTCACTGCCAATCACACGATCAAATGTAACAATCGAGTATTTTTGCTTCAATCAGGTGAAGAAACTGACCAATTCTTCCAAAGAGGCAAAAAATAATACTGGACCACAAGGCAGAAAGATGCCCCATGGCTGAGAATCTGTTTT
The DNA here is from genome assembly GCF_051107435.1 of Chaetodon auriga. NCBI lineage: Eukaryota > Metazoa > Chordata > Actinopteri > Chaetodontiformes > Chaetodontidae > Chaetodon > Chaetodon auriga. The sequence goes on from NC_135076.1 coordinate 22,630,568, forward strand.
TAATAATCAGTTGCCATCTTCTGTGCCTACCGTTCAGTAGGCTATAAGCCACAGCAATGGTCTACAAGCATAAATGAAAGGGGCACTGCGAATGTTAGTATCAATTAAGGAAAATATGAGCAAAATAAATATCTACCAAGAAGCAAAACTACTCAAGTAATCTGACACCCCTTTTTTGTTTTTCCTCAAAATTTTGAAATATTCATATTTTGCTGATACACAAAAATTTTCCTGCAGGAGCCATTTGCAAATTTCCAACCTTATGACCAGTATTATATGCAAGAAAAAAATCGTAATGGTCCCTAAGCCTTAAAACGGGAAAAAAAAAGGCATCAGATTGAAGACGTGTTGTGTGCGAGGTAAATACAGGATTAGGGAGCAGTCCAGCCACGCTTTAAGACCAGGTTCGTGCTCTACTACAGGACAACCTTGGAGCTTTTGGGGAGAGGAGAGGGAGAGTGTATACTGGGTGAAGCAGGGTGGAGAGGGTACTGGACCGGGAAGCATGGGAGCTGAATGTCCAGGACTTCACTAATGAGGAGGTAACAGCCAAGCTACTTCTCCTCATGCTTCCTCTGCCACTCACTTTCGATCACAATAATGTTTGCCTGCGAGCGGATCCACTTGATTTTTGGCGTCTTCTTCAGTTCATTGCGGTCGGGGTCGTTGGAAGCGCGGCACTCGTACGTGCCCGAGTCGTCGAAGGTGAGGCGAGTGAGGTGAATGGTGCTAGTGGCATGTGCTATATATGTGGCATTTATCTGCACACGGTCGTCCCGTGCCCCGTCAAAGAGCTGGGTGAAGGTCTCATTGGGCTCCTCACCCTCTACAAACCACCACTGCACCTCAGGGATGGGGTTCCCTATCACCTCACAATGCAGCTGTGCACTGTCACTGAGCAGCTTCATCTGAGACAGGGGAGACTTGATGAAGCCCGCTGAGCACCGATTACAGTCAGCCCAGCAAACGGATTTTACAAAATATTGAATGTGGTGAGTTTAAAGCAAGCCAGGTGATTTCATGGATGATTAAAGGCAGTGATGGAAGACAGACAAGCAAATAGGAAAAAGAAAGAAAAAGAAACAATGTTAATAAAACACAAATGAAATGAAAATATGAAAGCAAGCACACAGAAAAGGCAGAGATCAGAGAAACATTTTCACCCAGTTGTTTTGGGAAATGTTTTGATTGTTCCTGGTATTCTGACCCATAATGCCGAAAGTAAGAAATGCAGCATAAAAAGCAATTCGGGATGACCAGAGCTGATTTGTGAGCACATCGCCAAGCTATACAACTTAAATATAATGACATTCAATACAGCAGCCTAGCAATAAATCCTACCTTTGTGGAGACTATGTTTCATTCTTCATGCTCTTTTAGAAAAACACTGACTCAATGTTAAAGTCGTTTTGGAGGCTGTGATTTGCGTTGCGGTTGAACTGTACTGCATTACAATTGGACGTGTTTCCAATCTCTTGTCCACCTCATTTATCTCAATGAGAGTAGATTTAGCAGCAATGGGCGATCCTCTCTGTGATAGGCTGAAACTGTTATCAGTGGACTTTCATGCCAATTTCATAAGTACATTCCTACAAAGGCTTAGTATGAGCAATTACTCAATAATGAATGTTGGAAAAATGCTTGGTCGAGACATCCCTAAAGACACTCAGGGCAAGAAAACAAAACAACAAAAACATTAAACGCATGTAATAGCATTCCCATGAAATCAAAACAATGTGCAATGAGTTTAACAGAACATGAAAAGCAGATGAGATTGAAATGAAATAAAAAAAAAATTCACATAATAAAATTAAATTAAAAATCCATGAAAGCCTTCGGGCCTTTGGGTTGGTGCCTTTTCTCTGCTGTGCTTAGTGTCAGCCAACAGCGGTTAGTGTGTTAAACTAGGTTAACACATAGCCTACTTTTCCGAACACACTGCTGATGATTTAATGCAGGATCTGCATGACCTCAATGTACGTGGAAGTCAACATGGTCAAACCCACTGAGTTCAGCATCTGCCACTGATGCCCTCACATGAGCATAACACTAAAAACACTTGTTTTTAGTGGTTGTGGAACTGACTGTACCAAACAGATTTAGAAAGAATACATGTCTTTTTTTTTGACTGAAATGTTTTTACAAACCTATTGGTGGATGATAAGAATATCCTTTTAAAGAGCAGGTGAGTCTGATTTTTCTGTGTGTGTACGGGAGTGTGTACGGGTAAGGAAAGTGGTTTTCTGGCTATGCGTAAATGCTCACAAACTTCTTTTTATTTTGTCATACATACTCACTTTCTGAAGGATTTATTTCTTTAGGTATTTGCCTCACCCCCACTATGGCAGCTCTCCACACTCATAGTGGGCAGGGGAGATTTGTTTGGCTACTCAGTGTTGGTCAGCGGGGTGAAAAACTTAGGTGGGCCCAGGGAGGAATAACATTCTCACACTACTGGCCATAGCACAGCAAGCTTGCTCCACTCCTCCAAAGCAGAAAAAACAGGGATGGGCCCAGGCAACTATACGAAAAACAACTGCACAAATCAAAATTGAGTTCATCCTCAATATCAAACTGCTACGTGTTTTTCAAAAATTCCAGAAAAGATGCACTCTCTCTGCATTCCCTTCCTGAAAATATGCTTGATATTGTGTTGGGGAAGATCAATTTTCAAAACATGTCCACTCAAAACTGTCAGCAGATGTCATTTAAAGAAAAAACAGGCTGACTTGGGGTTAACTTGTACAATAGTATATGTGATGGTGGAAATGTGTCCACCAGCAGAGATTTGGTAATACCACTGCAGGAGATATGCCTTACAGCCATATTTACATATAGTGTTTGCACTGCTACCCTCCCATACAGCAAGCAAGTGGGCATGTGGATAACATTGTATTGAGTGTAGCACTTTGTACTCTTGTCTGCATGCCTGTATACTGCTTTCCACTCTTTTGTTGAATTGCGGATAAGTCCGGTTACATGTAGTGCTGATATAAGCAGTCGTCATTACAGATGAGTCTTCCTCTTCCTCCTGCTAACTTTATGTAGGCACCACCTCTCGCCTAAACGAAACGGAGCCTTTCCACTAGTTGAGAAGAGGTCTGACCTGAACAAATGTGCTACGTGTTATGAAAGGTCCTTTGTCTGGTCCTGATTCTGTGGTCATTGTCCACATGTAATATGAAGAAACTGTTTCATTGTGTCTGCTATAAATTTGGGGCGGGCGGCACAATGTAGCAATCCAGATGCCTAGCCAGGTCACTTGATTTGGGCAGCAGGACTACAGTTGGTGGCAATAACACACCTCTACTGCATCTCTGTTCTCATATGGGGCATTAAAGCTTCCATTTTGAAAGAAAGTAAGTTTCACTGTTGTGCATATTTTGTATTTAAACTGTAGTGTTGTCTGATGTGAGGTAGCTTTCTGTTTGTATGGAAGTTCCAAATAAAAGAAGAAAATGATCAAATGTGATGAATTATATTACAGTCTGGTTATTTAAACCATTTCTAAACGTAATTTACATAACAATTACTATACTGTCATATATACCATTACCGTAATATAAAATTACCTTTATCGTGATAGATGATTTGGCCATATCGACCACCCCATGGCAGACTTGTGAACTTATCAACAAGAGCCTGAGTCTCTACATGCTTATCATGTAACCTTTCTTGTAGTGGTTTCCAAAGGTCAACTTCCAAGCAACACCTTCCTGCCATATTATATTAAAATTAAATATAGTCTAGGCCTCAGTCCCAACAACGATTAGAGGTAAAACACATGAAGCGTGACAGTGCAGATTAAACTGTTACTGTCTTCAGCCCTCTGCTCTACAACATGAGAACCAGTTGCACATGTTTTGAGCCTTTTTAGAGAACAAATTCACAGCTGTTATTCTATGTTTACATGTGGTCAACAACATGCTAAACGGCCTGAACAATGTACAAAACAAGCCTGGAAATCTATAATTTTAACATACGGGGGGGAAAAGCTTAAACATTTGATGCAATACAGAGTTAGCATGACATTGGTTAAACACAAAAGAAGTAGTGTGGAGCAAATAAGCCCAACTATGGGGATATATACTTTATCCTCAAAGAAAGTTCAACTTCTCACCAGCTGGTTGAAAATTAACAACTCAAGTTGAAATTTAGCATTTCAAAAGACAAACGGTATAACAAAGACTAAAACACATTATCCTGAGGCCATTTTCAAAAGTCGCAAGTATATTGAAATTTTCTTTCAGTGCAGGAAAAGCTAGTACAATGCAACATTCTTTCCAACAGAAATGAATCTCAATGGCTCCAACATGATGAAAGCAGTGTCAAGCATGGAAGCAGACATTGTTGAAAGCGACAATTTAAAGCTTTGATTTGTATTCTGCTCTGTTGTATTCTTTGGTCAAGGTCACTGTGTGGACATTAACGCTGTCTGATGAGGGGGAAAGTACATGTCACTCTCAGCCCACATAAATCCGTTGGACTTGACCTGATCTTTGAAGTCTTTTGTCTGTATATGTGGAGCGCACTAATGTAGAAGCCCACTTTGTCCGTGAATTAATTGAGCTGTGGCAGACAAGCAAAAACTTGCCGCCATCATAAGAAGGACATCAACCCCCTACAAAACGACAAAACCTGTCAATGTCAGTGCTACTGCTTAGACAGTAGGCTTTTATCTTGAAATGATCATATTAGTCTGAGTAGGTTAAGCAGCTGGAGTCTCAAAATGGTGGCCAATAACAAATGAGTCCATATTCAACACCATTTAACAAATTACTGGGACTAAACATCAAGTTTTTAACATAAGCTGGGGGAAAAAGGCTTCCTCAGCTTATTTTTTTTTCCCAAGTAGCCTTACCTATGTGTCTGCCTGGTAACCCACTTTTCACACCAAAGTTAAGCTAGAGAAGAAGCTGAAACTCTAGGGAAATCTAATTTTATTCTGGTCTACTCCAGAGCTGTCATTACCAAAGCAAGAAACATAAGAGTGGCATGGGGGCTCCTTGTGTGTGTTAAACCAATACACACATGCACGTATCATTCATAGACAGTCTGGTTGCTGGTATCAACTCTGCGCAAAATAAAAATGTTACCCTGTTTTACCCATGCTTCAGGAAAACATGCCAAATAACGTGTGCATTTGACATGGGTCCATAGTTTCACAACTAATATGACAGTGTATGTACTTGCCCATCTCTCTTAACTGCCCTAGGATGATGACATACTGAGGAAAAAATGACTCAGTTTGGATTCTTTCTCAGTATTTAAATGAATATGAGTAATTCCTTTGGTGTAAAAACTCAATAGCAAATTTCAACAATATTGCATTTTGAACAATACATAGATATTAATGTCATAAAAACACACAAGAAACTAAAATTCAGACACGACTGAGTGCAATGACAACTGAATCAATGTGCATTTTGTATAATGTGTGGAGTATTGTTATGTTTTAAGACTAACATGCTCATTGGGGGGACAATTCTTTAACAGTTAAGACAATAATTGTGAGCTAGCTTTGTAATAAAACTGAAAGACTGCTACCATGTGTATTGCTAAAAGATACAACATAATATCGCTCCCATCTAATTCTTTGGTGCCTGTAAGTTTTTAATCAGAGGTTGTTCACAGCAGAACTGCCTGTCCTTTAATCTGTTATCTATCATACTACCTGTTAAGGCAAAGTTGGCACGTGACACATCCAACACATAATTATTAATTTCTGTTAGCAAGCCAAGGGTCATATACATAAAATGGAGATCTTTATCGAGTTTATCAATGACGACCTTATGGAGACTAATGGGAAGCTGAAGGGCTAGCAGCAGGCGATTTAAGGACCATCAATGAGACACGGTTCTCAATCCTTTGATAGCAAACAACAGAACACTGGAAATACTGCTGATCCACATCACGTGGATAGGGCCTACGGCTCACTTAATCAATGACAACTTTTGACCGTTTAATCAGAACAAGGCACCAACTAAAGCAGGACATTTCAACATTACCAGAAAGGGCTCAGGTTCCGAAAAAGCAAAGCTAGACGAACACTATTTTGCCCTTCTGGTTCTGGAAAACATTGCCCAGAACAGTGAAAACAACAGAGGGCCTTATGTTAATTCCTAACGTCGATGCATAGCAAACCCTTCTCTGTGAGTACAGTGGACATGTCAACAGCATACGTTTTTTCACCACCATACGTTTTACATTAACGTCCGAGTTCACGTGACCGATTACATTTGCTAACGTTCGGCATGAAAAATCCCTTTCTATAACCTAAAACAGTGACAGACGAAGAGGATTTGGAAAAAAACCGCACGCAACGTTATTGACATTTAGTAGCGAAAAACTCGATAGGATTGTACAATGGCAAATTAGCTAACGTTAGCTAACTGCGTCGCTAGCAATGACACTACGCCTAATGCAGCTCTCGCTACGATGTTTCTCACCAACGCTGCCTGAAGTGGCTTATATTTTGCGTTAATGGAAACTGTAAAGATGTACTCGACATCGAGAAACACAGCTATCGTGACGTTAACAAACGCGGAATCTGAATGAAACATTTTTGGCCGTTAATGTTCGCAATCAGGGTAAAGTCTACATCTTCAACCAACATGGCTGACACAAAATTCTTACCTGTGGACGCGTCGGCTCGCCAACAGCACAAGAGCAGGGCACTGACAGCCCACAGTAACTTCATGGTTTACTTTAGTGTTTACTAAGTCGTCGAATAGACGCAATGTTAACTACGACGTGTTAAATCTTCTTCCCCCTTCTCCTGCGAACTTTCTGGCGATATGTGCGAGCCGAATGTTGTACAGTGGAGCCGTCGGTCGTCCTCCAGTTGCACCTCACGCACACGCCCTGATCAGCACGTACACATGACGTAGTCTCGGGGGCGTGGTCACGTCAAGAGAGTTGCATTAGACTTCAATAAAAGCAGTTTAAACTTATGTAATGATCATATAGTTATATAATGTGGCAAATCATATACTCGATTTAATATCTAATGAAAAACAGGAAAAGCACTCACCAGTGGTGATGATTTTTTCTTTACCCACGGATAATTAGGCGTGTTTTAATGAAGGAAGTTATTTATGAAGGCTATTAAAATCTCCAAAAATATGGACGGAAGCATGGGGCTTGGCCTAGCATATATGTGAGCCACCACAGCATCAAAAGGAAATTCACTCAGATGTCAGTGTTTGTTGCAAAAACTCTCAAAAGTGCAAGGAAATCAAATCAAAGACTGAGCTGTTAGGTTTCATCTCCTTAAATTCTCACATGGAAACTTATAGAGGGAATAGTAATTTAAAAACACATAAGGCAAATCCATGACATGTTTTACAGTCAAAACACAACTCGAAAGAGTGTCTGTGGCCAGATTTTAATCCTGTTAAAATTTGGTGGAACTACCTTCAGATTACTAACCCAATATTCCCTATCAACTCCAACAATGTTAAGTAAATGTACGAGAAAGTACGTTATAAAATCCAGGTGGGTCATGCAGATGTTTCTGAAAAGAGCAGGATTGCTCCCAACTTATTGAAATCCATTTGAATATTTTCACAAGACATTTTGTGTAGATTCACAAAGTATAAACCCACTTCACATTCAGGCTGTAACACTTTAAAAACAAACCCACCAACATATTCACAATTTTAAAGGTCTACAATGGTCTAAACATTGAATCTGTAGTAATTAAACACTGAAACAGCTTTCCATGTTTCAAGGTAAGTGTTACAAGGGCACACATGTAACAATAACCTACAAGTATGAATCAGCAATTTCACATTGTGAAGTCAAACTCGTAGCTGTAAATCAAGCATATTCATTCCATCTGTCCACAACAACAATCCCCTCAGATTAAAGGCCTTTGAACCAAAACCCCAGAGGAGAAGAGAGGTACAATGTAGAGGAAATACACCCATGGGGCTACACAATAAAAGGAAGCAGAATTTATTGGCTTATTGATAATATTTAACAGGCAAGTACCCTGTTGAAAGATATATTATGAATTCTGTTTACTATCTGCACATCAGGCCTTACTTTGAAAGTACAAAACAACCTCAAAACTGTATTATGCATTGAAATCACTTCCAGCAGTGCTCGCTCGTGTTATTGTTCCCCGGTTGACGCTTGGTTGTTCTCAGAACATGCAACATGTCATTAAAGGGACAAAGAATTCAGTCCAGCATAGCTTAGAAGTTTGCCAGAAAATGTTTACCATACTACTATTTTATTTATTTGGTTTTAGGACAAACAAGTGACTATTTTATTTTTTTTCAATGATAGCTTATTTGCTGTACCAATTAAAAAATTCTGGAAATTTTCCTGCTTGTTTTACTGCACTCCCATCTCGTGTCTGACCACAGCACCACATAGTAAGCGCAGAAAAAGAAAACAGACTTTGTCCCAGTGGTTGTTTACATACAATTAAAACACATTTGTTTGCAGTTACTGTCAGTTCTTGAAACACGCTGTTTTACCACTGTGTCCAAGTCAATTTCATGACTCCTGTTGCTCATATGAGAGTTTCAGAGAACATTATACATACACACGCTGTGAATGCTTTACATGGATTTTGAATGGTAACACTCAAACATCTTTATTTTCATAGCAGTTCATATTTTTTTGGGACACAATCATACTGCAAATCAATATTTTTTCAACTGGCAACTTTAAAAAATATTTAATTTACCTTTAAGTTAAAATGCACGTATTCGCTGTGTATTCGTGAAAAGCTGATCCACATCGTAGGCTTGAAGATGAAATTAAATAAATCCTCGTGTGTGTAATTGATAGTGATTATCCACATCATTATCCAAAGAGCACAAAATTACTGCAATTCTGCATAATTTCAAGTGCAAACAATGGTACCTGTGTTTCCTCAGGTAATCCTAAAACTATAAGAGGATCTTGACGATAAAATTGTTTTATAAACTAACATCATTTTGTTTTAAGAGCTAAGGGGTTCAAATGTAACATCCTTCCAAACCACGAAGAAGTGCACACTTAAACAGTGCACTTCAGTGCACTTTGGGTCATTCTACCTGTGAGATATGAATGCTACTTATAAAAAGGAATAACTGTACATTTCTTTTTGCTTCATTGGCAAAAGTGGATCATTTTAAATCATACAAGTCTGGAGTTTTAAAAAAAAGAAAAAGAAAAAGAAGAACAGCAACTGTCTTGTTGTCCCGAGTCTTCTACCTTTGGATTCCTTTGTGTTCTCTTCCTGTACGAAGTGACTGAGGCAGATCGAGCCTTTTGAAGTTGACGTGATTCTCCACACATCCTCCCTGACAGAAGCTGCAGTCCAGGCCTCGGCCCCTTCCTTCGGTCAGGTTCCTGATGAAGGTGGGAGCAACGGGACGGGCAGAAACACATGGACCTCACGTATCACTTACCCCTGAATCAGGCTTGAGTGCTCCTGGCAAGATGCATTCAGGTCTCTGCCCAACAGCAGGGAGAGACTGGAGGTCACCCCTCTGAAGTACAGCAGCCTAGGAGCTATAAACAGCTCATAGGGTGATAAGGACAAATGGCTCTCTATGAGTTATCGGTGGAGTTCTCATTGCTGGTCGAACTTGAGGACTGAGGGGTAGAGGAAGATGAAGAGGAGGAGGAGGAGGAGGAAGAGGAGGAGGTAAAGTTCATCCCTGATAGTTCTGGAGGGTTCGTTGCTGTGTTCTGACCACTTAGGCTTTTCCTGCACACTGGACAAGTGTCATGCTGGAGAGAAAGAGGGGCACAAATATGAAGCTGTGTCAGTGTCATTGTTACCCCAAAGCTCATTGGTGTGTGAAGAGCATTAGATGGATGGTGTCTAATACCTGCTCCAGCCAAGGGACTATGCAATCATTGTGGAACATGTGATTGCATGGGAGCTGCCTCACATTTTCTCCAACACTGTAATCTTCTTTACACACTGGGCATTCCAGTCCAGAAGCTGAAAGACAGAACATGTTCAAGATGAAAAATTGTTAAATATGATCCGTCAAGTGTTTCCGGGTTAAACGTTTAACAGTAGTGACATTACGTTTTTAAATGTTATTCAGAAAAACATGGTCTTTTCTAGCCAGCAGCCAAAGTAACGCCCTGCCAGGTCTGCAACATTTCGCAGGGCTGGATGCTACTGGCCTGACTTGCCTTCAGCTATGCAAAGTGACAGTTGCACAACCAGTTCTCTAAATCCATATGTGACTGGTGTGTTAAACAACGAGCATAATAACAAAACCGGCAGGTAAGGCTGGGACATTGTGACGCATGCCAGAACATGAAAAAGGTCCCGTTTTCCAACTGTCAGATGATGCTGCTGCTTGAGTTACCTGTGTCACCAGCATTTTTCCTTCTTTTACAGAATCACGCCTCTGAGATCACTTCAATTATTAAGTCCATGACAAGACGCTTCAAATGAAGCACTCTCATAATGTTCAAAAGAAGCTTGATGAAATCAACTTGTCTGGCAAAATGGTGCTCGCATAAAAACTAGACTGCAATGTAGTGTGCAAGTGTGCAACCATCTGCTGTAAAGAAAATTACACAGCTGTCAAATGTGCAAATAACTCAGTCCAAAATATCCAAAGAAAGGAAAGCAGCCATAAAACAGTCTATTACAGCAGTGGCGATCATTATGTTCCAACTTACCAACATGCTCATCTGTAACTTGTACTGTAGGAAGACTTTTTATTTTATCCCGATCTGCAGGCGGAGGCCCCGTGTTCTCAAACTGGTTTAATAACTAAAGACGAGAGAAAAAAAAAAAAGAGTAGAAAAGAAATGTAATTAAATACATTTGTTATTCTAAAAGATAAAAATCAAAACCTTCTCCTTGTTATTAAGCACCGTAATCAATTTAAAAAGGTTTCTTTGAAATACCTGAGTTATAATTGCATCTAGTCCATTAGCACCCCAGGCATAATCCATAGGATTTGAATGAAGAACACCCCTTGATAAAAAAAAGAATCATGAGCACAGTTAGGAGTCACATAGCACATGTTGTTTCCTGCTTCAATAAAGCTGTTCTAGAGACTTACCAAGGTCCAACACCAATATTTGGCATTGCAGTAGGTGCAATTATTCCATTCACTAGTTGCTGAATGATACTACAAAAGAGAAGGGACAGCATGATACAGATGTACTGAGGGTGAAACTAAACTGTTTTCCAAGTGTTGAAAGGTGACATTATTAACTTAAATCCCACAGTCACACACTGTGCTCCTCACCCCTCTAAAGTAGGAACTCCCTCATGCCGCCCAGCTTGTCGTCTTGAACCATGACGACTTCTCGGTTGCCTGGCACCATATCGCTGTCGTGATGCATTTTCCCTTTCCCGCCTGTTTTCAGCGTCCCGGTTGTCCTCTGCTCCCAGTCCAGCCCCGAAGTCAAAGCGGTCATCAAACACACCCAGGGTAAACTGGCCATAGCCCGAAGGGAATGTAAACAGGTGTTGGTCGGGATTCTGGAAGAAAACAAGCTGAAATATCTCAACATGTCTGCAGCTATTTATGGTCAATATAAAACACTTGAAGCATTGAGAGTTTTGTTGACAGTCAGGTCAAATTTCAACCTGATGGAAATGCATGCTGACATACAGACTTTCCCACAGCCCCAGTATTTTCCAATAAAAAGTATTGTACACTTACATGAACTACATATCAAACTTAGAATGTTACTCATCTTCAGGCAAAGTTAAAACAGCTGAATCATTTAATTTAATGTTACTATAAAGAGCGAGACTGTGGTCAGTCACAAAAGAAGAAGTGGAAACTCTACGATGACTTCTATCATGTCCAGTACATGATCAGCAAAACGTCAGTGGAAACTATTTCAGGAATTTCTGACAATATTATGCAATAGTGTCGTTCGACAGAGAGAGGTTGTGTAGAAAAGAACAGGTTAGAAACCTCAAATGGTTGCTGGTTCTGGGGCCCGCTGGAGATGGTAGACATGGAGCCATTGTCAGCACTAAACAGGAGATAAACAGTTGACAAAGTTGCATCTTGACTTAGTTATATTAAAGAAGATATTTTTTTTTCCACCATGCGCCATAGTAGTTTCCATCATCCCTAACAGTTATGATACCAAGTGATTTTCTGTGTTCTGTGTTTTCAGACCAAGAAAAAGCCAGCAATGCATGGCTCCGTTGTCGAGTGGTTAAAGTTAATTACCCTTTTTGAAGAGCCACTTCAAAAGAGAAAGAACGATTCTGTTCCACACGGCTTTACAATGACATCTTTTAGCACAAGCAACAAAATGTATCATAATAACTGAAATCACTTATTTCAGAGATAAATCAAATGTACATGTTCAAAGTTGTCACTGGGAACTTGGCTACAATCATTCATGTGATACATGATTGTAAAGAAGCATGTTTGTAGGCAAAGACAGCGTCATGTTGATTGAATCTGTTGCAGGAAGAACACAGTCAAAGCTCATGTTGCTGGCTCTTTGCAGGGTGCTTTCATTGTAAATGTCAGCTGCTGTTGATGGTGAGTAACATAACTGTTGGGAATGATGGCCAAACAAATGAAGACCCAGATTAAAAAAGAAAAAAATGCCTTGATTAGGACGACTGTATTTGATATACACTTTATACACACCTTCTCTCCTCCAACAGTTCCTCAATAAACCCTGAATCACATCTTGGACATGTGTACTCCTGTAAACAAACAAAATGTTGTACAAATCAACACATTAGGCTCATCATTACAAGCTAAACTGTTTTACAAACAGTCACTGACATTCTACTTCATCTTTTTGTTATTTAATGCTACTACAGCTAAAGCCCATTAGTGTGTCAATGTGTGGCACGTGTTAACTGCAAATCAGATATGTCAAACACAACTCTGCTAATGGAATGGCTGGACAGTGAGATGAAGAAGACAGAAGATGATAATCCATTTCACGCAACCAAACCTAGATCTAACCTCAAAAAGTCAGGAAAAACCGTGTGAAGTGTGTGGAGGTGTGATAAAACACCGTCACGTACACAATGCCTAATTGTCCCATTTGTAGTGGCAAAACAACACCCAATTTCACTACAGGATGCTGAGTGGAGACTGAAGTAAGCAAGTCTTTCCACCCCATCCTGTTGGGAAACTGTTTAAAGTGTCCTGACCATTGTGTCACTGTATACAGATACGGGGACTGTAGTCTGTAAGGCCCTTCAGCAAATACAGAGGACAACTGAGAGGATCAACCAGGTCTCTTTCCTTTCCATTCAGGACATCTACTGATAAGAGCGATTTAGGAAAAGCCTCCAGGTACAGCAACCCGAGACACTGAATTAATATAAACACACACTACACCTTGTCACCTTATTCTTGGATATATAAATGTTTTTGTCCTTGTGTTTTGTTGTATGTTTAGTGGGGTTTTTTTCTACAGCAGTTGCACAGCTGTATGTGGTATTAATGCGACCACAGGTCATTGCCAGCAACCCACAGAAACCTATAGCTGATCTTTTACATTGTGAAGGGTACGTTTACAGCTCTATGGCAGATCATTCTAGCCTGTGACAGGCATGCCACTTGCGTGCCTTACTGAATAGCACAACAAGAAAAGGACGCAGTGGCATTGTTGCCGCTGCATCATTCACAGAAATCATGATCAATATGGTGCACCAAGTCTTAAGGCAGGCGGAGTGTTAACAGCATTTGGTCAATAAAAGAAATGGCTGAAGTCTATCATTATATGCGATTAGGTGTTGCCGTTGACAGTTAACGTTAATGCTAACCGATATAGCTAACAGTTAGGCTAATGTCTCTCGTAAACCCTCAGTAATAAACAAATGATCGCACCAAACGTTGCTACAAATTATGCAAAAAGGCAGCAGTATTTTGCCTGTAACACTGATGACTACGCAGTTCAGTGTTTGTACTCGGATCGACTACTTGGATAACAAGCTAACTAACACTGGGTAGAGTTAGCAAGATAAACGGGACCCCGCAGCAAGCCAGCTAATACTGCTAGCATGCTAACAGTTGGCTCCACCGCTACAACGATTTCTACTAAAGTAACAACAATACTGTTGTGTTTTTTATTTCTCCAAATATCTCTATCTTTAGTTTGTGTCTCTGATACTTACGGGAAGCCGAGGACTAATCTCTGCCGAGCATCTGTGACAGAAGAACCGGCTGGGCCATGGAGGAGCTTCCGCCATCTTTAGCCACTAAACAGGTAGAGAGGGGGAAGGACTACGGAGCACCGAAAAGGTCAATGTTAACGTCCTAGAAAATACGACAACCATGTGATTGTCACGACTGCGCTGCATCATAGAACTATTAACCTGTGGTATATGAAAAAAGGTACTGCCCACCATGACTACAAAAATTAGATTGGAACATTACTGAATAAAATATATATACGCTATCATACAATTACATACTAAAAGTTATGTGAGGTTTGTATTAAATTGATTAATTCTGTAAACACAATGCATAAAAAACAGCTTATCTTGCTGTAAAAAGTTGATTTTATTAGTTATTTGCATGTGATACAACCACTGGCAATTATTTGTCTTATAAGATATTGCCACATGGTGGTGCTTTTGTGTATCAAGTGTTACTGTATTTCACACTGTAGCCAGGGACTGAGGATATAATAAACTCTTGGTAAGATTCCTTTGGAATTTAGAAGATCTTCAGTCAGGTTATACGTGTTGGGAAAGCTGGGTTATGGTATCCTTTATTCATGCTGACATGAAGTCTCAGAGAAGAGAAGAACTGAAGACCAGTGAGTGTAATACCCCCAACAAATGTGTATCATGTATCACCACACTGTGTCTCCACTGGCCTCATGTCTTATCCCTGCGGGTTCGCGCCCCCTTGCTCTCCCGGTTCACATGAAAACCTGAGATGTGTTTTTGCAATCTGGCATTGCGCTGGATTTATTTTGACACATGTTACTTTTCCATTGGATTCCTGTCAACCACCTCTTGAGCCCAACAGACATACTTTTAAGTGTCCAGAAGTTGTGTAGCATCTGGTTTTGAGCAACACATCGCGTCAAAGGTAGATTTGTTTGCTGTCCTCGATGATTTGACAGTAGCTGTCGTAACAATTTATCAAGAGTCAATTCTGAGACACAAAACAATAAATAAGTAGCCTCCCGCATGGGAAAGACATTGTCTCCTTTCATGTGAACACAGCCAAGTTCTTGCTGGCAGCTATCTGGTAACACTGAGATATCAGTGAAGGTCTCAGAGATCATTTAGTTACATAAGAGCTGGAGGGGGACATGATTGATTTTATTTAGTCAGTTTTTATTTTGAAAGTTATAAATTAAAATTTCCTCAATATTTTTTTTTCACAGGTATTTTTAATGTGATTACCATAACTGCAGATTGACGGAGATAAACATGTCACACACTGTCCTGAGCATTGTGTGTTTGGCACCACATGTTGAGAGTTCAGTAGGAGTTCCCATCCGACTGCCCATCAGCCAATCACATTTCTCAAGCTGTCTGGCCTGATTTTTATTGACAAATGTTCACTTTTATGCTCTTGAGAGTAGCCCTGAATGCAACCAGTGGTGTTTTATGGGTGTCCTGCTTTGAATGAAATGCATTGTTTGGCTTAAGCGTTGTACTCATTGTGTCCATTATCAATCATGCAGCTAGCACGCTGGATTGCTCTGTTATTATTATGCAGAAAAACCTGTTCTGTTGCATGTTTTTGTAGCCTGACAGTGAAACCAAGGCAAAATTTCACTGACACCATGGCCTAATTTCCCAACGTGGCACCTACAAGCATAGATATGATTACTTAAAATAAGAATGGATATTTCCAAACTCACAGTGTAACCTATTATGTCCTATTACAACACTTTACTCACACTGATACAACTCTACACTGCTGCCATACTTGTACTATACTTATTGGTACTGTATTTATGTGCATACCTGTATACAGTCTGTTATTATGTATATAAATACTACATCGCTGCATCACTGTGCAATCTGTTTACATTACAGTCAATACATTCTACTATTACCCACCAGGCTACCTCATTATCCTATTTGACTTTATATTTTATGTTTTAGTTGCTGCACTATTTTTTTTTAGATTTCTTTCTACATATTTTCCTATATACAGCTGTAAGAGCACAGATGGAGGGAGCCTGAGGCCGAAAACTCACACTGCCAGCGACTGCTTCACTGTAACTGTTGTTTACGTGACAATAAAAGAACTTGAACTTGAACTAATGTCCTCCCTCTCAGCCGGCGTTGTGTCTGATCTGGCCTTGTGGGAGCAGGAAAGACACGGCTGTCCCATGGGCTGAGATTAGAGAGGGTCTGATAGCACCGAGGTTTGCTATGTCTGCCTGGCTGAGGTAAGCTATTGTCTCTCTGCGCCCAGTGCGTCACTGCCATCCCAGTCGAATGCTTATGCAATCTGGGGAGTGAGTGACTTTGGGTCAGAGACAGGTCATGTGAGCAGCAGAAAACAGCTCTATCAGACAGAGGGACCTTCTACATAAGTTTAGGTCACCACTAATCTGGATTTGGAAAACGATGACCAAAAAACATATTATTGTACAAGTGAGCCACGGTGTTTTTGAGGAAGTATAAGCCCATGAAATGTTTTCTTGCTGCGATGTGGATTGAAACACTGAATGCATGCTGGAATACACTGCAAGGGGTGGAAGCAATTAATTGTATTTCTTCCTGCCACTGTAATTAAGCGTTCAGACTGCACATGCACACATGCATCCACGTGCAGTGACGTACACAATAGAATAACTGTTCTCCTCCTTTTTACGGTTTCATTTCTATCACACTCTTAAAGGCACTAAAGTGTTGCAGCCAAGGCAGCAGACAGATATGTTGCAAGGGACACTGCTGCTTTTGTCACTCCATAGAGTTTTTCCAGACACTCCAGCCGGGATTGCCCCACACAGTCCCTCTGGGCCCCCGAATCACACTCACACACACACACATAAACACACACATAGACACACACACCCACACACTCAGCAATAACAGCCGCCTGCTGGAACTTCCTGGGCCTCTTAGTCATGCGTCACTTGTTTTCAGTCCCACCCATCGAAGACTCTCTCTGCCTCCAGACACACTCTGTCTGAGGCCATGTGTCACAAGAGCTGTGCATCACACACACAACTTACGATCCCAGGACAAACAGCAAGAAGGCTGTAAAGGTCGACATTAGTGATGGCCGAAGCTGCCCTTGAAAAAATAAACCTAACGTGCTCAACATGTACAGTATATACACATATTTGAATCACAGCAGGGATCCCTTCGGTTCTGTACAGTGTTTTTCCGCTCTGCTTGTGTCCCAGAACAAAATCTCTCCGTACTACATTGGTACATAGCTGTTTGGGATTACATCACTGGGCAGCTAACAAAATATAGATGTTTCTAGAGGAACATATGTGTACAATTAGCAACTTCGGCTCAACCACGTTTGTTGTTGCGGAGTGTTTGTGGTCTCTCGCTGCAGATGTTTCGGCAGAGTTTGAAATGTATCTGCTTTTACTGACCCATTGTCATTAAAAATACTGTTGTTTTCCAGTTTAAATCCTCCTCGCTCTGTCGATGTCTGTTTGGATTTACTCACAAGGTGACTGGTGATGCTACTTTTTAACCACGTTAGCAGCATCGTTGTAGGGATGGTAATACAGGTCCGTTCGGTGAGGTTAACTTTTTTGGATTTTAGTGTAGATGTCTCCACAGCATTCTCATCAGCCTCAGTAGAACTTTGTGATTACCGTTAATTAGTAAGCGTTAGAATGCTAACATGCTGAAATAAGCTGGTAAACATGATTGCTAAACTTTGGCATGTTTACATCATCACTGAGGGCATGTTAACACACTAACATTAGCATTTAGCTCAAAGCGCTGGTGTGTCTTGCTGCTATGGCTGTGGACTTTTAGTTTTGCTAAATAATACTGGTCACTGGTTGTATAAATGTAATTTTGAGGATGTCAGAATGGCCCAAGTCTTGCGTACGATAGAACATAAAGCAAAAGACAGCATGCTGGAAAGACAGCGTTATCTGTTCTACCCAGCTGATGCTACATAGCAACACCAACCGCAAACCTCCACAGGAGACAAGAATTTCCATTTCAACAAGAAATTCCCCAACAGGTGGCTGAGTGTGAAACAAGCACCAAAAAAAAAGAAAGAAGACAATTACAGAGTGTGTGTTTGAGAAGAGGGCTGTGTAGAATATCCCCTACAGGAGTGTCTGCAGTGTTATTTTTGGCATGCACTCTGTGTATGTGTAAATCTGTGTCTGTTTGTGTGTGTGAGTGCGCTGTTTGAATATTTTGCGTGCAGATCGTGTATACGGTATGTGTGAGTCTGCACATATGTATTCGCTCACACGGTTGTCTGTCTCGTAGCCTCCACAGTCCACACCAAGCAACACTGGGGCTAACAACACAATGCATGGGTGCAGTTGCTGCCCTAATCTCAAACTGATCACCAGTCTGTTTACAAGATGTGCAGCTCTGCAGTCTGGAGGAATAGATACCACATGGGCCTCCCGAGTTCATTTGTGGTACACTGTCCCACTTCAACTAACAGAGTATGGTCTAACGGATGATTTAATTACGTGTGTCCTGGTGGCTATTGTAGCTGTTCAAGTAAAAGAAGCTGCTGATAATAAGCGGATAAAATCGAATGAAACCCGAAACTGAGGCAACTTTCCCACTCTCATGTTTGCTGAATTGACATGGCATACCGTAACGCATGATGGCAAATTAAATGTTCAACAAACTTTCCATGATAACCAACCAACTTTCCATTATGAACATAGGTATCTGGGCCAAGGCGTATAAAAAAAAGGTATTTGTGTCTTGTTTCTATGTGAGAGCCACCTGCAAAGCTGATGTGAAATTATGGTCATGGCCTGGTAACTTTCCAAGCCGCAAATTGCACAATTGGACTCAATTTGAGTCAAGTTTGGGAACTAAGTGCAGCCCAATTATCACACTTCATTGACTTTTTTTCAGTTATGTGGCTTGATATTTCAACATGAACTCAAACCAGAGTTAATTCAATGACCTTGTCAGTGCCAAGACAGGGCCGGCAACAATCTCACATTATACTTTCCTCAGACACACGCGTTCCAAAACAATTTAAAACCCCAGAGGAGCCTCTGATAGTACCCACATATTTACTGAATACTGTAACAAAGTGGCTTAACCTCAGATAAAAATTCATTTTTTTAAAAATCAAATCCTTACAGTATATTTTTTTTTGTATTCCCAGCACTTTATCCTTGCCTTGTGGGACCACACAGAGAGCCAGAAGAGAAGCCATCCCAGAGGTCATGACGAGGAAGTGAAACAATTCACCAAGAATAATTGGGGACAATTAGCATTTGCACAACTTCCTAACTCTGCTGATTTGTTGTTGGTGATTTGACCATGACCAAATCACTGACAAACGTTACTCATTTTCAGTAAACCTGCCTGGATTTTCAACTGTTGCTTAAAGTGGTGATAGCAGCCATAGCAAATGAATCACAAGCCTGGCAAACATTTCCATCCTGAGGCTCTAAAAGCTTGAATGTATGATTAATGTGGCAAATCAAGGAGCAGAATTACACTTTTGCACATTTCCTGAACAGTTATGTTTTCTTTTTCCTCTCTATCAGATGCTGTCATCTTCACCGTGTCTAAAAACTGTTAAATGAGTCTTCATCTGCGATGACAGTGTGGCTGATAGGTCGTCTGAAGCGCCTCATTAAAATACACATGAGCTGAGTTTCTGAGAAATCCATAAAACATCATCTGCAGCAGCATAAGACTGGGGTGTGGGCTGTTGCATCAGTGCAGTGCAGTTGTCAAAAGTTAAATGTCAGGCTTGTGGAAAATTAAAAGACTTGCTGTGTAACAAAGCAAGTCTGGGAAATAATGTCTGAGGCAGATAGATTGTGATGGAGTGATGGATCTGATATCTATTAGTTTCAGCTGTGGGGCCGAGCTGTTTACAATCCAGTGGCGCGATCCAGAGAGTGGGTGGTCTCCGAAACACTCGGCAGTGCCTGCTCTCATCACAACATCATTTCAGATCTAAATGCTGGCTGTTAACTTACTGGAAGTAGTAAGGCAACTTGGCGGAAATGAAACCATGTGGACATCGTTGAGAAAGCAGCTCGACATATCAGAGCAGGATGATTACGCATCCCTGAAATGTCAGTGTGGGCGTCACATTATAACCCCATGTGTTTGCAGGGATATAAACAACTCAGCCAGAAGTTGTGATGTAATGTGTGTGACTGATCCCATGCTTATAACAGGTGAGCTCCAGGAGGAGAGAAGCACCCACAATCACACCCACACACTCAAACAGACGGACAAACACACACACACACACACACACACACACACACACACACACACACACACACACACACACACACACACACACACACACAAAGCTGTGCTCCAGTGGAAGTGAGGCTGACCCCTCACCGGCCACACCGCAGACCATAACATGCAGGAAAAAAGGATGAAATATGGAGCAAAGTGGGCAGAGGATTCCTGAGGTCTCATGTTGAGTGTAATTAGAATAGCTCTGAAATGGCTCATAGGTTTACTCTGTGGTTATGTCATTACCACCGATGGTGTGACACAGGCGCATCATATCCGACATCAGTCACGGGGCTGTGTGTTAACGACATGCAGGTTGTTCCTGGAGAAGGTATTACACAGTCATAATGACAACAGCAAATGGGATTTTACTCGTCTTCTATCCATCGAGACGCTTTGTCCAGATCTATGTATCAAAAGTACTGCCTCAGCTTATTGTTCAGCTGTGTATTTTACTGCAAGACCACAGCCATTTCAACATATGCACCGCAAAGTGTGGCAAATGCTTTATTGTAGTGGGTGTTCACTGCAAATTCCTGCGGAGCTGCCACTTTTCAAACTATGGCGAGGAACACTGGTTTGGTGAGTTTATTGTGTGGGTGGCAGAAGAATTTATAGATGCCTCACGCTCATAAAGGTATGGGAATGATTGGCTTTAGCATTATATTTTCCACGTAGTGAGGTTTATGGCTATTGCTATTAGCGCTATTAGTTTAAGGCTAGATGGAATATCTGGAATATGTTACTATGTATTAATCAGAAAGATGAAAAACTAAACAGACATGAGATGCTTCACTGGACAGAAAGTCTTCCTCTGCCCAGACACGTCTGATGTGCCACACTGAGGTCATGTCTGACCAGTGTCCCTGTGTGGTCAAGCTAATTTATTTGGATCAATCAATCATGTATAACTTTACCCACCGTACACAGATATATTTCTGAAAAAGACAATTTTGAGTGTTCTACGTGCGGGCACAGCCACAGCCCCTCGTGGCATTGTTATTTGCCCTGTTCGAACTAACAAAACATCTAATTCCATTCCCAGTGTAATAAAAGGGTACTTGGACAGGAATATAAACATCTCCCTAAAGTTGAACCAGATGCTGCTGCATGACGGAGCGAAGGATCCAGGGAGAGGGAGAGAGAAAGACAGAAAAACAAGGGAGGTACTTTACACAGGAAAGTGAGTCAGTACCCAGGCCTCGGAACTTCGAAACATTCATTCCTCCGCTCCTTCGCCCTCCATCCCCCTGTCCCCTCCCACCGAAGCCAGAGCGGGGGGATATCCCTGAGGAAAAAAGCCACCCAGCCTGGATTTGATTCTCCGTCGCTTCTCGCATGAGGCCTCGAGAGGCCTGACGGAGAGGCGACGCAGCCACTGCACGCACAGGAGAGGAGGTCTAACCACCGCACGCATAAACCGACTGGCTGCTGGAGCCTGACCCACCACTCTCAACCCCAGCATGACAGGAAAGCTGTCCAGTTCCCTTTACGGTGCAAGTATGATCTCATTTGGCTGAAACTGGCTATGATTAAGACTGTGACACAGTTTAGAAAAATCCAAATATTATAAAATACATGTCAGAGACCGTTTCACAGTTGCAGAGTACTGCGTCTTTTGTTAGTGAATGTACTCTAATAGACTGCAGACAATGTGTTGAGGTGAGCTGAGTAAGAGGAGAAGCAGGTTGCAGAGTGTGTTCTGTGGCTCAAGTATGTTCCCGTTTCAGAAGCAGTAAAAGAAAGAAGACACCTTGTGACAAATATTAAACTTTATGTTGTTTTGAAATGGCAGTATAAAAATACAAAAATATGTTGATGCATTCATCATTCAAATTTCACAGTAAGTACACAGGTAGGTACACACGAGGCTGTTATTTACACGAGTCGTCGAAATGTTCCATCATACACTGAAAGGATTACTGAAAGTATTTCAGACATCTGCTTTGAGTTGTAAGATTTAACTGGATCACTTGACTGTTTGAAGTTGGCCATTTGTATCGAGATGTACCAGGTTTACCAGCGTCACCACTGAACAGGCTGATTCACCTCTGATGGCACTATAATCAGGTATGCTCACTTGGCCTAAACTGCGGTCCATTCTCAGACAAATTTAATTTTCCTTTCACTCAGACGATGCTAATTACATTTGTCTGTCCAGAAAGTTCTTTAAAAAAAAAAAAATCCATTCAAATCAAAGCAGCAAAACAGCAACGGAATGAACTAGCATGACCTACAAAAATGCATTTGGAAAACAAAGCCAAGCGCTCGACAGAGGAGGTATTGTGGAGGGTTTGGGGTTGTACCAGCAGTCCTCTGAGACTCCTACAAACACAACCAAACTGTTAATTTGAGTGATCAGCGGGTGGCCGAGAGTTTGGATCAGCATCTAGAGTAAACATGTGTGGGGGGAGAGAGACTATACAGGTTTGTTTAGGCTGAGCCCCTTCCTCACCTCCAGACAAAGGGCACACAGCGCAACTGTAGTTGTTCTGTTCTTGTTTGTTGGTGAGATGAAACCACATTGGCACGCTCTAAAGTGGTATCAACTTTCCAAACAAATTAACATTGTTTTCCATCAACTTATGAGGGAAAACTGTTTGTTTGTGGGGAATGGAGACTGTAAAAAAAAGCTGTAAAATGCCAATGCCAGTGGCCGCTTTTGTACATACACAATAAACAAAACACAATAAATACATTTTTTTTGCATCAGCTTTCCCAAGGATATATGGATTTGTTACTAGGATAAAAACATAAATAGAGTTTGATACCTTCTCCAATAAATAGTAATGGTATTCTATTTACAATATGCACACATCTCCCAAAGAGCTCATGAGATATTTCTATCCCGAGAAACGTGTTCACCTGCCTCTATTTCCCAAACTGACACAAGACTAACACAACTTATTTTTTGGAGCTCTTTTAGAGGCGGTTACACTCTTGCCCTGTAAGTCTTCCATATCAAACCTATTGTCATTCTGCGTACAAAGGGGAGGGGGAGTGATTGTCAAAAAAAAAAAAAAAAAAAAAAAAGAGGTCAACATGGGAAGCTAGTGGTGTGACACTGAACTCGTCTCTTGAAAAAGGGCTGTGTCAGGAGTCGTCCGTCTAGACCGCGTTTTCCTCGCTGCCTTCCAAATCGGATACTTTCCGAGGGGGATCTGCACGAAAGGAGAGTCAAAATCGACTTGCATAAAAGCTATAATGGCCTAAATGCTGCGTATATTATTAGGGACAAGTGAGACAGGCACAAAGAGGCGTTTTTGTAGCCTTACTGTTGCAGTTGCCATAGTGGCGGACTCCTATGGAGCGGCCGAGGAAGCAGGTGGCCCGGCGGAGGTGGCAGGCGCTGGGGTAAGTGATGTTGTCATTGCCACAAATTGCCTGCTCAGACAGCATGGGTATCGGGCAAGGGGTTGTGCGGCACATGACGCAGTGAGCGCTGTTGGTCTGGTCAGTCACACAGGTGTGGGTACCTGGACACACCACGTTGGAGCACGACTCTGCGCAGGGCAAGAAGAAAGAAGGACTATTAGTGGAGAGGAAACAAGTGTGGTGTTTTGCTGCTGTGCACAAACTTGATGAATCTCGCTTACTTTTGCAGTCTCCTTGGTACATGACCTCCAGGTCCGGGTGTCCCATGCAGCGGGCCATCAGCAGAGAACACTCATCCTTGTATGACTTCCCGTCGCTGCCGCACACAGCATGCTTCCGGGAAATGTGAGAGCAGTCTGGAGAGCACACACACTGGGGCCTTCCCGTCTTCATTTTGCAAACCTTCCCGGGACTGCATTTGACTCCCTCGCAAGTCTCTACAAAAGCACAGCGAGCGGTTTCGTATGTGTGTGAGCGCTGTGCAGTGTCAGTGTAATGTTACTGTATTAACAAGTCTGCAGACATCAGGTGATCCGCAGGCATTTTCATACAAAACAAGCTCGAGATCTGGGGTTTTCCCAGACCATAACACAATTTTCACCTTGCATAATATTTACAATAATCACATCTCTTTATTGACCATTACACACAGGGGTGTCTCGCCTGGTGGAATGTGAGGCTGGCGTGTTTTCATAACAGATCTATGTGTACGGCTGCACACAGGCTGGGCTAAGCTCCTGCAGAGGGATGGAGGGGCTGTGAGGTAGACGGAGTTCAAATAGCTGTCAGAGAAGTTTGCAGGCTGAGAAATGAGGGAGCCCCGGGCTGCTCTGACACCCCATAATGTCAGAGCGCAGGAGGAGCTGTAATCCTACACAGTGCAGAGTCAACACTAGACAACGCACACAGGTCTCTTCCCAGGACCTTTTGGAGTCTTTAGAGATGATGCCTGCTCAGCTCTGAGTCCTGAGGATTCTGTAAACAATGAGCAACTTATTTCTTATTTCCTGTCTCAAGCAGCACTTCAATATCCTGTTTTATTCCAGAGCTCTTTTTTCTCTCTCTCTCTCTTTTGGTTGATTTCCATCTTTCACTGTCTCTTGTCGTGTATACATTTTCTCTCCATCGCCTCCGCGTCTCCCAGTGAGGGAATGGAAATGAGGTATGATGTAGGTGTCTTACATCTGAAATGACAGGCCACCGCTTAACTTTCATCGACGTTCGTGATACTGACATTTTCCTCCCACAGAATTCCAAGTGATCAAGATAGTGTTGCACATTATGAGTCCCAGACGTCTGGGCATGTGGCAGGCATTTATTCCAGCCTGCAGGAATGCATTTTCTTATTTTGCTAATGGAAGCGAACAGGGCTCCTTTTTAACTAGCTGTTTACCTTTAGGTGAGATGCAAGCTGTTCGGCTACCTTTGACTGCGGCAGCTTTTTTCAGCTTTATCTAAACACAATCCACATCTCGGCTTCTCTAAGCCATCTGACGAGGCCGGAAAAACCCGGGGCTGCAGTTGCCAGTAGCTCGATCTTCACTGGAACTTATCAGCATGGAGAAATTCACATTTTTGGCCTGCGATCACATAGTGTAACGCTGCTTATGAAAACAGAATTTATCTGCGAGTGAACCTGAATGAACCTTGCAGAGATTCCAGGAGGGGAAGCTTCTCAGGACAGCTGGGTGGAGTTATGTGGAATGCCTCTCCTCCATCCACGTCTGCATTTTGTTAGAAAGCCGCCCCGGGAACTCATTGTTTAAATATCTCGATTCACAAATGACGTGGTTTCAATTAACTTTCACTAACTCCCCACAGACTGTTATTGTGTGTTGCGGAACAGCCAATTTTGTCCCTGTGATATTTAATGATGATATCTAAGCAGTGATTAAAACAAATACTTACCTTAAAACTTGCACTAACAGCCACAGCATGAGTCCAGTGAAACGTATTTATCATGTTTATTCACAGCGTGACTGTTAAGACTTAAAATGTGGGCTTAAAGCAGTTTCGTGTGTTTGGGTTGCATGCAATGATGAACGCTGCGATAAAACGGAGCATGAGTAAGTGATTCCTTCTACTTGGCAGATTCAGCTTGCTCTTTAAAGGTTTGTTTGTTTACCTTTGCATGGTTTACAGGAGACGATTCCGAGGAAACCCAGCAGGCTGACCTCATTCATGGGCAGGCTGGCGTTGGACCATGCTGTGTCCAGGCGGCCCCCGGCACAGCACTCCTCTCTGGTCACCCCTCTCATCAGCACCATGTCACACCTTTGGTCTTGACTCTGCTGCAGCCAGCACATCCCAGCTGGAGATAAGGACATATTACAGTGTATAAAAACATATATTAAATAAGCTAATTTACTCAAGCACATATAAGGTAATACATAAAAAAAAGTGTATCACAGCAATCTGAATTGTTCACCAATATCTATCAAATAAATGGCGGATTATAAAATTCAAGTTCTGTGTTTTCCATTAGAAAATGCTAATATGTGGCACCTGTCTGCTGGGATGTTTTCACATGTCTTAACTGTGTATATTCTTATTAAGTATATAAAGAAAACACATATAAAATGTAGGGAAACACTATTTTTCCAAAAGGCTGACGTAGACGCTACATCAATATGAATTTGTTGGGGAAAAAAGTATCTCATCATTCTGATAACTGCAAGAAGATTCGCTCATTCAGTTACTTTAAAAACATTTTACATCGTGGGCTTAAGTTTTCACAAGAAAAAGAAAGAAAAGAGTCCACTCACCACTGGCAGGATTCCTCCCAATCTGGTACAAAGTGAGAATCACTGCAAAAGCACAGATGAAGAAGCTCATTGTGTTCTCTGGTTGGTACAAACCCGTTTTCTGAAAGCTTGTCCAAAGCAAATATCAGCAAGAACAAGAAGAAGTGATGGTCCAAACAGAGCGGATCACTCTAAGTCCACTCTTGAAGTAGCTCTCCCTTATGTGAATGAACGTGTTGTGGATAAGTGATGTCGTTCCCCCTCTGTATAAATATTTAGCCCAGATGGAATTATGCTGCTGGGATGGGCGATCCTCTCAGCCAGTAATAAGCCAGGGCAGGACACAGTTTGACTCTGACTCAATTTCCAGAGTCGGGAAATGATCCATGCCCTCCAGCGCCAGACGCTGGGCACTTGTATGACCTCACAAAACATTTTCACACCATATTAGACTAATTAAGGGCTAATTAAGTCCTGGAGAAGGTTTAGAAAGTTTTAGATTAACCTTTTCATTATCAAACTTTAAATTACATTTTTTCATTCAGCTTATTGAATAGACTAATTGAATTAGCTGTTCAGGTATTTGGGGAAAAACTTTATTGCATAATGTGAATGTGACCTAATAAGACACAGTTAAAGTCACTTGTTATTTCTTTTTTGTGTGGTGGGTCCTGAATGTTTTGTTCTGAGTTGTCTCAACTCTCTCTTTAATGTGGTGCAGCTCAGACGTATTCATCTCCTCATAAATAACATGCTGTTCGATTATGGCAGTTTTCTGTCTGTAAGCCACTTGGTGTGGTTTTGGAGGGAAAAGCAGCCTATAGAAATTCCATACTGATTTCCTCTTATCTCATTATTGTCTTCGGAAATAATCTTTTCAAGCAATGTGACCCAGCACTGACCAGAAATTGCGTTTCTTTGTAGTGTAAATGCAGAAGAAAGACAGGACAACCGCAGCAAAGTGGTTACAGTGACTTCTGAGGGTATTTTAAAATGGTTTCTGGCCATATGATGCTAAATGAAATGAATTTCAAGTGCCTGAAATATGCAGAACAACAGTCCTTGGATGGAAATGACGCCTTTCACCTCTCCAACACTGTCAGTCCTCATTTCGTTGTCTGTGTTAATCAATGAATGCCGATATTTCACTCTACAGCTGCGGTTGGAATGATACTGAGAGACGAGGGGTAGAGTGGGAGTGAAGGTGGTCTGCCCTTGAGCAATATATCAAGTTCAATAAACACGACCATGTTGGAGCTTATCAAGAACATTCATGTCTGCCCCCTCAGTTTCGGTCTATGATCAAACACAGACAGCTGCAGCGAGCGAGACTGAAAACACTCAAATACTGTGGATACATATACAGTATCTGTCTACCAGAGGGACAGGCATGTTTGTTTAACACCATCCAGTCTTCATTAACCAGGTGGCTGGAGGCGAATCTGCATTATCATCATGTCTGATCAGAACATCTGCACTGCTCGTCTCTCGTCTTGCACTCATTCACCTCTGACACTGAGGTATGCTACTAATGCCAAAGTAATGCGAGTCTGCCCATTCGTCTGTCAGTTTTTTTCAGGTTCCCGTTTGATCGTTGGGGGGAAATGAAGGTAGCATATGCTGTAGTATCTGAGTCTTTGTGAATGATGTTCCCTCCTTCAGCGGAGATCCCCAGGGCACTGAAGGAATGCTGCCTGACCTAGGAGGGGAGGAAGGAGAGCAGTGAGCGATGGCTGTGGGTGGCCTGCCTCTTCACTGGGTCTCTGCAGATCCACTCAGCTCCTCATATGGTTTGGATCATCACTGCTGAGCCATACAAATGAATACAGCATGGTGGGGACCCACTAATGTATGATCTTTATTAGGGTGCAGCTTACTGTGTCTCATCTTTTAGAAATATTGGTCTCTTTCAAGTGGTCGGACTCTATGGGGCAGCATGAAATTGAAGGAGCCCATGGTGAAGTGTGTCTAAAGTGAAATATAGCGAGTGCATCTCTGACAGGGCAGGTGTGAAGCTGTTTTACTGTACATTTGCCCGGTAATAATGCACAAAAGGCAAAAACACCACTGCCATCTAGTGGGGAATGTGGTCAGGTTTTTGCAATGGGGTTTTACATATTCTTCACCCTCTTTACTTCAAACCTGTGTAAAGTTTTTCTGTGTATATGTTATTCCATCCTGATCAGATGCCCAAAGCAACTCAACTGGTTCCCTTTGCTGCAAAAAGTTGCTGCTTGTATCCAAAATCACTTTCTTTCGGTCACTATCAAAAACTCGTCTGTCTTGCCATTGCAAGCCCGATATTAGGTCAACATCACTGATACAATCTGCCTCTTCATCTCACACTCCATTTTTCCTTCACTTGTGAACTCTTGAACCCCTTCGCTTGGGTCAGCATCTCACTCCCAACCCAGAGGGAGCAATCCACAGATCTGCTGCACACCTGGATGCAAACCGTCCCAGTGCGTGCTATTTCACAGCCTGAGCAGGTCCGCATAACCACATCATTAAAAAGCAGAGATGCAATTCTGAGGTCCCCACACTGGACACTCTGCTTCCTTGGCAGTGCCTTGAGATCCGTCCACGATGGATGACAGCCCTGGCAGAGGCTAACACCTACTGGAAACATTCTTGACTTTGTGCCAAGAATACGGACACAGCTCTCACTTTGGTTACACAATTGTGGCAATAGTACTGGTAAACATACTTCAGCAGTATCCCCCACAGGAATCCCCAATGGACATGGTTGTAAAACGTCCAGAACCTTCATCATCTCAGGCCAAATCTCATCCACACCTGGAGTTTCTTGACTCAGACAAAGAGGGTCGGGTTCAGGAGTTCCTCAAAGTGAAGCAAAGGTTTGACATTATGGCCTTCTTTATGCGATCCATATCATTATTAATTACGATACCGCTTGAGGATATCATAAACGGTCATTGCTACTCATACACAGTTCTTTTTTTTCTTTTTTTTTATACCATATGTGGCATAATACAAGTGATGCATGTGCATACTGCATTGCTGAGTCCAAGCTGTTGCAATTGCAACTAACCTAAAATACCAGAAGGGGGCGCCCATCACCCATCTCTCAATCTTCCACCTTTTTTCAGCCAGTGCTAGTTTACCTCTGCAGCCTCCTGAAGTCACCACATGTCCTCACTTCATAAAAAGGTCATTAGCCTTTAACTTTGGCCATCAGAGAAGTCCTAAATTTAATTTGTACTTGTTGTCTCTCAGACACATCTGTCATCTTCTAGATAAACCAGTGATGTCTGTCACAGCGCCTGCCCTGAGGAATGACAGCTGACGCCTCAGTGAGGAGCCCAAGCTGTTACATGACCATTGGACCTTGAAGCCATATGTTTTCTTCTTTTGGTTGCAGTCACACCGACAAGTTGTCAGCATATTGAGAATAACCTTCTCCTGTTTGGTACAGAATTGCTTTCTTTAAATTTTACATTTTTGTTTTCTCAATTTCTTGAAATATACAGTGACTCCCCTTCAGTGACATCATTCTGTGGCTACTGTGTGAACTACATCCTTCACTTTACAGGTGAAAGAACTTCACTCCTGTCTGACAGAGGCTACGAAGTAATATCTTGGTTCAGAGCATGAAAGAAAGCACTCGTTTTATTGCTAATACAGCCACCGAATCAGTTGAGAAAGCAGAGCTGCTCCCACCCCATTACAATCCACCCACTGCCCGATCTGAAGTCATAGTGTTGGTGTGTACGTCACACGGCTGAACAGGGCTCAGCAGTGGTAATTGCTCTGTCTGCCCCAGACTGCCTGAAAGCAGCGTCATCTATCCACTCAATTTACTCCTAATGTGTGTTACTGATTGAACCGGCAATGAGAGCGGGAAAAGTGACAAGGCCGGATTGAATCGCCCCCCCGTCCCTCAGCACACAGCTCTCCACCTCCTCGTCCACCTCATCCTCTCCTTCCCTGCTTCCTTCCTGTGTTTAGAGTCGCCCATGTGAAGTCCCTCCAGCGGTTCATTAATGGGGAAGGTTAATGTCAGCACACGCGCTCCTCGTACAAACAGCCCCCCCCCCCCCTCTGGCCCCACGTCACCTTTTCCGCTCTCCAGCCCCCTCTCATTTTGTAACCAGAGCAGGGCGCCGAGGTGGTCGTGACTAAGGGTCTCCCTCTGTGTCAGAGTGGCTGTCATTTCGCCGCGTCCGTGTGCTGCTTCGGCTCTCTCAGTGGGCAGGAATACCCCCTTGTGTTCATCTCCTGTATAGACGCCTCACGCTCCTGCATTCATTCAACTTGCATAACAGACCTTCATGACCCTGGTGTCTCCAGACTTATGAGACACATCTATAATAAAATACATCGTTTTTGGAAGTACTTCTCATTTAAAGTTTAGCCGAAGCTGCAATTTCCAAGTCAGCTAAGGGTAACTGTGCAGTGATGCTGATGCTACTTATTATGAGTATATCCAACAAATATAATCTGCGTCAAATTACTGTTGTGTGGGGTCATGAAAGCTTCCAATTTGTCTTTTTATGACAGGAAGTGAGGTTGCCTCAGTCAATAGTTCGAGTATGCTCATTGCCATATGTTAAGTGGTAATTTCCTTAACTGGGTTATGCGTTGATGGACTACTGAGTGCACAAGATGCAGGAAAAAGTGAGAAAATGTTTCCTGTGTGTTCGGTGCCTTGGTGTGTAATTGTATTACAGCGTATCAATAATTGCCGCTGTAGTTTCATCATACGAGCACTGCCAGCAACGCAAGTGCTCAGTTCAACCTGCCATGCTGGGTCTCTTTTAGCTATTTCTGTGAGTTGCTGGAGCACCTGCACAGTGAGGGCAAGGATCAAAGTTTTGTGTTGTGTTTTTGAAGTGGTTTGCAGATTTCATCTTTATGGTTTTCTGCTTTAGAGAGCCTGTAGCTGTTTGAATGTCTCAGCTTAGCTCTGATTTGTTGTTGTGTGTGGTAAATGAATGATCCCAAGCAAAATGTTATTAAAAACTACCAAAATAACAATGATTTACACTCAAGTTTTCTGTGATGTGATGCATAACAGTGGAAGCAATTCATTCCATTAAACATCAATTTGATTATTTTCAACCACATCACTCAACCCTGCTGTCCTAATTCATCTTAAATGAATCTAATTAAAGATTCAAAAGCATCATTAAACATTTTCATTTATTCTTTGTAAAGTCAGTTTTGCAGAAACAGCGGTGAACTCCAGCTGTGCCCTGACGACAGCTACACCACAGCCGCACTGGTCTACATGCCTTGTCGAGCTCGTGATGGCGACTGATGCGCCGCGAACCATCTGCGGTCTTTATACTTCAAGCTGCCTTATATTGCCCTGAGAGCTCACTTATACAAACAGTGTTTGTCAGAGCTCATCTAAGGCTGCCACATGCCGTCCTGCTAATTGGTATTCAACTCAATATGACTCACTTACTGTAGGCAGGCAGCCACTAGTTACTGTAGTCGCTTCCTGGATTGCTGGTGCAGCATTCCCAGACACTGCAACATGATGTAATGTGGCACAGGAGGAAGTCTCAAAAGTCATGATGATATTAAACAAACACAGAAAAGTTATTGGAAAAGAAGAAAAGCGAGCACAAGCTGACTCTGAAGGACACTTGATATATTTGCTGAACAACAACACGAACTTGAATCAACACCACTGACAGTCTGAAGAAAAAGAATTTTTTTCAACTTTATCAGAAGTGTTAACGTCATTTTTTCCCACTCCTTGCAAAAGTGAGATGTAATTCTAATGGAATAAAGAGACTTTGCAATCTTGTGTGCTGTACCGCTTGTTTCAGATACATCACAACCAGTTTGGAGTCACTTGAAGCTTTAAGATTCACAAGCTCTTTGAGGCCACAGTGAACGTGGAGCACTGGGAGGCTCTTCTCTCTTTGACCTACTTAACATCTTCTTTTTAACACTGGGTGATGAGACAGAAATCAGGTGTAAATGCATCCATGTATATAAGATGCATTCACTTCAAGAGCTGACCAGAAACAATGCAGCTTCAGTAACGTCGTCACATGCTTGGGAATACGCAGTGAGAGAAAAATCTAATTTCAGCTCGTACCAGGAGTGTAATTCCAGTTGTGAAAACAGTCTCGCAGTGTCAGCTGTAGGTGCAATCCGGATATGAGTCACAGGTGTAAAACAAGTGTCTGCCAGCCTGTCTCTTGTGACGGCTTCATCCTCTCTTATGCTGCATGAATTTACCACTGAAGCTTTAGATATCAGGACATCATTGAACACATTTTCCAGGAGTATGCAGCAGAAAACATAATGACTGCTTAGTTTCCAAAAACAAATACGCAAGATAATCTCATCCTTTACAAAATGCATCTGTTGATCACTACTGAAATCCAGCGTGTCTGATGGAAAATGTTGGATTATTACTGTTCAGATTCAGAGAAGAGCACAGAACATGTTTGTTGCTTGTCCTTAAATGACACCTTTTCTGCTGTTACATGATGCTTGAGTATGACCCCGCTGAGAGGGTCTTGATACAACACATCACACGGCATAAGTAAGTAATCATTCTCCTGTTCGCCTCCGAAGCAGCAATTCAGCTCACCTTGATACGGGCCTGAGAGAAAGTGCTCCTAAAAAATGAAGTGCAGATTACATCTGAGGTGAAATGAAACATCATTAGTAGTTTTTTTTCTGTGTGTGTCTGAAAACAAGCTCTCGTTTCGTCATTTGCATTAAGCCTTGTGTTCGCGGCTCCTTTTCTCTGCAGCCTGTTTTGTGTTGAAGTGTACTTGTTTCGAGCCTTTCGTCGTCGTCTTGCGCGTTTGCCTGGCCTGTTCTGTGGAGATGGATTCACAGGAGTTCGTCAAGCCTCGTGCACTGATCACACCCTGCAAAACGGGGCAACTGTGGTTGGCTCAGAGTAAGAAACAGGACACCAGTCTATGCCATGTTATCACTGACAAAGAGCTGGTGAGAAACAAACAGGGACGAGCAGATTTCAGTTTCGTTTCCACATGCATGATTTGATTAGAAGTTTGCTCAGGTGCTACAGAGGAGCATCAGCTGTTCAAATAAACAACAGGTGACCCGAAGCTGCAGCATCGACACACTGGAAGGACGTATTCATAGTTGCTGTCTGTATCATCTCTTTAACTTCCCAGCTGGTCTCCCTCTGCGAGCTAGCCCTTTAAAGACTCTTGACTGCACAAGAGCTGATGCTCATGCTGGCAGCAGTTACCATGGCAACAAATGACTGAAGTATATTTGTTGCCGCCGTTGTGTCGAAAGCTGTCAGAAACTGATAAATAAAACAAAACAGGGGAGGGAAAGTTTGGATTCCGTCTCTCAGAACTGAGCGCCATGTGACAGCTCTGCGACCGCGTGACTCTGATTCACCGCATTCGGGGAGAAAATGAATCAGTCAGAGATGAAAACAGGCACATTCATGTGTCAAGTACGCACGGACTGATACTACTATCGCTTACTGTCGCCAACGGCGTGATTTTACATTCCAGCTCTTGATGTTTGCTGCTGTTTTTTGGGTTGCGGGTTCATGTTCGACAAGCTGATTAATGGGCCTCCTTTGCCAAACCGCTCTTTGGTCATTAACAGCAATGAATTATTCCAGAGAATTAAATCAATCTCTCCATATATGGTCGCTGCTTCCTTACAGTCTCAGGCTGCTGTATAAATATTTAAACAAGCGAAAGGGCAGATGGGTCCATTTAGAATTAATTACCCCGCTCAGTGTAAATACGAACATTAGGGCCGACTTACAATCGGTCGAGGCACCATGCTGGTGTGTATGCAGTATTAATGCAGCTCACCTCTTGGAGTGGAATGTGTTCACTGGGCCACGAGCCTCACCGTGTTACTGTTGCTATAAGGATGAACGAATGAATCTTGATACTCAGCAGCACTTGTTGTAAAATAAGACATCAGGGCTGTGCAGGACTGGTGCTCATGTTTGTGATCAGGTACCCGTGTGGCGTCACTTCATATGCAGACAGTGTTTCAGAACATTTCTTAGACTGATAACTGTATGTTGGTATAAGAACCCACCCAGGCCATAATATCTGTACTGTGTTTAGTTATTACCTGTTAAACGAATGGCATTCCCATTCAGCTCAGCTATGGTTTGAATGCTACATAACATACATGTTAGCATGCTAACATGCTAAGCCAAGGTGATGGCATAGAAATCGTACTACTGCTACTGACAGGTAAGCATTGTTGTTGTGAGCATGTTAGCATGCTGATGTTAGCATTTATTTCACAGCACCACTGTGCTGAAGTGCAGCCTTTGAGAGCGTTTAGTGGAGTCATCTGAGCAGCAAGCTACGGGGCAGGAAAATGAAGCCAGCAGTTCCACAAATGGCCACCTTAAAAAACAGAATCTGTTGGGCTGCAATTAGTATTAGTAAGTAGATGTCAAAAGTCCGTGCTCAATGAAGACAGACAAGGTGCTAACAACACAAATGGACCATGGAGAGAAAATAAGAAGCTTAACACTCGCTTATTATTAAATATAGTATAAAGCTCTTCTCATTAAAACATGAGTTTGGCCATGATGACACAGGATATTTTAATTAGGAAATGGAAGTTATAGAGTATATTTCTACATACATACTGTTGATCCTTCTCTCTCCAAAATCAATATGCTTAAAACATCCTCCTCAAATCCATTTGTCGCTGCCTTTGTGCTCTGAAAACAGTCCAAAAATATACTGACATTAACATGACAACTGCACAACTCTAACTGTTGGCAATATGCAATTTAGAGATCTAAATAGACCAGAAGATGCTGAGAGGCTTTGTTATATGCTACACTTTCTAATGTGATTATCTAATAAGAGGTTTTTTTTAAATAAAGCTCAAAGTCTTGGGTACACCGTGCACCAGCATACGTCCAAAAATCACTCTTGCCAAAAACATTTCCTGTTCTTTTTTGAACTTGTTGAAAGTACAGATAATTGCCCCTTTTAGTGTTTTTTTATGTAACTGCAGTGGTGGAGGTGGCGGAGTAAGATGAGCTGTTTAACGTCGGAGAATGGGAGTGGGTAGAAGAGCTCTCAGTCGCACGGAAAAAGGGAGAAAAACTCATTTCTGGAAATAATGGATATCTCTGATTACGGAGAGAAATAAAGCGAAGCGATAACAAGTCAGACAAACATGGACTGTACATGTGACAACAACACAAAGACAGCAATATCTCCCAGCGTGTGCGTCTCCATCTACAGTACATGAAAGCATACACATGCACCTCCCACGCATCACACACTCTTCACTACACTCACACCTTCCACACTTGTGCCCACACGTACACACATACTACTTCATGCAGTTGGGTTATAAAAAAGCTCTCCACACACACACATGCGTGCGCGCGCACACACACGCGCGCACACACACACACACACAGTCACTCACAGCTACCTACCTCATGCCCCTGTGGCTCAGCTGGCATCACTCATGCTCTGTGAGCTGTTACAAAACGAAAGGTCTTCAGCCCTCCATCTCCAAACATTACTCACTGCTCTCACAGAGAGGAAGCTGTGTGTATGCAGTGGGCCGCTCTATTCAATATATCTGGCAATAGGAAGGACATGTGGGCCATTTTGACGATACGTAATCTGAACATGAGAGAGCCACCTACTGAGGACACATGGAGTATCACAGTGACTGTGAATGCGACCGTTGTGAAACCATCTTTTATAAACTCTCCCTGGTCCTTTTGTGCGAATCCTTGGGCTTGTTTTCTATTGGCTGAGGGCGACTGGTAGCACGTTGAAAGTCAAGCAAGTTTTTATGTAATTTTTAAGCTTACATGGTTAGATTGGAGGGGAAACTCACATTTTCATTCAGCTCATGTTTAGGTTTCCACCAAAATGTCATTTTCTCTTCTCCGTCATTTAAAAATAATCATTGATGATTATTAAAGGGTGGAGGTCTGTCCGGGTGCAGTTCCACCATTATTCTGAATTCAAAAATGGATTTTGATATTCATGAATGGCAAACTTAATATTCATGCCAGTCGGGAGGGAGAATCTGAATGGGTTTCCACCAGGCCCTAATTAAGACCAGAGAAGCTCCATTACTGTGTGTGTGTGTGTGTGTGTGTGTGTGTGTGTGTGTGTGTGTGTGTGAGATGAGAGGACAGATTGAAATGTGCGAAAGAGACATACTCCATTATGAGATGACACGAGTCACGACACCGTTTGCCTGCACAACACACACACACGGTGTTTGTCAGCGTGTCCTTTGTAGATCTGTGGGCTCGTTTCAGGTCTACTAACAAGCAGTCAGAGGGCTGATTTATTGTCTTTGTCCCTGCTGCTGAGATGCTGATTTGAAAAATAAATTAGATGTGAGGATAACAGTTTGCTCTACTGTGCACGGACAAATGTTAGTTGCAGAGGGAGAGACGATTAAAGCGTAATCTGATGTTCGGATTTTCCATCCTTTCCTCTGGATGTTTACTGTGTTGTGATGAAGAGCAGGAGGACGGCGAGGATGAGCCTTCCTCTGGGGAGAATGATGTCATCTACCCCCAGCTAAGCGAGTGCTATATAAAGCAGAGCCCTGGAGAGCAACGAGAGGATGCCGGCAGAGGAGAGGCTTAGAGTTTTCAGACTGGCACGACAGATTTCAGTGTGCGACTGTGATGTTATTTTCAATTTCAAAAAACTTTATTTATCCCAGAGGGTCAGTTCCTGAATGCCAAACCCCAGCCGCTCATCACAAAAGCAGTGCCCAATTCATGATTAACCACATCATTTAATATTATCAACAAAACAAGATATTAAATTCATAAAAACACCTTTTTCAAGATCAACTTTTACATAACTCTTAATTTGGTGTAATCGCATTTGCGCATAACAACCCTTTATGATTTATTACTACTTATAATCATTTATGATTGCATGAGATACAAATTAAAGATAGACAAAAGATGTGCATTCACACCCATTTAAACAAAGTTATTGTCGTCTGGCAGTATGATTAACAAAATCGTTCCCTAATTTTTCTAACTTTGCTTTGACGAGTTCGAGCCATTAGGGATGAGCCACTTTGATCCTCATCAATTAGAATATCTGAATCATGTAAAACACAAGTGCTGAGATTAAAGAGACGGCGCTAATCAGCATTAAAGAGCCACGCAGGCTGTGTGTAAATAAGATGCTGGAACACTATTGGCCAATTATGCTAGTCTATCACTGCCCAGCTAAAGGGGTGTAGACACTATAAAACCACGTGTTATTAAAGGCACGAGTTAAGGCGTCACTCTGAACGTGGAACGTGGGAGAAACTGGTGTTTGTTGGTGGGAAACATGAGTGAGGGATCATGTTTTTGATGCTGCGCCACCAGGTTCCACTTGTGGGTCAGGGCAGCTTTGTGTAGTTTGTTGGCAGCTGGGATGGGATAGCCCGAGCCACGCCGTGACGAAAGGTTTGTTTTGTCATTTTGAGCACATAATTACACCTTCACAGGTATAAATGATAGGGCACAGAAATTAACTAAGACGTGGCACTGTACAAAAATGCTGCACCAGTGACAAGCCAATGTATAAAAAAGGTCTAATACTGTAGTTTTTTACAGTGCTGTGGTACTGAAATCCACTGGGTGTTACCACGCTACTGAAAGTTGTTGTTATAGGAATTTACATATTCTTAGTCGGCTAATCTCTTTCACTTTACATCTGCCATTGTTCCATTTAAACCCTGGTAAATACTAATCTAGTATTCACAATTACTGGAAACTTCTTCTTCTTGTATGTTGATTTGTTTGCTTGCCTGCAGACGAATGTCATATTTTTGGATGTTCAGCAGACCTGCTGTGCACTGAATAAAAGACACTCTGTTCGAGCTAGCAGTGAATTTGAATCAACTAATTAAAAGCGTACGAACTGAACGCTCTCTCTACTTTATAATTAGCACCAAATTACCCACTTCTTTCCAGGAAACTTGGGTGGAAATTATTTGAAAATTACAGACGCATAACAGAAGTCATTATGTAGCATCTTCCCAGCATGCATCACATAGAGCTTTAAATAATTTGAGAAAACTTACATTTCAAACACCTTGTGTGTAGTCACATACGGCTTTGTTTTCTTGAAGTCTGACCTGCTGCAACATGAAGCAGTGTGTGATGCTGCTCAGGATGATACTGTCGTGGTGTCAGCAGCGATGGCCTGAAGAGAAATTTGTAGGCCGACTAACAGAAGGTGCTAGCAGCACTCAATATGTCATTGTCTCTTGTTTGGCTAATTGCAGCATGGTGCCGGTGTCAGCCCTCTAGCAAGCCAACACACCACGCACGCACACACACTCACATGCAGACATCCAGATATGCAAACGTATTGATCACTCGTGGCTTCAAAACACACGATCTCACATTAATGCGTGTGGGCTAAGAAACAGATTGTGGTGATAAAAACAGCAAAACTTATTATGGTTTGCACAGTTTGCAGCAATTCTGCAGCGGTGGACAAACCACACACATCCATTACTCGAGTTAAAGTACAGATACTCCTGGTCAAATACAACAACAGACTGAATGCGTGTGCGTGTGTGTGTGTGTGTGGAGGAGCCAGGGGCCTGTTTAATCCCGGGTTTTGGTACAAATTCAGACTAATAGTACTGCGTTTTTTTAACAAGATTAAAACATATACTTCAGAAAGGACTTCAGTTAACTATTAGCATACATCAGCAGTGAATCACAGTATCACAGTACTGCTATCACAGTAACGTACAGATAGTCGTACTATGAACCAAAGCACAGAACTCAAGCAAACGTTTGTCCACCGAGCACCTTCAGAAAGTCTCCACTGGCTCTGTCATTCTTATGAAATAACTTTTTTCATCTACCCACTCTCACTGTGGCGACTTCCTAGTGAGTCAAACAAGGTGACAAAGTCTCCAGTGCTACAGTCTCTGCGGAGTCATTTACGCTGAAGCCTCCTCAGTCACAGACCCGGTCAGCGTGTTGCGGTGGCGGGCATGTCGGAAGTTGAAAGGAATGACTGTTAATCTTTTTATTCCCTGTTATTACATGTTTGTCCGACTGCACGACAGCATGCGACCTACTTCTCCTGAAGTCAGACCTGTCTCTGGGGTCACAGGGGAAATCATGTC
The DNA here is from genome assembly GCF_051107435.1 of Chaetodon auriga. Lineage (NCBI taxonomy): Eukaryota > Metazoa > Chordata > Actinopteri > Chaetodontiformes > Chaetodontidae > Chaetodon > Chaetodon auriga. Next base: position 22,670,144 of record NC_135076.1, read on the forward strand.
TATTTATTTATTAGCCCATCTTGTTTTATTGTGTTAGTCTTTGAATTGGAACATTTATTTTTCCATAGTGGAGCTTAATGAGCTGCCTGGAACTGTGACTGTGTCCACACAGGACCCAATTAAATTAAATATGAGGACCATCACTCCTCTCTCCCCTTACTTCTGTATTTTCTGCTTCTCCCACCTCCGGAACAGTTGGACTTGGGGAAGGGAATGGTCTGATTCATTTTCTATTGCCAATTAATTGTACGTTAAGCATGTCAGGCGGGGGTCTTGTGTATGTGTTGCGGGAAATTAGATCACTTCCTCTTCCAATTTGAAGTGAGGACACAATTTAGACACTGTACACAAACTATTAGGAGGGAAGTGAGGTAAGAAATGGGGGAGGATTACGTATTTCTTCTTTTTGCTGGGGGGAGGAAAGTATTAGTTTTTAAAGACAGAAAGTTATTTTTATTTCATAACCTCCCCAGTCCAAATTTCAGGTGTCACTTGCAGGATTAAAAAGCTGTGAGAGATGCTTCTAGAGCGCACAACGGGCCATAAACATGTATTTTTCCATATGCAGAGGAGACTGAGAATGTCAATTAGATAACACTATCATAAAAATCTTAAATAAAACTGGTGAGGTCTTGCTGTACTAAAAACAGATATATAAGACTGACTCCCCCTTCCTGCCTTAACCCAGCAATTCTGCTGTCTGTGATGACAGAAGATAATCTTCTGTTCATGATCATCATCACTATTTTCCTATTCACTTCCTTTTGCTATGAGTGGGAGTTTCTGTCGGCTCACAGTTACAAAACACAAACAAAACATGCTCCAGTTTACTGACAGTCAAGGCTTTTCATCCTCATTTCCGTCACTGCTCTCCGATATTCGCAGTTTTATGAAGTTAAATTCACTTGCGTGTCACTGAAAATGAATGGAAATGTATCATAGGGAGCAGGAATAACGGGAACAATCAAAACTTTGGCTTATAATGAATTCTAGAGGGGTTTCAGCTCTGTGGTGGGAGGCCAGACTTTATCCGACATGGCTTTTACTTACCAAGGGCATTCGGGCTGAACACCCACACACATCAGTCCACTACAGCGGAGAAGAAGCAGCTGCTGGCTTTCATACTGCAGTGCTGAGAGAGAGAGAGAGCAGGAGAGAGAGAGGTGTGGTTGAGTCGAGCGTGTTGTCTTCGTTTTTCTTGACACCTTTTGCTTTTTCCTGTACGGAGGCTTTTCTGCTGGCCCCGCGTGCCCACACCCTGCCCTCCGCAACCCGCCTTTCCCTCGACCGTTTCCCGAAACCGGCGCATTTTCTCCCCGTTAGCCGGCAGCCACCAGCGGCCGAAATCGCACATTAGAGGAGAGCGTGTCTTTAGGGTTGCCATGGCAACAGGGTGAGTCATTCTGCTGCAGTCGGTTTAGTCACACTCGCACCGACTGTATGTTTCCCCTTTCTTCTCCATCACACTGTCCCTCTGCCTTAATGCACACACATGCATGCACACACGCACGGGCGCGCGCGTGCGCACACACACACACACACACACACACACACACACACACACACACACACACACACACACACACACACACACTTTCCAACCCTCCAAATCGCTCTGTGAATTTTGTCAGAGCAGGAGATCAAGTTCTGTCTCTCAGTTTAACCCAATTATCCCAAAACACAAAAGGTGTAAAAGGGGGTCAAAAAAAGTGTGTGTGTGTCTGTGTGTGTGTGTGTGTGTGTGTGTGTGTGTGTGTGTGTGATAGAGCAGCCTGATAATAAGGGCGAGCAAAATGCCGTTGCTCCCGCTCTGATTACTTATTTATGGATCAGGCTAATCAGTAAACCCACAGCTGAGAAGCACACTGTGAAGGAGGCGGGTGGTGCGAGAAGAGATGAGGAAAGGAGGAGGAGGAGGAAGGGGGCACCTAACACTCCTCTTCTCTTCCAAGAACACTTGTTAGCTCTGATTAAATGAGCAAAATTTGCATAAAGCAGAGGTTTTTTTTTGGTTTACTTGATTGCCATTATGGGAAGTTATTTCCTGTTTTCTTATAATAAGACTTTGCAAGTTTACAGCTGTGTCTCCCAACATCACCAGAACGCCCCTGCTTCAGAAATGAATCATCAGACACCTCGTTGTCATTTTACTGTCACACAGCTCCAACGAAGACACGCTCTGCTGGTGTGAAAACAACATTTTATGGATGAAGTTGAGGTTGTTCGCAGATGCTGTGTGCTCTCCTGTTTTGCATCTGTGGCCAAAAAATGTATTAGTTGGGGTAAAATCTGGCTTTGTGCTAGTCGCTAACTGCCTCTATCTGCTGTTCATTCCTTGACAAGAAGTGTGCCAGTCTTGTGCTGAGTTATACATATGTTTTGGGTTGTGATATTGAAGATAAGAACGGTAAGTGAAGCACGATGCTGTGACACTGTCCGACCAATCACAGACACACAGATGTTTGAAAGGGTGGCACACATCTTTAAGAAAGCTTGCAGACGGACTGTGTGATTTCCTTAGGTTCACCTTTGGCATCTGGGTAAAAACATTTTTTGCTGACACTAAAGCCTGGTTTATGCTTCTGTGTCGCGTTGACGGCGTAGGTACGACGTCGACGCCTACACGGACCCTACGCCGTAGCCTGACGTGCACCTCCAAAAAATCCTGACTACGCATTGAGTCGACGCATCGTGACGTGAACGTCGAGGACTGTGATTGGTCCGCTCAGAACGTAATTTCCGGTTCAGTCGCAGCCTAATGGTCGCAGCACAACAACACCGCCATTTTCAAAGTTTCTGTGGTGAGAGCTACAAGAAAAAATGGTTGTTGTTCAATATCGATGAGCTCCATCTTCAAAAACAACCGCTCCATCTTGCCATTGTTGTCTCTGACCAGAAGAAAACCAAGGAATCCGACAAGAGCCCCCCGAAACCATACCAAGACACAGCCACACCCCCCTAGCGGCTTAGCGGTGAATTGCGGAGCAACGCGTTCCCTCGACGCAGAACTATGAATGCTCAGTGACAGCGTCGGGTGTATGCCGTAGGTACGGCGTCGCCGCAACGCAGAAGCATAAACCAGGCTTAAATCATCCACACTGGTATTTCACTGACATGCTGTGGCATTACTCCCCCCCCGACTCCTACCACCCCCTGGGAATCAGATCACTGATAGTCTGCAATCAAAAGTAACCACGATTGGACGATATGAAAACAGAAACAATGGCCCAACGCTGTAGTGTACAATAGGATTTTAGTAATATTTCCCTGAAAGCAGCAGCCTGCTGCAGCCAGAAAAGAGAGAGCAGTGAGAGGGAACCAGGGGCTGATCAGCTAAACAATGAGCTGAAGCGTCATATCACGCTCCACAGAGCCAGAGGGGAGCTGCAAATTCAGGTGGCAATTCTCTACCACTTTTGATATTGTTTTTACGAAAATATTGATTATAGCTGCTAATCTGCTGTAGCTAATCTTCTGTTTTTTATCTTTTCTATCAGGCCTGATGACAATCACAATGTGAATTAGATTAGAAGTGAGGCTGGTCTTAATTTCTCTTCTTCAACAACTTCACTAATCCCATCCTGCCCCTCGGGCCCTGCTTGACCTGGACATGTATTGATATTTTGACGAGGAGGATAACTTGAGTCACAGCCCTCCAGTCGGGTCCCTGCGGTAGTGTTGACATTAGTGTTGATGTATGTCTCAAGATGTAGTGAGTCACTCTCCTCAGTGCTGACCCACATCTATCCCCGGGTTGGCTTAAGGAGGACTGCGAGGGCGACATGGTCACTATAGGGTCGTCTGAATGCAGGGAGGGCACTAACGAGTCTCTGTGCGACAGGTTAACAAGAGCGAGACGGAGAATCTCCATCTGCAGGATCAGACAAAGGTCTGGACGATGAACTTTCCACCTGCAGCTGTAATTGCAGTAACCACAAACAGGACCAGTGAGGAAACCCCCAACAACACACTCACGCTATTTTATACAAATCGTCCACAAATTAGCTCATAAATACTGTTCCTGTTATCAGCCGGCAGTTACATACATTTAACACAAAGATGGAAATGGAATCCTCGACTTTCTTAAAGCCGGGGTGGGATCTTTCACCGAGCTTTAATGAAACGCATGACTGCGGCTAAAGGGGTTTTTCCTGGCTGGCTGATAAATAAATGATAACTCTCCTGTGTGTGGATTAATGTCTGCATGTGTGTGGGTGTGTTTTTGTCCTTCAACCCATCATGAAGTGTAGCCACTGCAACAAATAGCCCAAAAGCTTCAGTCTGCGTGTAATAATGAGGCTACGCAGTGGAGACTTCTGTTCCCCAGAGAGGTGGGAGGAGGGTGGATGAAGAGCTGGATGACGCAGCTGAGATGGGGAAGGGCGGGAGGAATGGTTCGAGCAGAATCCTGAACAAGGAGAGGAGGAAGAGGAGGATGAGGAGGAGGTGGAGAGAGGGATCGTGGGCAGACTGCGTGGGAAGGAGATGCTGCATAATCAGCTTTCTAGGGTTTTCTCCTGCTCTCTTTTTCTCTTTACTTTCTTCGCTGTCTTTTTTTTTTTTGTTTGAGTGGTACCGGCCCGTTTATCTGTCAGTACTATTACCTTGCTCATCTCATCTTCTTGTTTTTCTCTCTATCACTGTCTTAATGCTGGCTCGTTTCTATCTTCCACTTCTTTTCTCTGACTCATAGCGTAAGTTTTGGCGCTATAATCGAGAATTTGTTTGCAGAAGAATGAAAAACCACCTCATCTTCACCATCACCATCACCATCCATGTGTATGCCTGTAGGCACACACACTTCACATCTAACAGAACAGACTGGCAATGTTCTTTTAATTTACTAGAACTGCCGTTTGCTTCCATTTTGTGCATCATAATCAGAGGAACACAAAAAACTAGACAATAATTTGGTTGTGTGTTATTTCCGCACTGTAGTAGCAAAACCCTTTTTAGCTTTATGGCTGTCTAACACACAGCAAAGGTCTGCTCAGGCAACATTATTTCACACTTATCAGCTTTTGGCATCCCATTTATTTAGCCTCATAAAATAAGTGAGAAACAGAAAAGCAGCGTAATCGTGAGCAAAGAGGAACCCGGTGAGTCATCGGCATCTCTCGCACATTCAAACGCCGCCTGGAGCAGCTCGGTTAAAAGGAAATCTGGTGAGAGAGAAGCGGGGAGGAGGGGAATGCGTGGGTGTAGGGGGAACAGAGGAGCAGGTGGTGGTGAAGGGGAGCGATGAGGAGGGACTGAGGGCGGGGGTTTTCCCTCTCAGAAGCATCCCTGAATACAGACGTCTTATGTTGGAGGCAGAGCAGGAGGGGAGGTGGAGGGGATTGCGGAGGCAAATATGTGTTCATTCATGTGTGTAAGGTGGATCTTAAATGTGCAGCGTGGGTGGGTGTGTGAAGCAAGGGCACAAAACAGGGAACACCATCACCGTCACTATTTGTGGTTCTTGACTGTATGAGTAACAGTTGTGAATGGACGAGCCTGAGTAAGTTACTGTGTTTACGCAGTGGAGTGAAGTAACATTCTGTAACAGATCATGACAGCTTAAGCATCTCATAACATCTGTATTTGTGGGATTTGGGGTTTTTTTGTGGCTTTTCTGTCTGTCTGGCTAAAGATCAACATCAATTTTCATGCCAACATAAAAAAACAAAAAACAAATGCGGGATGCATAATAAGATGTGGAAGGAGAAGATTTTGGTTAGGGGGGCCATCCTCCACACACAAGGTGATAAGTTCAATCCCCAAAGCCTCCACTGTCTCAACGAAGAAGCACATCTGGACCACTGCGTCACTAGGTTCTGTAACTCAATGCAATCTCTCATTTAGCCTTTGCCTCATGAGTTTCTCTGCATCAATCCTTTCCTCAGCGTTTACTATCTGTACTGTAAGACAAATTGTCATCTGCTATCGTACCAACTATTAGAAGTTGAAACCTTTGTGACTTTTAACTGTGCCAAAGATTCGTTTGTGAGCTCCAACAAAAAATTAACCAGCAGGCACATCAGCCTAACATGGTTTTGTCCATATAAATAATACTCTGGACTGTGGCATGTGACATGTTGTTGAATGAAGCTGTGTTCTAAGGCCGGATTTTTTTATTATTTGCCTTACTAGAAATGTCACTGTCGATGGCAGTTGCCCACTTCACCTGGTTGGTCATGCAGCCTCAGAAAGAGCATCTGCAAAACGTAAATGTTAGCGTGCCGACACTTGGAGATGCATATGTGGACAGCCTCAAAGGATGTTCCACTGGATTTTCCACACTGCACAGACGTTGACGTAACGTACTGAAGGAACCCCCCTCTACAAACTCCTAACTGGCTGACTGGTGAGGTGTTGAGCTCAGCGATTGGCTGACAGACAACAAAGGGTGATGACGGTAAGGCACACGATGATGCAAAAGAGTGAAACAAACACAGAGGAGGGGCGTTCTGAAACCATAGCTGTCCCCCCTCTTTCAGGAAGATTCCCCAAAACCGCCGGTTCACCCTCCCCACCGTTCACTGAGTGACTGCAGCTGGTTCAGTCGGCACTGTTCACCCTGCAGTCCGTCAGTATGAGGTGCAAAGTGATGTGTATTAAATCGACAGACTGGCAGTTATTTCATAGAGGACAATGCATTTGTTGTTATGAAAAATGCATTTTTCCAAGTGAAATGATGTAGCTTGCGGCACTCAAAACAAACTCAGTCTCATGAATTCTTATTGCTTTTCACTGACTTGAAGGAATATTTAATAATCATTCATTGACCATTGCAATTAACCCAATGATGCCCTACTTCAAATGCACTCACATATTCTGACATACACACAGCATGCCTGCTGTGCATCTGTGACTTTCTTCGCTGCATCTGGAGCAGCAGCAGCCTGTGAGCTCATCCACCAACGCTCTGCAGTTAACGCTTCACCTTGACTTTGATGTATCATTTCTGTGGGCTGGCGCGATCCCAGACTTTGATAAGGCGATCTGGGACTTCCGCTGTGACACGCCCGTTCCTGTACAGGAAGAGTCGGGCTTTGCATTAATGTGTATTAATCCGTATCCCTCACTTTCCATTTGAGCTCGATGAAGAGTGTGTTTTAGATTGATGGAAAGGAGTCTTCTTTTACACTGAGCTCAAACCCACACATTCATACACAGCTGTGCCGCCGGTGCTTCTTGAATTAGTCATTGTACCTTTTGTTGGGTGTTACAGCTTGCTGATTAAAATGCTGAATTTCTCTCTTTGGGCAACACAGGAAAATATTCTATTGCTGATTTTAGCCCTGCAGTCTAGACTGAACTATCTTATGAACTATTAAACGGCCTGCCATTAAATTCTCAACAGACATTCATGCCCCCCTCAGGATGAAATAATGATCCATAAATCTTTCATCAGGTCAAAATTACAGTTCGTCTGAGGTTTATGATCAAATGTATGCAATGTAATGCCGTTCCCATAAGTCTCATCTGCCGTTTTTAGTTGCTATCACACTGAAGTAAGATGGTGAAGATGGTAAGCTTCATTCCAGTTTAACATGTATGTAGCTGAATGTAAGGAACCGAAACATCCACAGTTCAGATCTGGTTGTGGATGCTGTTAACCTCTGTTTTGCTTATTATGTTGTTTACTCGCTTCTCATATCTTGCTTCTTGTTTTTACAGACACTTCTTACTATTACACTATCCATTTTGCTGCCATAACACTGCAAATCTCCCTGCCGTGGCATTAATAAAGGATTATCTTATCTTAAATGAAGAGAGCTACAGACACAGCGGCGGTTGCCACAGGCAATATTAGGCCACAGAGAGGAAATGAGTGCCCCTGTGACAGCAGGAGAAAACATCAGCAAAGCAGACAACACTGAGATGAATAAACAAAATAAACTCGGCTGCAGCCACAAACACATACTGATGCAAAGAGAGCTGCACAGTTTGTACACACAAACACGCAGACACACGTTTCTAGGCAGCAGCGGCTGTTGGTGGGTCTGTAGCTAGCTTGTTGTACTCACCTGTGAACTTCCGTCCTCACTCTGCTTTTGGTTTAACAACCAGTCTCCGTCCCAATACGACCAGTCCACCTCCCTGTCCATCAAAAATTCCAAACATTTTGAGCTGAAAGAGGCTCTGTAGTCTCAAGTGTGACAGAATGTCCCCGCTGGAGGATCCACTGTTTGCATCTCAGCGTTTAGTCAAATCCAGCTGTGGTAGCAGTACGGCTGCTAACGTTAGCTAGCAGAAGTTAGCTCCTTCAGCTAACCTACTTGTTGCTTCTCCGTCCTGGAGGCCGTTTTATTTTGAAAAATGCCTGTTTAGGTAAACTTTACTTAAATCGGACATCTTCCTATTTTGTCTTTCTCTCCTCAAATCCATTTTGAAAACGCTTCAGTTTTGTTACGACCGTCTCAAAGGGACAGCTACAACGTTTGATTTGGCTAATTTACACATGCAAAGGTCGAAGGTCAACATGGAATAGTCCATTAAAAGTGAAATGCGGGTGATAGCAAATATTGACAAATATAGATAATTTTACATTTACATTTAGAGCCACATTTAAATATAGACAGATTTATTTGTATCTTTTAATTGCAGATTTCTTATTTGTTTAAAGGGACAAGACAAGAAAAATATTTTATGAATTAAAAAAATGGAAACACAAATTCATGTCACCCTTTAAATGATGAGGACAGCCTATTCCATTTAATGCCAACTTTGTGAAATCTTTTGGAAATGTTTGATATGTTTAGTTTATACTGTTTTTATTCTTGTTTATTTGATCTTATTCAATACATGTGATTGTCTTTATTTCCCTGTGCTCATGTCCTTAAAGCACTTTGTGTCATTGTTAAGAATAGTGCTACATTTTGATTTCTAGTTCAATGGTTGTGATCAATTTATGATTAACATCAAAACAAGAATCTAGTGGGGTAAAGCCGCATCAGGGCATGGCTGTGCATTCACTGCTAACTCACTTCTAAACTTTGGCCCTGCAGTTTAAGGCATAGGCCAGTGGAATAGATTAAAAGGTGTGAAGAAGAGGACATTTGAGGTGTTCCCTTTGTAGATCACAGGCTGGATTTGGCTTTTCTCTCTAATTAATTTGGAGGAGGTGATAAGGAGAGGCAAGAAATCAATATGGGCCTAAGCAACAGAGAAAAATGAAATGGGATTCATGAGACAGAACCTGCAATCCGTTCCCACGGCTTGATTAATAACCATTTCCTTGAAATAAGACGAGTTAGAGCCACTTTTGCTTCATTCATTTATTCACAGATTGGAAAAAACGACCCTAAAATAACACTTTTTTTATGGTTTGGTCCCTCAAGGCTCAATAGATTTGGATCAACAAGAGCGAAGTTGTTAAGAAAGCCTTTTTTTTTTTCTTTGAGAGATTAAGCAGTTTACTAACAAGCAAGGAATACAGAAATACTTCTACTTTCAAAGAGATAAATCTCACAAAATCTCATCGGTTACAGCATCCTAGCATGACTCTTAAAAGTGGATTCCATAAAGTACAAAATCTCTGGTCATAACAATGATTTGACTTCTGCCTGAAAGAAATGAGCATCAACTATGATCATTTTGTACCATAAGTCTGAGAAAACATGAAGATTTGTACTAAAATGTTAACTCTCATGCAGACCTACACACAGCTATGCATCAATGCATTTGACAGGCTACTGGTTAGTATACAAACACACAGTGTCCTCTGTAATGCAGTACCTGTCTAAACCTAGTAAAGGACACTGATTTAGTCTAGCTCCTGTGACATTGTGCTTGTATACACAGCAAAGTTTAATCTTTGTACAGATGTACGGATTCAATCCTGCAGTTGCTGTACTGTCATCATCTCATACCGACTCAGCTCCAAGACATTTTAGCTTGTGATTTTGTAGGTAAATGCAGCGGTCTTCCCCTTCCTCCAGACCTGTCAGAATAGAAAAATTACTATAATCAGGGATGCATCAGTTCCATCATAACTGAGAGGAGGATTTTATTTCCTTTCTGCTGATTAGTGCTGTTGTAAAAAGAACGTCATTTGATTGCACAAAATTGTGCTGGAGCACATTGTGTTTATTCACGGTGACATAGCGGTTCAGTGTGCGTGCGTGTGTGTGTGTGTGTGTGTGTGTGTGTGTGTGTGTGAGGGGACTACGTGAAAGAGACAGCAAATAAATTACTACTCTCTCTACTCCTTATTTGAGTTCACCTCCTTTCATCTCAGTCATTGCTCTCCTAATGAGGAAGGCAGCTATTGCCTCAGAGTCCACTTAGCCACAAAAGGAGACTCCTGTCACGCAGCAGAGAAAGATCTAATCTGGGCAGGCTGGAAAGGAGCATCATCATCACACCCAAACAAAGAGAGAATGATAATGTTTTTTTCCCCCCATTTTCTTTTCAGTCTGTTCAATCTACTGCATGCTTAACAGCCTCAAAGAATGAGGAAAGGGAGACCGGATGAAAGGCGGGAATCCTTCTGTTGCCGTGATTAATATTCAACACCCTCTTCTGCAGTGGCTCCCCTCACTGCACGTGGGAGAGACGGAAAGCCCAACGAGTCCCTCTGAGAATAAGATTTTATGAGCGAAACTGGGTTACAATCAACCTGCTGCGACTGCTCAGGATGTAAAAGCTGAGACGTGAACAAAAATGGATTTCCAACATAATTCTGGCCATTACTTACATTCTTCGCCCACAGGACATAATTTGCTGATGTGGTTTCACTTGAATGGCAGTACGGGTTTGTTTTAATTGCACAGAGGAAGCAAAATAAAAGAAGAAAAATAAAGTGTTCCTAACTACAAGTAACATCTTTGTTCGGTCTGGTTTTATAAGCTGGCAGGAAGTGAAATCCTCGGCCCCCGGGGGAGGCATCTACTGCACTGTCAACTTTCTCAGCCGAAGAAGAGGAAGAGGACGGGAAAACAAGAATGTCAGATGCGGACAAATAAAGCCTGTTCTGTGAGCCCCGTGCACAAGAAAGCATGCCTTTCTTATAAATTCAATAAACACCAAACATCCGCGAGGGCAGCCATCTTGTCTAATAGCTTTAATGTAACTGCCCACCTCTTAGCTGTGAGACCGAGTTTGTTCTCCCTGTTAGGAAAGAGGTCAGTGATGCCCGGAGTACTGAGAGTCATAGCTTACGGAGCTGTAAATTACCATCATATCTGTGACTGACAGAGTCATCATACCAGAGTGCTACGGGCCGTCTGGTTTGCTCATTCTGCCTGTCAGCGCCGAACCCGTCCTCTTCAAATATGTCACACTGTCGGTTTTCATTGTCATCGAAGCAGTGCAGACACACAAAAATATATTACAACTCGTTAAAAATAAAAAAAATAAGAAATAAACAACACAGTCGTCACATAGCTGAGAAGCATTTTCAGTCAAAAGCAACAAACATCGTGACCAGTGAGACGCTCACATGTGGACAATCAGAGGACATCTTCCCTTTCAAAAGAACACCTTAAGGAAGAACTTTTCTGGCCCTTGTTAACTTTGTTATCCATGTCCTTTGGTTCCCAACCTGTTTGGCTTGTGGCCCCTTAAAATCAAGCAAATTGTGACCCCGAATTACTTGATGGCTTCTTCCCATGATCGGAGAAACAATTCACCAATGAGAGCTTTGTAGGAGGGACTAAGAATGGGGACGTCACATTTCTACCAAACCGCAGACTAAAGGGAATAAAGCTTTTTGGTTAGGTTTAGGAAAAGATAGCTGACTTAAGGTTTCACAGGGCACATGAGCACCAGCCTCCTGGGTGAAGTGACCCTCCACTCCACCCTGACCTCCCCCCCTGCCCCGGGTGGGGCAGTTCCTATTAGTGTCTAATATTGCCGTGCATGGGTTTACATTGTAGCCAGTTTTAAGCCTGGTGCCTCTCAAACAGACAGTACAGGTTACCTTGTGCATCTGAATGAGATGGTGTGCTATATGCGTGAAAATAGGCAACTGAAAAGGAGATTCTGTACTCATAGAAAATTATATATGTGGGACAGACTTCTTCGATACGGTCTGCTTAGGACTAAATAAACCAAATTTTGTGTAAAAGAAATATGCTTTTTTTTTTTAGCCTACTTTAATTGTCGACCTTCTCCTGGGACGCTCACAGGTTGGGAACCATGAATCCAAACTGTGAATAACCAAAGTATTCTTCATATAGCTTTGATAGATCAATTGTGGTGTTTCTCTTTACTCCTGAATAGTGATAAAACTACTTATTTTCCACTAAAGCATGACCGTGGGTGTAGCAGGGTAACTGTTGCTTCCAGATCTGTAGCTTTCTTCTTGTCTAATAGCACCTGGTTTCACAGTGGATCAATGAGTACGGAGGCCATACCGGCCCACAGCTTCACTTATTCATACCGGAGAGCAGAGACAGCAGTGACAGCAGTTCAGATGGAAATAGACACACAGAAATAAATAATGAGGAAACAGTTCTCACTAAAACCACATGATTTTTGATATGTTAGCTGCTATAATTTTGATTTCTATCTTTCTCCATCAATGAGTAAAATTGCAACACTGAACGGCTTTGTATTGATAACAGGCATGACGAGAGACTAGCTGCATCTTCTAGTGAATCAACTGTATCTAAGACGGGAAAAAATGTTTAATTATGGATTCATATAAAGCATATTTTTCACTTTGTGTTTATGGGTCTCCGGCACACCATTCGAGCTGCACACAGAGAGACATTTAAACAGAGGCAGGACGAATCAGACAGAAAAAAAAGAGAGTGTCAGCAGGAGTGAGGTTGACGAGGAGGACGACTGGAGCCCTGCTACACTGGGCTGTGGTCTGGAGAAGCGTGTGTGGCTGTCACCGTCACACACTCAGTGGCCGTGTCCTTGGTCCTGCGAAGGCCCATGTACAGCCTCTCATCCAGGTTAGCAGTCAGTTTGTCCGTGAGCTCTGCTGTGATGGTCTGCGGGCCGTAGCCTGAGGAGTCGGGCAGCTGAGGGGGCGAGCGCTCGTCCAGGGGCTCGGGAGGGAGTCCACATTGTTTGCTGTCCTCCTGAGGGTCATGGTGCTCAGTCAACCCTCCATCTTTCTCTGAGACGGATGGACGAAGAGGTGGGGCAGAAGAAGAGGTGTGGTCCTCAGTGTCTCTGACAGTGACACCCTGCTCCCTGTCCTTGCTCCTGCTCTCAGTAGTCGTAGGCTCTACCTTTGGAGTGTCAGGAGTGCCGCCGGTCCCGTCGCTGGTCTCCTCATCAGGAGCACTGACGATGCGGGGGAGCGTGCTGTGGTAACTCGTGTCCAGTGGGTAGTTCACACTGTCACCCCTCCGTAGAGGCGTCCGCTGTCTGTCAAAAGAGGACTGGAAGTGTCTGACACCAGGGTCGCTCCACTGCTTGTGGCGCTGCCACTGCTTGCGGAGGTGAATTCGGGACCGATGCTTCCTTAACGGCGACTCCTGCAGGTCAAACTGAGGGTCGTGGCGGAGAAACTCATGAAAGAGGGCGTCCGTCTTCTCATCTATGCTGTAGTCTCGCCGGTGCAGTGCCGGCAGTTGAGGTGACGGCTGTGCAGCCTCTCGAGGTGTGAGCATCTGACCATACGGGAACCAGCTCAGTGAACCAGTACCTGTTTCTATGGAAACTCCTCCGCTGGCACCCAACAACAACTCCTCCTCCGGCTCCTCCTCAAAGAGATGAGACTCAAAGCTCTCCCCGATGGTGCCAGATCGTCCTGCGTTGGTGAAGTGGTGCCTTTTCTCGTGGGCCGTTCTGTCCTTTGGGCTGCTGCTGATGCTCCCAAACAGTCGCAGGTCTTCTGGACCACGACATGGAGCCTCTATGGACGCATAGCCGCTGTCCATCTGCAGCAATTTACGAGTCCCTGTTTCTCCGTCGCTGGCACCTCGCTCTGATTCTGTGCTTTCCTGTTTCCTCTTTCTTCCCTCCTTCAGCCTCTCATCCATATACATCATTATGTCCTTGTCATCATCTCCGCCCTCTGCCTCATCCCCTAAATCCTGCGACGGGTAGCTGGGCAGCCCTCCTCTTTCTGTTTCTGTGCGTCCGCCCAGCGAACACACACTGTCAGCATCACTGCAGACGGAGTTCCTGTCATTGTTGCTGCTCTGGTCAGAGGCCGCGTACTGTTCCAGTGTCGCACGAAGGGTCCAGATGTCTTTGTAAAGGGACTGGGGGTCCTGGGGATCTAGGGGCTCCAATGGGTCTGCACCCTCCCTTCTTGCCAGGGACAGTGCTTCATCCTGGGGATCAGGGGATAGGCCAATCACCCCTGGTCCTCCACGGCTGCAGCTGGGCTCCACCATCACCTCTACCTCTACCCTGTAATGTGCACACAGGTGTGGAGAGATGAGATAAAATGAAAGAAGTAAGGAGTGAAGGAAGGGGAGAAACAAACAAAGAGGCAAAACAAAAGTTAGTGTCAGAGCAGTTACTTAAACAACACATTCGTCTGAGAAATGGCTGTGTTCACAGGGCACAGAATGATTTTCATGACTTGCAATGGCTGCTGTTGCATGTCCTAAAACTAAACTTAGCTGCATACTGATGCCATGAGCGCTTGAAAAACTCCCTGGAAATCCCCTGCTTTCATCTTGGGACAGCAGATTTAAAGAATCCATACTGTATGAAACATAACTTATCAGAAGCAATAAACTGGAAAGGAGCACGGGATCATCAAGTTTCTGAACTCACGGCAGCTTCCAGGAAATTCCTTTTATTTTCAACAACAAACATCTGAAAACATACACAGGAAATACTGTTTAATCTAATATTCAGTGAAGGAAAAATAAATGGTTATATAAGGAAATACTTTGGGAGATTTTGTTGCATAACACTGGGCAAAATCTGCATTGCTATAATTGTGATCTTAAAATAACAAAATTGAAGTGACCCATTTGTGGACATCATGACATTATTAGACAATGTCAGCGATGGAATGGATTCCTAAGTCAGATATAAACCCTGTGTCCCGATTCTCCACGCCATCCTTTAACAAAAAAAAAAAAAAAAAAAAGCACTCTGGTAATCCCCTGCATCTGGCTTCAAATCATGAAATTGGTTTTCAAAGAACTCTTGTTTACAGGGATCTCATCACATACAAATCGGGCTGTGGTTAAACAGCATTTACAATTACACAGCATGGTGTGTTTTAATCTAATTAAATGTCCGAGCAAAACATTTAGTCTAAAAAAAGACACCAGGACAGTTTTCAAAGACTTACAGTTCAATGTTATTGACACTGACATTCTCATTGTGGTTATCTTGCATCCTTGCTCATCTGACATGTCAAGAACAATCACTCTGAGTTCTTTTGCAATGGCGCACAATTTAGAAATCACATGTTGAGGCAAAGTGGTGAAGAATTGGGACTTAGAGCCGTATCCTACTGTATATCGTTACCATATGCTCTCTCACTACAGTAAAGAAATGAGTGCAAGGCAGCAAAGCAGTGAACAGGATGAATGGCAAGGGAATTAAAGATACCTGCCGAGGGAGGGGGGTGGTGTGGAGGGAGGTGAGAGGAGGCGTGTAGTGGGCTGGCTGGGACGGTAGGTGACGTCCTGGGTGCGGGCAATGTACTGGATGAGGTCTATGTGGTGCGCGTCATTGTCATCCTGGTCCATGCTCTCGCTGGCGGCTCGCTGGCGCTGGAACTGTCTCCTCTTTGGCGAGCCTGGGTGACACCAAACATGGCGAAAGAGCAGTGAGTTGTACGAGTTGTGTGACAGCGGACAGGAGCGAAGTGACACGTAGCTCAGGAGAAAGCTTCCATCAACTGTTGAGGGGATTTTGTGCTCTTTTCCCGGTCCCTCGGTGTGATAGAAGGCCTGAGCCCGGGAAGCGCAGGGAGTGTATATATGAAGGGGATCGGCAGGGAGGATTTACTCAGAGGCTCAAATTGACTTGGAACGACCAAATTTTACGTCACTGGGCCATCTGTCGTGTGCGTGTGTGTCTGTGTGTATATCCGATTCTTAGCAGGCAAAAGGCGTCTCACAGTTGGTTGCTGGAGCCCCCTGCTTCACCGTTGTCTGTTTACCACGAGAGAATGTTGCCAAAAATGCTTAACACACAAACAAACAGAGAAAATATACCTAAGATAGAAACTGCAAACAGCATACAGATCTGACTTTTACAAAGGCCCATAAAGAAGTGTTGCACTTCCCTGCTGCATTGGCACAGATTGTTTCTAAAAATAATATCAGAGAAACATACTTTACACCATCAAGGATCCATTACCTCTGGTGTCCAGACTCGAGGCTCTCTGGCTGCTGTCCAGCTTCCATTTCTTGATCTTGAAGTAAGGACTGGCCCCCTCTAGACTAGCGTGGCGCCGCAGTTTAGTGAAGAAATGCAGCACGGGCCCCTGGCTTCCTGCGCCACCGCCAGTGGCAGGGGCACCGCTCCCCACCGCGGCCCCCTCTCCGACGCTGACACTGCTGCCTCTGCCGCGGGGCCCCGCTGCCATCATCACGAGCTGAGCAGAGAGACAAACGTGGTCAGAAAGGAAATCTGCCAAGACTAGCGGTGGGTGTGTAATCCCTTCTGACAGTGATGTTCCACACAGGCTTCCTTGTTTACCCATCAACCATCACTCTTGTTGGTCCTGCCTCAGGCTCCGTGACCCTCTATAGTCCACATGGATGACTCACTGGTTGACTGGCTGGTTGAACAGAGGGTTGGAGTACTGAGAGACTATCTTAACAAATTCATCACTCTACAAATAATTAACTTCCGTAACTTGAGCACTTACAGCTAATTTGTATGCACACACAGGACTGGAGAGGTATTTGCACTTTACCCTGTTATTTTTTTTTTTTTTGATGTGTAGGACTTTTGTTTGATTTAACTTTATCTTTTTGGGAAGCACTTTGAAACCTTGTTAAGAAAAGTTCTATATATGCAAAGTTTATTCTAATCATTATCGGCATCACTGTTATTATTACACGGTAGCTGGAGGTAACTTACAGAGGTTGGCTCTTTGGAGCTGAGAGCAATCGTGTTCTCACTGAAGCTGGTGTCCACCACAGAGTTGAGAGCGTCTCCAGGGAGGGCACAGCTGGGATTGACACTCAGGCTGGTCAGCGCTGTTTGTGGTAGGGGGCACAACATCGGCTGAAGAGGGGCGCACAAAAAATGCTATCAGCTGTCGAATGTGCATGTTTTCTGCTGATAGATACAGTGTGACCGTAGTCACCTATTGGCAGCTACAGTAAGTAATGCAGCTCCTCTTTAAAAGCTAGTTTTCATGTTTAGGTAACATCTATGAATAATAATCAAGTTCAGATTCCTTTTCCAGCTGTCAGAGCAGCGGCAGTGACTGAACGGCCTCGCCGAAATGGGAAATCAATGTGCACAGCCTGTTGAAATGAGCGAGCGGAGAAACCCCTGATTCCTGTGTTTGGGTACATTAGCTTGATACATTTCTCTGCCCTGACCCAAGTGATTGATGTTCTAATTGGCTCCGGTCAAGACTAATGATGCATCAGGAGTAGCAGCAGGTTAAAGGCTGTCACCTGGAAGATGGAAAGCGCTGACTTGGCGGCAGGGTGTGTTGTCATGGTGATGCTGTTCTCAGCCGAGTCGCACTCGTGGATGGTGACTATCTTCAGGGCCGGGGGAGGGATGTGGAGGTGCGTGAGCCGGGCGTTCTTCAGGTGGTGAAAGTCGCCCTCGGTCAGAGTGTACCT
The DNA here is from genome assembly GCF_051107435.1 of Chaetodon auriga. NCBI lineage: Eukaryota > Metazoa > Chordata > Actinopteri > Chaetodontiformes > Chaetodontidae > Chaetodon > Chaetodon auriga. Next base: position 22,687,822 of record NC_135076.1, read on the forward strand.
GGGGTGAACGACGCAGCGTCACACGCAAAGCCAGAAAATAAGATGAGACATAAGCTGCTTGGTAAGTCATACATCATGACGCTTGCACAAGAGACAAGGAGCCGAGGGAAATATCCGACTTCAAACCCATCAGAGCTACTCTGCATTCTGCATTTAGCCCCACGGAATAATTCCTTTTGAAGAATTTGCATATCAGGCTCGGGGCTTTAAGAGAAAAGTAGGGCAGGGGAATAATGAGAAAGGGTGAGAGCTCTTTGTGTCCACAGCATACATAATGCATTCAGAATTAATTCTTAACCCTAAACTAACAGTGACATCGACACAGTGAAATATGCACATCCTTTGATCTTGGAAAGCAGAAAAGCTGGGAGTTAGTGGACATCATTGCAAGTTGAACACTGAATAAAAAGCACAGAGATTAGCAAATGTGGCCTTTTGTGTGTGTGTTGGCTGCCTGACCTGCGGCCCTTCTCCTGGGCCTTCTTGCCGTGGTCGAACAGTGCAGCCTCATTGAAAGAGACACGGCGGCCTGTGGTGCCTGTGGACAGGAAGCGCTCCGTTTCTTGGTCGTGAGAGCTGGCCATTGACAGGCACTCTGACTCATCCACCCTGATGGTGATTTCTACCAGAGATAGAAGAAGGCAGAGAGAGCGGAGGTAGATAGACGTACTGTGGTGACTGTGTTTAGTGCCAGTTAGCAGACGTTAGCGAGCTAACATGCAAATCTAGGATGGTGAACATGGTCAACATCATACCTGCTGAACATCAGCATGTTAGCATTGTCACTGTCAGTGTGCTATGTTAGCATGCTGATGTTAGCATTTAGCTCAAAGCACCACTGTGCCTAAGTACAGCCCCACAGAGCTGCTAGCATGGCTGTAAACATTATGTTCATGTAAGTGAAGGGGTCATGGTTCAGTCATCTCCTGTGTTAACTGTCAACTGTGTAGTAAAGGCATAAAATACCCCAAAAATCAATTTTGAAAAGCGTCTCTGAAATCAACCCATGGCTGCTGTAACTGAAGTGTAGCATCTGATACGGACACCTTTGAGGAGGATGAGTGTGGTAATACGGCAAACTGCTGACTGAAAAACTACACAAAAAGCCTTACAGCAGCAGTTTGGTGCCAAACTGATGCTTCCTTTTAATAAATCATTTTCATTGGAGAGCGAGCGAATCCACTGGTCCCAAAATGTCAAAATGCGTTCCAGGAATGGCACAGTCATTTAAACTAATTGGGTCGAGATCACAATATTTTAATGGAAAAGACATTACACGTTTGTGCTGACGTGATGAAATATCTCTGCCTCCATCAATCCAGGCCCTCCATTTCCCAGCCTGTCTCCATTACTCCTCCCTCTCTTACTTAGCTGCCTCTTTATACCCCTCCCTCCCAACTTTTCTTCCTCTTTGGCCATATTTCTCTTACCATGGGTGGGCTGAGACTCCTCAATGTAGGTGGTGTTGGTTTTCTCGGGGTCATCGCTGGCCCTGGGGCACACAGAAACATTCAGATCAATGCTGTGACATGGTTACCCCTGAGGTCTGTCTTTCATCCGTCGAAACCTACTGATGTGAGCAGAGAACAAGGCGTTATGATCAGCCTTGTTCCTGTTTGACCTTTTCGTTCAGCATGAGTTGAACTACACATGCACAGTTTAAAAATCCAGCTATAAGACAACTATGAGGAGACCATAGGACTGACTGTTCACTATGCTGTTTACTAAATGGCTGCCTGCCTGTATAATCAATGCAGGCCTAAATCATTGCCAGTAACTTGATAACCTTCAGGGCCAGGGGACCTCTTGAACTGATAAAGCATGGTGCTTTATTGGATTGTACTTTTCCACTCATCTTTGAGGGCACAGAAAAAAATACACAATAAAGGTCATACTCGTTATGCTTTTTGTATATTTTGTCTTTAAACTTTCCCGTTTCAACATCTTTAGCTGAAGCCGATTGCAGAGACAGGAAACTGAAAGCTATTCCCAGTTATTTCTCTCTCATCTCATCTCTGTGCAGAGCTATGAGTTGCATGCCTGCTTGTGTGTGTGTGTGTGTGTGTGTGTGTGTGTGTGTGTGTGTGTGTGTGTGTGTGTGTGTGAGTGAAGTGACTTGAGGGATTTCTCCGTCCACCCAGATCTGTGCTTCTTCTTGTCTTTCATTTCCTCTGTGGCTCCCGCTTCCCCATCCTATGTGAGTGTATGCGTGTATTTGTGTGTGTGTGTGTGTGCGTGTGTGTATTCTCGGTGTGCACACGGAGCTGGGTTGAGACGCGAGATTAATCACAGCCGATGGCTGCTATGAAATCTCATTACACTCATCATTTGTACCAGTCTGCCCGATTCGCCTCTGCTCTCCCCCGGCAAGCCTCTCCTTTTCACGGCTCAGCCTCTGTGCTCTCTGTTTATCTGCATCTAGCTGGTGCGCTCTCATATATTCAAGTGTACTTGATGATGCGTGCTGCTGTAGAGAGGGACAAAGCATCTGGAGAGGAGGCATGTTCCTGCTGAATAAATGCAAATGAATCAAGTCTGATAATGGAATCATACTCACTGGCTGGAGCAAACTGGATGCAGTTAGCTTCATTTGCAACTGCACTGAGCTTTATTTGTTATGTAAGTACACACATTCAACATAAGTACCCGCCAGTCTCTAAACAGCATTTGCACGTGAGCTCGGGAAGAGTAGTCTCCATCTGTCAACAAACTGTGTGTGCTCGTGTGCACATGTGCTTTCATGCAGCACAATAAAAGCAGCACCTGGATGTGCAGTTTAATCTGCCTCTGTGAAGCAAGGCCGCCAGTGTCTGTTGAACCTGCGTAGGAGTGGTGTTGATATAAGTTTGAGGAAATTTTCAAGGAGGCAAAGTTTTCGTGTGACAGTGCTGGACCGCTTCATGGCTGTTTTGAGGGATTAAATCACAGGGACACCATCCCTGTTATTTGACGTAATAAGTTGTAATGAAAAACAACACAACAGCGGCACCTTCTGAGCCCTCAACACCACCATAGAGTTGACTCCTCCTCGGCACTGCGTCAACAGAAAGTGAACATTATAAAGTTACCTTTTATTACAGTGCTCTCGTTATTAAATTCCACAGCTGCTGCTTTCAGGTGATAACCGCTGCTGCCTGTCTGGAGTTTGAGCTTATACTCGTCATATGGAGTCTCATGAAAGTGCTGAAAATGCTAATGCAGAGTTTCTGCGTCGTACCTGGCACAGAATTTCCCTCCTCGACGGCAGGCGATGAGGAAGACGGAGATGAAGATCAGCGTTCCTACCAGTAAGATGGAGAGGATCACCAGGAGGAGCACATAGCCATCTTGCTGCTCCTTGGCCTCGAATGGGATCTCCTGAAATAGATAGATAGATAGATAGATAGATAGATAGATAGATAGATAGATAGATAGATAGATAGATAGATAGATAGATAGGCAGGCAATCGTACTTCAATACCAGTCAGATCTATGAGTGGGCAGTGAGGGTAAGTAAAGCAGATATAACGGGCAGAGGTAGGTGTCTTCCTGTGCTGAATTTGGATGTTAAGTGTGCTACTTTAAAAGGGAAAGAACAAGTAAAGCAAAAAGCTTCCCACATAAACATGGACGTACTGAAACTATTCGCTGATCTGAGCTGAGGGATACGGGTAGAAACGTGTCTACTCTGCACTCCGAGTCAAACTTTTCTTTTGGACAAGCCTCAGATTTGTCTTAAAATAGGGCCGATGCATTTCAGTTCAGGTCCAGAAGTCACGTTTCTGTAATAAGAGACAGAGACGTACTGAAATGCTGTCTGACACATCAGCTGCAGCCCAGATTTGACTTCCTTACTGTGCAGCTGTCTTACCTTCCCTGTAACACCAAGCAGCTTACACGATTGATTTATCCCCACTGGCTGGTTGGCCTAAATAAAGTGAATCTATAAATGCAACAGTACAATTAATCAATAAATGCCAGGGCTATTAACCTGTCTGCAGTGTACCTTAGCTATGGGAAAGCTCTCACAGGCAGGCCTGCAGCTGAGATAATGAACCACACGAGGAGCCTCGGTACAGACCCCACAGTGCCTCAAATCCTTTAGACAAGTTTGTTTAGTAAGGATAAACACTTTTCACCAAAGGGGGACAAGACATCTTGAAATCTCTCCCTCTTCATTGATTCGGTGAACTTGATTTAATCCATCATATAAGCTTGCACAAAAAGCAGACGGAAAGTTATAAGTGACAATAAAGCTGCTGTCTGTCTGTCTGTCTGTCTGTCTGTCTGTCTGTCGCTGCACATGAGAAAATTATTGTTGATATCACTCTGTATGTTGCATTGTGCATTAATCTCTACATTTTCATCACTTTGAATCCACAATTATTCCTTTAAACAAATAGCAGTTCGGTGTTGGCAGCTAGCTGTTAGCTGGGGATCCCATTCTACTGTGGAAAACCAAACTTGATTTATCAGGAAATGGATGAAAAAAGGAATAAAATGGTCTTATCACTTCAGAGAGCACCAAAGAAAAAAAAACTTGAATAATTGAATTCTCTGCTGCCATCTCAGAAATGATTTTTAATCACATTTACCAGGATTCATGTTTTCATTTACAAATTTATTTTTCTTGATCCCACTTAGATTACTTTATTATTAATCGCCCGATTTCTAGATTTATTTCAGATTTTTCTTAGTGTTTTTTTCCATCTCAACATGAGTAGGTTTTTGCTTATTTGTGTCGTTTAATAGCAAAAATGTGTTTCCCCAGCACGTTCCTTCATGCCCATGTAGGCTACTGACAGGGACTGATATGATTCAAATAAAATGATGGATGGCAACATGAGTGGGCGAGCAGAGAACAACAGCAGGCCTTGTTTTACAGAACAAATGATGATCTTCTAGGTGGCGTGTTAAGCTGAACTCTACCCTGGGGGAAGCAGAACGGACAGCAAGTGTTAATGAGCGCTACGCTCTGACGTCACATTGTAATTTCCCTGCGAGGGGAAATTAAAGCTGAGATTAGATCAGAGATTTAATTATTTCAGGTCCAGGTCAGGATGTTCTCTATTAGCCAGTCAATCGGCCAGAAGAGAATATGAAGGAAAGTATGGTTCTGGTGGAAGCACACGTGCGCATACACACACACACACACACACACACACACACACACACACACACACACACACACACACACAGGAAGTTTGAGAATAAGCCAGTGGCGAAAGACAGACTTACTGTGGAGTTTTCTGGTAGGATGTTCCAGACGGTAGACTCATTGCTCATGGTCCAGGCCAACTAGAGAGTCCCCCTGAGACACAACACATGAACACACATGGATACACACACACACACACACACACACACACACACACACACACACAGGAAATGACTGTTACTGGAGCTGTTCATCAAAATGCAAAGTCAAAGGTACATTTTAAATGAGTTACTTCATCCATACTTGTTGTGCAAACATAAAAGAAAACTTCCCTGAACTACAATAAAGACTGTCCTGTTTTTCATTACTGATGTCTGACAGCAGCAAATAAACATGTACTTCGCACAATATAATGTGATGGAAGATGCTCATTGTAGCAGAAAGATCTTGTTGCATCTCAAACGGCCTTAAATGACTGCGAGACTAAGCAGAAACCAGTGTGTGTGTGTGTGTGTGTGTGTGTGTCTGTGTGCGTGTGCGGGCGCGCGCGCGCGGCGTGTGCTTGTACGCATGCGTCCAATCCTACAGAAGATGCAAATGCTAGCATCTCGGCCGTAAAAATCATCACCCATAATTCCATATCAGCCTGAAGACTCTCGATCTACCTCCCACACACACACACACACACACACACACACACACACACACACACACACACACACACAGAAGAAGCACCAGCTCTTACTAAGCACTGGCTCCAGCAGCTGAGTTCCACTACCGCCGCTGCTATGCGTTTGCTCTTACAGATCATAGCCATTAATACTGCTCCTGCTGCACCAAACGCCCACGCACACGCACGCACGCTCTCTCCCTGGATAGATCTACTCACCCAGCAGGGTAGAAGCAACATACCAGCAGCACTCAGCAGTTCGCTGCTCGCCTGCCAGTCACTGCAGCACTCAACTTCAGCACCACAACCTGTATGCTACTGCTGAGCTCTGAGCTGCCAGCCTGTCTAACTCCCTGCATCTACCGTCCAGGCATGAAAACTGTTACGGGAAACACACTTCAGGCTGTGACCAGAATGCTTTCCTTTTTTGCAGTACTGTACCACATCCTGCTTTCTGCCAGCCTAGTGTCTTACCCTGATGGAGGGCAGTGCGCAGCAGCGAGCTCTTGGATGTGTGTGTGCGCGGCGTGTGTGTGTGTCAGGCTGTGGCTCAGGAGTCTCCTCCTCAGCTCCCTTGCTGCATCCTCAGCCACCTCAGCCCGAGCAGCGGTGTTCCCCCCTCAGGGTTGGCCCACTGGCCTCGGAGCAACAGGGCGGCAGTGCTGCATGGCTGACAACAAACGCACAGCAGAAGGACTGGTTAATTATTCAGCTGCTGTGGAGAAGTTTTCGATGATAGAAGCGTTCAACAAATGCACCGATTCATTTTTTTTAAAAGTGTATTTCTGAACTGTTTTTGCACACCAAACACCAGAACGTGATCTTGGAGGAATTCTTGCAACATTAATAAACACCTCATCCGATTCATTAAATGCAATAATACAGTTTTCAGGAGAAACAACCATGTTTATAAAGTCACCTATAAAAATCCATTTAGCCTGCTACTTTATGGAGAATTGCTCACTTCTGTGGTGTTGCAAACCCTGAAAATTTCTCTATTTGCAGGCTGTCTGAGTGGATGGTGATATGGGTGTCCTGGGGATTGCATATCCCGTCATGCTTAACAAAATTTCGGTCTATACCAGCTGCATTACTGGTGTCGTTTTAGCCTGGAGGAGTCTTATATTTCGGCCCATAATTACCACATTACCTGCCCAGAATAAAACAACTGCAATGGTTACTTCTAGTAACCTGTTTAAAATGAGAAACAGCTGCACCAAAGAAAGCATCCCGTTTGTTATTGCTCGGTACTGCAAAATTATTTCCCCGGATCAAAATAATGAGCTTCGATCGTCTCTGGCTCCGGCAGCTGTTTCCCTCGCGGAGCTGCTAAAATCTTTTGCAAGACAGCAAAATCGCATCGCATTACGTGATGAAATGCAGACGGTAGTTAAGTTTAAAAATGGACGAAAACCAGCCACGCTCCGACGTTAATAAATATGCCATCTTGCTATTTCACAGGCGCCTATGATTTCCATCAGCCCGGCGGAGAAGGTAGCTCACGATTTCAATTGGCTGCGCAAGCGGACGAGCGGGCATGCAGCGAGGGTAACACTCACCTACTCAACTGGCCTGGTCCATGCAGGGGTGGAGGGGCACGTTCGGCACCGCGAAACTCTTCCGTGAGCACTTTAATGTGGATTTTAAAGCTAAAAGTATTTATGAATGAAACCCCACTGTTTAAGACACGCCCACCACCCTGTGAGAGGCGCACCACGTGACGCAAGGAGTGAGGTAAAGGCAGTGATTGAAGGCGTTCTCAAAATTAGCCTCAGTCAGACACACAGCCAGAGAGTCTCAATGGATGTCAAATAGAAGACTTCCCTCTTCTCACACGTGTTTGCCACTGTGAGGCGTCCTCTCTTTGCTCTTTACTTATTTTACATTAGTTATATGCAGGTGTGTGGAAATGGTGAAGCAGTGCAGGCTCGGAAGTCTGTTAGCATGTCTGTCTGTGCGGGGTCTTTAACGCCATACAGGTGGTACACACAGAGTAAGATCAACAAACACTTGGTCCCAGATCAGCCCACTGAGTCTCCATCTGTTGTAGCCTATGACACGTGATTTTGGCGCCATCTAATGGTGGTGTATGCTCAGTAGCATCGTTCACAAAAAGGGTAAATGAGGCGTGAATAAACGTTTTTGTCGTATGGTATACTTTTGCATAAATGTTCCATATACGTATTCCTATGTAAACCCTGTATGAACAAAACCGAAAGGCATTTCCGTCTCAGTTGCTCAAACAGACACCGTCTACCCGTGTGTGAAGCTTTGTTTCTATGACCAAAAGGTTATAATACTTGTGTTTCAAACCACATGATATATGGCCGCCTAAACTCACAATTTACCCACAATAATCAACCTCAATCATACCAGTCCATGTACTAGCCGCGCGGCTCTTTTTTGAAAAGACTACAGTACCCTGCATCCTTTGCACCGCCGTAAAGCCTTGTGGGTAGGTTACCAACGTCCTTGTCCTACCAAGCGCACACCGACTGCCTTCACGCAAGGGCTTGAGGATCTCTGTCATTCACTTGTACTTGAATTAAACCAGATTTTCAGACATGATGGCAGCCAGATTTCTTCGCCGTGCTCTCCCTGTGCTGAGGCAAGCTCGCTCCTACGCCGATGCCGCCGCCTCCGGCCCGCAGATGTCCTTCACTTTCGCCTCCCCGACACAGGTAGCTAGCTAACGTTAACGTTATTGGCGAGGCTTTTCGGGCCCAGCTAGCTGTACGGCTAACTTAGTTTCATGTCGAAATGCACCGTCACAGTGTGCATAAACGCCTGTCTCTGGGGTTATTTAGCAGTTCTGTGCTGATACATGTGTTTGCTAACATTGCTTCACGTAGTTTTGTAACGTATGCAAGTCAGAAACAGCGGTTGAGCTTGTACCGTCAGTAAAGTGTTTAGCTTAGCTTGTTAACCTAGCTGTCATTCACTGTCTTTGAGCAGCGGTGTGGCAAAGTGTAACGTTACTTTACGCAGCGGTACCACTCAAGCAGTGCTATTTTCTAGTTCAGTGACCTAAAAGTTTTAATGACATGTTGCCAAATGTATGTTGTTAGCATAAGGTTAGCATCATGTAGCTCAGCAGGTGTGATGAACGCAGAGCTCGCTAACCTTGAGGGTCGTGTCAGTGGTTACATTTCGTCCTATAAACGTGTTTTAATAAATTCAGTCCTCTGTTTCACACAGTGGTGCATGTGTAACTTGCACTGCTGTAGAACTGATGTATTTGATGCACTGAAATATAGTAACAACACAAACATATGCATCTGATTCTGATTCTGATTCTGATCATGTAGCATAAAAAGTAAACTCAACGGCGACAGACGATATTATATAGAAATGGTGCATCTCCATTTGTCTTCAGTCACCGTTGCAGAGAAGTACGTTAGTCAGTGAATGCATCTCCATCCTCTGTCTCCTCTCTCCAGGTGTTTTTCAAGGAGGCCAGTGTGAAACAGGTCGATGTGCCCACGCTTACTGGTGCGTTCGGTATCCTTCCTGCCCACGTACCCACCCTGCAGGTGCTCAGGCCCGGTGTTGTCACAGTCTTCAGTGATGATGGCTCCTCTGTTAAATACTTTGGTAAGATTTTGCTTCACAAAAGCAGATGTGAATGACCTTGGGCCTCAAAGTCATTTTCCTGCTGTTCAAAAACATGATGAATTCGTGAGTGTATGTATTGATTCCACCAAACAGTGGCATCTCTGTTTTGGCAAAGAAAATAGCCAAAAATGCTTTGTTACACGTTATTAAACAGTAAACTAAAATAATCAGATCACCATCTATTGTAAGGTGTTCAAATATTGATATGTGCTCTGATTGTTAAAGATATTAGTGGTGTCTTTGAAGCCTAGAGAAGCTGGTGTACATCTTATGCAACAGTTTTCTCCCCAAGATTGTGGCTGTCAACGTGAATCCCATGCCCAGGTGTCATGCTGCAGCTGTTCATATGAATGAAAGAAACCCTCCGTGTGGAAATTCACTGTGAAACAGAAGCAAGCCTGAGAGTGAAGCAGCAGAATGTCCTGGAAATATAATCCACTGGCTGTAAAACACACTGATCATGGCTGAATGTTGGCATGTGTAGTTACTGTGTGTGTTTGTGTTTGTGCGCGCAGTGAGCAGTGGGTCAATAACAGTCAACGCTGATTCTTCAGTGCAACTGTTGGCTGAGGAGGCTGTTCCGTTGGACCAGCTGGACGTTGCTGTGAGTATAAATGTCAACCTCCCTTCACTCACATACATACTGGAGCGGCATCTGCACTAATGCTGGGCATTACGGCCATAAATACTGCAAGAATCTGTCAGTCAGAATCTGTCACAATCTTTCTTCCTAATGGTGTAGTGTAATATGAAAAACCACAAACTGTGTTTTTTTTAATGACTATTGTAATGATAATTATCTAACATTATGTGGAAATGCTTAGTTTTTCTATCAAATAGCATCATATTTTCTTGGGACGACCTCCCGAACCACATTCATTATGCTCTTTGCATTGTTTAAGCATGAGACGGAATAGCTTGGGTTATTCCGAGCAGGTGACTATAATTACATGCTGCACCATTAACAAAACGATCTCAATGAAAAAGCACCAGTCGCTGGTGTGTGGTTCAGTTTGAAATCAATACAGAAAAGAAGGCGAGGAAAAAAAAATATGAACAATGGCAAAATTAATGCAACTCAATAAGAATTAACACCTTCTTGACACAGTGTCAACATGCACTGTTTGACCAAAGTGGTGTTTAATGTAGGTTTAATTGATTGGATTTTATCATAATTGCTTTCAACAACCCTACTTTTGCTGACACACCAATATACATATCGATCTCCTTATTATAATCTGTGCAATGAGTTACGATGATCTAATAGTACATATTTTAACGAGGTACCTATCAATGCGAGGGATCCATATTTGTGGCATTTAATGAGCCCTTTGAACTTGAGGACGCAGATTCAGAACATCACAACACAAACAGGTCTTGTGTTAGTTTTTTATCAAGAAGTTTTATGAACTGTGTGTTCACTCTGCAAGTAACATTATCAGTGTGTGTTCAAAAGAATGTTATTTTAAAGCTTTTTTTGGGAAACCCAGTTGGATGCTTTATTTCCTTTGGTCCATTCCAGTAGCTCTGAACTTTGATTTCACTGTGGAAGTGGGCAAGCAAAAAATGAATTTCTCCTTTGATGTTGAGCGTGTGTCATGTTTACACCTGCGGGGTTCGTTGTCAATCTCTTCAAAATGTTACTCAGTCTATTCCCTTCGTGAAGTACGATTCTGTCAAACTGTGCAGAGAGGGGAAGTTTGGAAACATCAGCTCTGAATGGCCCTCGTTCTCTCACACTGACACATATGGTCACATTGTTGCATGTTTTTTGTTGTTTCTGCAGTGAGACCTCCACTTTGCCACAAAGCAGAAAGAAAGATAATATTCATGTTCCTAATTGTTGCGCCCTTGTTTCTTGTTTTGCCGTCAGTTACGGTCAGAGCCGAGGGCGAGGCCGAGCCAGACCAGAGAGCGTTTGGCTAAAACAGATCAGTGATGCTGTTTGGCCCTTATCGTGCTCCGAGAAGTTTGCTGGAAGTGATGTAATGTAGCGGTGCATTTTATGGGAAGTGGACACTGCATCAGGCTCCATTTCAGAAAATTTCCTTTTAAATGCTGCAGTGCTTGTCAGCGACCAGTCATATTGTAACTTAAGAGGTAATTTGGCATTTAGCTTTCGTGAAGACTCAACTCCTGACATGTGCTCCTGGTGATCTTCAGCACTGCTGTGGAAGAAGGAAATAACAGGAGTTCTGGGGGGGTTCTGCGTGGATCACTGAAATAAAATAAGATAAACTGTGGGAAGTCTTGTAAAATGTGACTCCTTTAACTGCTTGTTTGGGTCCAAATGCTCTTTAATATTGTATTTGTGACCGCAGTCATCCCTGGGGAAACTGCTCAGTGTTGACAAATTATGTCTTCATAATGTCAGTCTAGTGTGAGTTAGTCAATCCTTTATGGATCTTTTTATATTTTAATGAGATTTGTGTGATGGGAGTCCATATCCGGGTTGTTGAATCGTGCATAATGACTGATCTTTGACAGCAGAGACTATTCTTTGAACCCATGCTAGACCCCCCCCCCTCTCATTTTGATCCTCAGTGCTGATGAACACCTTCCAGCTGATGATTATCCATCGGATCAGTGTTGCAGTTGGACTTGAACGTTGAGTCTTTGTTTAAATGTCAGTCTTGTTAATGCTAGGCTGCGTTATTACGCGCTCGCCGCGGAGGTGTCTGTCTTTGACCTTGGGCAGTGCCAGTGTCACTGTCAAGTTGACTTCATAGCAGTAAATGAGTTATTTTTTTCCTCATTGTCCTCCACTCTGCAGTGAAAATGCACATGGGCCCACGCTGTTAATAAGGAGGGAAAGGTCAGTCACTGTTGAGTTATAGCAGATGTGTCAAATCCCTACTGGGAGACCTTTAACTTCCAGCTATGTTTGGCATTTCTCGTGTCTAATCACTACTGTGACAAATGGAGCTTTCAGAGCAAAGAGGCAGTGGGGATTTTCTCATCACGTCTTACTCCCCACTTTTGACTCGCTGCTCCGTCTTGCTATTCAGACATCTACATCACAGTGAGCCTCAAATGGTTTTTAGGATGAGTAAAGCTTTGCAGGGTCTCTTCTTCCTGTGATTTTTCTGAACAACAGGCTAATCAGCTTGACAAAGCGTGTTTTTGTAAGACTGGTAACAGATGACGAGGGTGCGTTTGATGTTGCATCAAAACAAAATCTGAATTGTGGGTTTTATCATTTGCTTTCCTGTTCTGGTCTCTCATTGTGACATGCTCCATTTTCCCGTCTGTTTCTAGGCTGCCAAGGCCAACCTGGAGAAGGCCCAGTCTGAATTGGCCGGTGCATCTGACGAGGCGGCGAGGGCAGCGGTTCAGATCAGCATAGAGGCCAACGAGGCCATCGTCAAGGCTCTGGAGTAGACCTGTGGTACGAGATCAGCCTCTGCACCGTGATCTGATTACTAGAGAGACGGCCTGCCATTAGTTTAATCCAACAGGACAACGACGCAGATCTATTTAGCCGTTAATACAATTGAAAATGAAAATATTGACATTAGAGAGCACTTTCATTGTGTTTTGAATTGTGTTCTCAAACTGAGACTTTTTTTCCTCCCTCTAGGTAATCTTTTCTGTGTCTTTGATGGAATTCAATGGTCCATCTGTCTTTCCAGCTCAGTCACGTCAGTGTCCAGAAGATTCCATTCTTGCTTTGTACAGTGGATAAAATTCAAAATAAATTTATTTGGAATTACCCGGTGGTGGAGTTTGTGGCATTTTCTTTAAATCCGGCCCTCTCCTGCTACTTAACGCTGATTATATGCGGTATTTTCAACTGAGTGTAATTGAGTCCCAGCAGATTTGTATAATTCAGCTACTGTAAACAAAGCAGACCTGTGCACCGCTGTGCCAGTGTGTTTGCTATGCAGTTAGTGTTTCTGCCACTTGGTGGCAGCAGATACCAGCTTGACTTTGCACCACAGCATTTGATTTGATTAGTTTTTTTTTTAATTCTACTTCTTGTCAAACCGCAGTTTCAGGGAAGGAACAGTCATTGCATCTGTCATATAACCACTGCTGGATGTGATATTTCCTTAAAAGACGGATTCTCTCTGAATTATATTGCTGTGTATCAGCTCCTGTATCTGGTGAAAGCTGAGTCACTCTTACTGTGGCAGGCCCACTTGCGGGTTGGAGTAATTTGGAACCCTCGGTCACTGCTTCCTTGATTTAAATGTGTTGGCGGGGCTTGTTTGTTATGAGTGATGACCTCAGGCTTCTGTGACAAAGCCAGGAAAAGTCCTTCACTGCCCATCCTGTGGAAAACTGGTCCTTTCTCTTGTTTCATAACCACAGGTTTCAGCTCAGACTCACTCCAGGAGGCGCTGACCTCATTCACGTGCAGACTTGAGGCTTTCAGAGCTGAAAACCACAACTGGTTTATTCTGAATGTCAAAACGCTTGAGGGCCTTTAACAAGTGTAAGTACACTGGAAGTACGAGTGTTTACACAGAAATGCTCTCATAGCTGCTCATGTCTGTGGTGATACTGCTGCTTGTATGTTTTTAAAGCAGTGTCATCTTCACAAATAAAACAGGAAGAGTGTGTACACAGAGACAAATAACACCATGTTTTATAACTGTCAAATGTGTTGAAATATCTTTTCCACTGATTAAGCACATGCTGTGTGCTTGCAGACTGTGACTCAGGTCCGTATCCATTAAGAAAAAAAAAAAAGTTCTCAACACCTCTCACACATCCTGCTCTCTGTTCTCCTTTCCAATCTTCTGCCTCTGTCATCAAAACCTTCTCTTCCCAGCTGCACACACACACACACACTCTCATAAACAATACACACTCATACTGCACTCATCCGTCAGCCTCGGGGCCTGCGAGTGACACCTCAGTCAGACGAGATGAAACGGTCGCGTCGAAAACCACCACTTCTTTAATCTAGATTTATGATACGGGATGTTGAAACTAAGATCTATTCCCCTTTTTGTTCCTGCTCTGTGTTTTTAATGCCACTCTCGTCGAAAACCAAAGTACAGAATGACCGTGTGCTTTCCACGTGCTCCCTCTGTTCTTCATGTGCAGTCATGTAACTACAGGTGCAGGGCGTCCAACTTTACTGGAAAGGAAGATGTTGTCTTTTACGTCCAGGTTTACTTTTTGTTGCACTTAAGGTGGTGCATTTTTAGAGACAAGAGTTAAAATCACTGATTCATCTCTTCAGTGATTTGCATTGTCCACTGTCGAGCTGCCACAGCCTAACGAAGTGTCTCATAAACGAACCGTCTGACCTGAGAGCTGTATGATGATATAGAAGCAGTGAAGTGCTGTACATTGATAAAGGACAATGAGAATCCAGTGAGAGCTCTTACTGAAGAGGCACTCGTCGGTGTTTCCGGGCTGATGAGGCATGTGATAATAAGTCACTGTCTATCTCCCATGGATGGCCATGTACTGTAATTAAAAGATTGCACCGTCTGCACCCTGGAGAGAATAACATGATGCATGCCACGGCTGTCCATGATGTCATCTCTGAGTGGTACTCTAACACAGCGCAGCTCCCAGCTCTGTGAGAGCTCACGGGGCTGTATTTACTGAGTCGACCATAACAGGAATAAAGGAGACCAGCCTGAGTGAATCATCATATTTAGCTTGTTCTAAAATGATAGCCGAGCGGCGCGTTCTTCTGTGAGATTTCAGCTTTAAAAGAGGCCCACGCCCGTGAATGTCTTCGACGTCGACAGCAGCAAACAATAAAAAGCTAGCTCAAAAATGTAGCGATGAAGGGTGCTATGATGCTCGGTTTACTGAATATTCAAGAACGAGAGACTGGAGATGTTACGTTGCAGTAAAGTCTCATAAGTTTTGTTTCACTAAACTCAAACATTTCAAGCATCAGCGATTGAACTTTTGGAATGAATGATTTTGATCCTGGCTAAAACCTGGTCCTAAATAGCTAGCTGTTTGCAACGACAGCGGCTAGTTGATTATTTCATGTTCGCTACTAAATTGAATGCTATTTTCGATTGAAATGTCCATCCATAGGCTCACCTGTGGACACTGAATGTGGCTTTGACTTCATTGAGACCTGTTCATGTGAGCTTTTGCATCCAAATGACACGTATTGGTAAAGTATATACGTGTCAGTCGCCACCCGCCACAATATGTCATGGCAGGTGTTTTACTCAGGACCCAAGGAAGCTTGGTGTCAAGTGTGAAGTCAAATGGGCACATTTTGAACAGTCAGTGCGCTGGACAACATGTATATGGGATAAAAAGATGGATTGATAAAGAAAATGGTGGCTCCAAAGAGCTCCATAACAAAAATAAGCCAAAACTAAGAAAAGGTTAAGTCATGGAAATAGATTTGAGCTTGCCCCTTCATAAAGTTCGGCTTGTGCCCAGGCTTCTGTCGCTGAATGGTAAGAGCTCATAGTCAAGTTGTGGGCAATAAAATGAATCATAAAGCCAATGGAAAGAATTGAGGCACAAGATTTTCTTTATGTACTGGCAGAGGCCTCAACATGACACACACTAGTTGTGAGACAGCATGATATTTTCCTCTGCGCTGCATGAACGCGCTGCCTTCAGAACGTCTTCATACAGGCTTAGTCACCGGCTGTATGGATCGAGATATGGAGTCACTTTAACCTTATGAGGTTTGAAACGCAGACAAGAGTCTCTTAGTGGATACTCAAACCAAAATCCTCTTCATCTCTTTTATATCAGCGCTCTTATTAGCCTCGTGAAATCATGGGACACACTTCACATTCACCCCAATTGACGTTTCGCTCGTCATGTCAATGATAATTCATGAAGCTGACAGCACCGGGAGCCCTGTTAATTTATCAGGCACGATTATGAAAAAATAAAACGGCGTAATAGGTGAATAATGAGGCAGTTATGCATTAAACGGGGGAGTGACAGATGACACATTGTGAAAGAGTAATCTGATTTTTAAACAGGTGCTGTCACTCTGCAATAAAAAAAAACTCCATCCACATACCTTTGATTTAAAGATATGAGATCACACATCAGATTACTCATTTACTGGAAGCAATGCCATTTTTTGATTCGATAAATTAGCAGGAGAAACAAAGAGCTCTTTCACTGTTTGTCCTGTTTGATCTGTTTTTTTTTTTTTCTTGTCTGTGTTGTACAGACACCTGCCTTGTCTTTTCATGTTCAATGATGTTTTAATTGCAATTTTTGATCATCTGCAGTGTAAATATTTTTCCCGTTGCAGGTGGGAGGCTACAGCATATTGAGAGTGCCTGATGTGTAAAGGCAAATTAGAGACCTGAGAGGGACCTGAGAGAGAACTGAGCGGAAATTAAAGGTCCGGAAAATTTAAACGCTGAGAGCAATGAGTCAGCTATGGCTGGGGATGGCAATTTTCCACACACCAAAGTGCGCCAAAATTACACATATCATCCAGCGTGCATAATCATCTGCCTTGGAACTTTAATATACTGTGGATGTCATAAATGCATTTTGCGGCTGCTTTCGTGTGTGTGAAAACTACATTTCCACCTGCGAGTTATGGTCAAGCACGGCTAAGTGTGCATCAAGGGGGCGAATTGAAGCTCTGCAGCAGTAAAAGAGAAAGAGAGGCATCCAGAGAGCGGAGCTGATTGAAGTGCTGACCTTTTGGTGGGACTGTGTAAAGAGGGGGCCTGCAGACTCTCAGTCAGCTGTCAGATACTGCATCCAGCCTGGTAGTAGGAGTTGGGCCCTGACACCAGCCTCCCACCACTCTGCCCTGTTTGTGTCATCCATCCCTCCATTCTTACAGCCTTCCATTCCACACAAACACCCACCCACCCGCCAAACACACACACACACACACACACACACACACGCACACACACACAACCAGGCCCCGCCGCAAACACTCACCCAGACGCAAACATCCACACAAACACAAACATATTTCAGCTTGTGCCAGCTAGGTAACATTTCTACAAATAGCAGTGTGGGCATTTGGGAGAAAATCGCAAAGCCGCAAACACAGCCTGCTGTCGGGGTGAGATAATCAGCTTTGTGGTAACAGCAAATGGCCCCTGAGTGGCAAGGCAGGTAATCATTGCACAGAGTGTTTTTGTGAGAGAGGGGGAGAGTGCCTTTCCATCCTCCTATGTGTGTCTATGCATATTCACACTGAAATGAGAACCCAATTCGAAGACATGCAGGTATAAAAAGTACCATTATACTCACCTGTAAGCTTAATTACCATGTATATACATATGGATGATGTGGTTGCTGCGTATATCCCACCTACACAGGCTCTACACCAAAATAACAATACAAAAGAAGCTCAAAATAAATGTACGTTTATGCAGCCATGAAGCATGAAGCTGTCCTTGTTTGCAACATACCGTCTTGAGAACCCTGGCCATACCAGCACAACACTGAAGAAACACAAAAAGGTCTCTGTAATGTTCAAAGCTGCTCTTCCACTTCCTAGATTTACATAAGCAGCGAGAAAATAAAAAAAAAAGCTGCAGATTTGCTTAAATCATGCTTGGAGTTATTCCATATCCCTGGCCTGTTTCCAGTTTTGCAGTGCTTTGATGATCTTCACTCAATTACACATTACCAAAGAAAAACATCCACTCTTCCTTTTTGTTGCAAATTCAAGGCTCTAATTAGCAAATGTGAGTGGTTTCATGCACATTTTACAACAATATGCATAAATGAAAACTAAAGGAACCAATAGCTGTCAACAAAAGCCAAAGCAAGCAGAATTAAATCTTCCCTTGAAGAAAATTTTGAACAAAGGAAACGAGTGAAGGTTGTGCATCTGTGTGTGAGAGAATATAAGGATTATGAAGGCTGAATGTGTAGACATCCATCTACAATATCCATCTCTCCCTGGAGCTGCAGACAATGGGAGTTCTGTCTTTTTTGTATTCCAACTACAGGTGTCACATGCTAAAGAGTTCAAAGGACTCCATCAGCAGGGTGGGACCAAACCTGCACATACAGTTCAACTTGAGTAGGCGTGTATGCTTGAGTGAGAGTGCAAGCAACCTAGAGACAAACATGGTGCACATGGAAAGAGGAGATTTGTCATGGTATAAGGTAAGACCAGGTCAAGCTGTTCATGGAAGTGTGATGAGAGCAGCTTGGCCTTTCATGCCCTTGTTGACAGTATGCGCTGATCTATGTTTAGTCATGAGGCCAATGAGGAGGTTCACTTAAGTCATGGCTTTACATTTCTAAAGAGTTCCTCAGCAGGAGGTCTCTCGATAATTACCAACAAAACAGAAAATAGCACAGGATGCTGGGGTGCATGCTTTAAATGTGTTAAATCAGCGATTTCCTACCAGGGGTCCTTGGGATTCTTGTACCTCTGCAGTTGCTTGGGGTTGGAAATACAAATTACAGCTATATCTGAACACAACTTTTAGGAATGCATGGAAGCTAGTCAGCAAGCAAACTGAGAAGATGAAATAGTTTACTTGAAGTGACTGGTAATTAAAATAGACAAAAGTAATGGATAAACAATCAAAATGGTTAACTTAAGGTAGTAGATAAACCATTAAAACAGTTGACTATATTTGGTAAACGGTTGAAAAAGTTAGCTTAAAGTGTTGGATAGACTGTTTGAATAGTCGGGTTAAAGTAATGGAGAAATAGCAAAATAACAGAGAAATGGTTGAAATAGATAAAGGTTATGGATGAAGAGTTAAAATATTACCTTAAAGTAAGAGATTCATCATTAAAATAGCTAGCTTAAAGTAACAGACACACAGTTAAAATAGTTAGGTTAGAGTAATAGATAGCATTACATAGTTAAAATAATTAGCTTAAAGTAGCCTAATGGTTAAATGGATGAAGAATAGAGCTAAAAGTGATGGATAGACAGGTGAAATAATTAGCTTAAAGTAATGGAGAAATAAAAAAATGTAGAAATGGTTGAAATAGCTTAAAGTTATGGATTAAGAGTTAAAATAGTTAGCTTAAAGTAAGAGATATGCCGTTAAAATAGTTAACTTAGTAGTGAATAAATGTTTGAAATCGTTAGCTCAAAGTAGGCTAATGGATAAATGGTTGAAAAAGTTAGCTGAAAGTAACAAACAGTTGAAATAATTAGCTTAAAGTAATGACGGAACGGGAAAATAAGTGTTGAAATAGCTAAAAGTTATGGATGAGCAGTTAAAATAATTAAAGTAGCGAATAAATGGTTAAAATAATAAGCTTGAAGTAAACTAATGGGCACATAGTTGAAATGGTTAGCTATAAAGTGATGGATTGACAGTTGAAATAATCAGTTTAAAGTAAATTAAAATAAATTGTAAAATAGCTTAAGTAAAATGCTGGGAAACACTGCTGTTCATGATCTGGCAACCTAATCATCACACAGTGATTGATCACCATGGCAGACAGGTGGCACAGTGCACCACCTGTGTAACAGTTCATGTTAGACTCATGATACACCCCATAGTCCCTGCAGGGGGGCCACCTCAGCTGACAGCTGGGAACTAAAGCTAACAGTAGCACCAGCTGAACGCCGCTAATCTTGGTAAAGACACTTGACTCTGTCCAAACAAGGGGCCTCACTCTGATCCCTCTGTGCCGATGACGTCTGATTGCTCCACTGTTCTTTTACGGGGTTACTCATTCCTCAACTGATCGCAATTTTCCTATCCTAGAGATCGCGCACTCTTTCCTCTCTCCTCCTGTGTTCAGATCACTCAGCCCCATGTGATCTGTCCATCAGACCCAGGGTGTGTTTTTCTGTCTCCTGAGACTCTTTAACACACATTTTCCTGTAGACCGCCTTTAGCTGGGCTAAGCTGCTCTACCCACTGTTTCCAAAACAGCTCCTGGATATGTCTGGGCACGTGAGGACACATTCACACATAAGAGCACATGAACACACACACTCATCATGAAAGTGCAGTCAGTTATTTGTTGCTCTTTAATTGCACGGTTTGCACAGGTGAGGGCCTTGTTACGTGTGTGTGCACATGCTCAACCACAACATGCCAAAAGAGGAATTGAGATAAAGAGTAAATAACGCCAGAGGAGCACCTCTGGGTTGCCTTTCCTTCCTCTTGAGCTGTGTTGAAACATTCGTGTCATCGTATCTGTACTGCCACCTGTGCTGTTTTGAAACTTTCCAACTGACACAGAAATTTTTGAAATCCCAGTCATGATGTCGCATTTCCTGAAAGCAGATGTACTAAGAAGCTAATTGCATCCAGTGTTAGGCCACATTAGCAAAAGGTCAATGGCTTCATTCATATACAGTCATGACACTGTCTGATGGTAAGTTGTGGCATTATGCAAAGAAGGTTGGTCTGTTGAGTCATAAAGCAATAAGATGGCACATTATAAGCACAGCTAAATACATACAGTATATCATAACTCATGTAATGAGACAGCACTCATTTACATATAGTATGAAAAACAACTTCCTCAGAAATGCAGCAGACAGCAAACAAACAAGTCCATCTTTGTCAAATTATAGATGACCAAATTCTGTGCTTTCTTTTCATGCTTTACATTCACTGTCACTCAAAAGAGCGAGTTTGGGAAGCAAAACACACCACTGAAAACATGTTGTCATGTCATGCTGTATTCTGTCTCATAAATATTAATATTTGTCTCAAACAGGACACTTTGGAAGAGAAACAACAAGAAACTGAAACACAGAAATCAAAGTACATGTGACACACTTTGCAATGACAAGTGTAAATGTGCTTCCCTTTAACCTTCACCAGTCTTGCTAATCCCTGTGTGCTGGGTGACGATCACTTCTCTCCCCAGAGTGACTGTCAACTCACTGTGGCTTCATAGTCACAAGCCTCCTCTCTGAGGCACTATAGGAAAATATGCCAACAAGCTAGTTTCCACCCAGGACACCTAAAGCAGGCAGAAATAACTCCCTTAACACGCACGAACCGGCTCTGACAGACAGGGCCTGGATTCCAGGGCTGAGGCCTCATGTTGGTGGCCCTCAACAGCACCCATGGGTGGGGTAGAGCCCAACAAAAGACCTTATAATAGTCAGCGACTGATGGTAGAGTACAAACAATAAGCCTGCATGGCTCCTGTTAAGGAAATGAATGAATAGTATGATAATGATCCAAACTTATTTAATCACATAAAAGCACTATAGTTTCCTTTTCAACAGGATGTGGCAAATGTCATTTTTCACACGATATACAAGGCAGATAATATGTTGCATAATGCTACTAACTTTACTATCAAAAGAGGAAGTGCCCATGTAGATTCTCCTGCATTCTGCTCCACCCCCTCTCCAGTGTCTGCCCCCTTGATCCCTCCAGCTCTTTCACTTTGGATTTTTCCATCTCACAACATCTGGGACAGCACAGCCTTGACAGTGACAGCAAATGTCCACAATAGAGCATTCAGGGGGTCATTTACTGTGCTCTCCAGAAGACCAAAACTCAACTTTACCCTATTTCACCAACTGGTGTCATCCTTTTGACTGCTGTGTTGTAACATGCAGTCGGTGTAGCAAACAGCTCTTACTGCATGAGCGTGTGTTTCGCAGAGTTCAGCCCGGGTCAGACATCCTCTGAATGCAGTGACTGATTCCACACATGGAGGTTTGGGAGGTGGGGTTGTTCCATGACTCCAAATAGAAAGCCAACGTACTTTTTGAACAGGCCTGAAAAGGTCAGATAGATGGATTCCGGTACAGAAGCACCTCCTCATACAGTAACTATTTATGGTCGTAATGTTTAATTAGCATGTAGCCTTCAAAGATTCCGCAAATACTCAAAAAAGTAACACTTGTCTGACCAAATGTGCCATTGAATATACGGGAAGATCATTATACATTTTGGGAAATATGCTTATTAGCTTATTAAGATCGCTAACACTTGAAGGTTTGTACATTAGATATGTAGCTAGAGCGAGTAGCCAGTTAGCTTATCTTAGCACAAATACTGGTCATGGGGGAAACAGCTAGCCTGTCCAAAGGTAACAAAATGTGACGCATAAACAGTTGAATCTTCACACACTGACGTCACACTGATGACAAAACGTCATTGCAAGAAATAGTTGAGCACATAAACCATTACGTTACTAAATGTAAGTAACTGAGCAAATTTATGCAGAATTATCATAAAAAAATACACATTTTACTGCAACCCAATGCCCAGTAATTTGAGTAACAAGCCTGATTAAATAGATGCAATTCAGTATGTTGATGTAACACTACATGACCAACCATCAGTTAATCAGTATCCTGTCTGCTAACAATCCAGGGGTCAAGAATCAAACTGATTGTCGCTGACATCACAATGAACATTAGCAATGAAAGTGTCAGGGAGCGGGAGGGAACACTAAATGTGTTTGTGTTGTCAGTGGCAGGGTGAAACTTTGAGATGTGAATGATCTTAGTCGTTATCTCAACAAAGATCATAAAGATCTATTTCAAAGTGCCATGACGATACTGATTACCTTTATCATATCTGGACTGAGACTAAATTTATAATAGTATTTCCTCCTTTGACAGCACACTGAGCACCTTAAGAGGAGATATCTTAGAATACTGTAAGTGACCTATGATGCATGATAGGTGTTTCCCATCCTGACAAATCAGGGATTGAATTATAACCTGATCTGCTGGTGGCATTGCTTCACAAAATATTAAATTTTTTGACACATGTACCATTGAATATCTGCCTCCACTGCTGTTTGTAGTCTCAAATTACCCTTTAAACTGCTGCTTAGCTTGGGACATCACAGCCAGCCCACCAAGAAACGTGTCTGATTATATAAAATTTTCATCCACATTCTTGCTTTTGTGCGACAAACACTGGCGAATGCTCGATAAACACATTCTTAACAAGCAGTCAACACCAGACACGTCAGCTGGTACAGTATAAATAGGCACAACTGACTAATTAACCGTGAACTCATAGCTGGCTGACCGGCTGTATCAAGTAACATCAAACAGAAAGAATAGACATGACTAAACATAGACAAGGCAAAGGCTGCTAGAGCAAACGAGGTGAGGTTAGTTATTATATGGTTTAGAGCCGACTTCAGCACTTCCACATGTTGAGGTGAAGCAAGCATGATGTGAGAGACAGGACTGGGAGAACGAATACCTGCAGTCAGTTGAATACTAGCTGACGAGTTCTGTCTGTTGTCGTGATTATTTTGGTTCTGAACAGCTATTTTTAAGTGCCTCTGGTTCCTGACATGCCATAGTGTCGGACAGCCAATATGGCAGGAAATGTGAATAAAGCAAATAAAGGAGTGACGACGATTTACTGTCGTTTTGTTCAAGTAATCCTCCTTTGACGCACTGTTGCTTTTAGCGATATTAATGTGATTGTGTGAGTAAGCCTTAAATTTTCTATTTATCTTATTACACTGTTACGTAGTTATTATGTATAGTTAAATAAACAACTACTAGGGTGCAAGATTAAGAGTCTACAGCCAAGCTAGCGACTCTATGAGGCGAAGCACAGTAGTGCTTTGAGCTAAATGCTAACACCAGCAGGCTAACATGCTCTTATCCACAACTGATGATTAGCAGGTATAATATTTACCATGTTCACCTTCTTAATTTAGCATGCTATTATTTGCAAAATACAGCTGAGGCTGATGGGAGTGTCATTAGTTTTGCAGGTATTTGGTCATAATCAATAATATTGGACAAATTAAAAATTTGACTTGACACTGGTGCTGGTAAAAATGTAATTTCCCCTCCACTCAATAATGTATTTTTCCTTTTGTTCCTTCAGTTGAACACTAAAAACTGACCTTTCAGTCAAGTAGGAGGCCTCTTGCGTCCAACAGTTGAACTTTGAAATGAATTTAAATGAGGGTGAAAATGTAATAAATGTGATTTTAAGGATTTACAAGATATCTGAACTTCTGTTTCTAGAAAAACCACATCAGACACAAATTATTATTCAAAGTAGAGTGTTTTATATACATCTTAAAACATGTCTGGAGGGGATCTTTACGGGATCAACAAAGTCATTTCAATTCATCGTGAGGGAGACGTTACTGACCCTACATCTCTGTGCCAAATTTCATGGCAATCTGTTTAGTATTTGCCTAGAAATTTCACTCAAAACCACAAATGTGGGCCTCATGGTGGCGCTAGAGGAAGAATCAGGAGATCACTAAAGTCATTAGGGTTTGTTTTCTGGGGAACCTCAACAAAACCTCCACCTCTAATATTATATCTTGTTTATTTAAGTAAAGCAAAGCATAAAAACAGCATGTTGTGGTTTTACAGGGGTTTGAAATAGTTCAGGGAATAAGTGAAAACACTGACTTGCTGGTGATGCAGGAGAATTTATCCTCTGTGGACCATGAGTGTCGGTCCAAAATGTCATGGTAATTGATTGAGATGATGTAGTCTGAGCCGGAGTAGTGGGCCAACTGACCAACACTAGATTTAAGAACAACATGTTTGTATCACGTTGGCATTTGGAATGAATGATTATAAACGATTATGAATCTGCACTTCAAATTTGCCTTCAAGAAGAGGAAAACACAAAAACACTAGTATCAGAAGTCAAACTGCTAAAAGTCTTTTTTTTATAATGCTGAAAAATTGATTACATTATTGATTGAAACTCTCAACACCCATTGGTTGGGACAGTTTTTGGGAAATCATTTCCTGGTATATATATATATATTATATTTTATTTTCTAAAAACAGCTTTTGAGTCCTGTTTGAGAGCAATGGGGCACCTGTGGTGTGGGCGGTGGAGCTGTCACAGCAGAGCAAACGCTGCCTTGCTTGTGGACAGGGTCGGATTGAAGCCTGGCCTTTGATCATTAGTTATATAGATACAGAGGGTTAGTGCAGCGCAGCCTTCCCTGTGTGACTCACTTTTGCTTCACGGTATTCCGCCCATGCACAGTAAATATTTAACTACATGTAATTGGTGGCATTCTGTTGTCAGTATCCAAATGCACCTCTTTGCTGAAATGACAGTGGCATTTCAATGCTTGAATTTTTTACAAGTGCCGGGAAAGTGGCGTGCCGGGGAAGGCCGCATTCATTTGCATGTTATTGTTATCATTTTTCAGAAGAAACCCTGAATGGAGGTTTCCCTGATGAACGATTACGGAGCATATTTTTAATTTCAGGCCTGCTAGAGAGCAATCAGCCGAAAGTACAATGAACTCTCTTTTATGGAATTACTGCTGTTATCAAGAAGCATAAACAGTGATGGCAAAGAGGAAGAAAAAGGGAGGAGGGGGGTGGCAAAGCCTGGAAAGTCAAATGAGGAGGGGGTGGAAAAAAGAGAGCAAAGGGGGAGAGAGGAGAAGAGAGGGACGGGGGAGAAAGAGTGAGATAACAAGAGAGGGAAGGGGGCGGCAGAGCTACAGGGAGACGGGAATGGATGACGTCGTCAGTGGGGACGGAGGGCTATTTTAAGAACGTGATAGGGAGAAGGCCGCTGCGCACTCCTATGGGCTGACGTCACAGATGAGATCAACTCTCTGTGCAACCTGCCAGCCCGATCATGTGATCTGTAATGACCTTCCCTATCTGTGATTAGATTACTGCATGTAAACTGCAGAGCAAAGGCCTGCAGGGGGGGAGCAGATACAGCACTGCAAAGAAAACAACAGGAGAAAGTAAAAGATAGCAATAAGAGAAAGAGAAAGAATGATCAAGAGAGAGTTTCTTTCGCTTGGGACAAGAAGTGGGGGGTGAAAGCAGATGGAGAGAGATGGAAAAAAAAACTAATTAAGCAAGAGTGTGAGTGCAAAGACCAAGGGTGGAGAACAGAAAGACAAGAGGAGTGATATAAAACAGAGGAGCACCAGCCAAGATTGAATTAGCCTGCAGCTTCGGCCACCCCTAAGCCTAGGATGGAGGAGGATTAGTGGGCAGGGATTCTGGAGTGTGTGTGGGTGTGTGTAGAAGTATTCAACCGTGTGGGAGGAGAGCAGGGCGATTGGCAAATTCTGAACTTGCTTGCACCAACAAAGGAAATGCCTGCATCTGGTATTCATCACTGTGTACTGTACACACACGCATGCACACACTCACGCACGCACGTACACGCACACACACTCGCTGCTATTATCTCCTATCTGTTTTCTCTGTGTGAAAGTGCTAGGAGTGCGGGTGCACATCATAACATGTTGCTCTTAAACTGATTTGGTGTCCCCTCTACAAACACTGACCTCAAAGAGCAAAATTTTTACAACTGATACTGCACAGTGAATGGGCCGAGCCATTGCAAAACTCATATCTTTGTTTTACCAGAAGTAATACGCAAGAAGTCCATTCTGCATTGCCAAAACCACCTACCCAGCCACCCACACTTCCTGCCCTGAGTCTCTCTCTCCTCCACTCTCTCTCTCACTCCTATTTTCTCCAGTCTCTCTCTCTCTCTCTCGTTCTGCTCTGTTCTATTTTATACACTCTACGCTGACACCTAACCTTTGTCGGACCACCAGTCCCTCTGGCGCTGCGCCGTGGGCTGTCAAACAGACAAATAAACAAACAGATAGAGCTAACACCCTCCCAGCTTGGCCGAGTTTCACAGCTATAAAGGTTCTTATCGTGCCCGGCTTGTGTCCTGTGGGTGGATTTCATTAGCTTATTTAGCACATTCAGCCCAGTTCCAGGCTGAGTCCTATATTGTGGGCCTTTTAGTGTGAGCAGACCAGCTCTGTAAAAGGCAGCAATTATCAGGTCCACTTTGTGGGGGTGTCGAATTTACACCATTTGGATTAGGCTGTGCAGTAAGTGGTTGACAGGCCCGGATCTGGGGTATGGGAGTACAGTGCAACACCGCTAGCGTCGTATGAGCAGTGTCACGACACAAGAGAGACTGTGAATAAGACAAATGGTTGGCCACACATGGACAGAATATGGAACGCAGTGTGAAGTATCCTGTTACAAACGTGATAGGCTAAGCCATAACGGTACATCGTATTCTCACAGGATCCATGTGGAGGCTCGAAACACAGTGCTGTGCTGATTCACATTGCTCTGCTACTACAAGGCAGTGGTTGTAATTATACATCTTGTACTGAGGAACTGTTTGACATTTTGGAGAATACACTTATTTGCTTTGCTGGCAATGCAAAGAGTTCGCTGAGGACATCTCTGTGCCCTAAATATGAAGCTGCAGCCAGGGGACTTTTAGCTTAGCTTAGCATACAGACAGGGTGAAACTGCTGGCCTGGCTCTCTCCAAAATATCCAAAATATGCCTACAAGCACCTCTATAGCTCAATACTTAACAGTCAATGACAGATCACTGCACCCAGCCAAGAAATAGTCTGCCCCATAACGCCCTGTAAAACCACAACTGTTTTGTTTTTGTATTTTTATTTAAACACACAAGATATAATATTGGCAGCTTGTTAAACCTCTTAAATGAAAAGGTGAGCTCTTTAGTCAGATAGCAGCGACGCTACAGTAATAAGACAGACCAGTACATAATGAAGTAACTGTCTGTAACAGGTGGTTAAGTCGCTGACCAACATGCTACCAGTATCAAAGCATCCACATGCCAAGATATGTGAATGGGTCTCTGATTACACACTTCGTACACACAGTGTGTCTCATCCGCTTGATGTGCTGTACTTTTATGTGTTGACTAAGGATGGAGTGACTAACATGTTCTAAATGTTACATAGAAAGTAAACACAAGCCAGACATGAAGTTACGCCTAACTGTGCGCACGCGCGCGCACACACACACAGTCAGCCATACCATGAACGTCCCTTCTGTAGAGAATGAAGCCTGATTGTGAAACGCTTGGTCTGCATCCAGCGTGCGCCTTTCAATCTACAGAGGCTGCTGCGTTTAGTCATCGCTCATTCCGCAACTGGGAAACATAAACTTTACAGTACTATGTTCCCCAAGCTGATGTTGTGATTCATTCATCACTCATTAACCACTACATACGGAATCTGAAGCATCAGCTTCTCAGAAAGTTTCAATCCAAACTTTTCAGGACAAAAGTCAGGGGGATGTCGTGACTCGCCGTCCAGGAATCGGGGGTCTGGTTGTAATGTCCGTGGCTCGGATGTTCAGAAGTTACTGTAAGCTGTGACTGTGACTAAATCATAGTCTGGGGTGACACTTTCTTTTCTTGTCCCCTGCCGTTGCACGTTTTGCACATTTTCTCTCTCTTTCTCTCTCAGCCGGGGCTCTGACACCCTCTCTGGCACGTTGTCTCCCTTTAGTGTGCAAAGCCGCAGAGCTCGAGATGTGTCATCAATCATCTGCGCTGTGAGCCGGGAGGGCAAGCGAGCAGCACTTCAAACAGGGCTCCTTCCGCAGGTGTGGGATCAGAGGCCTCGTCCACACTGAGACCCTTCCCACTCCCACTCAAATCCTCACCCCTCCTCACACTGGGTCTTGGGTCCTTTTGAACTCCATCCCAAATATTTAACACAGGTCCCTGTCCACATTTGCCACAACTGTGACCAGATTTCTTCAAGCAATGAAGGCTGAAAAATGCTTATTTGTGAGTGAAATTTCTATATTTTCTCAGCACAAAACAGCCTTTTAGAGACACACCAGATTCAAGGTTTCTAACTTGTATTTGTGCTTGAATCTATCTTATCTTCTCTGCATTTCTCACGACTCACACATCCACCGACTTCCACATGGGCAGACCTTGTCTGTGACTTCACGCCTTCACACGTTTGCATGAATACATTAAATCCATTGCAGTAACTGACGCAAAGCTGTGCGGAATCCTATATGCGTCAGCACGTGTTTGCTCTTTGCTCACGTGTCGGCACGTCTAACATCATACCTGTGCTGCGTAGCGTAGGAGCTCCTGTGTCATTCAGACCGAAGCAACAGTCCGTGTCTCCGCCCTGTGCGCTGATTGACAAAGCCTCTGTGATGAAAAGTGGCATTATGAAACAAAACTGTCATTTGGAAAACTGGCATTGTGAAATGAGAGCACACGTTGGAAAAAGGATATTTTGAAATACAAATGACTGGAATCAGTCTCGTTTACCGGTCTGCCTTTACAGACCCAATGGCTGAACATCCACATAATTCAGAAACTTTATCCACTTACAGTAACAAGCACTTAGGCTGTAGTCAATACCATCTCAAAGATAGCAGCTGAATCAAATTAGGGACACATAAAGATCCGGGCCAGTCCAGGGACCAGGTCAGTCCAAATCAATACCAACACGCCAAGACGAATGGGCATTACATCTGTGGATACATGCGT
The DNA here is from genome assembly GCF_051107435.1 of Chaetodon auriga. Lineage (NCBI taxonomy): Eukaryota > Metazoa > Chordata > Actinopteri > Chaetodontiformes > Chaetodontidae > Chaetodon > Chaetodon auriga. The sequence continues at coordinate 22,717,396 of NC_135076.1, forward strand.
CATTTCTTTGAGGTTATATCAGAATTTCCACGGGACAGAAACTGCTCCAACACACACCAACCCAGCGAGCAGCACTTGATTCCCAAGAGGTTCTGTGAGAATTATTTATTTATTTATTTATTTTTGTGGGAACACGTTTTTCTAATGTAAAACCAAAATTATTGTTGTGTTATCAGAATGTTCTGGGAACGTTAATTGAATGTTCCAGGAAGGTTTCTTGAATGTTTCTCCCTGAACGTTCCCTAGATGTCAAAAAGGCTGGACTTTCTGATAGAAAACTAACATTATTGTACTGTTCCCTGAACGTTCCGGGAATGTCACTGGATATTTTTTTTTTATTATTATTTTTTAGCTGGGAAACAACCATAACATATAGAAGCTTATTTTCTATAAAATCATACGTAAAATAAGTGGCATTGACGGTTAAATAACCTCAGTGGTTTCAGCTAACAGGATAGACATGCGTTTCCCAGCATGAAACGATGACTTATCTTTCATCAGACAGGTGGTACATTGACACACTTCTCCCGTGCACGAGTGCTTGAGTAAAGCCGTCCAATTAATACGAAGCCACCCTCGCACCTGTCAGAATGAGAGACACTCCTTGTATGATCAGTTTTACAAGAATTAATTCACATTGTTTGTATCAGCATGCAAGGTATGCAGGCATCTTTATGTGTCAGCTTCCTGTGGTAGCGTTGTGAATGCCGCGTGGTGTTGGCTGGCGAGGTGTGTCTGTCCCACTCACAGCCACTCAGGGTGAATCAGGAGGAAATGGTGGCAGGAGAACAACAGCAGCAGGCCTAGTTCGTCGGGCATGGTTCATTTTTCTCCCGAGGCAGAGGGCGGCCCATTTGTGACTTTGATGGATAGGAATGCTGCTCACCCACACACACACACACGCCCACACATGTCCCACACACTCAGTCTCTCACACAACAACTTGTGCGTTATTGCCTGCACACGGACACACATACACAACCTCATAGACACACACAATCACACGCAGGCTGCTCTGTCCCACCAGATCTGATATCCGATGTGAAATGTTTACGACCTGCCCACACGGCCTTCCTCCCTTGTCAATAAACTCTTCCCAGAAGTATGTGTGATGCATTATCAAGTAGTTGCGTATGGGGGTTGCTCTTGCATCCTCCATCACAGGCTTACCCATGTGCATCCTACTGCACCATGCAGCACACAGTGAAAAACACGGAGCTTTTAGGCTGCATGATGATGAATCTGCGCATTAACGCAACTCTCTGACTTAACCACGTTGTGATTTGTCACGTTAGCGCAGATAGAATGAGGGGACACACTGTACTGGCTGCTGTGGATTAAAACAAATGACATACTGAAAGGAGGTCTGTAGCCAAAACACCTACAAAAAAAAAAGAAAAAAAAGAAAAAGAAAAAGAAAAGATAGATAATGTCAAGATCAGTGTTGTGTGTAGTGAGATCCTGTCAGAAAATCAGTTTATCTGCTCAACTTCAAGGTCTAACTGGGGCAAATAAGGTCAGACTGTTCTGCATGACCTGAGCTGTGTTGACAGCCAGACCTGCTGACGAGAACAGCCAAGCCCTCTCACGGCTGAAAGGAGAACTTGACTCTCAAGCGGCCCGGAGTGACAAACATCCACTCTGCGCTAAAATCTCGTAATGTAATGTGCTCCTGCCAGCGTGACGAGCGTCAAAACAAGCCGCGGAGGGAGCTAATTCAAAAGCGCAGCGTTTGACTCGAACAAAGGGTTGTGTTTCCAGGAGAGGAGGGAGTTTAACCAACTCCTTTCACTTTGTTCCACTGAGTCAGCATCTCCCAGAGAGAAAGACAGAGATTGGAGACAGATAAAGAAGGAGCTGTTGGGGCTGGGCGAAGACAGGCACCTTTGTCTGCTTGTGGAGTCTCTGGGAGATGTTTCCTTTGAACACAATCTGCTTTCTCTATCTCTCTCTCTCACACACACACATGATGATGATTCGGTTCTCAGACAGTGTGATAATATGCTGGTGGGGCACAGCGTCCCCTGCACAGTGGGGAGGCGTGTGTCTCTGTAATCAGACAGACAGTCTGTGCAGGTCCTGAGGCTGGCAGGAAGGACTGTTCTTGGCTGGAGCGTGTTTTTTTTTTTTTTTGACACATTGCACAACATCTCTCCTGGCCTTGAGGTGAACCTTATTGTGATGATTATCACATATCTGAGTGACAAGGACACAGTCACTGCCCAGGCATATTACAATAGCCTGCTTTAACCTACATCATATCTACCATCAGTGGTGGAAAGCGTATTTACTCAAATACTGTACTTAAGTACAAATTCAAGGTACTTGTACTCAGGCAGATCCATTTTTTTTTACTACTTTATACTTCTACTTGCTTTCAGGTGGAAATGAAAAATGTGCACTTTTAGCACACTACATCTATTTAACTACTTCTTAGGATTAAAATGTCACAATATGATAAACGTATTCGATGCATTTACACACATTAAAGTATGTGAATGTATATTAAGGGGATATAATTACCTCACTTAGACCAACTTCATCATCAATCAGTCACTGCCTACATGTATCAATAATAATAAAAAAATAACAATACACCTAATAATAGAGCAGTATGAACAGGGCTGTTCTCCATTAGGAGTTCTTTTACTTGATTAATAATAATAATAATAATAATTTGTACAAACTTGTGAACGCATACTTAATGAAGTTCATTATATTGTGGTGTCTCTGCTGTATGGATTCTAAATAATAATGTGGTTAAGACAAAGACGAGCAGGGACAGCAGGTCAAAGAAAATGTGAGTTGCAGGACTCGCTTTGTTTGCAAAAATAACAGTGATTTTTACTGTTTTGGACAAGTGGTCATACAATTCCCCAGCAACGCAGGTCGCAGAGGTGTATCTGCTCTGCCGGTAAACTTTGTTTATTGGTGTACGTGCCCTCGTATCCAGGGAACCTGTTTACCTGCGCTGTTGCTCAGTGACATTTTTCTCTATGTCGTCAAAGACTGGCAACACCCCTGAAATCGCCAAAGCATTTATTTCATTAACTTTTTGTTAAGGTGGTAGCCCGGATACCGGCAGATACTTCTTTCTATTTAGGCACACAGCGCCATTCAAAGCCCGTTCTGCTGTCCACGGAGCCTCGGCATTGTCACGGTCGGATATCTTTATCTGCGGCGGCTTTGCGCAGGCACATTCTTTCCCACAGACGGGAACACGGCGGACATAGAGGCGGCTACGGCGACGCAAGGCCACCTTAAATCACATGCTGACATAACAAGAAGTCTACTCTCCACCCATATCCGAGAAGAGTCTGTTAAGAGGTGTCTCACCTTCCCAACTACGTTCGTATTACCAAGAGAGACGCCGGTGTGGTAACAGCACGCGGAGGCATCGTAGGACATAACTGCGGCTCCTTATTGGTCAGGAGCGTCTTGGTCTGGTGCGTAACGTCGCGCGCTGGACACGCACGGGCCAGTCAGAGAATTTACCGAGAAAAACCTTGTGGATATTCAAAGTCTGTGGATCTACCTACGAGTTTGTGCTCCTTCAATCACTGCCCGGGTGTATTTTACATGCCAAAGCTGGGGGAACAGACAGGAACACATCTGACTTCAGCGCGAAGCTTCACAGTTTTCGCCACAATAATTGGTAAGTACACTTAAGTCCAAGTTTGGGCTCCTTTTTGGCTGCGCTGCTGACCCTTTAAACAAGTTCAACATGCTGTGCTGGTGGGTAGGGAATCGATTGGAGACAAGCAATCAATCACGGATCGATAAAAGCATGTTGTGTCGTGATTGGATGAGCCACCGTCCATGTGAATTCTCTGAGACATGATTAACTTAATAAGGCCAGTATCGACGACGGGAGAATGCCACTGTTACTGTAAATTATAATTAGCAGCTGACAGTAAGTCGTTGCTGATATTGTCTGTTTAGAGGCACAGTAACAACCTTATTTAATGACCCTGTACGAGTGACAACCATGATAAGAGTATAATAAGCACATTTACTACTTATCTTAAAGGAAAACCAAGTGAATTCGTGTATTTTCCAGGCAAACGATGGCTGTAAAGTCCGAACTGAATGATCTACCATTGTTAGACGCAAGTAAACTGAATCACCAGTAAGTTTTGATTGTGACAGTTTCCGTTTCTGACCACTGGGTGGCGACCGAGTATCTTCTTTTTTTTTTACTGCCCCTGCTTGTGTTGGATGAATCTGTGGAGGGGAAGTCGCTGTGAGAAGATGCCTGCATTTATTTTTTATTTTTTTTTAATCCCAATCTGTCCCTCTTTTCTCTGGGTAGATTTGTGGGTGAGCTTTCTCATCTGACCAGACATTTGTTGGCCCCATCAGGCTGGAAAACATGAACTTGTGCAGCACCTCTCCTGCATGCAGGAACAGCTCGAGCCGTATTTCACATGTGTCATTTGCTTTTACACATCTGTTACTGGCATGTTCGTTGCGAGTTCACCTGCATCCTTCTTCCTGAAGAGAACACCCCATCCAGTGTGTGATTTGCATACTATTCGCGATCCCTTTAATGGTTTCTGCATGCTGCTGAGGTCAGGGGAAAGAGGATGGCGTCAGCACTATTAATGTCATTACAGCCCATCTGATAACTTAGATTTACCAGTGTAGAGTGTAACCACTGGTCTTTAAGCTGCTATATATTGAAATATAACATATATTATTAAATAAGTCTTTAAAATAGCTTCATCCACATTAGTGCTGTTGATTACTGGACTACTGATCTGAACACTTAATGCTTGCAGCCAGTTACATAAAAGCCAAACAGTCATTAATCATGATGATTCCTTTGAATCTGATCTAGACGTGGCCTGCATGTCGTCTATGATGCTCCTGCGTGTATCTTTGGACACTCGTGGACATGTTTTTGCAGTTGCGAACGTGCTGTTCAATTGATGAACGCTATTTTGAGCCTGTTGCACGTTTCCCACTCAGGAGGACCCTTCACCCACACAGCATATTTTACAGATATGTGACCCGGCGCTGACTAGAAGAGTCTCTTTGTGTGAGGAGACGCCAACCTTCGCTCACCTTTCCTATAATGAAATAAAAAGGCTTGCTGCGCAGTTTGTTCGTAAAAATAATTAATAGTCATAAATATTTAACTGAGCTCCCCTCAAACCTTCCGGTGACCTCTAAAGGACCGCGGACCACGGTTTAAGAACCGTGGCTGTAGTCTATTGTGGTATGGGCACATATTTTGTTCTATACTGTAATTTATTATGAATGGCCTAAACTCGCCTGCCCTCCACGTGGGTGTGGATCTCTTTCTGCTATTGGCTGAGATCGGCAGCGTCCTGAAGGAGCTCTCCTGTGATTGGCCGGACCGCCTCGGGTCTGTGGGCGTATTTTATCGATGGTGGAAGTGGGATACTCTGTGACACTGTTCATTGTCGATATTTCATTGGAGCTGCCGTGGGTATGAGTGCGCAGCGGAGAGCCTCTCACTACTAGCCGTGTGAGGCTCTGCAGCTTACGGACCGTGTGTTTTCTCAGCCAAAGCTTGCAGAAGCTTACAAAACACCGAGAGGAATTTATATTCTTTTTTTTATTAGAACTCCCAGTTTTTGTTTTAAGGGCAGCCGTCTGCGTAAATGAGCGTCCATGGCATTTTTTGCTGACACGCTTGCGTTCCTGCCTGGTATTTGTCCATCTATGTAGCATTTAGGAAGACTTTTGTTTGCACATTGGAAAGGGCAACAAAGAAAACGATCAAAGAGACAAGCGAGCCTTATGTAGTTGACTTTGCAGAGGGAATATTCTCATGCTACCGAGCGGAGAGGAGACGGACTGGGCTTTATTCTGACTCTCGGAGAGCGAGAGAAAGGAGGCACCGAGAGCTAGCGAGAGAAAGAGAGAAAGCTCTCTGAATGCTGCCTTTGATTTGCAAGCAGAACACGGGACGGTAGCCGAAGCGACGGATCCGCCTCACCATCCTCCTCACCCCCGGCTCTGCTCGTCTTGTCTCCCCCTTCTCTGACTACAGGTTATCGGATGGACCAGCATCCCAGCGCCCGGAGCTGCACCAGTCGCGGGGCTTCGTCCTGCGAGGCCGTCCCGACTGAACCCTCCATGAATCTGCACATCCACTCCACCACCGGCACACGCTTCGAGCTCTCCCTGCCCCTGGAGGAGACCGTGGAGGGACTGAAGAGGAGGCTGTCGCAAAAACTCAAAGTACCAAAAGAGAGACTCGCTCTGCTGCACAAAGAAACGTGAGTAAACCTGATTTAACGTGATCGAAATGTGTTTGACAGTGACTATTATCAGCTTTTGTCTACGGAAAAGTAACAACATCCATTTCGGCTTTTGTCCTGCCTGTATCTGTGCTACACACTGACATCGTGAGCAGTAATGTCTTGGCTACTCCGCACTTTAAAAACGCGAACAAACCGAGTTTATGTGCGCTCACCCCCCGGGTCTGCAGTGATATGTTTTAATCTATACTTTGGATTTATGCGTGGCTGAGCTCGCAGCAGCTTCAGAGACAACCTTGGCTGCTCTGGGCATCAATACATTCAAGGAAACTACTGACCATCAGGACGCACGGTATTGGAATTACGCATAGGGGACGCGCCGGTCACTGGAACAGTATTGACGGGGCCATCTGCAGGCTTGCATTGATTCATTCCTCCTTCATTATAAATACCGAAGCCTGACTGAATTACTAATGCTGTGGCAATCAAACATGTTAAACATTGATGAGTAAAGTCATGCGGACTTGGTAGCCTGTAATTTATTTACTCTGCTGCTGCTGCTCTGCATGCATATATATTGTAAATCTCTATACAGACATGTTGCTGTTTAATGGAAGGTGGATATATCCTGTAGTTGGATGAGGCTGTAGGTGTGATTTCCTGTAGTTATAGAGTAATAGCTAGCGTGCAAGCAGAGTGACTCCTAAACGGTTTCAGTGGGTTTCTGGGTGTGTGGTATCGGCTGGCCGCTCTCTGGAGCGCCCAGAAAATACTGCTGTAATAGCACATTAGGGCAGCACTGAATGGGTGAGGGAATAGTTAAAACCTTTATTATTTAAAAGCAACCGCAGCCTACAGTATTAGGCGGTTCCCCAATGAATCAGACCCAGGTTCAATGAGCTAACAATAGTGCAGGTGGTGTTATGCAAAACTGAGAAGGGAGGCTTTAGTACATGCAAACAGTCAGCATTGTTTTTCAGCCCCCCATCCCCTCCCAGCCATTGTAATCACCCAATAAATCACATCATCCTTTAAAACCTGAAACCCCCTTTTTAATCCCCTCCTGCTCCTCAAAGTGTAGACCTACAGCAAGTCGGTGCTGAGGGCCTTTGTTCAGCTGCACGGGGTGAGATTTGGGTCATGCCTGTACAGCAGGCTGTCCTCAACATCCTTCAGTGAACTGAAAGAGGCAGAGAGTCAGACACTTGGATGTGAGGGTTTTAGTGCATCGTGACTTGCAAGAAAAGACAATTCCCTCATTGTGGAACAGACGCTCCGGCTCTGCACCAAAACATTAAGTAGTAAAGTCCTGGGAATGCGTTACACATCACATGGTTCAACTTTGCTCAGACGGTTGCTGTAATTTCCTACAATGCTCTGTCAATAATAGATACTGTTTATCTTCTCTTGTAACTGCTGTGCTTTTGAATCCAGCTCGGAGTTTCTGCTCCTCATCTGAACAACTCAAAATGGCAAAAGAAAATACTTACCTCCACTTAGGCAAGTGGCAGTGGTGCCAGATATCCACTGCGAGCAGTTGTCAAGCTCCACTATACTCGAAATTGAAATATGACAGCCAAATCAATACTTCTCTTTCATGGAGCTTTTCACCCACGGCTCTTTTCCAAACTAGTTTTGAAGTCTGTCTGCCCCCCCCTGGCTGAAGGGTGTTTGTGTGTCTGAAGAGAGAAGATATTGTCAGCACAGTCTAATTATCTTGCTCTCTCTAACCCTGCAGGCGACTAAGTTCAGGCAAACTCCAGGATCTAGGCATCTCTGATGGGAGCAAGTTAACACTTGTACCAACAGTCGAAGCAGGATTAATGGTAAGACTCACCTGGCTGTAATTTTTGTTTAGTATGGAGTGCAAGTATAAATAACAAATACTGTATATTAGCATTTCTAATCAATATTTTGCATGCTCATTACTTTCCATACTTGATGTCTGCTCTTTTTAGTCATTTTGAACCGTTTTTTAATGTCTGTTTATCTTTCTGCGCAGTCTCAAGCATCAAGACCAGAACAGTCAGTAATGCAAGCCTTGGAGAGTTTAACAGAAACTCAGGTAAGAGACCACTTCTCTGTGCTAAGGCCGCAATAATACGCATGTATCAAACTTACTATCCTATCATGGTTGCAGTCTAAACTGAACACTGGGCCTTTGGTGTGTGTGTGTGTGTGTGTGTGTGTGGAGATGTTGGGTGCTGTAGCTTTGGTTAAGCACACAGCAATACCCAGATATGACAGATACAGAGAGAAAGAGATGAGAAGAGATGAGCAGACTGCACAAGCACAAGCCTCTTTGCTTGTCTAATCTCAGCCTCTTAAACAAGCCAAGCCAAGCTAGACATCCACTGTGAGCTGTTAGGATATAATAAGCAGCAACACCCTCCTGTATCCTAGTAACATCTGTGATAGTGTGTGTGTGCGTGTGTGTGTGCACATCACTGCAGGAAGCCTGGGCGAACACTACACAAGAAAGACTTATTTGTGTACTGCTGAGAGGGCCAGCACTTTACACTCAATTCTACCTTCTGTTTATACCTTTATCTGTAATCTCTCTCCACTCCTTCTGTATTTCACGCTCTAACACACATTCACACGCACACACACACACACACACGCTCAGACAAGTTTCCAGGAAGTGTGCCGTGGCCGCATGGAGGCCGAGTGCAGTCTCACTCGCTCATAAATAGAGTGCTGGATCATCAGATGGCGGCCTTCTCACCCAGTATTAGCATAGGGTTCCTGGAAGCCTAGCATGCACGCACAGCCGGAGTGGGGCCTACACCCTGCACATACAGTGAAACAGCTCCGTAGGCCTGCAGACATACAGTATGCATTTGAGTCATTGTGGTGTGACTCACCAAAATGATCAATAGTGAGAGTAAAGCGAAAAAGGCAAAGAGTTCTCCGCGCTGGCCACAGAGAAGGCGCGAGCGAGAAGAGAGGCGATAAGGCTGAATGCACAAAGACAACAGTGTGACGTATGAAACACTCTGCAGCTGACTGTCTGACTCAGATCAACTTCCTTTTGTAGCGTTGGGCAACACTGAGATGTACGTAAGTGCATCAGTGATGTGCTGCTGACTGATGTCAAAACAGTACAAGATGGTGAAACTGGACGCTGATGTAAGGAGTTAAGTGTGTCAGTCATGCGTCCTGATGAATTTGTCCGCGGAACGATGCAGTGCCGTTAGTCACATTTGCTATCAGAGGATGTGAGCTGTTCGGAGATAGCTGAGTGCGGTTCGGTGTGGCTTCATTCCCTGCTGATAATTTTGTGGTGGAAATCCTGGCCTCGTTGTGTGTGTGAACTCAGCATGCATCTCGTAGCACTGACAGCAGATGACTGAATGTGTGTAGGTGTGTGTAAGTGAACGTGCGCGTGTCTGTTACTGGATGTGTGTCTATGTCAGAGTGGTAGTGGGCTGGAAGCGAGCCTTGCCCATCATGTGGTACGCCTTTGCTGGGCAGCCATGAGTGACTGTCATTTTCACCAGAGGCAGATGATAATTCGACCGCCGAGCCAGAAGAGCAGATTTCTCACTCTCCTCTTCCTGTGTCCCTATTACTCTTACGTTCAGTCTGAGTCAGATGGTGGCGTTTTCTCAAGAACTGCTTGCAGCACGTTACTGTTGCATTCGTGTTGGTTGCAACAGAATTGTAATCCTGCGGTGGGGTTAGAAGGAATAAAGGCCGCAGTGTGAGCGACATTAGGGTAAAAGGTTAAAAAAAAAAGGCATAAAGCTGCTTTAGTGTGTTTTTATCCAGAGAAATTGATTCCTCTTTATAATTCATGAAGCGGAATGGAATGATATAGATTACAGAGAGATTAAGGATCTGAGTAAGATTAGAAAATAGGAACACAAAAGCTTTCCCTCATTTCCTCTCTCCCCTCTAACTCTGGGGCTATCAAAAATCAATCAATGCACTTAGCTCTTAAAAGTGTTTGACATGATAACTGATATGCCCATACACCCAAAAATAGCCTCGGGGAGGTTTGGGGTGGATGTTAGTCGTGGAAGCCGTAGAAGAGGTTGGTATGAACCCCTGGACCTCTTGTAACCCGTCTCCCCCCCCCGCCGGCGGGATGTCTCATATCCAGATTGCTGTTCTGTTTCTAGGAAGTGTGTGTATTCGTGGAAGGCAGGACTGAGCGGATCACCTTATGTCTTCTCCTTTATCAGGATTCTGGGGGAGTTCACAGCTAGCAGCTAGCTGGCCAACCAACCAAGCAGAACATGACAGCTCACAGGGCTGTTTCAGACTTTTGTGAAGCAAGTTAGATAGAAAATGTTTTATGGAAATGGAGCCCCTGCAATTATCGAAATGGGTTTTCTTTTTCCTTCGCTCCATCTCCCCCTTTTCCTCCTTCTCCCTCTCGTGTTTCTGCTTAACAGCTCTCCCAGGGCCCTATAATTTAAATGTGCTGTGGTTTGCAAGTCCAGCTAGCTGCCTCACTTTGACCGTGATGGCTGGCTTCTTTAGCAAGGACAATCCTGGCTGCCTTAATTCCTCCTCTGGCATCTCACTAGACTTTTTGCATGACATCTAAGCTGTATTAAGCCACTGCCTCCTGACAGCCCATCAAAATACAGTTGCCTGCGCTACTCTTCTCATTCTATCTGCTAAATAGAGGTTGTGTGTACAGCTTACATATGCAGTCATGCACGGGCACACACACACACACATTTATATATATATGTACACACACCAGAATTGAAAGGACATATTTAAGAGGATTTCAGAGAATGAGAAAATGTCTGATCCCAGTGGCAAAATGAACGTATACCTACAAGACGGAGGGAAATGAAAGCGATATTCGCTGTTTCTGGGCGTATGAAAGCAGTGACAACAGCTCTCCGTCTATTGATCTTGGTATTTGACAAAAAGAGAGGGATTGTATGTCCCTCTCAGCACATGGGGACTATTTGCTCATTGATGCACATTGATGTTAGAATAAAAGCCAACTAGGCAGGCAGGCATCACCCTTACCATCCCCCTATTGCCCTTCCCCCATGCAGCCACCTCTTTGTTCCTGTCTTAAAGCATGAGCACCAAACCTGCCCAGCTGACAGACCCTCAAACACACAACAATGATTGAGGGTCACTCTTTAAGTTTGGTTCTCCCCCATGACCCCCTTTCATCCTCCGTACATCCATAGGCATTAGCTATATCCAATAGAGTGCAGCTACAGTGGTACATACTGGTTTCAAAATCAATGCCCGGCCCAGCTGGAGCGAGGCTCAGCAGGCTGCAGATTGACAAATTTTGCCTTGAACACTAACACAGATTGCTTTGGGAGGAGGCTGTGTGTTGCCATTCCATATGTCCCCACGGAGTACACTGTTACGTATCTGCTCTACTTTTCTTGCTCCCGCCGACAAGCACCTCCTGTCCTCACCCACCCCCACCTCCTCCTCCTCTTCCTCTAGGAACGATATGGCACAGTTTTGTCATTGTGTCTATAAGCGGACAGATGCAGACTAGGAGGATCTAGCAATCTGTGGGGAGTCACCTCTGGGTCACCCTCACCTCATTTCCTCCGCTCTGCCTCCCTGCTGTGGGGGGGGGGCACAATGGGCCAGACAGGTGGAGGAGAATAGAAAGGGAGAGCTTTGCACAAGTCATTCTGTTACATGTCAAGTTTATGTGTGTGTGTGTGTGTGTGTGTGTGTGTGTGCGCAAGTCCTGTAGGTTTGAGGTGATCACATGGGGGCTCGGATAACTAAAGGGAGGGTTGAAACAAATGAAGGACATCAAAGCAAAAGATGACAGATGGCATTTGGCTTTGGAAGTGGTGGAAAATGGTGTGTGCATATGGACAGTCAACTGTATACGTACATGACTGAGTGTAAAACAGCTCAATGCAGATGGTCAATATGTTTCTTTTTCCAGTCCTGCACCTTGTAGACCGCCTTATCTTGATGCTAGTTAATCAGCAGGATTGACACTACTGGAAATCATTGGGGAGTAATTGTATTGAGGATTTGGGAGTGCAAGGAATTGAAAAATGAGTCAGTTTGTTGGTCAATATGAGAAGATCCTCCCCTTTTTATAGCATGCAGCTCCTTCTGTCCTTCCCACTGCTGCTGAAACGAAGGCTTTTTCTTCTTTTTTGTGGCTTATTGCCTTTATTGGACAGTGACAGCTGAAGAGAGACAGTAAAGAGGGGAGAGAGAGAGAGAGAGAGTGTATGACATGCAGCAAAGGGCCCGGGCTGGAGCTGAACCCGGGCTGCTGCGGGAAGGACTCAGCGTTGACACATGGTGCACATGCTCCACCAGGTCGCCCGAAATGAAGGCTTTTATATGCATGCAGGATAAGAGAGGGAGTCTTTGCTCTTTAGAATGGTAATTTGCTTTTTTGTTACCTAAATGAAAGCTAGCGAAATTAATTTGTTGCTGGATGTGTAAATCAAATTGTGTATGGAATAAAAGACAATGCTGATCTAAAGGCCTATTCAGTCCCCGCTCATGGAAATCCTGGCCCTGAAAATTGCATTAATAAGCTGATCACGCAGTATTTTTGCACCTGTGTAATCCCCTTTGTGGTGCTTAAAGGCACAGCGGGAGGGGGGTGCTGGGATGGGTGGAGGGAATCAAGGTGTGTGAGATGGATCTTGCAGTGGATTTCATTGTCCTATTGTCTATATGCATCTGCTTGCATGTGTGTGTGTGTGTGTGTGTGTGTGTGTGTGCATGTGCCAGCATCCATTTTTAATGTTTATGTCTTTTGTGTGTTCCCTCATTCAGCAGTCAGGGGAGTCTTATTTCTCCATGTTTGAGTCGTGACCATCATTGTTTGCCCTTCCCTGGTGACACTGAGCTTTTGTGATTCAAGTAGCAGACATCGTGACTAGTGGGGCTACTGTGTGGGAGGATGGAGGCCAGGAATGTCATGTCTGCTCGCCACCACAGAGTCTAATGAAGTCAATTAGGCATATGCTACTGGTGAAACAGGGAGGCAGGGGTCAAAAGATCCAGGCCCAGTCATACAATAACATGAATGAAGAAAAGGGAAGTTTTCTGAAGAAGGACAGCTTTCTTTGCACATTTGTGGAAGCCTTTTTTTTTTTACTGCCACCCTGCTTGCCATCTTTACTCCTTCATGTCTGCCTCTCCATTTGCCTGTACCCACTTACTTTGACTTTAACAGATGAGCTTCTTATTTCCTGTCATCTTTTGTTGGTGATGAAGATGCCACTTACACAAGTATCCACAGATTTGTCTCACCGGCTGCAGAAACCGCTCATCGTCAAGCGACGCTCCTCTCCGCCACCAAACTGTATTAATCAGCAGGTATAAAAAGCATTCAGTGGAGCGAGAGCAGCGTGAGCAACAGTTGGAGCTAACGCACGAGGCCTCTGTGTGCGTGTGAATCGGCTCAGAGTAGCTGACCAGTTGCTGGCAGAGTTGGAGTGCGAGGAGTGGCTTTAGCTGGAACCCGATCATCCTGAACTTTGCCATTCTGATCTCTCTTTTCACTCAGCCGATCAAATTCAGTGATGGCCAGCTGGTCCTCTCTCGCTCCTTCAGCCCCCTCCGTTTCTTATCAGGCAGCATTACAGACACCTATCTTTCTAATGGGGCCTTTGAAGAGCCCCCCCCCCCCCGGCTGCTTTTAGGATTTGGAGCATGATGCAAATCATTGATTTTTTTTTTCCCCTTCCCTCTTTTAAGAGCCCGCTATTGCATCTTTAGCCGAAGTGTGTGTGCACAGAGGCTATCAATCGCGTCCTGGTGTGATCAGAACATCGAGGTCGATAGGCGGGTTAATGAGCAGATTTTTGAACCGTGCCTCTCACCTAGCGGTTCGACAGGTGAGCCGCTGCCTTGGAACCAGAATGGCTGGAGACGGCTTCCTCCTCTCAAGGCTTCCCTCTCTCCACCCTCCTGCCCCGCCCTCCAATCCTCTATCCTCTTTTCTCTGGCACAAAGCTGCTCAGTTGTTCATGAATGTCAGCTCAGTGCTGCCAGCGCTCTCTATCTTTCCCTCCCTCTCCCTCAGTCTCTCAGCCTCGCTCTTCCTCCCTCACTCCTTATCTCCCTCCCTTAGTTCGCTTAGTGTGCAAAGGAAGAACGACTGCAAATGAGTTCCTTGAACCACAGGGACCCCAATAAATAAAACTGTCAGCCTGAGATGTCGAAAGAAAAAAAAAGAGGGAAGGAGCCAGAGGCACACTCTCACTGAATATTTCATCACCCACCACCACCACCACTCTGACACCCTACCCCCATCGCCCGCATCCCCCATCCCCCCTCACCATCCTTGCTCCCTCTCTCTCATGCCACCCCCCCTTTTTTCCTCCATCTCCTCTCCACCCCTCCTCCCCTTGCTGCCCCTTATCATATTCTCCCCCATCACTGCATAGCAACCAAAGCCTGCTAAACAAAATACCACCTTCTGGACCCCGACAACTAAAACAAAATGGTTGATGGTGCCTGCTCTGGGGTCAGTTGTTAAAGAGGAGCGGCGCTGGCATATTAAGCGGAACAGCTCTTTATCAACACCTGTATGCCACTGAATAGACTCTGTCATTGCCTGTGCAGTTTCTGTTGAGTATAATCACATGTGTGTGTTGTTTTCAGCCAACACACACCTTGTTCCTTCAGGCATGAGCTCCTCTTCTCTTTGCATACCACTGCTGCCGCATCAGAAAGAGAACAATGACTGGCTGGTTTCCTCTCTGTCTGCCTCTAACACGACAAAAGTGGGGCCCTCCACTCCCCTCGCCTTGCGTCTCTCATAACAAACCGCTACAGACCAGCCGTAAGAAGGCTCGCCCCTCTCGCAGGCTAATTTGAAGCCTGCCATGTGGTGTTGGGAGCTCAGTAGGAGTGCATGAATTTCATCTTGGTGGTTTTGAATAATCCACACTAGTCATTATAGGGTAATCAAGCCTCCTCTCTGTTTCTCCTGCTGTCACTCACTTTCTGCTTTCTTCTGTCACTTTCTCTCACATGTGCGGGTTAAAGCAAAGGTCTTGTTCAGACCTGACATTAAATGACGTCTTGGAAATGGATATGAACAGAGCTGGGACTGCTCTCAAACTACTGCAGTGTGAACACAATTGTGACCATATTTAGATTCTAATAGGTTGATTTGCCTCCTCCAAACAACTGTGACAAGGTGTAGAAGTACAGAATGGCCACCACTGTCCTCCCCTCTCGCTGTGTGACTGGGCACAAACGCACAATTTTTCTGTCCGGCCGCAGTTTCGCCACAGATATAATTAAATGTGAGCAGGGAAGTGAAATCCGATCAGTGGAGACAGATTCTGATGCCAGGTGTGAACTGTAACCTGTCTCAGCTGGATGTTGACACAGTCTGGTTGTATGTGGATCCAGGATCGGAGGCCTGAACTGTACCATAGACAAACAGATACTCTCTCAGGGGTGTTTTCCCCATCTTCCTCCCTCCCTTTAACTAAACACTGGCTTTATGGTCTCCCTCAGGGCCTCTGACTTTGTATGCATGTCTGTTGTGTGTGTGTGTGTGTTGTGGGTTGGCAAACTGCCGACTCATTTTCTTGACAGCTGTCAGTCATGACAGCCCCCCTCTTTTGTCTTTTCCCCCCACCCACTTTTGGGACTCTGCCTCCCCTTGAGGTCTCAAACAGACACACTCACACACATCTCGATTATCAGGTGACCTTTTGTACACAGAGTTTCCTACAGCCCTCTCAGGTAGCGCCCTGCCCTGCCCTGTTCTCCTCCTCACTTCACACCCCACCCTGCTGAGTATATTGTCTTAGCACAACGGGGTAATCATGGTGGGTGTGGACTTGAATATCAACAAGCATTAGTGGCTGAGTTTACACTCAGAAAAGGTTGAGTTTCTGTTTACCCTGCAGCATCCTGTATGCTGATTTGCGCCGCTTTAGCTGATTATTTACATGTGAAAATGCAGCCATCGGATCATCCCAGCCCCCTCGTCTTTTCACCTGCCTCTCCCCTCCCTCCATCCTCCTTTCCACACCATGTCAATACCAATGTGCAAAAGGTCACCCTGGCAACAGAGAGGCAGCGGTCGATATAGAAATAAATAAGCAGAAGAAAAGAGAGAGAAGTGATGGAGGGCAGAGTCTGGTGATTCACAGGGTTAACTACAGGCCAGCATCTCACAAGCACACTCCAAAGGCTGCGGGGTCTGGGGGGAGCGAGGTCTCTGCTCTCTTTTGCTGTCTTTGTATGTATGTCTCTATTACTTGTCTTCTCTGCTTTGTCATTATTCTTTCAGTCCATGTCCCGTCCTCTTTGTGCTCTCTCCTCCCCTCGTGTAGCTTTTCGGTGCTGCGCCTCTCTTCCTGTTCCCCCTCTCTGGGGACTGAAAGCACACAGGCTGTAGGGGTTGTTGAAACCTTTTTGGACAGAGGCTTCACTTTGTATTTGCCAGCGCTGCTTGTTGCTGTTTGCTTCTATTCGGGGAGAACCTGAGATGTCATTACTGCTGAGTCCTCAAACCCAAAGAAGCTTTCTGACCCCCGAATGACTCTCACTAGGAAATGCACACACGCACCTACACACTTGCACAGACTTCTGCAGTGAGTGGCAATGCACAGCAACGGAGCCGCAGGCATGCAGGAAAGGGACAAGAGAACTTTTGTTGTTTGGTGTGAATCCTCCAGCCAAGTCGTGACAACCCCGCTATCCAGTGTGTATTTGTGTGTGTCCATCCGGGCCACGGGTGGGTCAGTGGAGGCCTCCACACTTGGCTCCTGTTAGCTGTTGCCAGAGCTCCAAAAATGGGCAGCCCTTCCAGATCCGCCGCGGACAATCGGCCATTCTGTGTTTGAGAGGCAGGCGGGGAGTATTTCCTGGACGTGGGACTGATTTTTCAGGCCCTGGGCCAGACAGAAGGGTGGCCTCTGTCTCTGAGCTGAATGACACTGCTGACTAAGAAGGGACTGAGGGGCAGTGGGAGGCGAGCGAGAGTGGGCTCTATTTGTGTGTGCTCTCCAATAGGTCTCCTCATCCACCACTCCCCGGCAGATGTAAATGGGCCAGTGTTACAGAATAGCGATTGATTGCGTGATGGGTTAATGTGGTGTGCCTGTGTGTCTATGAGGGGAGAGCTCAAAGCACTGTTGTGTGCGTTCTAACTGCCATCCGTGGTGCAGACTGTTCACTTACGAAGGAGGAAGTCAATATGCATGTAGGAGTTTTCCTCTTTGTGAAACACTTTCAGTACATAATCTTGATGCAGAAGTTTGCAAATATAACTGCACCAATAAACCGTGTGTATATTGCTCGTTTTGTTAGATTTGGCATCGCTGTGTGACGTTTCTTTGTACAAGTGTGTAAATTTAATGACTCGAACTGTGTTTTTTCTGCCTGCAGGTCAGTGACTTCCTGTCCGGCCGCTCCCCTCTTACTCTTGCACTGCGTGTCGGTGATCACATGATGTTCGTCCAGCTCCAGCTGGCGGCGCAGCAGTCCGGCGGTCCCCAGCTCCAGCACAGACACCTCATCACCCGGGGCAATGCAGAGACTGCGATGGGACAGCCCACGGGGCAGCCCCGCGTTCCCCACCCTCACCCGCACTCCCACCACCACCCGCATCATCCACACAGTCACCCCACCTCCCACCTGTCCCAGCCTCACCTGGTCCCTTCCTCCCCCTCCTCCCCGGGCTCCCCTTCCTTCCCCCTGTCCTCCACGCACCACCAGCCGCTCCCTCCCATGTATCACCAGTCGCCCTCCTCCGCTCACTGTAGCCCCCCTACTCCTCCCCCTCCGCCCCACTCCCCCCGCCCGACCCACGTCCCTGGAAGTCTTTTCCGCTCTCCAGCCCATCACCATCACCACCATCACCACTACCACCAGCCTTCCTCAGGCCAACCCAGCCACGACATCGGCCAGGCCAGCCCTGTAGCCCCGGTCCTCTGCCCTGAGGTAAGCCTCAAACATTTGCTAGCAGTCCATTTGTTTATGCTTTTGCACCACTGTTTTAGCTTTGTCATCAGCCTTAGACAAGCATGCATCTAAAATATTATCTCTTGATAATGTTGCAGCTATGAGTAACGTGTTAGATGGTGGTAAAATAGTTCACATAACTGATGTCACCAAAGGCACTTGGCCTTCTCATGAATGAACAATGGCAGGGATGGGTTATGACCGCTTGACCCGAGTGCATTGCACAACTAAATCAACCTCAATTAAATTGATTAGATTAGTGGGATATCCCAGCAGCATGAGGGCGAACCCGTGGTTTACTCAGGTCTGGAGAAGGTTTCCATGTGATGTGTGCATGCTTCCAAACCACAGTGCACTTAGTCATCTCTGGAGTGCAGCCTGCTTCCCAACACATACAAACAGGCCAACACACACACACACACATAAAGGAGGACAGGCACAGCATCCATATGACCTCATCCTGCCCACTGAGGCTTATGGGGAAAAGGGGGGAAGATAAAGAGCTTGAGAGGAAAAGATTCAAAGAGTGGCAGATTTAATGAATCAGAGGTGGTTTTTCATGTGAAGACTGATCATTAACCTCAGCGTCGTCAGCCATTTATCGTCAACCTTTACAACCATTTATTTAACTTCGGATAACTCTAAAAACAGCTGCACACACATGCACAAGCACGCTTGCTTGCCTCCACCAACCAAATTTGCTGTTTATACTTTCCCTACCTCCCTGAGCTCCAGCCTATGGAAAGTGAATAAGAACCAGATGTCAGCGGACTATGTGGGAGAGATGGTTCACAACAAGAAAAACAGAGAGACGGGCCAGTTTAGTGCGGGGAAAGCGGAAATGGCTATTCCTCATCAGGCTTTCCATAGCCTAACACACATACACAGACTTGCACGCAAACACGGAGACCTTTGCCTGGGTTTCGATTTCACTTTCAGATGTCAGATGAGTGATCCAAGTTAAGGTGAATGTGGAGAATCAAGATACCCTGGCTGTTTTGGGGCTATAGTATGGCAGAAAAAATAGGTATCCTGCTGTCTTATAACCATCAACCTTTACTGCATAGGTTACTTACATAGTGCAAATAGTATTTACAACACCCTGAAGTAAAGGTCACATACAGACCTCAGGACAGAACTTACATTATATACCGTATATATAAGGGATAAAGGTCAGAACATGACTTCAACATTTCACAGCTCACAAGTTATGCATGAATGTCATGTGATTTGTGTATGTTAACGGGATGTGAACTTGGAATTTTTCCTCTTACAGATTGTGTACAGATGTGTTCTTTTTGCACTGTTTTACCATATGCCGAAGCTTCAATTCATGCTATATACTGTTTTCCCCTCCAGGCTAACTGCAGCACCAACAGCCCCACAAGTGGCACCAGTCCCTCAACACGCTCCCGTAAACCTGGCGCCATCATTGAGAGCTTTGTCAACCACGCTCCCGGAGTCTTCTCAGGGACCTTTTCAGGTGAGAGGACACTGAGCTGCCATTAAGGTTTATTGCTGCTCTAAGCAATGCCCGTGCACACAGTGAGATCCAGCTGAAAGCCTCTTTTATGAGAACTTGCATGCTTCACAAAAAATACCCAGATAATTAAACACAGGTTTCTCTGTCTGGTCTCGGGGTCTGTTGCGAGCATGTGTGTGTAGGAATGGCCTTACATGCTTTCGCTCTTCTGCTGTTTGATGAAAACTCAATAGACGACTTTTTCTTGCTCCCTCTCAGGCACTTTGCACCCTAACTGCCAGGACAGCAACGGGCGTCCCAGACGAGATATTGGTACCATCCTGCAGATCCTCAACGACCTCCTGAGCGCCACACGCCACTACCAGGGCATGCCCCCCTCCCTCACCCAGCTCCGCTACCAGACCCAGTGTGGTTCACCCTCCTCCCCGTCCCCCTCGCCGCCTCCTTCGCCCCCAGTTGCTGGCATGACGGGTCTTTCTGCCAAAGCTACCTCTGTGCCCGCCAGCAGCCCTAGCAGCCCTCCGCCGACTCTTCACCCGCTGGTGCAGTGCCAGAGCCAGATCCGCATGTGCAAACCCCCTGGTGAGTGACTCTACACCGCACTCCCTCTGCTCATGCAAGCATGCCATGAACACAAACAGAAAGACTCACACACATACACACCCACTCACACACACACACACACATTAAGTCATTGTGCATCCCTTGAAGCAGATGTTCTGGGAGTTGCCACAGCTTTGGAGGAGTGTGCCTGTGTGTTTGTGTGTTTTCATGAGTGTGTGTGCGTGAAATGACTGCAGTCTAGAACCTGTCATCTGGCTCCTCCACTCTTACATTTAAACCAAGTGAAAAATTCATCGTCATCTTTGTCTTTTCTGTGTTTATTCTCACGGCGCATCAGGGCTGGCGATCAGTTCTGTTGGGACGGTTTTGCATCGTTGTCTTGTTCAAGCACATATTTTCATCTTTAAAATCAAGAACAGAAAAGTCAGATTACAGAACAAAAACAGTTGTGCATGTGTCTCTCCTGGGTTTTGAGGCAGAGGAGAAGAGGAAGAGATGGGAGGAGGAGGAGGAGGAGGGGGGGGGGGGGTCTCCTTAGTAATGCAACACAAGCTTTTCCAGACCTGTTCAGTCAGGCTTCACTTGTCAGGCAGCAGAGTTGGCTTTGTTTTTGTGCGGCAAGGAGATAGGTTTACCCCTTGAAGCTTGGGCTGGGCTATGTTTAGATTAGATTAGGCTTTGGGTGGTTTAACCTCCCTCTTAAAGAGGAGCTGCAGCTGGGGCATGTATGGACTGGGGCCGGACAAACCACGACATACCCATGCCCAAGGGCTGGGCCAGGGCAGGTGCTGGAGTTCAGATGATACCGTTGAGGGACTGGGGTTGAGTGTTTTGAAACCTCCTCTCCGTGCAGAGACACAGGATGTTGAGTGTCAGACAGATGTCCAGAACAGATAACATTCAGTCAATGTTGTAAGGTTAGACTGGCTGTGCTGAGAGAAACAGCATTGTCCTCTGCTGCCTCCTTATCTCCCGTGGAGGAAATCGAGCCAGTCTTTGGTGAGCTGCTGGTAAATTTTGTTGAATAGTCTGGTAGGAAGGGTCCTGGAGCACAGTGATTAATGTTTAATGTTTTCTTTTGTTTGAGAAAGCAAGAGCATACATTTGTATTGTCGCACTCTGGCTTTGCCCCCTGTTTCGTGACCTTCTGTTGCGAGCTGAATGGCGAGTTTCAGTTGTAGCAACTGAACACAGATTGACTGGGAATGTCCAGTATTTCTTTGCGTCACCCTGGGCGCCCTTACAAGTGTTCACTGAACAGTTGGAATAACACTGGCTTATTTTCCTAACTCAGGGAAGACCTTTCCTTCACTGCCCCCACCTACATGTCCCCCCCCCCCCCCCGCCCCCTCCTCTCCCACTATTGTCATCTCTTTTCGTCTGCACTCAGCAGCCCACGCCGCTGTTTCCCCCATTTGCTGTCCAGAAGCAGCCCCGTCTGTAAAATCCATCTCTCCGTCTTCCTCCCTCTCTTTCCATGTCTGTGTTGTGCATCAATACATTGTCTGTGTTCATTTGGCCTTTAAATAGATAGATTTATTCCGAAAAGCAGCTCTGAAAAGAATTTGCTTTGTGAAGTAGAGAGCCGTGAGAGGAGGACGCGGAAGAGGGGGGTTGTTAAAACCACAACACTAAGCCTCCATTCATCATATGGGTGTTTATATCCTGTCCGTCAGTCTACCAACTGCCCACTGATTAACCAAAGGCAAAGTAAAAACAAAGAGAATGGATGAAAGAGTCGCCTGTCTTGTGTCCTTTTCCGACTTTTCCGACTTCCTGCTCACAATCGGCACTTCCAGAAAGCGGCGTTAATGTGTAACCCGTCCTGACCAAGCACAGTTCGCCTGGCCGAGACAACAAATGTGCTGGTGTGTTTGCGCAGACAGAGGCTGCGTGCCTGCTTGTATCCCGTTCCACATGGTGTCCTAAGGAAGCCGATGACTAAGCGCTCTCAGGCAGTCTTATCAGTCGACACCTGATGGAAGACTTACTGGACTTAACACCGCGGCTTAACGCTGCTTCACAGAAACCTGCCTTCATTCAGCTACAGGAATAACCCGCACTTCCCATCTGCCAGAATGTGTGTGTGCAGTCGCACTCTGGGTTGAAACAGCCTCTTGAAAATGTCACATAGCTTGGCTGTCTCCGGAGAGCCTTTACCCTTTCCACTGCAAGTTCATGTGCGAGAGTGAGAAGACAAGCGTAAATAAAAAGCCCGAGCATGCACACATGCGTGCACACACTCGACCACAAATGCCTGGTTAAAGACTTGGGCGACTAGCTTGGTTTCAAGGCTTTGCAGCGTAGTATTGCTGAGTGTGGGGATTTGTCAGCCCAGGACTTGTGTTTGAATTGAACAGGAGGGCTTTGGGATGGCCTGGCAGGCTGATTGTTAGCTAAATTCCTTTACTGAGTAGGGTGGACCTCCCCGGCACCCCCCTCCAGCCCTTCGGCCCCCTGACTGGCCGAAGCTATTGTGCGGGGGCCAGGGACAGGGGCTGCATACAGGGCACCAGGCTGAGCCATTGTGGGGCAGAGGAGGGGAGGGCTGTGGGATTATAGGCCTGCCTTTTAGTCCCACTCTTACTGCAGCTGCCTTAGTTCAACACAGACCCACAGAGAGGGGCAAAGCAGGGGCAAAGTTAGCTCTGAAAGCTTCTCCAGCACCCCCTTCCTCCCTTGTGTGCCTTCCGCATCCCTTCACCCCCTCCCGTCCCCTTTCGATTTGTCAGGTCATGTTAGCTTCGTGCTGGCTGGGACTGGGCAAGCCAAAGGAGGGAGGGAGGGAGGGAGGGAGGGAGGGAGGGAGGGAGGGCGCCAGAGAGGGACACACAGAACGATCCTTCGCCCATAGCCTCATTGAGTCCCGTATTTAAGCCCTGACATGCTCGTCCGAGGCACCTCACATTATCCACGGTCAGGCTTTGCTCCTCTGTCGTCACACACGGGGGTTTGGTGCGACGCACGTGTACCGGCAGCTCAACGAACGCCACGCAGCACGGCACAGAGCTATCTAGCAAAGCCAGCCAAGCACATCAGGTGCCCTTTCATTGTCGACAAGGAGAGCGAGAGGGAGAGAGAGAATGCAAATGAAGTCTAAAAGTCATTGAAGAGCTTGTGTCCCTGCAGGGCTGTCAATGCCCTTTCACTGGCTGTCAAAATGCTCATTTTAGCTCTAATTTGATTGGCTGCTTCAGTGCGTGATTGATTAGTTGGACTCGTTTTCTGGCGTTGAACGTGACAGTGCTTTTTTTCGTGTAGGTCAGGTTTCCCAGATTTATGGCTGACGCATGCCTCGTCATGGAGCTGTTTACCTGTTGACATCAAGCCACTGGTCCTGAATGCTTGACTTTTATGGGACATGCTTCATGTTCGGTGGTAAATTGGTAATATTTCCTAATATTTTGGGGAAATTTTGAACCTGTAATACCAATGAAAACCTAATATTTCGATGAATTTTGCCCATATTATTAACCCACAGACTGAAAAGGAGTCGCACTAGAGGAAACCCAGGCTGACTTTGCTGCAATGTGATTTTCTTTCCTCTTCCTCCTCTCTTTCTCGCTGTCCACCCCTCCCTCTTTCCCCTGGTTCCCTGGATGCTGAGCAAACACAATGTTCTCTCTGCAAGATCACAAGACTTATCAAGGCAAACAAACAAACAACAGCACTAAGACAACTGCAAATGAAGGCCAATCTTTATACAATCAATAAAAGGAGAAGCTCCTTTAATCTCCCCGTGCGTCCTGCATGCTGCAGCCCTCCTCCCTTTCTCTCCACCTCCATCCTCTGCCTCTCCTCCTCCACCCACCCACTCCTCCCACCCTCCCGTGTGCTCCCTATCTCAGTCCTTGCTGTGTTGCTGGGCTGGGCTCAAAGGCAAGGAAAACTGACTGACGCATCGATTATTCATAGATCACCCCTTCTTTCTCTCTCCCTCTGTCTGTTTTGCTCCGGCTTTCTCTGCAGTGCTCGGTGTATTTACAGGGCCGGTGTCAAAGTCTTCAGAGGGGAGAGTTTGGGGATGGAAAAATGTGCTGCTCGGGATTGAGTTTTGGTGTGATTGACAGGCGGGGAAGTGGTAAAAAGAGAGAGGAGGAAAAGGAGACTGGCGTTAACTTCCTCTCTGTGCCCTTGACCCGTCTTCTCTTTGATAACTTCCACTGCACGTTTCTAAGAAAAGATCTCGTGTCGCCTCATCTGTCTTTTCTGTGTCACACGGGGCTGTGTATGAACATGGGTTCTCTCTCTCTCTCATTCATTCCCTGTGTCTCTTACCCACCCCTCTCTGGGTCCTCCAAGGTTATTGTGCTCACGTCAAACCCTCGTCTCTGCATCCAGGCTCCGGGCCAGCCCAAGTGTATCTGTGTGTGTGTGTGTGTGTGTGTGTGTGTGTGTGTGTGTGTGTGTATAGTCTGTCCTTCTTAGCCAGCCCTAATAATAGCCCTACTGTCATAAACATAGTCTGGAGATCCTTGTGGCCAGCTGTGTCCGGCCCAGCCGCCCAGGGCTCCGGTAGTGACGCTGGTGAATGGCCACACACACATACATACACACACACACACACTGTTTGGTGTAACTCCAAGCACATTCTCAGAGCTCTTGCCAGGCCAAAGGCCAAGACCTACAGCACCAGCAAACTGCCCTTTAAACTGTGTCTGTTTCTTCTTATATATTACTGAGCCTCCTTAGTAAATGTGCGTCTTTGAAAGGAGGATCATTATTGAGTGGTCTGCTATTGGTGAAACGAAGAAGGAATTTCAACTGAGACACTGGGAAATTGTACCAGACAAACAACAGATTTTGTAAGTAGGCATGTGTTGGCTTCGTGCCGTTTCATTGTGTACAGCCATATTTCGACACAGCCGAGGGGCGGTTTCGCTGTTGGCTTGTAAGAGCAGGGGAATAAGGAGAAGAGGGAGGACCAGAGGGGGAACAAAGCCTTGCGGCAGCGTATATGAATGTCACATGGAGCTGAGGCAGCGGAACAATGGCTCTAATGTAGGAGAACCCCCCTTTGGTATACCCCCTGTTCTCTCGAGATGACACGCTGCCCTCACGCCGAGCACACACAGCATCTGGATGCACGCTCACACGTTTGTATCAGGACAGAACGTATTGGCAGGAAGTGGAAAAACCCCAGTGTGTGTAACGTGAAGAAGTACTCCTTTCTGTTAACTTGCTGCCACTATTCGCATCCTCTCTGCTCCCAAAAAGCGGCATCAAGGCTGCTCTTGACGGCAGTTT
This sequence comes from Chaetodon auriga, assembly GCF_051107435.1. NCBI lineage: Eukaryota > Metazoa > Chordata > Actinopteri > Chaetodontiformes > Chaetodontidae > Chaetodon > Chaetodon auriga. Next base: position 22,742,845 of record NC_135076.1, read on the forward strand.
AGTTCTTTAGTATGCACTGCCAGACTGTGGTGAATATTTATAGCTGGAAAAAAGGCTCTGCACTGCTCGATCCGATAAGCAAATGAGGGAAAGAGGTAAATTAAGCCCACACAGAGTCCGGAATTCATTCCGATGGGGGGGAAGAGCAGAGAGGGCACAATCGATTCGGAAAACTGCCACCTACGGCTGATCCTTCACCCTCCACCCTCTTCCTCCGTCCTTTTTTTCTCCCCCTCGCCCCTGGGGGAGGAATTCCTTAACCCGCACTGCCACCCCCCTTCTCCTCTCCTCTCGCCTCCTGCTTCCCCTTCTTCACACTGCCCCACCTAGCTGTCTCTGGGGAGACGCGGGGCAAGAGCTGGAGGAGGGAGCAGTGGCGGGGAGGGGGTTCCTGTGTGTGTGAGGGGTGAAAGGGGTGGAAGCAGTCGGGGGAGTGAGAGAGAAGGGGGGGGGGGGGGGCAGGGGAGGTGGTTGGGTCAATGAGCTGAGAGTGGGAAGCTACAGCCATAATAAAGAAAAAAAAATAGCAGAAAAAAACCCAATCTCTTCCCTGTCTCTCTCTCCGCTTACAATTTCCATTCGCTTGCATTTTCTATTGAAAGCCAATAGCGTTGTCCTGGGCCCGAGATGGATGGCTGCACTAGAGCTAAGGTTTAATCAATAGGTCTTTTTAATTTGCCATCGATCCACGTTAAAAGCTACTGCGGCTGTTGCTGCTGTGGCTGTGTGTGTGTGCGTGCGTGCACCCTCCACTGTGTGCGGCTGTGTGTTTGCGCGCACGAGTCCGTGCATTGTGTGCGAATACATGACGTACTCGAGTGCGGACTCGAGTGTCTCCGTGTTTGTGTGTGTGTGTGTGTGTGTGTGTGTGTGTGTGTGTGTGTGTGTTCTGGTGTGCAGCACAGGCAGAGATGGCCGCTGTGCTTCAGTTTATTGACATTCTAGCCCATTATTTAATTATTTAATTCCCAGACAGATACTAATGGAGCTGGCTAATAGATTGCGGTTGCTTTCCTTTCCTTCCAAGCCCCCGAATATACGCATAAATTGAATTAGGCTGTACTCGGCCACTGTAGGAGAGCATTCACAGTGCAATGCAAGGCCTCTCCCTCGAGACTGTATTCTCCTATAGGCACATCAACAGCTAGAAATGCACTTAGGAGCACATCTAGTCACTGAGGCATGTCATCTGCAGTTACGTGTGCAGATATCACGGGCAGCTATCAGAGTGTGTCCTCTCCGGCTTGTGTCTGAATGTTGTTGGCCTTGCTTTTGGTTCTCAAGGAGATTCAGGTCTAAGAAGGTCTCCCCACACGGTGATAAGGGGATGAAATGGCACTGAGGGGGCTAATGATGCTCAGTGGGGGAGGTTAAGCTGCAAATTCCACATTGTGCACATGGTGTGTGTGTGTGTGTTTGTGTGTGTGCCAGAGCCAGTGGAATGATCCTAACGTGCCCTAGCATTATCATCAACCCTGTGCTGCTTTATCAGCTGCCTGCTAAACATACACACACCAAAGCACACAGACGTGTATCGACATCCTTCTCAGTGCGAGCTTATTTTGTAGCTCGTGTTAATTCTGCTCAGTCTAAATCAAGCAGTCAACGTACAAAGAGGAGCACCTCGCTGACCGTCTCTCTTTTCCTTCGTCCAGGTGATCGCATTCGTCAGACCGAGAACCGTGCAACCCGCTGCAAGGTGGAACGCCTGCAGCTGCTGATGCAGCAGAAGCGCCTGCGCAGGAAGGCCAGACGGGACCAGCGCGCCCCCTATCAGTGGCTGCCCAACCGGAAGGCCGGACGCAGCAACAGCAACAGCAGCATGTCCAGCGAGGGCTCCCTGGACCTGGACTTTGACGATTCAGTGTGGAAGCCCGACGTCAAGGCCGACTTGAAGTCCGAGTTCGTCATGGCCTGAACCGTCTGAACCCACATGCCGGGGGATAGATTCAAAGATGTGCAAAGCATTGCTTGGGATTTACTTAGAGGTGTATTTTGAGGGAGTGGCTTGGCAGGAGGTGACACAGAACTGCGCAAAGGTGTCTTGTGCAAAGAGGTGACTGGCGCCTGTCACGTGGAAAAAAAACAAGGCTCCCTGCAGACTTTAATCCCATTCTGTCATTCACAGATGACCTTGTGAAAAACAGCAACAATAGCAACAGAACTTTCTTTTGATGCTTGGATGTGGACAGGCAAGAACCGGACTTGGCAAGTGTAAAAGACTTTTTACGGCGTGATGACAGAGGCCGTACCTGAACGTGAGCATAGCAGAATTCAGTGGGTGGTGGTGGTGGTGGTGTTTTCAGATTTTGTTTTCTAAGATTTGTTTTTTAAAGCGCACTCTGGACAGCAATGAAGAGATCCACACTGGACTTACAACAGGACAGGAGCACCAGAGGCCTCAGTGTTTCCTAATCACAAGAATGGCAGAACTGCCGAACTGTGGATTATTCCAACGGGCATTCTTATCGATCTCAAAACTCACCAACCAGAGTCTAGTTTTTACCTGTTACGGGGTGGTTAAACTTTTTTTTTTTTTTCTTGCCATTTTGAAACATATTATTATATTTTGTAAACAAAAAAATATGTAGCATTGTTCACAAAGCATTCAGGTTTTCATATAACAGTTCAAAGTAGTTGTTGATTTGCACATTTTCTTGATTTATAACAGCTGGTCAAAGTGTGCAAGAAGGAGGAGGTGGGGCCTGAAATAGAATAAAAAAATGAATATGGAAGTATTGATATCAACCTCAGTGACATAAGGTATCGATAGGAATGATTAATGAATAAACAAAATGAATTAATATTAACAGAAAGTGCTTTAGAGGATTTTAAAATCTTTAAAATGTATATGGAAAAGAAAATCTATTTTTTATTTCTCTTCCTATCTGCTGTTTTCAAAAAACAGCAGCCCTCTGTGGCTTCAGTCAAGTCGTTGACTACGAACAAATACGTACATCCGTTCAATCATTCATTAGCTCATTCATGAATTATAGTCCAGCCACAACAAATGATCCGGAAAGATGAACTTCATCCAGCCCACCTTCACGTCTCAGACCTGAATGGACTTGTTGAGGGTTTGTATTAGTTTGTGTACATAAATGTGACAATTGGCAAAGGTTCATGAGGGTGTGTGTATGTCTGACTTTAGTGTAAATTGATTTAGGATATCCCACGTTTTTGTCAGAGTTGTCTTCTCCCAGATAACCCCTTAGTTTCTCAAAATCCTGGAGATCAGCTGCAGTGAATGCATGGGTCACTACTTTATATCACGACAGGATAAAACGTCAAATTCTAAGTTGGTTCCCGGCTCTAGGCCCATTTGACGTGTACCTTTACCACAAGTCCTCATAGTAATGGCTCTATTTTTTTATTGGCAAAGAGGGAGAAGAAGTGGGATCTGTATCCAGCATCATTATCTAGTGCCTCCACCAGTGCATCCATTGACATATCAGGTTAGGCCTTTCACAGTTCCGCTGCTACACATGGGGACTTCAGATGAAAAAAAGAAAAAAAAACAAAAAACAAAGGCGAGAGGGGAAAAAGTGACTTTTCTTTGCATGCAGAAGTGTGAATTACACTGATCTTTTTTCTATTGATGGAAGAAAAAAAAAAGAAACTGGTGCTGTGGGAATGAAGGTCAACAACATGCATGAATTTGTGAAGAAAATAAACAATGCTGCTTTCGTTGGTTAGGTTTTTGTAATTTTTACTTTTCAATGTTAGAACAACGGTGTCCTGCTAAAGTATTCACGACGCAAAACCAAAACAGATGAAGTTAAGTGTGGACTCGCGTCTTGCTCAGCACTGAACATTCCTGTTGTGTGACAATGAAGACGATGAGCAAAGAGCTACTGACTCTCTCTCTCTCTCTACTCCCCCGAATGCTGGTTTCACCCCCCATGACTCTCAAGGACCCAGACAGCCTAACGAACTGTTTAGCCACCTCCCCTCCTCCCGGCCCGAACGCCAACCGAGGCTCGCGTGGACGCACTCTCGCAGGGAACCAACAGACCAGCGGATTTATAGAACTGTCCGTCAAAAACTGACTCGAGAGAAGCACCTGGTCTGTCTCTTTATCTGTCTGTCTGTCTGATCGATCGACCACCCTACCACAATTGCACTCCCAGAGATTGCAGTGAGAGATTACCTTTTTGGTGAACCTCATCTTTTTTTTAAGTGGCCTTACCTTTCACTAAAAAAATGAGACACTTGGGGACAATGGGGGCGGGAATGTTTTATTCCTTTTTTGTTTTTTTTTTCTGGTTTTGAAACTTTCTGTGTGCATCGTTGTCGGACTTGTTGTCATCAAGGCGCCATTTTTGTCACTGAGGACACTGGGCATCTGTCGTTTAGTGCTTTTAGCTGGTGGAGTCTCTATTATGTCAAGGCTTCTGTGCCTTAAAAATGTTGCCCTTGCTGTGTCAGTGTCAGATTTAAGCTTGTTTCCATTGGTTGATAACACAGGACTGTAGTATCCGCTGCCACGAGAGTCGTAGATTTTAGGGGTAAAGCGTGTTTGAGTGAATCGGATACTATTCAGAAGTTGGTGTTGTTCCTCAAATACTAATCTTTGTCCCTTTTCTTCATTGTGTTGCCATGCTTGTTGGTCTCTGTTGTCCCAACCTCACATCCCTCTTAGCTCAGTCCTCCCACCAACAAGCTGCAAAAAGCTACAAATCTGTGTAACTTATGTTAACTGAGGAAGTTTACACCACAGTACTTAGATGGCAAGAAACAGCCCTGATTCAGAATAAGAAAGGTCCTCTGAGGACTCCAGACTACATGCACTTCCTGTTTCCTGGGATACAACATTATTAAAGGACAATTTATCCCCGGCCCCTCCCAAATTTTATTTAATTTCTTTTTTTTGTATATGTATGAACTATACTCTGTGTGTGCCTCACTTCTGTGTGAAACTCAAAAAGATGAAACAAAACAAAAAAGATGACAAAAGCATTACAGAGAGGATAAAAAACAGTATGTTGGTGGAATTCTGATCACGTCATTTAAGTTGCCTGTTCTTTCTTGTAGCCAACTATTGAAAATAACAGGATTCAAGAATACAATTTACAATGTTCTAGCTCTAGACCGGTGTAGCACATGTGTGACTGTATTAATTTATGAAACCAAAATGGTAACTGTGAATTATGTATTTCTTTGTGCATTTTTTTTTTAAAAGCGGGGGAGAAGGTTGTCGGGACACGGCAGCAGCTGATGCTCGTGTCCGAAAAAAGCGTTTTGTTTTTGGTGGAACATAATGGAAGCAAAAACACGTTTCCGGAAAAAGAAAAAAAATGAAAAAAACGAGAAAAAAAATGAGAAAAAAAAGAAAAAATATATGAATATATTTTTTTTTCTTAAGCAATACATTTCAGTGTGACTTGTGATAGAACATTTTCTTTTTTTAGGTAATAAATAAATAAAAAACAAAATGAGTACGTCAGGTTGTCTCCGCGAGTATTCATTACGAACACATTCAATAGCATTGAGTGAAAGCTGCTGTTCTAACATTTCATGTGAGAATCTATTTCACAAGGTCACATGATATGAAAAGCTAGAGGAGCTTTGCATTGATCAAATATTTCCTTACACAATATCAAAAGCTAATGTAATTGATGATTGGACTGAACCATCTCGGCTGGCAAAGGGGTGGACTAGGCCTGTAAGTGGATTACTATGGGCCTACTGTATAGAGGGGGCCCAGGTGGTCTTAGGGTTTTTAACAGTTTTTTGTTGGGAACTCAACGAGCTCAGTCAAAAATGGGTGATCTGATGCAGACTTTTTGCTCCTAATGCTACTTAAATGTTGAATCAAGTTGACTATTTTCATCAAAATTTCCTTCATTTTTCCCCACATGAGACATCTGCAGAGAATACTGATGTTCAGCTTCAGTTTCAACCAGCAACAGCAGTTTAGACTTTTGGTTAACCTGCAAAATGTTACAGAAAAGACCCAAGGGTTTGTGTGTGTGTGTGTGTGTGGGTGGGTGGGTAGAAGGAGGTTGAAAGGGGAGGGGAGGTGTTTCAGTGAGAGAGCCAACAGAAATGTTCTCCACATCTGTGAGCGCAGCCCGGCTCGAGATGAGACAGAATGTGGAAGTGGAGCGACAGATTGGAGAAGGAGAAGGAGCCTTGCCTCATGTGAAGCCCGCTTCCTGACACATGTTCTCGCAGCAAAAGGTGTTTTGAAGCAGCACTTGTAGCGCCCCGCTTTTGTATCCAGCGAGGCTGAGAACAGAGCTCGACTTGGAGCATCAAGAAATAGCTGAAAGAGGATTGAACATGAAAGGGCGAACCTACTGTATGTCAAAGCATGGCTCAGGCGGGGCGCCAATAACACGGCGTACACACTGAGAGAGGCTGCAGCGTAGCATGATGACAGACTGCCGCTCCCGCGCTGCATAGACTGTGCCGACAGACTGACATCTCTTAATAAGATCTGGCACATTCACCTCAGACACGTTTTGTTTGCTTTGTTGGGAAAAGATTTGTTCTTAAGGAAGCTGCAACTAAAGAAACTTTAATGAGACGCCTTGAAAGACTTTCACCTCTCAAGACAAATTTTTATTTATATATCGCAAAATCACAAATCTCAATTTTCAGGGCTTTACAATGTGTACAGCCTCTGTCTTTAAAACCCTGTTAAAACCCCTTTTAACAGGGAAATAAATGGAAGAAACCTCATGAAGACCAGAGCAGCAAAGTCACAGATTACAGCGGTCAGTGATCACTGGGATCCCTGGGATCTGAGCCAGACAACCTCCTCTCCACATTGGAAACCTGGAGGAGAAGCAGCAACATGAAGATCGTAGGTATGGTTTTATGTAAGAAAAATACAAATTTATTGTAAAACCTAAGTCAAGAGTATGGATCCAGGAGGATGCTGAGCTGCCCTGGATAATCTGAGACTTAACACAAAAATTGCTGCTGATTCCACACCAAGAAGCCATGTGTTCATGCCAGACAGGCCAGATGCCTCCTCTTGTTTACACCTCATCCTGATAATGGCCAAGGACTCCAAATATGTCCCCCAGCCTTTTCTCATGGCTGGCCTCCCTGGTAATGATTCTGGTAATGAAAGCCTCCTACACAGTGTCCTTCCACGCATCAGCAAACGCTCCGTCCGTGGCCTGTGGTGCACGCAGGGGCAGCAAAGTTTGATAAGGGAAGCCTGATGAAAGGGGGGAATATCGATGAGAGCTCGTTCATTGATCAGCCGGTGGTCATGCATTTCCCTGAAACCACAGGGAGAGATAGAAGAGAGGGCTAAATATGGAGCAAAGTAAGCTATTTTATCAGCATGCATCCCACTAAGATAAACCCAAACTCTCTCAGGTTAATTCAACATCTGTCACTTTGTTATTCGGCTCCTGATAGCAGTCAACGCCTTTATTTTTAACTCTGAAAGCATATCTGCAGTGGAATCTCAGCACAGATATGGACTGAAATGGGAACACAGATTGGGATTTATGTAGAAAAAACTTTTTATTATACAAACAGAACCACTATTTCTGACTTCTCATAGAATTTTCTGACAAAAAGGAAACGACAGAATATGAAAAGGCTCATCCTTTAAGCGTGGTTGTGATTTTCTTTTTGCTTGATGTATGAAATCTGAAAACCGAAAGCAAAAAATGGCCAAAAATAAAGGAGAAAAAAACATTATAAATCCTGTTTGATGAGCTGGGCTCTCCTCCAGGTGTCAGTTATGTGAGACTAAACAAAAGAAACCACAAGTGAGAATGCTGACACATATTTACAGCGAACACTGCAGGTGTACCCAACAGACTCCTCTTCTGCTGATTGTGATTCTCTGCTTTTTGACTGTTTACTGCTTTACTGGATGTAACATGAGCAAGAGGTGCAGCGGCGCACTGCTAAATTCTCAAAGCTTCCAGTCATACTGCAACTATCGGGAGCCTCTTCTGAGAAGTCACTGCATATTTCTGACTGCATCTGTCTGTCAGCCTCCACACGAATCTGCTGCTTTCTGCAAGCTTGCTGTCTGTGGATGTAACTGTCTTTAGAGAAGAAACAGAGAGAGTGTGAGAGAGACAGAGGCAGACAGACAGAGGAGAGAGAGGCTCAGCTGCCACCACAAACTGAAACCCTGTGGCTCTGGGATCGAGAGGAGTTCCGCAGAGTTGGGGTTTCACACGTTGTTGTGTGATCTAAGATAAGACACACTCAGCTGTATCCTCCCTTCACTTGAAAACACACACATACATACAGGCACACAAGAGCATAACGGAAAATATTCCAGGATGTCACGCTGCACGAAAGCGAGCATCGTACACGCTCTCTGTAATAATGAAAGTTCATTGCATGTGTGCGGATCTGCCTTTGTATGAGCTGCATGTGTTGTGTGCATGAACTCGCATACGTTGGCTCAAAACCACTGAGTGATAATCGAGGTATTTTTTTTGAGAGACGTAGAAAAATGGAAGGATGTTTTTACAGTAAAAATGTGTTTTCCCCACACGTCTGAAAATCACAGTCCCACCACAGATTACCTTTAAAGAGAAACCCTCTGTTTCATGTCAGTGTACCATTTGCTAATTTAGTGAAACGCCTGAAGATTTTAAAGAAATGGTTTGACATTTTGTGAAATGCTGTCGTTCGCTTTCGTGCTTGCATGTTGTTGCCCGCACACAGTTCAATTTAGCACAAAGACTGGAAAAAGCTCGCCTGATTCTGTCCAAAAGTGACAAAATATGTCTCCTTTTAGCTCTAAATTTCACCAGTGAACACGTTATATTGCACTTATTTTATCTGTACAACAAACAAGCATCAAAGCTAAGCAGGCTAGCTTCTGTCACTTGTCTAATCTAATCCTCTGCAAGAGACCAAGCATGCATATTTCTCAAAATATGAGACTGTTCCTTTAAGAAATGTCTTTTAATTATGTTTCTTTGCCATACAATAAGTGTAACACAGATTTGACCTGAACAAAAGGATTTCAAGGCTAAAAACATGCATCCATTCGGTCTTCGGTGTACATTAAGTACATGCTTTTATCATTTTACATAAGGACAACAAACAACCTCTTTGCTCTAATGAAAGCCCCATCTGCACAAGAGTAATGAAGCAGACACACTGAAGATGCATTTTCTTCAGATCAGGGCATAAACACGAGAGCTCGGCCTCACAGCCTCCTCCTCTGTAAGACCCAGGGCTGTTCGCATGGTCAGCAGGGACCTTGTTGTCTTTTGTCTATTTTTGTTTGTTCCCTGCACAGTTGAAAGAGAAGAATGGCTTTCTGTTTGAAACATTACCTGATGGATATTTATGCAGCTGCGAGGCTGTGAAGAGAAGCTTTGATATCTTTTTCAGGCTCCCCACACACACAAACATACACACAATTCCTCTGTGAAACCCTCATTTGGCCACTGCAGGACCGAGCGAGCGCACACATGCACGCATTGCACTCGAAGGTGTTCAGCTGTCTATCCCCATCAGTGTGGAGCCGACCTCGGTGTTTGACCCCGTGACCCGGGGGGAAATGGCACAGAGGTCACGGTTAAAATAAACCCTGGAAACTGGGTAAACAGGATGTGTACACCCACCCAGACATATGGCACTCACTGATCAAACACCAATGAGCCGGGAGAGAAAGGAGTGGAAATCATCTCTGCGGAGTCTACGAGCGATCGGGACTTGTTCAAACCTCCTGTACTGTAATATAAATGGATCAAGCTGCTTAGCAACAGAACCGGCTTCCCGGAGCTCAGAGAGCGTTCTCTCATCGAATGTACAGTAATTTATTTTAAGACAAACACTTCTGAGTGTGAACTGTAAATGTCAAGGCACTGCATACAGTTAGTGGAGTTCCTTGTCACCAATCACACGATGTGCTGATAAAGAAATGGTTCAAAATAATCCGTCACTTACCAGGCGTGTTCTGTGACTTGCATTGCTGCCTCTGTTCATGTTCGGACGACTAGTATGTCTGCATATTTCTAATAATAAAAAAAAGCTTACACACTGGAAATCTTGCACTCGCATGGCCAAATGAGTGCCAGTCTTGATATTTTTGGTTTCAGTCCTGGAAGCTGGCAGATGTAAGTATGTTACCATTCAACGCAATAAGGTCGGCTTGATAATCAGACTGAGCTGCCACGTTGGTTCACTTCATTCATGCATCCAGACACTGTGTTTACGTTTGCTGATTTCTTGTATATTCTTGGCATTTCTGGGTACTTTGTTTAGTTTTGCGCTAAACAGTCAGAAGCGCTTGACGTATCCTCGCGAGGACGTCGTCATAAGTTGATGTGAAGACATGTGGCAGGTTGCTTTTTGTGTTTGAAACAGAAAAGTATTTCGATACTGCTGGGGAGCTCTCAAACTTTCTGCCATCCACACGTAGTCCTCTGCACTGTGAGTTGCTGTTGCTCACAGATTTAGCACTCAGGAGGTTTCTGGCAACTGTCATATGTCAAATGTTCTTTTTGTTGGTGTCCTCCACCTCTCTCGCTCTCTCTCGCTCTCTCTCGCTCTCTCTCGCTCTCTCTCTCTTTTCTCTGAGAAGAAGATCAGGTACCCTTCAGCAGTTGCTCCAGTGACCTTTAACAGCTGTGGGGGTGAAATTGGCTGAGTTTCCTCCACCTCATCCCAGTTCTCTCACTCTGTCTTTATCTCTCGTGTGTGAATGCAATGTCCTGAATCACAGAGCTGCCACATCGCAAATTTGCAATCTTTGCAAGTTGGCACCAGCTGTGTTTTTCAGCCTTGGAGCTTTGAATGTAAGTTGCCTGATAGACACTTAAGCAGCGCAGCCGTCAGGCAATGGCACGTCTTTTTCTGTTAATCTTGCCTTCCTGCCTCTGTAGCAACATGACACACAGCATATCTCAGCATAAAAGAGCCCTGACAATACAATCATTAACCTTGTCCAATATATAATTACACAGTACAGCCTGATATGGCAGCTAACAGCAACCCCGGGCTGTTAATCCTGAACTGGCGTGGACAGTCCAATGTGAACAAAGTGCAAACCTGGTCTCAAATATAACATGGAACAGTTTAGGGTCTCTAGAGGCTTGCGTACAGTAGATACTCAGGCTTGATGCCTAATTAGGCCTGCGTCTGAGTTAATTGTGAGAGGTGTAGTGTTGCTGCTCCGTGCTGACCATGCTTCCTGTACAAACGATGTGATTTCTCGTGCTAAGCACTCAATGAAAAGGGCAGGCCAGCGGTTTGGATGCCCTCCAACAGGTATTCAGCCAGAGCAGGCCCAGCGTGGCGTGAGGGCGGGAGGGAGGGAGGCAGGGGTGAGATGAAAGAATGAGTGCAAGGCAGATAAATGCACATTTTTGCATCTTTCTCCCCGCCACGCCTGCTAACCTCCCCGATCCCTCCCGCTCCACTTACTCAGCTCCCCTTCCATCCATCCACCCTTGGCCCCCCATAAGTGAATGTGGCGCTGTGAGTTATGGAATGGCTTTACAGTGTGCTGAAACAGCTGAGGTCATGGATACAGACAGAGTGCACGCAGACTCGTGCGCTGAATGTAAATGAGTTGGCCTCTCTGCAGCCGGGAGCTGAGCCGAGCCCTGCGTGATCCGGTCTGCTCCTCCCTCCGAGACTCCAGGCGGGGCAGGGATCCTGCTAATCAGCTCAAAGCATGCGGGACAGTAGTCAGCGCTAAGAAAGACAGAGATTCTTTTGAGGGAGCCGAGGCCCCAGCTCCTCTTAAACACAAAAACAGGAGCTCTTTATGACAGCTGGCTCTCTCTCGCTTGTCAGTCTTAAGGCTCTCTCAGTCTCTCCCCCTCTTTCTCGTTGCCTTGCAGAGCATATAGCGAGGAAACACCGGTTGTATGCGTGGGTTTAACATAGTTTCCACTGAGAAAAGGTGAATTTCAAACCTCTGAAAAGGAGAGACAAACTCAACTGCAAGAGGGACAGAAAAAAAAGGCGAGAGGAGGAGGAGGGGGAGGAGGAGGAGGAGGATGGCTCTGATAATGGCTGTTTGTTGAACTTGTTAGCAACAGAGAAATAGCTTGCTCTCATGCTGTGTAGTGCGGTGTGTAAAAGCCCCAGCATAATCAACATTAAGATCAAATAACAGACTCCAACCTAACCTAACCTGCTTTATGCTTCATCCTTTGTTCCACAGTCCCTTGAAATCCCATGTCAAGTAGCATCCACATTTACATTCCATTTAACCGTTAAGTGGAGATAATTGTGCGCAAATGGGTGAAGTTTCGAATGCCTGATAAGGAGCATGGCACAGGGCTGTGTGTGTGTGCATGTGTGTGTGTGTGTGTGTGTGTGTGTGTGTGTGCGCGCAGGGGCTTGTGCATGCACATGTGCACTGACTGTGTGTGTGGATGTCGTTAATGGTGTTTATTTGACTTTGGGGGAAGCCCTGTGCCCATTGTTCATAAAACCCCATATATGGTAATGTAAACACAGCGCTTCGTAACTCCTCTGGAGCGTGCACACAAAAATGAATGAACACAGGAAGACCCACTCCGGCAGGAAGTGGCAGCTGCTGCCATGGTAACAAACTGAAACCCGAAGCAGCGAGGGAGAGAGACTCGCCTTTCTCACTGTCTTGACGTCATTTCTAGTACACTACGGCTAAAAGGCAGCAGCTGCAGAGCACACGCAGAGCAAACAAAGATACAGGGAACTTTCGAATGCTTACAGAAAAATGATGAGAGACCCGGTAAGTATTTTGCTAGTGTCGGCCTTTCAAGAGAATCACTGCTCTGGAAAATCCCCATATGCTCACCACTATGGAGGAGAATGGTTTAAAAGCGGCACTGACAACATTATCAGTAATAATAGCATATTATCAAAAGTGTGACAGATGAATATGCAAATGTTTTCTGTGTTAATGCCAAATTAGCAATATGGTAGCAACACATTTTGAACCCGAGCAGTATCGCTTTTACAGCTTGGCGGCGTGTGAAACGAGCGCAGTTTTATTGTCAACACAACCCCTGGTTTAGTAAATCTGGGCTTCTCAGTTTTGTCTGAGAACGCAAACCAGTCTGATGCCAACAGGACTTTAGCGAAACGGTAGAGGGAATGTGGGAGCGATCAGATAATTTTGTGAAATTATGGCGCGTGGCTTCAGAGGACGAAATACAACGGAACAAAGCAATTATCACCACCAGCTGGAAGGGTGTTGAAGATGGTGCAAATTGGGAAATGGAGGAGGACTGCGAGCCTGCAAAAAAAAAAAAAAAAGAAAGAAAGAAATGCCAGAAGCACGCATGTCATGCTGTCAAATTTTTAGGTCATGGCTCAAATAGAGTATGTCATAGCCCATGATGCCTTCAGGGCTGAATCAGTTAACTCATTCCTTTAAGTGTCTCCACAGCAAAGCTTTATAGCAGAACTACCTATAAAATAGCTTTTCGTCCTTTTAATAAATATGCTTTGCTTCTATTAGTCACCCCGCTGACCCATTTTGCCAGTGGTGCGAGAAATATAAAACATCAAATACAAAACAGGAACATTTTAAGCCAACAAAGATGGCGTCCCGTTATCCGGGCAGGTGATTTGTTGTCAAAGAGAGAAGTGTCCTGGGCCAAGAAAACGACTCCCTCATGGCCCCGGCTCGTCTTTCCCTCGCCATTCTCCCCCTCGCCGCCTAATTAAAAACTGTGCGTCCATACAGATTTATCCAGCTCCGTCTCGACAACAGCCCCTCACTCATTAGCCGCAGCCTTATCCTTTGTAATTAGCTGTTGCTTCTTAATGCTGCTGCTGTATACTAGAATTGAGGTTTAAAGAAAGGGGGTCAGATTTCGTTCGGCCCTCAAGGCTAAATCCATAGACAACAAACCTCTTTCAAAAGGGGGTAGGGGAGGGAATACAAGTGTGCGTCTGTGTGTTGATGTGGGGGGGCTTATAATGAATAAGGCACGTGCAAGAGGATAGGGGGCTTAAGAGGAGGTGTGTATGCATGCAGATAGGGGAGGTGTCGGGGTAAAGCCTCAGCCCGGCGCCACCCACACTGAGCCTGTGTGGCGTGCGTGACGGGAGGCTCGGCTTCAGCTGCGAACATGTACACACACACACACACACACACACACACACACACACACCTATGAGGACAAACATCAGATTTTTTTTTTTGCTCTCCACCTTCTCGCCCCGCTCTGAGAGGCGAGGGACAGGTGCTGGTGCCTCATGGGTTTTAAGCTCCTCAGAAATGGTATTCCATTATAGCCCAGTGTCTGCGCAGACACACATACACACACACACACACACACACACACACACACAATGATGGGAACTCAGGGTTGTTATTCCATGTCTGTCAGCGGTTATGATTTATGATGGTAAATCTCTCAGAAGAGCCATACGTTGAAACATCTGTGTCCGAGGCAGTGAGCAGGATTCTGGGGTGTCAGCAGTTGCGTTGCCAAATCGAGGTTTGGCTGGAACCGTTTGACTCCGTCTGTTTGGTCACTACTGTTCAAGTTTGGAACATTCTTGTTGTATATGTACATTTGGATATATTATGTATAAATGTGAGGGTCAGCAAAACAAATACAAGCCAGGATGCAGCTATCAAAGAGATTTTCAGTGTTGTTTCTGGGAATTTTGGAGATTTTAGCAACCTTTAAAGTTCCTGTTTTAACAATTACATGCAAATTACATGTATTTTCTGGCTCAGTCTGGCTCTGACGGACGTTGCTTAAGTCCAGTATCTTCACATGTGACTGTTTGTAGGCTGAACATGTTAAATAAAAGTGAAAGGAAAGGATTTATCTCTAGAGTTAAACTGCTGGCAGTGTGCTTTACTGTTAGAAACGTCATTAGGAACACAGTGTGAGGAGATAAAAACTATACCTGAGCAGCAAAGTAAGTAAATATAACAAGAAAAAACATAAAATATTCCTCGACGAGTGGAGTTTAGACACATTTCCGGTAAGGTTTTAGAAGCCTGCTAAACAGCTAAATACAACAAATTCAATAACAAGTTGATGTTGTCGATATTCAGTGGTCTAATTCAGTGTATCAGCAACCATATCTCCCACAAAATATGATTATGAACGGCTCATTTCCTTCCAAAATATGTTTCGGGGGAAATGTAATTGCTGTCTAGATTACATTCAATGGCAATGCTTTTTCCCATCCAGGAAATAATGACTTATGTCTGATGCTGAGATCGGTGAGGACGGTCGGGCAGATAAATTCTTTTCTTTTCAAAAAAGAAAATTGAATGTTTATAAAAATGACAGTCATTACTCTTTTTCAGTGTTTAGCAAATATTAACATTATTTCTTAACCTTAAAGCAACAGCATGGGGTCACAAAGCCGAGTCTCTTCCGTTTGAAAACCCCCCGCTTTGTAATCAGTAAAGTACACAGTGGCTTTTTCACTATTTAATCTTGATCATGATCTTTTCCTAACCTTAACCAAGAGCTTTGACGTACCTAACAACATTAATCATGCTTTAGTTGAGAAAAACACATGATCTTCAATGCACTGCCAGTGAACAGTGTGTTGATTTATAAGAATCAAAATTTCCTTGTAATGTTGATTGAAATAGACGCGTTATGTCCTTTGTTTTAGTTGTACATTAAGTCATTTCTGGAGACTTTGCTTGTCAGGACTCTTTTCATTTCTAACATTAACGATGTCCTGTATGTGTCACGTCGGCCGGTAACAAAGGAGCCGTGAGTGACACATCACCAGCCCTCCGGTAGATACCACTGAGTGTGATCCAATTGTCCATGGTGGGATCAGTGGATCATCCGGGACCCTCCTGCTATGCTGCCCTCCCTCCTGCCTCCCCCAAACAGTGTTGGGCCTCTGCTACAATGGGAGGGGGATGATCAATAGGGATTTTATGTGTTTGATTGTTTGTGTGTGTGTGTGTGTGTGTGTGTGTGTGTCTGCGGTGTCTGTATCCCAGTCTATGTGTGTGTGTGCATGTTTTTCCATCTGTGTGTGTGTTTAAGTGCTGTGAGGAGGGGCTGGAGGGGGTCTTTTAGTTCAGTGCTATGGTTGTGACTGATAGGGTGGCGGGCCCCAGCGTGTGGGGGCCCAGGGGACGGGCTCTGTATTGGCGGACTCTGTGGAGAGGCTTTCTGTTCTCCCATCGATCCCAACATGTCAATTAGACAGATTCAAATAAATGTGCCCTCAGCCACAGCAGGCCGGCCGAATGCAGAGCCTCCCGTGTAAGCGACACCCACACATCAGCCCCCGTGTCACCGGAGCCGAGGTGATACCAAAGGGCCTTCTGGGTTAGAATTGACCGAGAGCTTTTCCGCTGCACAGATTGTTTTTCACTTTGACCCTTGTGCTCGTGAGCAGTCAGACAATGCGTGCGACGCCGCAGACGTCATGTAGGTGAATTACCTTTTATGGCCCTGAATTTCCTTTTGGTTTCTCTGAAAAGCCACTGCCATTTACAAAAATGAAAGCAGGGGAGCAGAGGGCCCCAAGCTTTTTTTGTGTGTTTTTTGTTTTGACAAAAAAAAATGATGATTTTCTGAATAACAGAGTGAAACTTTGGTTGTTTTGGGCTGCTGAAAACAACTTCAGGAAAAGTACGCAGAGGTGTTTCTGCTGAAAGAGGGGTTATTTTAACAGTTATATGTGTAAAGGAGACATTATTGCAAAGGAGAAACGACTTCTATTAGAACAGTTTCATGCTCAATTAGTTGAACACAATCATGTAAAAGAATTCACATTGATTCCTTTAGAGTGCTAATAATGGGAATATAATTATAAAGCAAAACATATTGCACACAGACTCATGCATTGCACTGTTTACATTACAACTAATAATTCGTCATTTTGGGAATTACATTTATTTGCTTTTTGGTGGACGGTTAGATGAGAAGCTTGAAACCACCCTCATGTCTGTACTTAGTCTTTGTCTGTGCTTAGCTTAGCTTAGCTTAGCACAAAGACTGGAGTCAGGGGTAAAACAGCTACCGCGGCTCAGTCTGAAGGTAACAAAATCCATTTATCAGCACCTTTAAAGCTCACTAATTAACACCTTTTATCTCGCTGGTTCAATCCATACAAAAACCGAAAGTGTAAATAAGACAATTTGGTGCTTTACGGGGGGTTATGGACGTGACACTTCTGTGGCTATGAACAGAAACTACCTGGAGTCAGCCAAGAAGGCAAGAGATAGCCAAGAAATTGTTAGATAAACCTACAAAAAACCTTTTTGCACAAATGAAACAATATAACGTGTCAATTAATGATCTGTAGAGTTGCTCGTAGGCACAGTTTGCTTGCTAGTTAAATCCACCTCTGAACAGACGCACGGACGCACACAGACACAGATAGACATCTGAAGAGCCCATATGAGACTATAAAACAGACTGTGTCCAAACAAGCCCACCATTATAGAGACAGATTGGGGGTGAAGCCTCTTGAAGATAATGACAGGGAGAAGAGAGTGACCCCCTGACTGGAGGTGATAAACCGATACTACCTCCGTCTCTGCCCCTCACTCCATCACCCCTCCTGCTCCACATTCACTCCTCTCCATCACCCCTCCAAACCCAACTCTTCACGCCTCCTTCCTCTGAGCAGACACCCCTGTGAGAGGGCGCCCCACCCTCCTCCCGCCCCCTCCTCTCCACCCTCTGTACTGATCAGTAGGATTTACTGTGCACTCGTCCACAGTTCTCAGCCGGTCACACACGCCCTCTGGGTCGATCCAGGTCGAATTCAATTTGTAAGATATTATGTATTGATCCCTGTGCTGCCCCCCCACCCCACCTCTGTGCAGCCCTGGCAGGCGCTCATTGACCCACATGCACGATTTCTTGGATCATCATCGTCATCACAGAAGTGTGGCAGTCTGAGCCAGTATTAGGGTCGGTGGCCTTAGGCCTTCAGTGGCGACCCTGCGTTACATCTGCTGCCCAAAATCTTCTACACAACATCTAATACTGTAAAGCTGGAGTGAGCGTCTGATGAAGGTGCTGCTCGGGTTGAAGAAATGCAAACCAAAATCTGTTGTGACAGATTTGTCAATGCTCAAGAGGCCTCTTTTATGAACATTTGTCAGCGTGAAATGTGTGTTTGAATTAGTCCAGTTTTCTTGGCCTTTGGTAAAAATATATTTTGAGAAATGACAGATGGATTTTGCCTCTGTTCCGCCTATTTATATAACTCCTCTTTCCATATTTTTATGAAGAATTGATAACCAGACCCCCCAGTGCTTCCACTAACCATCACACACTGCCATTCAGCTTCGCCAACAGCCTCTAAATCTCTCAGATCAATAGTTGTTCCCCAGTCTCTCCATCAAACCCACAAGTAAATAATTCAAATGAGATAGTTAAGCCCCTTGGAATATAAATTGTAAATTGCGGGGGGGAAAAAAAATCCTTATTGTGATTTGGACATGCGATTTACGGGCATAACATTCACTGTGGTGAACTGAGGGGGGACAGGAAGGGGCCGTCTATAAATTTGCAGGTTAAATCAATGACCGCTTTGACTGGATAAATTGAGATCTGAAAAGCTTTTACGACTTTCCTATTACATTAACATCAAATATTCAGAAGGCTCCAGATCACTTTCCCATTAGGCAGACTGTGGTATTACACTGTTGTCAAAACAAAACGCCAACCACACGCTCAACCCGGTGCCGAAACATAAGTGCGTCAGCACAGACCCAGATTCCACCCAACATATTTCAGTGCACCGCAAATGACTGACACATAAACAGATGAGCGCAGGTCCTGCATGGTTGACACAGATAAGAGAAATAAGGTCACATGCTAACAGGGGAGAAAGCGCTACGCCAAGGTGAGCAATGGCTATGACATTTCACAAACTAGGCTAATTCCCCAGAAAATTTAGAAAGGGCACGTTGCACATTATTGCATCACGATGGTGATCATGTTCAAGGCACATCAGAGTCGCTCTTTTTTCCACCCCGCAGCTCTTATTTTCTCTGTGCACGGTTATGTTGCTTGTCAAGGAGACATAAGCCTTAACAACAAGCATGTAGATAAATTACCACGCTTCATGCTGCGCGTTCTAAAACAAAGCTCGGAAAGTGGATATCCGCAGAAGTTACTGAATGGAACAAAGCAAAAAAAGTCTTTAAAGAACAAATGTGATTTCTATTCTAATCTCTGTCAGACACTTCACAAATCCATTGTCTCAAACTGAGGACATGAGGGACTCTCTGCATGCACATGTGCACTTAAGTGGGTAGCAAGGCGTCCACGCATGTCTGTGTGTATGAGGGAGACAGAGACAGGAGATAGCCCCAAGAGTCCCTGCGGGGCGAGCGTAGGACGGCACTGCGGAGTTTCCTCGTCAGCATGTGGGATTCCCTCTGTTTACCCCTCCACTTCCTGTCCCAGCAAGGAAGCATGAAACGCTCTCTGACTCCCCTGGCAGGAAACACGAGCCTGCTCTGCTTTGTGACTCACATCACGACCTTCAGCCAAACCCTCGTCACATGACGGTTTTAGAAGTGCCCAGGGGAAAATTTAAATGCTCTAAGAATACAAATGTGCATGCTGACAGTGAATTTGTGTGTCTCTTTCATTGACAGTGTGTCTTTTGCCAAGGCCCTTTAACAATAACACGTTACTCTGGGGTAAATTTAGCCACTGCAAAAATATCACTAATGCTATCCTCACATAGCCGCAGGAAATGAGGGTAAACACAACCCTGCAGGGGCTGAAGGTAGTAAGAGTTTCCACTTAGTTTGCCTACATTACTTGGCTGTATCAGATTTGGTTTTTACCGTCTCCTTGGAACTTTGATGGCAGTTTACTTAATGATTGAGACGTCTAGTACTGCATAATATGTGCTGTTTTCTGTTTTCTGTATCTCCCTGTGTGATTATGGGAGACAGCTGCATGTCTGTGATGCTGCAACAGAACAGAATTAAAAAACTCATTCAAGCTGTGAGCATATCGACGAGTGACAATATAACAATTAAAATTCATCAGTGTCCTATCAGCAACTCAGTAGGACATAATTAGTACACTCACAACACATTATACTGTAAGTCAAAAGAAGTGTTAAGATTAAGAAGTTAAAGTACCACTACCTGCATTCAGAATTTTTCAAGAAAACGTGCTGAATTATCAGAAGTAAAATACTCATATTGCAGCAGAACGACTCCTATCTGTGTTATATTATGTTATTATTGTTAGTGTTGATTCATCTATGAAGGATTTTATCTTGAAGCAGGTCAAAGGAAAGCTAATTTGCACTACTTTATACATATCTACATATCACATACATATAAAACCTCGATCTTCAAAGTATCTAGTAACTACAGCTGTAAAATAAAAGCAGTGGAATTAAAAGTACAACATTTACCTCTGAAATGTAGCAGAGTAGAGGTATAAAGTGGCATATACCTTAAGTACAAGTACCTCAAATTTGTTCTTAAGTACAGTACCTGAGCAAATGCATTTAGTTACTTTTCACCTCTGTCTGGAGGAACAAAATTCACTTACTAGCAATCCTGGTGGATTTTGTTTCTTTTGGACAGAGTCAAACTGGCTGTTTCCTCCTGTTTCCTGTTGTCTTGTGCTAAGCTAAGCTAACCAGCAGCTGGATATAGCATCATATTTATCATATAGAGAGTGTGGTATCAATCTCTTCATCTAACTCTTAGCAAGAAGGCAAGCACATTTCCAAAAATGTGGAATTATTGCTTCAATCTTGCCCACAGTTGTAGTAGATACAATGGCAGGGTGACGCTCAGATTCTTACCTGATTGCATAATGTTGTCACCTTTATTTATCTAAGGTTTACTTTATGAACTCTGCTTGCCTTCAGCTGGAGCTCGTCCAGCACCTAACAGCTGCCAAGCTTCCAGCAGCCCCACCTACTTCAGCATAGTGTAACATGTGGAGGAGCAGCCAGTTGCACGCCTGAAAAACTCTCTAGATCCAAAAATGCCTGCAGTGATAGAAGCAAAAAGACACTGGGTGAAAAACTTAAGTTGGAATGAATCAGCTATCAGGTTTGGATGCAGTCCAAATATCGTCCACTATTACACATCCATGTGTTAGACCCAGAAGGTTTGTCTGGTCAAAAATGAAGAAAAATGTGTTTAAAGAACAGTAAATGAGCGAATTTAAAATTAATCTTCTATTAGCTAGAAAAACATTTCCACAAGCAATTTGAATTTCAGAAAATTGTGAAGAAAGTTCACTAAAACGATAACACATTGAGCCACGGCACTGACTTCCTTATAAAGGTTACCGCTACAGGCAACTCAGACATATGCAGCTCTTTTAGGACATAATCAAAAACGTAGTCTGTGTCCAATATCAGCATATGTAGATTGTTAAGCCTCTGGCAAGCATTAAAACATAATTTAATACTAATTTCTTGTTATTCATTTGAAAAAAATATTATTACTCCTCAGGAGTGGTAATTTGTTAGACTTCTTGTAATATTACTTTTCCATAATGTCCCAGATGAAGGCAATTTAGTGCTCATTTAGCCTTCATTAAAAACTGGGATAATTCAGTGGCCTCTCTGCTGCCTGATCAGCACTGCAAAAATGGCAGCGATGATCTTCATCATGTAAGCTGATTAAACCAACGTAATGACAATAGGCCGACTCCGAGGTAGCCAGCTTGGTGCAAAACAGCTTCTCAATTGTTTAACTTCCTTTTGATAATTAGAGGGCGTAATTAAAAAATGAATCACTCATCATCAATATCTGAATAGTAATTGTTGACAATAGAGATTGTTGTAATAAAAATAAGCAACATGACTGATGTAGCACCTTTAGTTACACCTTTACACTAATAACACTAAGCGCATTCAGCATGCTAACGTGCTAACAGTGACTGTGCTAACATGCTGATGCTAAGCAGGTATTTTGTTTACAATGTTTATCATTGTAGCATGTTAGCATGCTGACATTTGCTAATTAGCAGTAAAGATAACGTGCAGCTCAGGCTGATGGGAATGTCATTAGATTTGCAGGGTATGTAGCCATAAACCAAAGCAGATAATATGTTTAATGGACGATGATGCGAAATGAAAGATGAGGTTGATCAAATGAGAACGACTCATCCTGAAGGGAACATGAATATCTGTACGAACTTTGATTTCACCTGTCTCATGCTTGTTGAGACATTTCACTCAAAGACAAACATCTACCTCATGGTGGTACGTGAAGAATTTGACCGTCCGGTGGGACTAAAGGAAGAAGTCCATTGATCATCCCAGTCAGAGGGATTCAGTGTCTGAGAATATCTGACCTGAATGTTGTGGCTATCCGTGTAATACTTACTAAAATGTTCCAGTCTGGATCAAATTTCTGAAGCCGCGCGTCCAGCATGGCAAAAAAGCAAGAGTTTGGAAACCTCTGTGTTGTCTTTTAATCGGAGGAATCATCTCTATTTTGGGAAATGGCTAAACCATCACATTTATTCCCATTTTCTCTTTATTCTGCTTTTCTTCTTTCCATCAAAAACAACTCAGCCAAACCCTTGAACTATGTCACAGTGTATAAGCACTGACTGAGTGATGACTGGCTGTTTTTCTTTCTGAGTTGTCTGTCTTGGAAGTGTTCTTCCTTCCTTCCTCCCCTCCAGATTTCAGCCGTGTCTGAGTTTGGTGTCATGGGCCAACAGTCAGAGACGGGGCCGGCGGTGAGCCTGGACTACATCAAACACACACCAGACGCTGCAGCCGGAAGACAGGCAGGAACCGTGAAGCTCTGCTCGGCTCTGTCGCTGTCTATCATCAAAAAACTGACCTAGAACGAGCAGTGCTGCGTTAGATGGGGGTGTCAGGCAGGTGGGTGTAAGCCAACATTCAGCCTGCTTTTTGTCAGCGTGTTCTCCTGTTCAGCCTTGTCTGAACTTTTCTGTACAGGCGGAGCGAAAATGAGAATATCAGAGTTGATGTCAAGAGGCAACTGTATCCTCATTCATCTGCAGTCCTTTCTCTTGGTGCGGGGCAATTAGAAAATACAGCGCATGGTGATTTTTCAGAGGGAAAAGGTTATTTTCAGAGGATGAAGATAGACTTTCCACTTGACCTGTGTATAATCAAAGAGCATAACAATGAAACCAGGTTCTCTCTGTGGTTTCCCCCTGCAGCTTTTTGACATTTAGCAGAGCTGTCTTCTGACTTAATGACTTGTGAATGAAGAAAGAGAAGAGGTAACGTGTGTGACTGTTGTTGCGTTCGCCTAATCCATGCAGCTATCACTCACTCCGTTGCTGATTTCTATGTTTGGAACTGACACAGTTAAAGGGTTTTGTGCCAAATCAAAGCTATTTTTAATGTCAATGTGAGAGAAGGCTTATCTTTCCGATATTGATTGATGAATTGGAAACTGAAGTCAAACTAAAGTCCTAACATGTCAGACCTGAACGAGACCAGACAGGACTTAAACCAAACCAAGCTAAAGTAAGCCGATGCATGGCCAGAGGAAACTAGCCCAGACTGGCCCGGCCGTCTGATGTCCGTCAGTCTGCGCGGATCGTCTCAGCCAGTCTGGAAGTATTGATCTCTCTGATTGATCTAAGGCTCTGTCCATCTGCCTGATCCAGACCTTAATGCCACAGAGTACACAGGACGAAGAGGTGGGGAGGGTGGAAAAGGATAGCAAAGTGAAGATAAACAGATAAGGAGATAGGATGGTACATCGAGAACTGTAGGCGGAGTAGGAAGGGATCGAGAGTCTCGCCAGTCTAGTCTGGACAGCTGGTGTTGATAACTAATCTGCCATTGCTGGCGCTTTTTGTAAAACATGAAACCCGGCAACCTGATAGCATGAATTAATAAATGAACAATTTCTTCTACAACGGGGCCCCCTGCTCCATAGGGGTTTCTTTACACAGACACAATAGACGCTTAGAGGGGCCCACAGGGGTGTTCATTCCCTCAAGTACTAACTACACAAACCGCTGCATGACTGAGAACCACTTGATCAAATAATGACACCAAGAGCTGATATCCTCGCTCATGTAGCCGTCAGAGTAATATGCAGTGTGGGATCTGTGAATAGCATTTGGGAGGGAACCGACTGCCGCTTCTCTGTTTCTTTTTTCAGTTATTTAGAGCAGGCCTAATAAGCAGTGTGGGTGGTGAATGAGGAACCATTAGCTCAATAGCTGAATGAAGTGACGCTCAGCCTCTTCTTGCTTCTTTGCTTTTCACCCTCGGCAATGGGAACACCTGCACCGAGACACAGGCGAGATGGGAGGGGTGGAGGGGGCAAAGGAAAAAGAGTGCCAGGGTTAAGAGGTGGAGAGTGAGGTGAAAGGTAAGGTTGGAGGAGCAGAAAATAAGAAAGATGCTTATTGCTTTCTTGGCAAGAGTCAGGTGAGAAGATCAATATCACTCTCATGTTTGTCCCTTAAAGATAAGACTACAGTCAGCAGCTGGTTATCTTCGCTTATCTTAGCATAAAGGCTGGAAACGTGGGAAAACGCAGCTTGCCTGACTCAGACCAAAAGCAGCAAAATCAGACTACCAGCACCTCCACAGATCACTAATTAACACATTATATGTATATGTACATAATCAGTTCAAAAGCCTTGAGTGTAAACATGACAATATGTGGTTTTATTCATGTTACGTGCTGCTCGATTTATTCCTGCGTCTGCACTAAATCCAGTGAAATTGCAACCTGACATTTTTCCACTTCAAAATTTCCTTGCAGAAATTACATACTTAAGATATAATGTTATAATCAATTAGTTTAGAGGTGCTGGTCATCACATTTTGAGTCAGGCTTGCTATTTCAGACAGACAGCAAAGCAAAATTTGGCCATCTGCCATTTGTGCATATGCAACCACTGGACCATGGTGTTCATTCTCTCCGGCTAGCTAGCTCTAAGATAAGGAAACCACATGATTTGCTCACATTTTTTGCTCAAGTTGAAACATGCGAAAGCATCTTTGTGTCAATTTACGCCACCCTGGTCACCTAATTGTGTCTTTCCATGGATTTTGTGTGCCACCTTTTAAATTAAACAGCTGTAGTGGAGCTTTTTTATTTACCGTTAGACAGACCTAAGATAGCTGTTCTCCCATGTTTCCTGTGTTTATGCTAAGCTAAGCTAACCATTGGCTGGCCAGTTATCTAAGAGGTTAATTTAAGTGCTATCGTCTCATTTATCTCTCTGCAGGAAAGCAAATAAGCGCATTTTCCGAAATGTCAAACTATTCCTTTAAATGCACATCACTTCCTGGAAAGAACACTCATCCTGATGTGTGTTTTGCAATTGACAGGTGCAATTGATGAAACTGACGACGAAAGGTGAAAAGAATGAGACCAAGGCATTGTGGGTGCTGAGTGAGCCTGTCAGAGGGCTGATGTATGGCAGGGCAGATGCAGCGAGGAGAGCTGGGGGGTGGGGGCGGTTGTGGGCTTGGCTGAGGTAAGCTGGCAGGCGGGGCACAAAGGAGAGGAGAGAGAACAGAGAGAGAAGAGGAGCAGGCATGCAAGCTATGTGATGATTATCAGGAAACACAGGGGCCGTCTGTTCTCCACCCAGCCCAGGCTGGGAGGCGCAGGGCTGGTCCCCGAGCAGGTGTGCAGGGCGGGGAAACACAGGAAAAGAGGGAGGAGGGGTAGAGAGACAGCCAGGGAAATGGAAACTCCAGCAGTAGCGAGAAGGCGAAGAAAAGACAAATTGGAGAGAGACAAGAGGTGAGTATTGATAAGAAAGACTGAAAGACAGACATGAGGTCTTGATGACATCGTGGCCGCGAGCGATCCTACGAGAGATGAGAACGGAGGTCAGAGCAGGTGGAGGAGAATGGCACGCATACTTGCTGGAAGCCATCCTGGTCATTAGCGTGTCTCGCTTGGCTCAATAAAGAGCTCAGACACTGGAAGACCGTACGCCTTCCAGCATTCGTCTGCATGGTTAGATGTCGATACAGAAACAGCAGTGTATCAGAGGAATCAGAGGGATCAATGGAGAGGAAAGGTGAGTGTAACTGGATCACTGTGACCCTCAGCTGACCCTTCATCACCAGGACACACACACTATGTCACCTGTCCCCCAGACACACACTTCCCTCTGGCCCTCTCTGTGTCCTTTACAAATACACATGCACACACACAGTTGACCTCTAACCCCATCGGTTTAATGTCATTTCAGCTCAACACTTATTACTTTCTTTCATATTTTCTTCTTTCTGCTCGGGCGTGCACAGCTAAAGTGAGAAATATACGCCCTTATGCTCAAATTCAAAATTTCAAGGGTAGTCAGTGGAAGTTGGTGTTTTAGATCAGCTTCTGAGCAGAACTGTACATTTTGTGGTATTAATGGAGGCTGTTTCACTTTTGTGCCACCCCACTTATACTTCTTCAATTACAGCTATGAATGAAAAGGTACACATCTGCTCTCATGAAGGCCAAAAATGCACCTGTGACAGCGCATCTCTGCCCTTAAGTTATGCTAAAAATATGCCTATCTTGTACTCTCTCTGAGTGAGCTCAGAAAGGGCAAATAACTGGCTTGTGACTCCACAGCGCAACATAATTAAGCGCAGATAAATCAGCAGAGACCCGCGTAGGCCCTTCCTGCACACATATATATACGCATACACACAGCCGCTGTTGCCTTGTCAGCTGCTGCTGCTTCTGGTAAAGGGCGCAGACTGTGGGAGTGCAGGGACATTTCTCGCGAAGGGAAGTGGTGGGTTTTTGTGGTCTCGTTTTAGCCCTGCGTGTTGAGAAATGGCCGAACGCTGCTTTCATTTCGAGCCGAGAGGCGAGCAATTACACTCTGCGTGTCACGTGACCGAGATGCATGGCTTTTTATTGCACCGCCGAGGCCCTCCAAGGCTGATATGCCAAGAATGAAAAATAAAGAGTCGGCCCCTCCCCCTCACCCCCTCCACCCATCTGACCCTCCCTGTACACACACTCAAATAAACAGACACACACACATGCACACAGTTGGTATCTTGCCCTCTGAATGGCTTCCAGCTCTATACGTGCATGCAGCTCATCTTTGCATTTATCAGTCTCACAGTATAATGAATACCTCGCGCTGGAATGAATGGATTCGCCAATAACGCTCCAAATGTTCTTGGGCTAACATGGCCTGAGCCCGTAATGCTCTTATTGTTCTCTGTTGTATTTGTTCCATTGAAATAAAGATCAATATCCAGAGACAATGGATGACCAGCAGAATCAGATGAAAACAACAAACACTCATTTAATTGGTGGAGAGTTGTCATTAATCTACACAAGTGTGTGTGCTTCTTCTGCATGTGTGTGTGTGTGCGCCTCCCATTGTCTGTGCGCCCTCTTACTTTTTTTTTTTTTTTCAAAGTGCTTTTTTCTTCCCTTCCCAACGACAGGCAGCGCATCTTTTTCTGGTCAAGGAGGACGTTGATGAATTGCTGCGAGGCAAGCCGGAGAGGCGCAATTAAGATTCCATCAGGATAAAGGTAAAGGTAAATTATTTACATTAACAAGAAGGCTCAGCTCACCCAAACATTCCTCCGCAAATGGAGAAAAAAAAAAAAGAAAAAAAAAAAAGTGCCAACCTCTGGAAGCTGGAGGAGCCGGCTTCAGTAAATTGTTTGTGCTTTTAATTAACGAGCCAGGCAAATGTTTGTGTATGTATGTGTGTGATTACATGTGTGTGTATATGTGTGATTGTGTGTTAGGGGTGTTAGGGTGGGGCAAACGTACTGAGGGGAGGTAAAGAGGACTGATGTGGTGGATGGTAGGAGGAAGGGCCTGGCTCATTAAAATGGTCAGTGAGGCACAGAGTGCAGATAAGGTGTTTCCTGTTTTGATGCAGAATCAATGAAATGATGATTAATAAAAAAAAAAAAGCGTGTTAGCTTTGAAAAGTATACTTCACTCATCTCTCTTTTCTCTGACGGTTCTCTCATGAAGAAGTGCTTCTTTTGTAAGCCGCTGTCATATGATTGGTTGAAAATATTCTAATGTTCTGCTTTTCTGTCTGCAATTATTTAATAATATGATATTTTAGCAGAATCTCCTTAATTGTGCAGCACTGACACCCATTATGTATAATTATTCAGAGAAATGTCATCACATACATTCAGAACGTCCTCACCAGAAAACCAGTCGTATAGGTCTGTCTGTGCAAGCAGGTTATTACGATCCGTATTTCTGTTTATTGTTCAGCCACGATCTCTAGTGGCCGTTTTAATTTTGATGGGTGCAAAGGAGGAAGTCAGGTGACGTAGTCTGAAACAAGCACAGGACTTTCACGGCAGAGATCGCTGTTTCTGTAAGTCAGCGCTGACTTTTGTAACTTTCATAACGTACTTAAGCTACGTAAAGTACGTAACTGTGACGCTTTAAGCAACGATCTTTTCCTAAAGGTAACCAAGCAGTTTGGTGTCTAAATCTACTGCAAACATGTCGTTTTGGCAGTTGTAAGCGATCGAACTATTCCGTCATTCAGGTATGAGGATGTGTTTCAGATTGATTTATCTGTTTTTACATTTCTTGGTGACTAGTGGCAACAGAAACAGGCTCTGAACTGAATCGTCTGACTGACGATTGAGTTAATGACAACATTTTTAACAAACAGGTGTAGGTCACATAGACATCTAGCAGCATCTAGGTCGTTACGGAGCAATTATCATTCATTTGAAATCATGTTTGTGGCCACCTGATGAACCGAAATTCAATATTCACTGTTTTAGCTCATTTTTGGCCTCCACCACCTCCTGAGGAAAATATCTGGCTGTTTAGGTGCCCAATATTCAACTAAGTTCACCAGCTAGTCGCTAACATTGACTTTCTGTTGTTCGGTGCTGGGCAGGTAGTGTGCAGTTGGCTTTTAGAGCTTTTTACAAACAAAATTGTTACTGATGAGGTCCGTGAAACCAAAACAACAAGCCCAAAGTCTATGAAGGGAGCTGCAGAGTCGAGTGATGATTCCGTGTGGGTTCTACGAGCGACCTCTTTCACAAACAAGTTGTCATGTAATCCATTGTTAATATAAAAATATTGGTCATAGCCGCTTGAAGTTCATTTACTGGCTGCGAGTCATTGAGAATGTTATTAAGGAAAAAGTTATTGTTAGTGTTCCAACTTATGCAGTCACAAAAATAATAAAACTGTCCACACTTCGGAGAGACGGGGACACAAGAGAGAAACTAATATGGAAGGAATCAGAAACATAAACACGTCGATGTGAAGAAAGAGTCACAGTGGAAAACGATCTGAATATGAAACATTGATTTTGGACTCCGTTTTTTGACAGTTTTCCAAAACAAACTTTTGCCCCATGTGACATGAGATAACATTTCTAAATTGACAACCAGCGTTACAATTAGGTTTGTTTGGAACGTATACATGCAAACATTTATGTGCCTGCTCATATTTCTAGTGCTGCTCTGTCTCCTTTTGTTTGCATTAGTGAACTCTTGAGTGTATTTTGGCAGCACGCAGACTCCAGCTCCTCTTTTTTTTATAGCTTACAACAAGGGATCCGGGCAAAGGGGCGAACCGCACATCGAGAAATTCAGTTTGATAGCATGTCACAGCTCAATCAACCCAGGAAATATGTACGGTCACTCTCCCCCTCCCTGTTTGCTTAATGTTGTGGAACAAGCAAATTGAATGTTTGTCCAAGCTGCAGCAATTACTTGCTAATGAGTAATAACCTGCATGTATCTGACATTTCACAAAAACCAGAGGAGGCAGCGTTAGAGCAAAGAAAAATGAATACAAATGTGTGTAGGAGAGCTTTGTTTTTTCTTTGTTTCTACTCAATTAATCATCTCATGACCCCTCGGGTTTATCCAGTGATCCCCTAGTGTGGGAACCACTGGATCAAACTACCTAACTGTGTTTAAAACCGCCATACTATATAATAAAATAGTCCCAACTTGATCAGATACCACATTAAATTGCTGCTTGCATTGCTAATATTAGGCTAATAATGTCATATATAATAAAATTACACTCACAGGGCCATTTTTATAATACTATATTATACCTATGCAGGATTTTGAACAAAGAACTTGAGATGGAGTATTTTCACATTGTAGTATTAGTACTTCAACTGAAGTAGAGGATATAAGTACAGCACTGCTGCATCCTGCTACACCCCGTAACAGGATGCCACATTATAGACATTACAGAAGCAGAGTAGAGCTTCTATAATGTCTTTTAGACGTAAACTGACCTTATTTGGAGTTTGCACCCTCTTTTACTTCATCGCTGGTGCTGGATTTGCTGTCAGAATGATGCTGAATGCCACATGACGCCTCACAGGCAGAGATGCCCTTGGCTTGATGGGATCAATCAGACAACATGCCTCAGAGTTTAAGTCCTGCGTACGTGTGTGTGTGTGTGTGTGTGTGTGTGTGCGCGCGCGCTTGTGTATGCACTTACACATTGCCTGTAAGTGTATGTTTGCATATTTGCACAGCTGTGTGTGTCTGTACCCACCAATGCATGTGTGTGCCCACGCACGCTCAACATGAAAGTTTAAATGTGTGTGTGTGTGAAAGAGAGGGAGCCTGTGCTTGTGTGTGAGTGGGTGAGAGAACGAGAGAGAGAGAGAGAGAGAGAGAGAGAGAGAGAGAGAGAGATGTGTGTGGGTGGGATCCGTTTTGACAAAGTTCCCCATTTTTCAGAAATAATCACTTGTTCCCGTTACAGAGACAGAGTCGTGTGACTCCAGGGCTGCTGAGGAGGCAAAGCCAGAAAAAAACTCTCTGGTTCTCTCTCTCTCTCTTCTTCTGTCTCCCTCCCTCTCTCGCTCCTGGTGCATTCGACCCTTGTCCTTGCGACTGCTAACGAGGGGGTGTGGTTGTCACTGGAGGCGTTGGGGCTAAATTACCATATTAATTAGCTCATCTTTTGACCGACAAACACAGAACTGAAATGTCACCACACTCACATTGGCCATAGGAAACACAATTAGTGGAAGTCATTATTGTTTTAGCAATGCCCTGTGTTTTCTCACTCCATTTCCTGCGTCCTCCATTCCTCCCACTCCTTATCTCCTTCCCCTACTGTCTCAGTCTTTGTTGCTTGGCCCTTACAAGCTTTGTTTCTTGTTTGCATTGCAAAGCTCAAATGAGAGTCATGTGAGATGGGGTTAGTCATATACTAGAAGAGTTCATGTCGTGAACCTGCTGCTCGGGCCAGCACGTTGAGCTGAAGTAGTAGCCTTCACTCACAAGACTCAGGAGCAGCAGTGAGGTTTCACTTCCCCATACTAATGATGTCCCACTGAGCAAAACTGCAGTGATTTCTATTTTGACAGTCGTGGTGTGCTGCCGGTGAACCAGGCAGTGTGTTTTTATCTCATGACCCCTCCCTGAACATTTCTCCCTGCATCAGCCTGCTACATAATCCACACACAGTGCGCTGCATTTCCTACCTAAAGCACTGATTACACTTTTTTTATACTGTTATCATTGCATCTCTATAGTTTCAAAGGAAACAAGATGCTCATGATGTACTTATTTCTAGCAGTGATTTTTTTAATTGAGAGCAAATATTATTTTTTAAAAAAAAGGCATATCAGTGACAGCAGCTTGTGACCCTGAAAATAAAAAGAGATCATCTGAGCTCAGAAAAACATGTTTTTTTTGTCACAAACGCACAGCAGTGTTTAATGAAATGAAACTGTTTCAGTGCCTTTTTTGACAGTATTTTGTCACGTGCATGCTTTATTATAATGGTCTTACCTATATGCTGGACAAAGAGACGTTATGCATCGACTGTGAGAGTCAACACACCTTAATTATGATTGAGTTTCACTAACTATTCATTAACCCGTTACTAGCTTTGTGTGTTTAAGTCCCTCCTGGTAACTACCAGCTAGTGATTCACTAATTTGGCTTGCACCATTAAACTGGTTACAGAAGTGAACAGTGAGTTTGAACCAGTTTTCATTATGTAACACTGGAACAAAGGCGCTGTCAAAGTTGATTTCTTTAAATGTATAAAGAACAAACAGCAGAAAGAGAGATGTGATGTTGTCTGAATGCCACAGAGACAGAAGAGCTTGTGTGAGATACTGCCATGTGTATGCCATATGTATATTTCTTTTGATCCCAAACTCCACAGTATACTGCAGCACACCCCCTCACAACACCATTCCTCTTTTGAATCACTATCCTTGCCTTTGTGTATTCCTGGAGCAGGCATGTGATGAATAAGTTAAAGCAGAGGCGACTGTAAGGCTCAGATATCCTCCTGTGCAGATCTGACCCTGGACCACTACCTTTGTGTTCTTTTATGCTCTCTTTGAATGCTCTCATCATTTTGACATCAATGATGCTGTCCAGATTTCAGTCTCTTCACGTGGAGGCAACCTTGGAGCTTCTTATGTATGCCTGCAGGTCAGAGTACGCGTGTGTGTGTTTGTGCATGCATTTGTATGGTGTGCCAACACCCCTTTGATCTTCGTGTAGGAGTGGGAGATCACGTGATTGACCGTGAGCGCTGCAGTTGATGCTGGACAGGAAATACTTTGTCTCCTGTTCTGTCCCAATCTGCCAGACTTCTGTCTCATTAAGCTAATGAATGAGTGGAACAATTCACACACAAAAGTTGGTTCGAAAATGGGGACGGTGGATGTCACTATACTTTGAAGCATTAATTATTTTTTCTGCCTTTGCAAGACTATTTCGGCCTAATTCTCTGTTGTCCTGTCCCGTACTGTCTTGGCCATCTAACAGCGTAATCTCCCACTTCAGAGAGCTGACTGATGTAAACTCTGATGGATGTGGACAACAGGCAGTCACAGACAACAGACACAGGAATAATTTTACCATTCAAATTCATTTTCTCTTATAATATAACTTTGGCTGGATCAGATCTGTTATTTTAGTAAAAGCAGAAATACCACAGTGTAAAAATACCGTCCAACAAGTCCCGAATTTAAAATGTTACTTACGTAAAACTACACAAGTATTAGCATCAAAATGTACTTAAAATACCAAAAGTAAACTACTAATCATGCAGAAGGACACATTTCAGAATTATGTGTATTAATTATGTGTATTATTGAATTATAAGTTGTGATGCATTACGTGTAAGCATCACTTTAATGTTACAGCTTGTAAAAGTGGAACTGATTTCCATTACTTTATATACTGATGGGTAGTTTACAGCAATCTATACAAACATGTCGTAATGTATTATTTGATTGCATTTTGTATAGAATCTACAAAGTATAGTAAAAGTATAAAGGAGCATAAAATGGAAACACGTAAAGAAAACCAAGTAAAGCACAGCACTCGATGTAAATGTACTTAGTTACGTTCCATCACAGGTACTATTAAGTACACCTTTAATAAACCTGAATGATCCTTTAACCTGACTTTCTTTGTGTGGAAGTGTGTGTTTATATGCGTGTGTATTAGGTTTAAAATCCCTGTCAAGGCTTTTCAGCTCCTGTGACATGATCCAGAGGAGCTGCAGATGCTACGCCTCATTGATGAAATTATTGGGTACCAATACTGGCATGTTTTATTCATCATCATAAGTGATCCTATGTATGCAGTCATGTATAATGTGATGTGTTTGTCTGCATATGTGTGCTCTCCTGGGGGCCTTCCCTTGAGCCCACCAGGGTAAGAAGTGGGTCAATCCCACTGCGCCAAGCGGTGAGAGTCAAGCAGTGACGGGTCTATGAGAAGCAGAGAGATGGAGGAGGCGCAAAGGCCTGTGTGAATCAGAGGCAGCATCGCATGTAGCAGTCAAAGCTAGAAACATACAGCGTGTGCGCAGTACATACGCCGCATGGTGCCTACGTGGGTGGAGCGAGCAGAGAGCTAATCAGATGTGTTATTTGTATGGGGTGAAAGCGAGGCTGCACACTGAATATGTGAGAAATCCGCCTTTGACCTTGAATCTCACTTTCATGCTGCTGCACTTGACGACTTCTCACATGTGGTCTGATTTAGATGCATTTTGAAGGACGAGTCAAGGGGGCTGAGGGAGAACGAACCCTTGAGAAGACACAGCGACGCATCAAACAGAAATATTACATGATGCCACATAACGTGATTGTGCAGCTGCTTTGCCAGTTCGTACTGAATCTATTAAGATTTTTGAATACCACTAAATCAAATGAAGATATTGCAGAATACAATAAAAAGTGTCTGACTGTTTTTTAAGAGTTTCACATACTGTAAATACAACAAATCTAACACTACGGTGCTGTTAAGTTCTGAGTTATGGTTCTCACTTTGATATTGTTTGCACAGTGGGGGTTTTCCTCTTCTCTTCTTTTCTTTCCTCTCCATCCCTAATAGAAGATGCTGTTAGAAGTCGCTCTCCCATGGGAAGAATGCGACTGATCCCACATTGTTCATTGTTGTTTGTCTCTCCTTGAACAGAAAGGCAGAAAAAAAAAGAAACTTGGAATTACAAAGATCACATTTTCATCCTCTTTGATCCGATGTGTTAAGAGAGGGTGGTGAGTGAGTTGGTGTGTGCGTGTGTGTGTGTGGCGGGGGTGACAATGTTTGCATGAGTGTGTCATGACAAAGAGTGCAAAGAGTGTGTGTGTGTGTGTGTGTGTGGGGGGGGGGGGGGGGGGGGGGTATGTGAGAGAATGGGACAGTGAAAGCGAGAACTGTACGGAGGAGGGGGGATACAGTGATGAGAAAGTGTCCTTGAGGGTTTGAGATGCATAAAGGGAGGAGATGCTCCATGCAGGGAGAGTGGGCTGTTTATTTACTGCAAATAAGCTGTCTCCCTTCAGGGCTTTCCAGGGGAGCTTGTCCCCATCACTACCTCAGCGCCTGCACCTGCCCTCCAGCTATACCCCCCAGTTAAGCTCCACCCAGTCAGGAGAGACAGCAGAGGGAGAAACAGAAGAGAGAAAGAGAGAGCTTCTCCTCCTTTAGCCCTTAGCGTGTTCTCGCCTTCCCCCGTCTGGAGCTGAAAATGGGGTAAACCATGCAGCGCCTCTGCCTCGGCAGCAACGAAAACAAGAAGACTCCTAATGCCAAAGAAGTGCTTATTAAATCCCAGACAGCCTTGCAATTGCGCTGTGCAGCCAGTCAAAATAAGAAATTGTTTGTTGTTGGTTTATTCAGCCTCCCTCCCTCTTATTCCACATGCTTTCTTAACCTCCTCCGAATCAGCCCGGACTTTCTGTTTTCTCTGTTTCATTCTCCCCCCCTCCCCTCTTCATCTCTCTGTTTGTGAGAAATGATGTGTGGCTGAGGCAAAAACATGGGACATGACAGCCAAGCAGCAAAAACATGCAGATGTGACAGTATGAGAGGGCCACTGGAGGGCAGAGAGAAGGAGGGAGTATTAGGGAGAGAAAATGACAGGCACAAACAGAAAATCTGATAGAACTGAGACGAGACATTGTGAAAAAAAAAGAAAAGATATATATATATATATTGTGCAGGAGGGAAAGAGCGAGAGCCTGAGGGATGAAATATTTGAAATAGTGAAGGAGATTGTTAGTGTGGAGAGAGAGAGAGGGTTGGGGTACGCTGTGAACAGCAGATTGTGGGGGCGCATGTTGTCGAGGTGGCCCAGGTCCCTGGTGCCCTCCTGTTTCATGGCTCTCACAGCCTGTCAGTGAAAACAGCCCAGCCATGTAGACAGCTGTGCTCAGGAGGCTGCGGGGGCGAGAGGAGATGAGAGAGGAGAGAGGAGAGGACCTTTGTTTTCCATTTTGCTCCTCATCTCCATCAATGTCCTCATTTTTCTCCAGGCTCGCTGTGTATTCATTCCTCCCAAATTTCTGGGCTCTGCCATGTTTGTTCTATTCATCTGCAAAAGTACCACAAAAGAAACAAAAGCCTTGGTTAGCATTCAGCACCCTTGACAATATTTACATGTCTGTTTGTTTAGCGTGTGTTTGTTTTCGCCATTGTCAGTCAAGTCAAAGCATGCAGTCTGACATGTCCCCTTTCTTTATCTGTGCCCCATATTAACCCACTCCCTTCAGGCTACAGTGCATTTTAGAGAAATGGATGCATGTGTGTGTGTGTGTGTGTGTGTGTGTGTGTGTGTGTGTGTGAATGTATGTGTGCGCGCGCCTGTGTGTGCTGGCATATTAGAGGGAAGAAATACGCAACGGAAGCGTTACATTAAGCAATAGCTGTCCAGCGCTGCCACGCTGCCATTTCCACTCTCTTGAAATCAATCACAGGTTTGTATGAGTGATTTTTATTGGACCTAAAAAGTCCTAGCCACAGGCTAATGGGATAGATTCATCTCTCCTCCCACAAACAATACATCGCCCAATGTGGAGACTTAAAAGAATATGACAGCCTGTCATCCAGAGCGTCTCTATGCGTTAGTCCCTTTTTGTGTTCACGTCCTCTACATCAGAGGAATCACACAGATCAATGCCCTCCCCTCTTTCCTTTGAAGGGACAAGTGCTGTCCCTGAGGTGGCCCCCCCTCCATACCGACCCTCTACAAGGCCTCCGCTTACCTCGCTCCACCTCTTGCCCAGCTCCCCCAGCCCTTCCTGCCTTCACGGCCTTGTTTATGAGCCTCTCCCCTGGAAGGACAGGTTAATAGAGGACCTGGCCGAGCTCAGGCCCGCCTGGTTCCCATTCGCTCCCTAATAAGACATTTCATCTCCTGTCTTACTGCCTGCTTGCCAGCGGCAAAAGCTCTCCCCAAAAGCACAGAGTACCAGTGTGTGTGTGTGTGTGTGCGCGCGCACCCTCTGGTTATGGTGGCCTTAAGGTGCAAAACACAACCATATTTCCCATGTCGAATATACAAAGCTGAAGAAAAAAAACACATTTTAAAAAATACATAGATATTACAGACCCCGTGTTCTGTAAAATTGATCATATTTAAGTTGTGTATGATCAATAGTGTCACACTTTTTGCTGCAATCAAGGTGCATTATTTGTTTTTTTCTGCCAGTAGATACAAACGGCCGGCATGACCTTGTTTCCCTCCCCAGTGCATCCCGACTCAAGACTCAACAGTCTCTCAGCAGTGGAACGTGAGGAAGTTGAGAAGCTCATCATGGCAGTATAAAGCCTTCAGATTCTCTATGATAAAATGCAAGTTTGTCAGTTTGCAAACACAACATTCAAAGCTGGCCCCTCTTTGCCGGCCCAACGGATGCATTCTTACGTTCCGGCACCTGGTAACTATGTGATTATAGAGTCCTGCCATCACACCCTGTGCAACGCTTTTGGCTGGGGGCTGCACACACAAGGCTGACACGCACACACGTCCACAAAGGCAAAATGAGTAAACACATGCAGAGGGCAGGGTCTCTGCAGATACAGACACCACCACACACCTCTAATAATAAGCAATGATAGTTTTTTTTTTTCCATTAAAATCCTGCTCATTCTGCCTTTAAACAAGCCACCAGTGCTGACACAGAAAAACAATGTAAGGACACACATCGCTTGTGAAAATACTATGTCGTGCGGCAGGATACTGGTGTCAGAAGTCAATAACTGCCGTATCAGAGCTTAGTATGTAAATTAGCAGCTCTACGCTAATCATGCCCACAAGCCTGTGAGAGACAGGAGGAAACCTGGAACAAGGCTGTTTTTTTATGTTCAGTACCATCAAATTAAAGTTTCTTGTGTTGCACATTGAGTCTGCACATTGAAGCTACGGTACGATAACGGTTCGGGAAAGCAAATGAAATTATTCATCTAACACACTTTGTGAAGGTTGGGGGAAATCATGACTATTAAAAGGCGAACATTAATTTCGGGATGCAAACTCCAGTCTCGCACTCGCTACACACCCATCCACCACCTCAACCTTCACAGTCTTACCTCTTCACCTCACTGCATATACGGCATGCTACTGAATGTTGGCATAGCACGTAAATCGTAGAGTGTGAAATGATCACATCCAAAATGGATGTGATCCCAAAAGGATACTGGGCTGATTGCTCGAGCCACCTGCTCTGGTTATCATGAACATCCATTCAGAATTAAGAGTGAGAAAGATAGTTTTGTTTGTGTGTGTGTGTGTGTTTAATATTCATGTGTTTTGTGACATGTTGTTTTACTTTCTTTTGTGTTTGTGTGTTTTGCACCTCCGGGCCACCGTACTACTGTCCACAATTAAAGACAGAGGAACAAAACCAATGAAAGTAGCTCCCAGCACGCAAGGTTACCCTGTAAATCACCTCCCAAGGACACAATAACAACCTCCTGAAACCACTGAAAAACAAGGACTGTGATCTTTTTACTGGGGGACGAATGAAAGACAGGAACTGGAGGAATGGAGGACCAGGCCTGGTCCGTAATGCCTGGGCTTTAGGTCGTTTAAATCAACTTGACTAGCCGAGCTCTTAAAGCAAGCCAACTCCCTCGTGTTCAGAGGGAGCCCAGGGAGACTTGGTGTCCGGTAAACAATGTCCGCCTCGCCTTCTGGAACCCTGGGAGGGAGAGGAAACGGCATGTCCTTGGGGCCTCAACTTTGACCCCCCTCCCTTGATGAAATATGGGCCCTGCCCTGTGGTGTAGACTTGTTTGAACTCGAGTCTCTAATGGGCAAGGGTGTGTGTACATTTTTCATCTTGCCTTTGTGTTTGTGCCCTGTTTTATCGGGGAGTTATGGAAGACTGTTATGTGATTGCAAATAACTGAAAAATAATGAGTCGCTGGTTTACTGAGGAGCGTGTTTGGAAAGAAAGACATTTTGATTTTGGTTCTGCACCATTTGAAATAATAGCCTAAGCATGGTGTAGGCTACAAATTCATCCTGTGAATGAGAATAAATTGCTAACTTCCTACTTTATTGATTTTGGAACCAAAGAAATCGAAGTGTATCTCAGAGAACTCATGTTACGTTTCTTGCTCTTTGTTGTGTTAATTATGAATCCATGCAATTATGAGTCTAGTGGAAGAGTATTACGCTTTTATTATTTGTCATTCTTTCTATGAAATCTTTCCAGCCCTTCCCAAATCTTCCCTTTGTGTTTTTGCAGAACTGTGATTGAGTGAGCCGAGGGTGAGAGGAGTTACAAGAAGTGTTGATACAGGCCAAGCTGATGCTTTGATGAATGTGCAAGGATATGACCTATGTGTAATACCAGTTGCTCTGTTCATTCATATTCGATATGGTGCTTGGCACATGATCCATCAGCAAAGCACAATGACCTTTACCATAGTGATGAGCAGCTTCTCACTCTGTGTTTCAGATAAGGGAGGATTTATGCCCTCTGAAAC
This sequence comes from Chaetodon auriga, assembly GCF_051107435.1. NCBI lineage: Eukaryota > Metazoa > Chordata > Actinopteri > Chaetodontiformes > Chaetodontidae > Chaetodon > Chaetodon auriga. Next base: position 22,781,920 of record NC_135076.1, read on the forward strand.
AGCTGTATATGGAGTTGATCTGTGACATTTGGTGAGGATTTAAGGGTTATTTTGCCCCACAAAAGTCAGGCGTAGGAGTCGGTCCTTATTTCACCGCATTTCATCTGTTTCTTGCGAGTACTTTCCCTGAGGTGCTGTAAAATAGGTCGCCCCTTTGTGCCAAAAGCATGACAAAGCAGAAGATAAATACATGAAGGGTTTATGTGGTTTTAACTTTGAGGGTTAATAAGCTGATTCTTAAACGTTCCCTCATCTAAAAGGAAAAGCTAATACCCACCTGGTGTTTCAAAATGACTTCATGTCGTAGCACATTTGCTGTTGCCTCAGTGACGGATAACAAGTCAAAATTGGCATTGATATTCACTAATAAATATCAGATACACATGAACAAACAAGCAGGATTTGAAATTTTCCACTTCCCTTCAAGTCCTCCCGCTGTGGCTGTTAGTTGAGGTAATTAAGAGTCATCTGTGTTTCCATGGTACATCTGAAATACAAGCCGTCTTTGTGCAAATTGATCTGTAGGATGTCCCTCACACTGCGCCTGGTGTTCCCCTAATTGACAATGCATGCATTTCCCTTTCTGTTCTTTTACATTTCCAATGATGGATGAAAAAGGAGGCAGCCTTTTGCAGATGCAAAAAGCACCTTCAGACCGTGGATGGCAGCCACAAGTGTCGTAACCTAGCAACCAGGGAGTCGCTGTGTGTGTGCGTGTGTGTTTGTGTGTGTGAGAGAGAGGAGAGGGGCTTCCTCTTGAAAAAAAAAAACCCTCTCACACTCATTCTAGTTTATTCATGCCTTTGTTTGACCAGCTATTTTAGGACCTTTGAGTATTCCTCTCTCACCCAAGGACACACTTATTTTTAGCGTCATCTCTTGCTTTTCTTTCTTTCTGCTTCATGGCGAACGCTGCTTAACCCTTTTCTATTTCTGCTGCGATGCCTGCATCTGTTCCACAGAACCACATGGGAGGATGGATTTGTGGGGAAAAGGGGAAAGGGAGGACCATGGTGGTGTGTGTGTGTGTGTGTGTGTGTGTGTGTGTGTGTGTGTGTGAGAGAGAGAGAGAGAGGGCTTAGGAAGAGGGAGGAGAGACGGGAGGAAGGAGGATGAGGGAGGAGAAAAGACAGAGGGAGTGTTTTCCATCTGCTTTTTGGCTCAATGTATTCTTTTTGTTTGAGGCCATCATACTGGGCAACATGTTTGTTTTTGAATATGGTTCTTTCACCATCTGGACGATTACCTCTTACAGAACATTGCCTTTGTGCTTGTTTACACTACATTTGTGCTCGCTGTGTGCACACACTTGCGTTAGACTCAGTCCTCTGTTGTTCTTGACAACGCTGCAGAAACACAGACTGGTCTTGTGAGTCAATTTGTAATAATGTTATCTTTCAGTTTTCCAGAAGCTAAGAAAAGCACCGGAGACGTGTCAACCAATCTCACGAAAAGACCAAAATCAACAAAGCACTAGCCTGTCTCTCAGTACTTCATACTTTCCAGCTTGCGCTTGTCTGTGGCAATCACTCCCAAGTCCATTTGTTCCCACCTCAGACAAAAGGGCTTGCAGTCCTATAACATTCACAATAGGTTGTTTGCAGTCATGTGATGCCGATGATGTCTTCAATTCAGATGGAGGGCAGGAAGTGAAAACCACAATGGGCGAGATGGAGGAAAGTTTTTAGTGTGCTAGAGGAGCGATTTTTCAACTGGACTGAAAGATGTGCCTGCTATTGAGGCAGTAGATATAACCAACTACCTGATCATTCAGACATCATTCTTCACTAGAAACCAAATGAAAGCATAATATGGAGGCATGCAACGTTTTTGTTAGCGGTTGAGTCCATGACCTTTGTACTAAGGTGGTCTGGGATGACTGTCGTTTGGTTTTTGCAAGGATGCGTAGCTTTTATTGTCCTGTGGATTAACCGCAACAAACGTTCTGCGCTGCAGTGCTAAATGTTCCCGTTGTCAATCTATCAATCTATCACCATAGATTTAAAGCAGAAGCTAATTCTACCATTATACAACTGGATAATAGCATTCAGTCGATTTCTTACATTTTTCACCCTTATGAACAACAACTTTTGGTACTCGATAAAAGTTCCTTGTGGCTTCTCAGTTTGATCGATTTGAGCAAATGATGCAAAACATAGTTCCTATGCAGAAAGTCACTTCCTGTCCTCCATCTGCAGTTCGCACTACAACAAAAGAGAGATGTAACGTTATATGCAAACAAGCTATGGACACATTTTCAAAAAACATCAACATTGATGGAGCGAAACCAGCGAAGTCGCCTGTTTTCATTCCACGTGTTCTTGACTAAAGCTGGTCCCTACATTACCCACAATGCAGAGATGTTTAGGTGGAACATTCGGGTGTGTTATGCTAGTAGCAGCTATTGTAGCATCTTGCTGCTAGCCTCAAGCAGAAAAAAGTTTACATTTCAGACTTAGTCTTCAGATCCAACCGATGCTGACTCAAGAGACATCACTTACTGGAATTTATCAGGTTTTACGAAGCTCTTACTGCAAAAGGCCTGTTTTCACATATGCAGCAGTACTCTCCAAGACCTGTAAATAGACCAAAATGCGTAAAAGTGGTCCACTTCCCCTTTAGAAACAGGCCATAAATATATACTTCATCATTTACTAAAACTGCTGGGCACTGTGGTTTGCAGCAAAGGTTAGTGAAACAGGAGTAAATAGTGTATTTGTTAGGGATTATTTTAAGCAGCAGATTTGGTATGCTAACAATTATTTAAGGCACCAGGACTGTGTATGTGGGATCGACTCAGACTAAACTACAGCGTCCATGTTCATGGTAATGAAGAACATGTTGCTCAGTTGAACAGTGTTGCTCATTGATGTGTTTGTTATATGTTTTTAGAGAACGATGGAAGTCTGAGGCACAGAGAAATAAGGTGTATCAGACTTGTATACACAGGTAATACTCGTTTGCAGAATCAGTTATTATTGGTTTAATCTTTTCATGGAATTTGTCATCAATAAGAAATCACCATCCTTTAAGCTTGACATTTTTAATTTGTCTAAATTCAACAGTTGTCTAAATCCTGTGACAATCATGTCATGCACAAAACACAACACAACATTAAAACCGAAACTGGAGATACAAGATTTTCATACAAGGTTTCTCATGCGACACTGCTGACATATCTGCTTGTGTTTGAATTATTAATTTTCAACTGTGTGTTCAACTGTGTGCTGTCCCTCTCTCTGTTGTGTACAAAGCGTCAGCATATACATGGATGATCCTTCAGCATGAATGTGAATTGATGTCTTCTCTTAATCACCCTCCTCTTCGTCTCATTCTCTCTGCGCCTGAATTTGCATAGTCAAAGCTGCGATCATTTACATGATGGCATAGGTACAATTCATTTCAGTCTGAAGTCGCTCCCTCCCCCTGCATGAAGCACTGCAGCGCCCGTCTGTGCGTCTGTGGGGAACGATAGGGAAAAAATAAATGAGGAAATCATATATGGGTGTTCAGTAGCTCTCTAGTGGCAATGTGATTTTACTGTCATTGGCTGGAGAAAGGTCAAAGCAAAGGCGCATTGAAATGGGGGAATAAATAGGCAAGCATACTGCAGTGCATAGGGAGAGTCGGCCTGCCAATGAAGTCCCAATCTATTCCCCTCACGCTCCCTGTTCACTCCCATTACAGACCTCATCAGCATCAAATCCCCACTAGCAGCAGCAGCACGCCCTCCCCCACATACAGTATGCTGCCTCTTTCTCACGCACACACAAACACAGGCGCACGTCATTTGCAGGCCTTGCGAAAAAGCAGGCAATTTGTTTAAATCTTCTGGGCAATCTTCTGCATTTTTGTGTGCATCTCTACTACTGTCACAAACTCAAACCTACAAATAACAGCAGCCATTCAGGCTGTCAGCTCGGTTTTCATGGTGGTCATTATCTACAAGCTCTAACCAACAATCTGAACTGACAAAAAGCCTTCATTCCCAAAACTACCTACTTTTTAACTTGACGTAAACCTTTATTACATAGATTTGTAGCATACATCATTGTAAGCAGTGAACTGATGTAATTTAAAGTATACCTGCTTAAAAAAAGGATATTTAACCACTTCATCACTGCCCTCTCTGCCTGCTCCCCTGTCCTCTCTACCTCCTCCCTCCCTCTCTCCCCACCTCCCAGTCCCGCCGTCCAAGGCAGTGGACCGATACCTTTGCTACATCCAGACAGACACACCACCACCACCACCTCCGCCTCGCAGTCCCACACCCCTCTCTGTCCACCTCAGCTCAGTTCAGCTCAGCTAACATGACAGGCCGGGCAGATGATGATAAATGCAGAGGAGGAAAAGCAATTACTGGATCAGTTAGGTGTAGTAGGGAGCGCTCAGGGCACTCATTACCAACAGACTGTAGAATTTGGGATGTGCACACACACGCAGTGCGCGTACACACACCCCCACACACACATACATCTGGATTAGATGCATCTACAACAACCGTTGCTCTCACAGTAATATTGGACAAAGTTAAGGTCCTTTCAGACACAGTTTGTTGCTCGACCTCGCCTAACCTTTGGGCTCTATGCAGCCAAAAGGCCCTTCAAACAGAAATGCACTCAAATGATGGATATGCTGAACCTGAAGACATATTTAGGTGTTTGGGTAGGTCACAGAGCAAAGTAGTTTTCAAATGTTCTAGCAGGACTACGTCATTTTGTTGTTTATCCTATAGGCCACACGTATTGCCTGCATAAAAGCTACCTGTTAAAACACGCATGATATGCCTGCTTGACTCTAAACATGTTTTCGAGATAGGGCTCTCTTCCAGAGGTCTTGATACAAGCGTAAACTTGTGTTGTACTATTCTGAGAATTCAGACACACATTATTAGCTTTACCTCCATTTTGCCTTCCCTGCCTGGCTGGCTGCCTCACTTCTATTGGCCACATGGGTATCCATCTCAACAGGCATCGCCCAAAGTTCAACTGTGTGCTGTGCATGCACTTTACTCGAGTCGTGGTGCGGCCCAAGCCATTGAGAATAATGGGTTTCAGAGCTCAGTGGTAGTGTTTGTGTCTGGAAGGGTCTTTATTTTTTCTTATTTTGCTTTGTGCATCCATCCATCCAAGCAGAGTGAACCAATGAATCTATCATTATCCATTTAATGCTACACCATAACATGCAGAGCATGCAATAATAATAACAAAAATGAGATCAAAAGTGGCAAGCAGATGACAAGAACAGTGTCACAGATACGCAACACATAGGTTAATATCAGCGCGGCGGTAATGTGGCATGCATTTGTTGATGTGAGCTATGCAGTTGTGTGACGTGCCATCTGCACACCTGTCAAAGCCGAGGAGGCCACATATATAGAATATAAGCCAAGGAGGATAAGGCAGCCTTGGTATGATTGACAGTAGCACTGAGGTTGTCATAGGGACAGCTGCAGTCCTCGCTGTCCCCTGAGGAGGATGTAGAAACACTAATGATAAGGGAGTGACACATACGCACAGAGAGGGAAAGAGAGAGATTGAGGAAAAAGGAAGGGATGATTTGTATTTACCCTGCACACACACACACACACACACACACACACACACACACACATACACACACACACATGCACTCACAAACTCTTTCTTGCAGGCTAAAACAGAGGCAGTTGCCCAGGCTGTGCGTCTATGTGAGTGGTGGGCGGTGAGATCGCAGGTCAGGCCCACGCAGTCCCCATTCAGCCGTACAGTGTGCAGCATACACTGGCTACACAGGGGCCAGAATGGCAGACGGAACAAAGAGGAGATGCATGCACGCTGAAAAAAAAAAAAAAAGCAAAAAAAAAACAGAAACAGAAACAGGCACACATATTTACACACACACAAGTTTCCTCCCCTTGCCAAAAATCCACCCCGGTGCTTGCTTTGCCTTTGCATTGCTGCCCCCTTTCAGTGAAAGACATGATGATTATTGCTTCATCAAAAACCTGTTCAGAGTGTCTACATATTTCTTGTTAAAAGCAAGAAACACACACAACGCGGGCAACGAATTTAATCGAAAAGGTTTGACTTCACCCTGCAATACTTTCAAAAGCTTTACTGGATAAGTGGTTTTTAAAGACGTGTTCTTTTTTATGCCATGAAAAAACTTTCATTTTCCTCCGACAGACTGTCCAGCCACAGTTACATAAGAGTCCATGGGTCTTAATTGTGGGTTTGCTTTACCACTACACACGGTAAACATGTGATTACAAAAACAGCTTGATTCTGTTGGACATCTAATCACTGGTTGCATTGCGGTTCACCCTGATATCACTTTCCTTAACCTTAACTGTCAGAGGAGGTGTGTGTTTGACTTTGATAATGGGTATGTTTGGTTATTTGGCTCGCAGGGGCATTCTGTCACATGTCTGACCACATTTGGACTGGACAGGATGTTCTAAACAAGTTCATGCTTGAGCGCCGCTGGGAGAGGATGATGTAGTGGCACTGTAGGTGGCGGAGATACACAAAGTCTCAAAGTGTGTTTGCGTGCATTTATTTATGTGTGTGTGTGTGCGTGCGTGTGTGTGCGTCAGCGCCAGAGTGAATGTTTGTGTATATGGGCGAGTGGGGGTGGCAGGGCTATAATCTGCTCCAAACTGCTTGCGGGCAGAGGCGAGGTGGGCGAGACAGTGATACAGAAAGAGAGCAAGGGATGGAGAGAGCGAGGGGAGGGGGGGGAGGGGGGGGATGAGGACAAGTAAGGAAGAAATGAGTTGGCAAGAGAGAAGAAATACAGACAGAAAGGAAAAACAAGGAGAGAGGGAGGGAGAAGTAGAGGTGAGTTGAGAGCAGAGAGGATTCGTGCGGCTTACGAATGCTCTACAGCTACTGTACCCACTGTCCTCTCTCCTCTCCCACCCATTGTCATCCCGGGCTCCGTGGGCGCCGGCAAGGTAGCTAATTCCTCTGACATTTACGCTGCTTTTTCAGCCCTTCAGTGACGCAAGCCTGGACGCAGCCTCTGTCAGCACCCACAATGGCCTCAGGTGGACGAGAGATGGTGGATGGTGCAGACGATGGAATACTCAACCCTAACTGGGGCCTAGCCAATGAGGAGGCCCTTAGAAACACTCTCAGAGCCAAGGTCCTGCATATTGTGTTATATTATACAGTATGTCTTGAATAAAATAGGATTAGTGTGGGTGGAAGAATAAGAGAAGAAAACACTGCGGAGGAAAAGAGTGAAAGAAGCTGAAGGAGACGAAGAGGAGAGGGAAGGGAAAAAAAGTGGGAAATTGATAATGCAAGGAATTTATAAATTTTTTATTCTGCCATGCCAGTGTATGCACTTGGGTTTTAAAGTATGGATTTCATGAATTTATTTAACAATACCAACTAATACTTGTAAAAAGACTACATTTTGGCTTGTTGAGCATCCTACCTGACATGCATGTTATTACCTGGGGGGGCATGTAACATCCTTCATTGTACAAAAAAGGGAAAATTTAACCACCCAAAAAATGCCTTTCATCAATGTGAATCCAAGCTCACGCGTTGCTGTGTTTAACTGCACTCAGTCGGGAGGCGGCAGCATTCACTGTATTAAAATTTATCACAGTAATGTGGGTGGATATTGTCTAATATATCCAAAAACACGATGTCTCTATTAAAATGAATAAATATTAATATGAATATTTCAAAGATATGTTAAAAAAAACATCATCATATTTACGCTAACATGGTTAATCACTGCTGGCAGATGAGAGTAGTCTGTAAATGTGAAGTGAAGTTACTCAATGTTAAAGTAGTGGTCACTTTCTGTCTGACCCTAAATCATCAAACTCACTGATTCCTGTCATTATGATCTGAAGAAATGCATCATTTGATAGAAATGTGACATATGTGATACTGTAAAAGTGGAACTTCGGACAGCGAAATGTCGTAAGAAGCTAGCAAGAGATCAGCAGGATGGCGGCTCACCATCTGTGGGCAGATCATTTGGTTGTTAGCGGCCGCTGATCGGTCCATTGTTGGCATGCAACAGGAGACATTTGATGGAGTTTTATGAAAACTAAACATATTCACAGAGCAGAGGCTTCAGGCTTTTACTTTAAGTTTTTTTCAAAGCAAAGTTTTTTGTTGGAGAAGCTGATACAGTAACAGCACCGATCAGAAAAGACATATAGCCTTCTGTTAAAACTGAACGAGGCTAAATTTCACAAGTTTTGGAGGTTACAACCTTAATGGCATATGATCTTCTGGATAGATTTCTTGGCAAAAGCACTAAATTGGAGCAATCCATACACTACAGTCTTATATAATATGTGTGTTTACTAGTGAAGTAGAGGTCTCTTGCCTACTTCCACCTATAACGTCTATGTGGAGCACTTCACTACAGGCCATGCCTACATACTCTTGACTATTATGATTAGATTCTTGTCTGGATAATTTTGACAGACTTGCATTACAGCTCTCACTGCTCTGCCCATCACTATATGTGCGTTTTCATCCCTACTGCAAATATTTAGATTGCAGCGTTGTTGCATTATTATTACTTCATACCTGAGTGTTTTTAGACACAGACTGCAGGGTAGAAACTGCAGGTTTGAAGTGTCAGCACACAAACAGTGTCATCATCTGTCTACCTCTCAAATATGGGTGGAACTGAATGTCAGGTATACGTTTTAACTGTCTAACTGGTTGTTTGTGCACTCTCACAGTCGTTTAACATGCAGGGTCCTGTCTTTTTATAGGATGGCCTGGGGGCTCATACTGTTCGCTCTTTCAGCAATATCTCATCTTCACCCCCATTTGCTTTCTTCTCTCTCTGCTCTTGTCTGAGATTCTCCATCCCTCCTTGTACTCTACAGGACGCACTGATAATTGAATATAATTGGCAGGACATAAAGTCTGAGGGAACAAAGTAGCACACACACCCACAGACATATCCATTACTACTTTACATAACTGTCTAACATATGCTTTTATCCAGACAAAGTGGAATGCACAATCAGGGGCAAAGTGACTCCAGACTTAACGCCAGTCTAACGATGAATCGGCCCAGAGAAACATCTTGAGCCTTTTTTTTTTGTTGACAATGGACAGGAGGCATCCTTCTTTCACAGCAGACACTCTTGTCATTCCTGAATTGCCTTTGCAAATGAGTGCAAAGAGAATGCAAATATCTCTTTGTGGGTTTTAACGCTCCAAGCTTAAACATGCAAATGATAGATAGAATCCATTCTCTAGCTTTGTTGACTCTTCCACTCACTGTCTGTACACTGACTCCTCCTCCCTCTGTTTTGAAATGCCTCCAATGCCCAGCATCAGTGCTGCATTGTTTGTCTTAGATTGCATGCTGGTCCCTCCATCTTCTGTTGATCCTTGTCTCTCTCTGGTCATTCTGAACAGACTTGAACTTCAAAACCAGGCAGATTTGCTGTACTGTTTGCTGTCCTGCTCACTGATCACTCTGAATGTAAACCTCTTTTGCTTTTACTCTCTCTCGTGTCATGAAAGGCGTGGGTTCAAATGCAGGTCGCTGCTGGAATGGAAAAGATGTGGTGGGATGTTATCTTGGGTGGGATGACAGAAGTGGCACCGACCACTGGAAGACGACATGGTGAGATGAGGAGTTTAAGATTGATTTGACCACCCCTTAGTCATCATGAAAACCTGAGAACCTGCAACAAACCATTGATCCATCAAAACCATATGAAATCATTCAAGCACTAATAACTGTTGTTTTATATTCATATCATATCACCCCCTCCACCCCCACCGCCTTATACATACTGTACAAACACATACTGTACACATACACACTCACACGTACACTGGATACAGACATGGCCTCAGCATCAAAGAAGTGAAGATTGAAGACAAAGTCATTATGATTGAGCTACAATCTGTGACCCCCCTCCTCGCAGCCTCCAGTGCTCACCCGGACAGATCTAAATGATATTGACAGTTGAATAAATTTTCTGCATGAAATCATGTCAGCTCGAGCATGCCGCCCTCCCCTCCACCCCCCGTCTCCATGGCCCACTGAAGTGCTAAATAATTACATTAGTTTCCAGAGGCTAATTTGACTGAGAGCAATAATTCTGGTCCCAGACCACCGTAGCTGTTTTCATATATTTAATATCGATATTGGTAAATGAAAATGAACCATAGGTTAGAAGCACTATATGCAGTTGTGTATGTTGTGGGGTGATAATCAAAACGTTGGACTGTGGTGTAGCTATGGGTGCTGTCTGTCATCAGCAGAAATTAAGGTAATTATCTTGGTATCTTGCTATTTCACTGTAAGAACTGTCATGGCAACCATATTGATGAATAACAAGCAAACCCTGAAAAACACCTCCAGTGTGGCATGGGCCTGTTCATGCAAGAATTAATGCAATGCAAGAATTGGACAATAAAGCCAAGGATTCAATTAATGATAACAATAAACGGAATTTGTACAGGACATTTCAGACAAGAATTGCAGCTCAAAATGCTTTACAACCAAGAAATCACATGCATCAAGCGCGTCACATAAAAAAGATGTAGAATGAGCATAAAACAGGGATAGAAAATTAATGCAATTCAAGATGGCAAATATAACCCACTTGATAATAATAAGGATGAAAATAGAAGCATCTAAGGTCTCTAAATGCTCTTATTCCTTTAACACAATGGCAGTCAGTGATTTGAGACTTAACAGACGAGCACTCAAAAGTATTTCACCTTGTGTGCACGCTCATAACAAGCATAACAGAGTCTCCCAAATTCCCAGTGGACACAGATTCACCATTGGTCTTAATTCGCCGAAATAAGCCTCTATGACATAAATAGCTATCATTATATAAAACACACCAGTGTTTTTTCTAAAGAGGATCAATAACACGAGATATGAATATGCTGATATATTCCACTGAATGGGTAGTAAGTTAAAAAAGAGGAAATCACATGCATCAAGTGATTTGCATAGAAAAGACATAGACTGAACATAAAATAAGATGGAGACTAAAACCCACTAGAGAATAATAGTAAAAATAAGGTAGAATAAGGATGAAAATAAAGACAGTGCATAACATAAATAGACTTTAAAAGACTTTCCTCGGGGCAAATGTGCTTATGAAAACACTTGTGCTTTGACATACATATACACATAGGAAATGCAGTTCAAAATCCTAGTTCCCGTGGCGCAAATACATAGGAAATTCTATGAATACATGTCAAAAAAAGCCTGAATGAATACTTAGTACAATAAGGAAATCCAAATAGTAATTCATTTAATTTAATCAGAGGTAAAGTAACGGTGATATAATGTTTTTATCTGACTGTAACAGACTTCTAATAGATTCATTCATTGTCATCTGTCTGCAGAACAATATGACTTATGAGACTTAAACAGCTTTTATGTGTCTCTAATGACATATTTAGAGTCTTTAATTGTCATTGTTTACTCCCTAAGACCTGCTACCCATACATTTAGAATAATAATGTAATTTACAACTTTGTCAGATCTTTTATGTGTGTTTAATGACACTGCAATTACAGAAATAACACAGTATTAACATGCTTTGACCTTTACATGTTTGCAGTACAATGAGATTGTTGGGCTGCAGTTTCCTGAGATGGGTTTATGGGTTTCAGTGGAAGACACGCTGCTGTCTGTGATGTTATGTAAGTGTATTGGGTCTGACTGGTCTTTCCACTGCTGGAGTTTCTGCCCCCTGGTATTTGGAACAGCGAACGTCTGACTCCTATGACTACAAGGCTGCATTCTCTTTATTGAGTGTGTGTGTGTGTGTGTGTGTGGGAGAGAGAGAGAGAGAGAGAATACATGGACAAGTATCACATTGACAGGACATAACTCTGTTTACACAATCATATTTTGGAGACTCGCCTTCCTTGTGGGGACAAAACACAAGTCCCCATAACGTAAATCATTACATTTTAGTGTGCAGACTTGAGTTAAGGTTAGGTTTAGGTTAAGATTAGGGTAAGGGTTAGGGTCTGGCAAGTAGTGGTTATGGTTATGGTTAGGGTAAGTCTCCAAGAAATGACTGTAAGTCAATGCAATGTTCCCAAATGTGATGGAAACATGACTGTGTGTGTGTGTGTATGAGTGTGTGTGGAGGGGGGTTGATCTAACTGCATAATAAAGAGCAGTTACATCATCTGAGAAAAAGACAGAATTTTCCCTTTGCCTACAGCCTTTCAGAAAAAACAAGGCACAATTGGACTATTTTTACTGTGTGTCAGCTTTCATGTCGGACTCGACGTGTTTGACATTAAAAGAGTGGTCGCAGTGTGTCTTCGCTGTTCGGCCATTGTCACATAAATTTTACTGGTACATTGTCATATCTTCTGGGAAGAGTTGTGTTGTGTGAAACAGGAAGTACAAGGATTGGAGAACAGACAAAGGTCGTTGGCTGCAGGGTTAAGGCAACACGAGTTAAGTAGCCTTAAAGCTTCCTCTCACTGAAAAGCTCTTTAATCCTGATGAGGACAAACAACTCCTTGACACACACACACACACACACACACACACACACACACACACACACACACAAAGAGAGAGTTTGCTGATGAGAGAGCCATGGGTCACCCTGAAGGATAAATGCTGATAATGATAAAAACAGTCCTTCCTCACCACAACTCTAGATAAACACAAACTCAGACACATGTGCATAAACAAAGCCTTCATCTGCACAGCACATACACTCTGGCTGTATTTTTAGGAACCAAAATCATGTTCTGAGAGTCAAATCTGTTTCCCAGTGCGAAACTTAGGCACACATGTTCACTTCCCCTCGCCGCTCATCATCATTCCATCTCGCCGTCATTACCCCTGACCCCGACGCTCAAAGTGGTTTTACCCAAATTTCTCTGCCTCGCTCGTCTCATCTCCGCTCCCTTGGCAGCTGTGTCAACACCCACAGGCCTCCAGTCTTAAACAAACCATCCACACAGCCATTGTACACCATGCCACTCCCCAGCAGGAAGGCTGCACTGACAACTCTATAAATGCTGGCAGTCAGTCCCTGAACAACATTGATTTTGTTCCAATCAATCCAGAGAGATTGCGACGCATGGTAAATGACACACCCTGTGTGCCATAGCATACATTTCAGCATTAATTGTTGCTGGGCAGATTCGGCCGGCCAAATGGTGGATTGGTCCCGTGAGTGTTACGACAGCGGGAAACATCAGCGTGGTGTCTGTTCGCTGGATCGCCGTGGAAGGCCCAGCTGTCACCCATATCTCAACTCAGAGTGGACAAACTTGATCCCCATCCAACGAAAATGGCCTTCACCAATATTCAAAACACTCCACTCAGCAGTAATTCAGTACGAAACACTTAGTCGGACTTAATTTATGTGATAATAGCGAGCAGCACGACAGATTTAAATCTCATTTTCTTTCAGTTTAGTTTAAAGAAATAGTTTTGTACAATACTCTCTTGCTGAGGATTAGATGAGAAGATTGATCTCACTCTTATATTTGTCCAGCTACAAAGCCACAACATACATAAGTATGCCAGCTAGCTCATCAAGTTTAGCATAACAATTGAGAACAGGGGCCAACAGCTAGCCTGTCTGTGTTCAAAGTTAACAAAATCCTCCTACCAGCACCTCTAAAGCTTACTGATTAGCATATCATGTTTGCTAAATTCATACAAAAACCAGTGTAAAAAAGAAATGCACTGTGCTAGAGGTGCTGGTGGGTGGATTTTGTTTGCTTTAGACAAAGCCAGGCTAGCTGTTTCCAGTCTTTGTGCAATGCTAAGCTAACCGTCTCCTGCCTGTAGCTTCATATCTAACCGACAGACAAGTGGCATTGGTCTTCTCATCTAACTTTCTGCAAGAAAGCTAATAAGCATGTCTCCCAAAATGTCAAACTATTCCTTTAATCGTCCTTTTGGTCCTTTTTTCAGGAAGCACCATTTCCTCCTCCACCTATGAGCTTTTGATTGCTAACATAAATTGATATTGCAGGCTCTTGACGGAGGAGCCTATGTACGGTCAAGGAACTGCTGTGGATGTTATTCTAGCTGTCAGGCTTTGTTTACCTTTCATTTGAACATTTTCCTGTCTCTCATTCCTAAGTTTTGTATGTTTTCTCTTCACCCCGCCTGTTGTTTTGTGTCATAACAAAGTGAGTTATATTCCCTCCTCCAATAGCTTTCTCATCCCGTCTCCTTATGGTTGATTTTGCTGTTTATGTTTCCACGCCATCATCCGTCTCCCGTCGGACGGAGCAGAGACGGGACCAGGCCGGCTATTCTCCTCTGTGTGATGTGGGTTTGGGTGTGTGCGAGTGGTTTGGGTGTAGGGCATGTCTCAGAAAGTATGTCAGGAGAGGTGTGAGCTTGCTGTGTGACGTCAGGGACATATCTGTGCTGATGCATATCTGCCAGTTTGCGTCTTATACAAGCTGCATTTTATTGGCCTTCATCTTTATGGACAGATTGTAAGAGAGAGGTGGGGGGAGTCCGGTGCTGACAGCCAACCTGCTGCCTCCTGACTGTCGAAAAATACTAATGAACCAGTGAGCAGGACCGCTGCCAACACTCTCTTTCTCTCTGTGTCAGTCCATGTCTGATAGCTGGGAAGGACTTCCAGAGTTTTATGAGTTTTGCTGCCGGACCTGCCGCAGGCTTGGCTTAAGGCCCTGACGGGGATCAGAGTGGCATAGCAGCACTCACACTGGGGCACACACACACACACACACACGAGTGGACACACACACATACACACAGTAGAGTAAATGTGCCGGGCAACAAATGTGACTCATGTGTAGCCTCCGTTCGCCCTCGTCCTCCTGGGATAACGTGGGACTTCTCAGTGATTGAGGTGGCGACGTGTAGTGCCATTGGCTATACAGGAGGCTGCTGGACACCGCTTCCAACTTTCACACAAACACACACACATAAGCACATTTCGACCGAGTACAGACAACTTGCAGACAACCTGAACAGCCTTGGGCCAGCAGACGGGGGATTATGCCACACATGAGCAGCTGCCTGGTGAGGCAAAGGGCGCTGGGAGCAGATGTGACGTACTGTTGAGAATCCAGTACGTAATCACTAACGACAGAGGAGCCGGTCAGGGATAATAAAGATAAACATTTGCTCTTCAGGTTATTTCCTGAGCCTTGTGCTAAATTTGGACCTGGTGACAGCCAAGTGGCGTCTCACCCAACCTGTGGCTCAGGGCCATTTCCTATTGGCTGTGACCTTTTCCCTGCTCTTCCTCTCTCCCTCTAACAGATATGATCTTCTACAGTACACAGACTTTATGCCGACACTTACAGAGACGCGGCAAAAGACAGAGAGAACAAGACTTTATTAATCACAGACCAATGAGTGCACATGAATGAACAAATAGTCTAAAATAGATCAAGAGTGAAAACAGCAACGGAAAGGAGGGAGAGAGCAGACCTGAACAATGCTCTTTTGAGGTGACGGTTGTGTTGTAAAAGCAGCAGAGCAGAAAGAGAAGAGAGGTACTGTCCCTGTTTGTAAAGAGTACTCACTGCCCTTTGTGTTTGGTTTAGAAGAGGAGGAGTAACTGCTGACCACATCAACCACAGGCCTTTAACTCACGGCGCAAGCACTTTCTGCATGACCTTCACATTAGAGTGGCTTTAAACTGATGTCTAGAGTTCTGGGGAGAGAAAAAAGGAAAAAAGAAAAAGGTGGACTAGATTTGTAGCTTTTGGAGTACAAAAGCCTGACGGTGGGGCAGTACCTTATTAAAGTACAATTCAGCTTGTTGTTGTTTTCCTACCCCTTCTATTTGTTCTTACTCAAGGACAGTTATGTACCTGAAGTGACCAAACACATACCTTTAAGCAATGGTAGGGAATGTTGACAAAAATGGCTACCATTTCTTTTGTGTATTACCCACTTTCTCTCCAAATTTGGGTGATAGCAGAAACATACCAACCACAAAGTACTGCAACAAGGACGTGATCCTGCACTGGCTTCCCTCCCGCTGACACTGCCTATGGGGTCAAGCACTGCGGCCACTGCCTTAAAGCGATTCAACATTTTATTGACTTTCATTGTCAAGAACAGTACAGTAAATACAGACGAAACTGGAGCCAGAGGCCGGTTAGCTTAGCTTAGCATAGAAACTGGGAATGAGGAAACAGCTAGCCTTGGGGTTATGTGTTAGCGTATTTCGTGGACAATGATAGGCAGCTAGCCGAGGCTCCAGGAAGTTACTGCTCCAAGCCAAGAGCAGATCATAAAATGAGTTTTCTACAAACAAACAAGATACTATGTGCTAAATACTTTGCTTTCAAGATACTTGTAGGTATTTTTGTTAGATTGGAACAGAGCCAGGCTAGCTGTTCTTAAGTTTACAGTCTTTATACTATGCTAAGCTAAGCTAACTGGCTCCTGGTGGTACCTTATTCACTACAGACAGTGTGAGTGTAATCTAAATGTGTTTCCCTGGATGTTCTTTTTCCGAGGTGTTCAACTTAGTAACTGTACCGTCAGTTCAGGATGAATCAGTAAAAGTTTGTACCCATAACATGAAAAGTCATTCTGTACCTGTTGTACCAGATCTAGCATGGTGGAGAACTGTAAGTACAGAGTGGGCAGCTTGTACTTTTTTCTCTCCAAGACTTTTTCTTCTGTTCTTTCTCTGCTGCTCCCACTGTCTGATTTACTCCAGATCTCTGTCTTCTGCTCTCTGCTTTACCTTATTTGTTTTGTGCTCCTCTCCCTGCTCCTATTTTAATGACGAATGTGTAAAAAGGATGCTTCTCTCTGCCTCTTATTTTGAGATTGTGCATGTTAAATCATTGCTGATCCTCTGTCATCTATTCATCACCACAAACCGATATATTGTGACTGATTACAGAAACACAAAGTGCTTGTTATCATTCTAGCTGGTGGCTGATCGACCAAACCTGGACCAAAACAATTAACCAATGCTTTGAAATTCTAATGCTTTTAGATCACTCAACAGGACACATACGGGAGGTATTTGTTCCCTAAAAATAAATCTTAATGATCTCCATTGAGCAGATTGGTCATTACAGCAGTGATAAAAACAGTCCTATGATAAACAAAATGTAGAAAAAGCCATGATAAATCAGAATGCACTTGTACACATGAAATACATCCCACTGCCGGGTCTCTCCAGCACTGCAGCATGTCTTTCTATTGAGGTTTAACGTGGCTTTGACAGGGCTGCCTCCTCTCACCACTGACTGTGTGCATTTACTAAACACTGGCCTGGGACTGATTACCTTTCCTCCCTCCTCTCCGGCTGTCTCTGTATATGTCTGCTGATGTTGTTTAGAGCCGTACAGACCACTTCAAATTGTCCTCAGCGTGGAATGGAAACGCCGGCAGTCAGGGGGAGTGCTGGAGCGCATTCTTACATGTCACTTTTTAGCAAAACACACAAGCGGAGCTCTTATTCTCTGTCTCAGCATGGAGTTTGCAGTGTGGGCAGAGGGTGATGAATACAATGGAGAGAAAATAGAGGAGAGGAGAGAGGGGGAGTGGGGATGGAGGAGAGTGCGTGGGTGAGCAGATAGGACTGGAGATGAGGGGGAGGGGGGCAGGTTAAGTTGGTGCCTACACAGGGCTCTATCCCACAGGCTCTCTCCTGTCTCCCACGCCTGGCCCCTCTAACCTGGCCTAGCTTCTGTTTAATGTCTGGCTCTGTCACACCTCGGCCCACTCCCTGGAGATCTGCATGTCTGTGGAGTAAAGTACATTTCAAACTAGTGCTAGGAGAAAAACACACTAGAGGAGCCTTCACCGTGGATTTTTTGGGCCTTTCATCTCTCAAGCAGCTTCTGCGGTTCCATCTTTGGCTCGATTTTTCTTGTTGCTCTTAAGCTCTTTTCTGGTTTTACTTCGGTGTTTGGTAATATTATTTTGGCTCAGCTCATTTAAGCATCCGTGTACCTCTAGCATGTTCCATCACAGCGCTCGCAGATATTCACACAATTGTTTGTTTTAATTGATTTTAACTGATTTTAATTGATTGTTAAGTTACATTTACAACAGTGGAAAGGTTTGCCTTATTTCACTACTGAATGTGAGCCTATTCACTGTTGCAGGTTCCTGTGGTGTGTTATTGTTGAAAAGAGGAGATTATGAGCCTTTCTTCAACTTCCTCTTGGTTGTATTGACTTCCAACCAAGTATTTTCTCCTCAGAAGGTCAGAGGTCAGGTCAAATACAAAAGGGACGCAATCAATATATTTATTATTATCCTATTAATTCAGCCAGAAACATTTATGTCGACGAATTGGACATTTATGGAGCCTCTCTGTACTTCACACAGACATGGCAGTCATTTCACATGTTCCGTACATGCTTCAGTCATGCACGTACATATCCGCAGCCTCTCACTTTAGACCACATAAACATTTATTCAGTCTGCATACAACATAGCTGAGCTCTGTATCCCTCTGCTACACTGCTGCCTGCTGTTGGTGTTCATTAAAACTTGTGTATCTCAGACTCTGACAGGAGGGGGGATTGCGAAAATAGTGAAATAGTTGTGAAGTAGAAAATTGGGTTATAAAGTTACATGAGGCAGAAAAACAAGAAACAGGGAGCTCTGAGACAACCTGAGCAGCGTCGACGATTCCGCTGCGTTTACTCATCCCCACAAACAGTATGTAAACATTAGAAATACTAAAGGCTGGGGGTGATGGAGGCACGTTTACAAAAAGCGTCTGGTAATAATGGCTGCACTGCACACGTGCTTGATTATGACTGGATATTGGTAGCCAAACAGGTAATGAAAGAGCCAATGACTAGGAAGCATTAATAAATCAGCTGATGTCAGTCAGCTAGTAGAAACACGACTTTGCTTGGAACTGTTTGCCTAATCTATTAGCTTAAGCTAAGCATTTACATGTTTCTCCTAGTACCAAGTAACCCCTGTTGTTTGAGCTGTTTGATTAATGTTCAAATGGCTTATAGAAAGTATAAGTATAGCAAATACAGAAAACAGTAAATTTACACAGCGCAGTCACTTGATAGCGGTTTCTTTGTTGCTACACTAATCTCTCATCTTATTCTCTTCTGCTAGCCGCAACCTTGACGCTAGTAAGGTCATTGTGTAAAGGTGTTTGCATTGCACTTCCAATAATCAAAGTCTGCGCTGGTTCTAATATCTCATGTAAACACACTCCATGTCTCGTCCTGGAGCACTTCCTCTTGGCGGGCGCTTGCCAACGCAGGAGCCTGAACAGGATTTTCTGTCTGAATGGTGGCTTCCCTCCTCGCCGCTCATCGTTTGCTTGTGTTGGCCAGGAAACAGGTAATACTTTATCAACTGCTGGTCTACATAATCACTGAGATATTCAAATCCACATGAGGGCTGGATGAGCAGATTAATAGTATTGACAAATCCTAATTAGCGTCATGCTGAATCAAATGATTAATGTGAACAGTTGTTAAGGAGGCAGTGTGTGTCTAAATAGACCCAGAGGCTAGATAATACAGTAATAGCCTATGAGTCACACTAGCACTGTTTTAATGAGAGATAGACAGAAAAAGACTGAGAGAGCAAGAAAGAGGGGATGACAGAAAAATGGGAAAAGAAAGAAAACAGGGGGAAAGAGAGAAAGTGAGTGAAATGACAGAGATGTTTTGTATTGCTACTGTTGCCTGCCCGCCTGCCTTCCTGCCTGGCTCCCCCCAATGTTTTTACACCTCGAGTTTTAAGCAGCGATGGGATTAGTTTGTAGGATTGTTGGCTTGCATTGTGTGCTGAGAGGATAGGCAGTGAAATCCCTTTTTCAGCCACCACTACTTATCCTTGTCCCTGTGTTGTCTCTTTCAAACAGAAGCGCCTTGCTCTACATGCATGTAATCTAGGTGACAAGAAAGAATGAAAAGAGAATTGAATGTGTGTGAAAGGAGTGAAAATGGGATGGCTGACAGGGAGGAAAAATGCAGAGAGGTTAGAGGAGTAGAGTCGGGAGGAAAGAGGGTGGATGTGTGGCTTAAATGTGAGCTGACTTTGCGGGACCCAGGTAGCCCCCGTTTCTTCGGTGCGTTTAAAAGTGGGGTACAGGTCCATAACATGAGCACAGTGCACTTATGTCTGACATTGGCATGTGAATAATTCATCCTCAACTTCATGCCTGAATTATTGATGTAGTAAAGAATACAGAAACAGGCAGCAGAAAACAGTAGTCTGGAGGGAGGGAGGGAGGCATGATGCAAGATGGAGACAAGAATTGTGATTTCATCATTATTTACACTTTCGTTCCAAAACGGATTGTTCTCAGATCAATCAGATAAAAAATTATCACCGCCATTACGATGAAACTTAATATATATTTAATATATCTTGTTATTAGCTCATTCTAATTTAAAAACAATAAAGACTATAAAATCGTGTGGCTCACACTAGAGAAGCCTCTGAGAAAGCAGGATAATGTGATCGCCCTTGCACAGCAGGCACAAGCTGTTTTCCATACCGCTCACTGATAATATGGAGCTTTTATACTTGGGTATGAGGATATGTGAGGATTTTTGTTTATTTGTTTTAGTAGCCTAATGTGAAAGCTGCTATGTTCTTGCTAACTTCAATTGGGTGTCGGTGAAGTCCACCCATCTGTAAACTGTGGCCTTGGTTTCTGTCTCAAATCAAGTTTTATTGTTACACACACACACTCATACACAGCATAACGTATAGCGAAATTCCTCCCTGTGTAGTTCCAGAACAAGTGTAACAAGCAGGTAAATAAAAGAAAGATGAATCTAACAAGAAATATAAGAGAATCAAGCGATAGATAAAATAAAATAGAAATATATAAAATGAACAGTGGAATAATAAACAATGTAGTCAGTCATGATTTTCAATGTCGAGCATGTTTCAGAAAAATGAAAGACTGTCTTCTACAGCTATATTTTCTGTTGAGTCATTTCTTATTCCACAAGAAATGATTCTTTATATTTTCTTTATTTTTATACCGAAAAGTCTAAAGTCATTGCTTAATACTCTGGTATGTTGAATACTGGTGAATATAGCATGGTGGTGCCTTCATTTTGACGTTCATGGTCCCCAGATGATGAATCCCAATGATTCTGGTGATCACCTGACTCTTTCTTTAGTTTCATCATCCGGTTGAGGTTTGCAGCTCAGACTACATTGTTTTGAGGAGAGGATGGGTTCATTGATTCACTTCAGACATTCATGTTTTCCTCACGATGAACTATAGTAATGTTGGTAACCCCTTTACTTTTCATCTTGCGCCATCATCTACTCAAAATGTCTATTCTGACATTCCCATCAGACTTTACTCTGTATTTGGTGCTAATTAGCAAATGCTAACATGCAGCCATGCTAAACTAAACATAGCTAAACATTATAGCTACTAAACATCAAGCAGTTAGCATTGTCATTGCAGGCATGTTAGCATGCTGGCATTAGCATTCTTGCACAAAGCCCTAACCGCTAGCATGCTGTGGACTCTTGAGAAACACTTTCTTCTTGTGTTTAGATGTATCCCTGGAGCTTTAACACCACCACTGCAAATATATTTTTTCATATTTCTAAGCTCCTCCAATTGTGAATTGCATTGTGGGACAATCGTGTCCATCAATAGCACACTGAAAAATACATTTGATTTAGTATCTCTCCTTTGAGTGTACTTAATTGTGTCAATCTTCAAGCATAAACATGCCACATAATCAAAACCTGTTTAGAATTAGTATAGAACGAGAACACAAGACGGGAAAATGAAAAAATCTCCCTGCTAGCTGACGGTTAGCAAGTGGATTGATAAAAGTAAATGACTGGGATCCACTAAAATGCGGTCATTCTTGTTACAGACTGGAACAAAGAGACCTCCCCTTTCTGTCTCTCTGTCTTTTGTTAACTTTGTTATCCCCTTTCTGCAGCTCCCAGAATGATAGTCGTGTGTGCTTATGTACATATTTCTGTGGGTGTAGCTGTGTGTACGTGTGTGTATATGTGGCGGCTGTGCTGCCTGCTCAGGGAGGCACGGGGCCCAGACACTTGGAATCATTTAGTGAGAATTTCAAGTGTGGGAGGAGAGGAATGTGCGCCCAGATAAAAGAAAGAAAAGTGAAAGAAAAATATAGCAAAGCGAGGGGGTGGAGGGTGCGAGAGATAGACACAGATATAGACAGAGAGAGGCCAGGGAGGGAGAGTGTGGCAGGTGAGGAAGAGGTGGTGGGAAGACAGGGGGGATGTGCCACCTGAGAGAGAAACATTTGGAGTGGAGGAAGACGAGCTGAAGTCGAAGACGGGGGTGAGAGGGAGGGCACGGGGAGGGAAACAAAACGGAGAAGGGGAGGCAGCGAGCAGAAGACAGAGATCTGGAGCAAATGACAGACAGTGGGAGCAGCAGAGAAAGAATAGAAGAAAAAGGCTCGGGAAGAAAAGTACAAGCTGCCCACTCCTTACCTACTGTTCTCCATTAAGCTGATTTTTTCAAATGGCTCTTGCAGGTCTCGCTTAGGGGGAACATCTATTCCTATCACAATGCTGCCTACACACACCGCACAGTGACAGGCAGAGCGGGAGAGAGAGGGAAGAGGGGGGCCACAAGTATAAATGAACAATGATTTTTTGAAAAAAGAGGAGTGGAAATGGAAAGGAGGGGGGATGTCCGCGGCAGTATGTGTACCCGACGCTACAAGCCAGATGTACAACATGTTATATTTTTTTATTAGTTTTACAGAAGAAAATGGAGATGCTGGAAAGCTTGTTTTCACTCTGCAGTGCTCGTCTTCGGTGACTCAGTAGTGAAATAAAAAACAATTACCATAAATCCCCTTCTGGTTGCTATCTTCTCTCCGAATCAGCGGCTTTTTTATCCGGCGTGTTCCTTTTGAATATCTGTGTGTACAAGCTGTTGTAACCTCTTTTCTGTAGATCTGTCTTTATTTTTTCGCTGTTCACAAATATACCCTCCCACATTCCCTCCTCGTGCTTCCGGTCTCTCTTCCCTTCCCTGGTCTGTGCCAAAGCTAACAGCCTTGTGTGAGCATCCCTAACTGTTGTGTGTGTGTGTGAGAAAGAGAGAGAGTCTGTGTGTATCTGGAGGTGTGTGTTTGGGTGTGCACACATGTGTGTCTGCAGGACAGTCCGAGAATTCCCATGGAACACGAGTGACTTCCCAGCCTTTCCAAGGGAGCTTGGACTGCTTGTGACGGTCTGCAGACTGGATGCCAATATTTTGCTCTAAATCAACAACAGTTTAGCTAAAATTACAGAAACTCCAAGCCTCCAACTGAAACCAAATTCTGGAATCAGACTTGTTGATATTATTTATTTTACAAAGAGAAGAGAAGGAAGGATTTTCGCTTAAGCTCTGCCTTTGGTGCAGGTTGAAAAGGCAAGGGATTTGATGAAAAATGTCTATCCATGCAAATCTGCAATTGGCCCCCTGACCCAGCTGATGAGCTATGTCGTTTAAACGGAAGGAGTATACACTGAAAATAACAGCAAATCAGCAACCATTGTTCACTATTGACAAGCGCCAATCCCTTGCTAGCCCCCTGCCTGCAGGTCGAGATGATTGCCATCTAAAATCAATCCCATGGAGTAACGTGTGCATCTGCGCGGCCATTCCTCTATCTTCAAGGGAATAATATGCGCAGGCTACGAATTAAAAAATTTAATGACGAATCAGAGTTCTGTGGAAGTAGGTGAGGCACTATTGACCAGCCGGGGTCACAGAATGAGCTGGGCTGAGCTGACCTTCATGGCTCCTGGCAACAAGGCGGGCACATTCAATCTCACTTGACCCTCTCAGCTTTGACCTTTGACCCGTGGCAATGCTGCCCTTGTGTGAACTGCCACCTCCAGGGATCAATAGCTCTTGACCGTCGCCTCAGGCCTTCGGTCAGAGCGCTGAGGACGCTGGAGGGAATCACCGGATGGTGGAAGTGGGGTGCAGCTGACCTCGAAGGGCAGAGCCACTGACCGGTGATGATGCAGGCGATTTATACAGAAAATGGATCTGATGATGGGTAGAGGGACACTGGAACGTATACGGGTATGTAAATTTAAAATACATCAAAGCACAGTAATTTAATCCTTTTTAAGAAAAGAGATATCGTTGAAATTTAGGCTACAGACTTCAAAGCTCCCAACTAAAAACTTGAACTCAAGGAGAGAAATCTTTTCAAGCTCCCCCAATCTATTTATGTCATACATGGATACCTCTCTGCACACTTCAAACTAGGTTTCCACGTTTTGATCCTTAGTTATTGTGGTTTTGTTGTGTAGTTTAACAAGTCAGATCACTAATCCTCTTATGCTAGAATGGTGTAGCAGCGCGGCATCTGAAAGTTGAGCTGCCCTGCATTCTAATCAGCAAGGTAAAGTTCTTTGATCTCCAGTTGAAAAGCTTCCTCAGTTTCTACATTAGAGATGATACTGTGCATGGTTGTGGCTTTGTGGTCTAAAACCCCTCTAGCGTTTGCTTTGCTGTTGCTTCAGACTCTGATATTAGCCTACTTACAAAAACAGCCATTTCAATCCTTATTCCCATATGACAATTCCCGGCCTCATTTTAACGCTGAACCTCTGGATTTCAACACACATAGGATCACGCGGGCAAAACACACTAACAGATACATAGTGGGTCTCTGTGGGTGTCAAAAAGATAATGCTGAGGGTGTTATAACAGCAGTGACTCACAACACAACACAACACTGACTGTGTTCTAGTCCCCGAATACATTGTGTTCGTACAAGTGTGCTACTCCATGTGAAAAAAAAAAAAAAAAAGCAGATGAACTCATCAAATGTACTGCGGATGACGTACTGTTCCCTTAAAATGAGACAATTAATTTTGTCACAATCCGGTAAAAGTCAAACATGCATTTTTGTGGAAGTAGTAGCTGCTGTTCAGGAAGTTACATCAGCTCACTAATAACTTTATGGAAATGAAATACAGGTGATGTCAACAGAACTCAAAGAACCCACAGTTATCCTAAAAGCAGTGCAACCAGACTAAAAACAAGCACAGTTGTCTACATACAAAGAAATTCTGACTTCAGCAAAGCAGTTTTGTACTTTTTTTGTAACAGCTTTAAAATTCTGGAAATTCTAGTTTCAAGCATGAAGTTACTCATAACCAACCATAAACTCTCAGTAATAAGCTATATTGTATTAAGATAATTAAGGAAAAAGCTTGAAACAAGTGAAATGCTCTAACATAAAATCCCCCTGGTAAGATATTTCATCTTATTTGGCTTCCCTTTATGCTCATCAAGACATTAAAAAGGGTGAAATTTTCCTGAGCTTTTTCTAAAAAAAAAAAAAAACTGATGGAAATCATTTAAACACCGGTAGTTGTGCAAAGTAAATCTAACTTTAAAAACTTCATCAAACCCATGTCCCGCAGAGCCGCAGGCACTTCACTGCACCAGCTAACATTCATTGTGAGAGACAGGTGCTCCAGTCTGGCTCTAAGCTTATTCATCCCAGAATGTTCCTGGTACAAGAATATAACCCTCTGTGTGACTGCGCGTGTGTGTGTGTGTGTGGGAGTGTGTATTTGTGAGTGTTTGTGTAAGGGAGCGTGTGTGTCTGTTTGTTCTCTCATTTCCCATTTCTCATATCTCATGTCTGTGGTTTCGCAGACAGCAGGGCCCATCTCACGAGAGCTGAGGCATGACTCAGACCTACGCAGACTTGTGGCTGGCGGCTGTGACTCAGAAAGGAAGGGAAAGGGAGGAGGGAGGAGAGGGAAAGGGAAGGTAGTCAAGGCCGGGGAGGGGGAGGCGGGAGGTGCAGGGGGTAGAAAACAGAGAGAAGTGGAGGGTGTCATGGACGGGAAGTCGCTTCCCGACTCACCCGGGGTATCAGAGATGAGCAGCTGGTCACGAACACACGTGTGGCAGCGTCGGCCAACACACGCAGCGCGCGCACATGCACACACAGACGCTGATACACAAATGCAGACGCACAGGAGCAGCTGAAAATAGCAAAACAGAGGCCTTCCACAACATCTGCCAATTATCTGGCAGAAAGCAGGCCTGGGTCCAGGATCAGAGTAGTCCCAGCTGTGGGCCTGGACTGGAGGATGGCACTGATAGAAACAGAGAGTGAGAGGAGAGAGAGCTCGGTGAGAAAAATTGTCAATAACAGACAAAGGGTTTTACAACAAGCAAACTGGCTCCCACAGCGACAGGCACATAGATCAGTCTGTCATAAACACATAGATTTATTTTATCCATATGTGCCGCAGAGAAACAACCAGGGCCCAAGCCTTCCAACAGCATTGGCAGGAATCACAATATCCTTGACAGTCAGTCAGTTTGCCCACCTTCCCTCCGTCTCCATCCCTCTCACCCTCCCTTTGGTCTCCTCTGCGCTCAGAAAGAGAAAGACAAACTCATTTCCATACAAATGGAGTGAGAGCCTGCAGCCCAGGGACCCAGTGGAATTGCAAATATTTCATCTTTGCCTGGGAGCCTCGCGCTATTACTCCTTGGCCATTATCCCCTCTCTTTCATTCTGTCTTTTCTTTTACTTTCTTTCTCCTCTTTGCTCTCATACCTACTAACCTCTGCTATCCACCCATGCTTACGCTGACCCTCCGCGCCTCCATCTATCATTTGGTCTTCCAAATCACTCATCTAACAGAAAAACATCCTCCCACAATTTTTTTTACAGCTCTGCAGCCATTCGCCACTCCTTCTGTACCGTCAAAGATAACTTTACTACAAAGCTAGACTCAATTTGAGCTTCCCATCCAGCGTCTGCCTGGAATCTAGCAGCTTCTGAGCAACTTTTGGGTCCAATGCTGTCATGACTTCCAGTGCTCATCCAGAAAAGCAACTGCTGCCCTTCTGTTTCAACTTCTACTTCTGTCTTTCTTTTCCGGCAACATCCCTCCATCCTCGCCTCCTTCGTAGCATCTGCCCAGTGCCCACATTCTTGGGCACACATGGTGTCCGGCAGCTGCCAGGTCAGCATAGGTGCTGGAGCACAGATTGCCTGGCGCTGGCCTCCTATTCAGGCGAGCTGCCAGTTGTGGACGCAGAGACAGCAGGGAGGACGCTGCAGAGGGTCGAGGGTTTAACAGACTCTATGCAGCGCAGTGTGCTGGCTCCCTCCATCTGCAAGTAAGGAGAAGCATGTGGAGATGAATCGCCACGTATTAATCTATACATGGATGATAATTGCCAAATGAGTATCGGATTGCCGGATTGGAATCATTCAATTAACATTAAAATTTAAATTTGACATTTTAGCTACCGCGGAGATATTGATGGGGGCAGTGAACCTGCAATTCTCAAATGCATTTAGTATTCCTTTTCTATCGGAGCTTGCTAAATTTCCTTCCAGCTCACAAAATTTCTCCTCCCAGTATTTTCTGCTTGCTCTACATTTGATTCTCAAGAGGAAGACCCTGGCCAGGAGATAGGGAGTCCTTTACATGGCTGATTTTACTAGTATACAAAGACGAGCAGAGGGAGGACAGGCTAGGCCCCAGATGGACAGTGTGTAATGTTGTTAGCTATAGTTAGCCAATTTAGTCACACTGCCAGCAGCTCTCATTACATGATCTAATTCTCCCTCTCTATCTCTCCTCCCCTCCTATTTCTCCAGCATATACACACACACACACTCACACACACACACACACTCCCACACAAGCCAGAGAGGATGGAGGGAGTGCCAGGAGGTGAAAGACAGACAGACATGTGTGTGTGTGTGTGTGTGTGTGTGTGTGTGTGTGTGTGTGTGTGGATGCAGGCGGAGGTGGTGGAGCAGCACACAGCACCAGTATGTGTTCAGGAGGTTATGCAGGGCCTCCTCACTGAGGAACTTCTAGTTTTCCAACAAGAGAAAGGCATCAAAATTGAATGAAGATATTAATAATTCAGAGTCAGATTTCTCCCAAGAAAACAGGTTTTCTGAAACGATAAAGCAAAAATCAATGCTGCCTCTCCTCTCTCGCTGTCTCCTTTTCGCTCCCCATCTCTTCATGCATGCGTGGAGGAGAAAGGAAGAGGGGGTGGAGAGGATCAGCGTATGTGGCTGTATGCCTCTTTGTTTGCGCCCCATATGTGGGAGCTTCTGTTGGTGCGCTTCTGTCTGTGTTCTAGCGGGGTGGACATCAGCTTCGTGCCCGGCAGCCTGTGCTGTTACTCAGTGAATCCCCTGGAGGCAGGAGGAGCTGCTTCAGCCTCGCCACCTCCAGGCTGGGTCAGAGGAGAGGAGACACCACGCGGAGGGAGGTGCAAACCTCGGCGGGGCTTTCGGAAAGACGGCCACGCATGCACAAGCACGTGCACGCACGCACCCATGAGCACACACTTAAAAAAAAGAGAAGCCCTTGCTGTGAGACAAACAGGCTGCTCATGCTTTTGAACAGTGATGTGTTGGGTCAACCAGCATACAGCATGAGCCTAATTATCACCTCTCTGTGAAGCTGTCTGGAGAGGAGCAGGTACACACCCAGTGCATGCATGTGCGTGTGTGTTTGTGTCAGAATGTCAGACATACCACTGCGTCTCTGCTTGGTGTTGTCTCTTTTTATACGTCTCCAGAACAATAACTCTTCTTTCTGTGCTGCCTTTCCCACTTAACCCACAGAGACCCAAATGTAAAAATGATGCTAAAATCTGTCTCTCTCTCCGTCTTTGCTCAGCGGTCGCATGGACGACTTGTCAGATTTTTCTCCACAGTGATTTCAAGTTGGGGAGTTTGCAGCAAGACTGTGTGGGCAGGGTAGTTTACTAATGTTTTTAGAAACACTTGACTCGCAGGGTTAGTTTGTTGGGACATTTTTGGCTCTGGCACGTGATGAGGAGGAGGAAATGTAAACCAGAGACACAAATTGGAGGACGATGGTTTGTCAAACAGCTTCCTAAATAAAGATTCTGTCTTTTGAGAAATGCAGTGACTGGACACAACCATCAGGAGAATTTACTGCATTCATCCATTGTACTGGCCCTGCGATGAATCAGTACATTAGTAATGAAGATTATGATGATACATTTCTACTGAGAGTGTATCACAGAGGTGTTGATTCAGCTCCATTTAGTGGTTTTATCGAAACTACGGCGCCTGGCTCCCACCTGTAAGAAGAAGGGTCTCCATCAGGCTGTTAAACAAAAACAGAAGGTGTTTTAATGTGCAGAAATATTAAAAGATAAATAATATGAAAGCCCATACTCATCTTTGTCTCTTGTGCCTTCTAAATATTTACATTCATGTAACACTAATGCTCGGTAAAGTACCGCGATTTGAAGCTGATTGTGGACATTTTTTCATACATGTATTATATTTTTATCTAGTTTTTGATCCCTGAATCACCCCAATAGGATTTCAAGCCCCATTCATTTTCTATACAGACAATAGCCATGTTTCCATCAGTGTATGTTTATGCGAAATAATCGCATAAGAAAAGGTTGAAGCAGCAAAATTTGAAAAAACTTTTTCCACACTGTCTTGAGATGGTTTTTGCCTTTTTCAAGCAGAAGTTATTTCTGCTGTTTGCGTCATCCTGGATATTCCCATAATGCATGAAAACAGAAACAACCTGAAGACCTCGCTCCATTTTTCTCTTCGAAATGGCCCAAATGACTGTTTTGTCTTCTTCTTCTACTCTTCAGTTCACAGCCTCTACTTCTACTCTGCTTATTACAGCCATGTGTTCCATAGCCTATACTGCCAACTTGTGAGGAAACTATGCTTTGTGCAGCACGTTGCAGAGCTTATTTGCTCCAAACCAGTTGAAACAAGCCTAATTTCAGATTTTTTCCCTTCTTTGCCACATTTCAGAAGTTCACTTCAAATTCAGGAAACCATCGATGGAAACATAGCTAATCTGAGGTGACTCACAGTTTGAGCACTCGACATCTCAGACAGACATGAAACTCTCCTGGTTGAATCATCGGGACAGAAGAAGAACAACTGCATTAGAACATATCTGGATATTTGCTAAAGAGCTTGTGTGCAAGCTTGTGCCAATCGATGTTGAAGTTTACTGCGATGGCCAGCGTGCAGCTGCAATAAACATCCGCCGACGTGCTTCATTTGCAAAACGGAAGGAAACCAAAGAACACTGACAATGCAATCTGCCCTTTAAATCAATGTATTTTCATATTCTGGGTCAATTTAAAATGAATTTAACTATGGGCCTTTGTTTTGTTCACAAATTCGACGATGATGCATTTTAAATTTGCTCTGATTTGAGCCTCTGACAGGCTCCGTCCCCATAACAACAGCAGCAAGACTGCTGCGATGGCAAGCTAACTAAGATCTGATTCCTCAGAAACAGAGCTGAAATAATTAAAACTGATGGTCAAAACATAAACATACATATGTGATCATTACCCAGGAGAGTCTCTTGTTTCTATGTTAAGTAACATTGAGGATATCATTCAAAGAAACATTAGAAATGAGATTAGAGAATGGTGAGAAACACTCCAGCTTCACGACTCCGCTGTTCTTCAGATACAAGCGTTCCTTTAAATGAAGAGCAATGAAGAAGAAAGATGTTTGATCCCACAAACAGCTATGGTGACAGATGAAGGCTGCTTTTTTATTTATATGCCCAATATGGCAGAGAGTTTGGTGGAACACATCCTCCATGGGGAGATTAGAAGCAACACAGACTAACTTCCTGTGATTGTCGAGGACAAACGTAGAGGCCTTGTGTCTTTATGCGTGGGTGGCACATCTGGCACTGGAAGCTAATAATCTGTGTGTGTGTGTTTCTGCCTTTTTCTGTGTGCCCGTAGGGACGCATGTCTACTTCTGTGCATCTACGTGTGTGTATTTACACTGTATGTGTTTGTGTCTATGTATATTCATACTCTCTGATGTACGTGTGAATGTTCCTACGCATGCACAACCCCTGTGCATGCAACATGTGTGTACATTTGTTCAAAGTGTGTATTTGGCGTGTTGTGAGAGATGGAGGAGGTTCTGCTCCTCTGACACAGCCACTGTGTCATGCAGACATATCCAGAGTAGAAGAAATCATTACACTATGTTCTCCGTAATAAATTAGTGGGTTGAGGTAACCCAAGGCAAGGTAATACAAGGTTAATAATGCACTGTTATTCCCCACTGGCAGAAATAAACAATCTCCTCTGTTTATTTGCCTTCGCTACACTCCCACGAGAAGCTAGAAACAGCAGGACAGAGGCGTGGAAAGAGGGAAAGGGAGGAAAAAAAAGATAGCGGGATGAGAGTGAGAAAGATAGATGACAAATAGATGATGCTCCATTCCCACTCTTGACACCCACCTACCCCTCCTGCCGTGTCCTTCGTCTCGCTGCCGAGAAAAATTAAAACAGGTCGACCCACGTTTTTTTTTTTTTTTTGTTGTTGTTGTTTGTTTTTTTCCTCGTCCCTTTTTTCTTCCTCCACATCGGGCCATCGCTCTCTGTTTATCTGTCTTCCTTTCTCTCTCTCCCTCCCACTCTCATGGTCATTGCATGGGTCAGGACGGGAGTCACGACAGGCTCTGGGACGAACCCCCCACTATCTGTCATTCATCACATCCCACAAATGACAGCTGCCACTGCCCACTCACACTTTCACCTCTGCATTTCTCATGGAAGACAATGTGCTGCATGTAGCGGTGATACATCAGCGCGCCTGTTCGTTAAAGGCCATTTAAATAACTCTCTATATTAACCATTGTGTTGGTGCATAAATGCTATTTTACCCTAATAGAAGCCATGGCCAATTTGTCAGTGATACTACGCAGCTAATGATTCACTGTCAAGCCAGAATGTAAAATAAAATGCGTTTGAACTATTAGGTGTGAGGAGCTAATTAAGTGAAGCAAAATAGCTTAAATTAGAGTATGGCATATTTATGTTTACACTGATCATTTGTCTCATGTGTTTGTATTAAAGAGCTTGTAAGAGCAGGTGATTTTGTCGGTAAGTTGACCCTCCTTGGTAACCATTTAGAGCTGAGATATATATTGACTGCAAACACCTGCGCGTATGCTTTTGAGTGACTGTGAGACCCTCGCCATTATTCAACATACATTCCTTAATTAGCAGCATCGCTATTGTTAATTGCACCAACGGGAGGGCAGGAAGCATCTGCTGAGATTGCAGGTTTTCTATTGTGTGTTGTTGTGAGGAAGTACAGCACAGCGCTTTGTGACTTCAGTGAGAGCAGTGCGTGTCCTCATGATCACGCAGACACACAACAACAGAGCCGAGAGAAGAGACGGATAACAAACTTGTCATGTTTTATTGCAAGAGGTGGTGTTCCTCCTTCGTGACAGTTCTCCCGCGGTGACATTCAGGCCCCCACAGCCGTCATCCGATGATCTCATTGGTGACACAAACACACACACACACACACACACACATACACCCCCCACACACTCACCTGCCCAGTCATGACCTCAATGCTCTTCCTGAATAGACAGTTCTTAGAATCACGATTACCTTAAGCAGAAACCTGGTACGCATGGGGAGCCCACACATAAATGCAAACACACACGTGTCGACACACAACCGCACTGATGACTGCATATGCAACCCCTGTCACCTGCACTGTGAAATGGGACAGATAATGCAGGAGTAGGAGGTAGGGGCCAGAGATACAGAGCGATGTCAGCAGCAGTGCGAGAGTCAGATAGAAAGTGAAGTAGCTAAAAACAGAGCTCACATGCGAGGCAAGCCTGTCAGAAGAACTACTGAAACCCACCACAGGGACTTACTAACTAGGTCATCCAGGACCTTTGGGTGTCTGGGTGTTGCACTGCACTTTTCAAAGAGAGGCCAACTTCTCTCCATTAAGGTGGAATAGAAGAATGTGGGATCTATCATGTCCACCTTAATCTCCATCAGGGGAATGCTCATTATGCCCTATCTACCACCATGATCATTTTTTTAGCATTTCTATTTCCCTAGGTAAACACTTATTTTCACCTCAGGCCAGTCCTTTGTGCTGCGTGTGCATCACTAAAATGAGGTCGACGTATCCCTATTGATTCCTTTCAAAGGAGTACTTCCCTGTAAAATTCATTAGATCGCCTCAACCAAGGTGTGCTTCAGCTGGAGAAACCTGCATCAGTCAAAATGTATGTGAAGCAATCAATTACACAGTCAGAATACAGTACACAACAGATTTTACGTATTGTCAAAAATATGGCTGGCTGATAAACTACTTAGCATTATTTGTTTTTGTAGCATGACTTGCAAACATTTCCTTAAATCTCTTATTCAAGGAAAAAAAAAAAAAAAGGCCATGACCAACATCCCCTTTAGCATTGTTAAAATCCACAATACCTCCGTAAGACCTATAACATATCTGACTCATACTAAGACGAGAATACCTTAATCTTTGTATTGTAATATCACAAGCTTTTGCTAACCAGACTTTTAGGGGTTTTATTAATAAGAAAATTGATTTTATTCTCACAATTACTACTGACCAGGTAAACGTACTCTGGGAATCTTATCTGATGGAAATGATCTCTTATATCGGTGTTGTTCCTAAATACTAGTTATATGACTTTGTCTGCACTGACGACAAAATCTGAGGCACAGGAAATTTACAACCAAATGAATTGATTAGATAAAGACAAGAAAGAGAGTAGGTTTCATTTCAGTGGTTTTGAAAAATGTGTATCTTAGGTTTGCAGACGACTCACTTTTGCATACGCTAATCCATATCGTCCATATTTAACTGCACTATTTTTAGTGAAACCACATTTCTCCCTTTTGATTATTGTTTTTCCTCAAAGGAAAATCCAAGACAAGTGGCTTACAGAGCAGACATGTATGCTGTAGTAGAGAAAAAAAAATACTATTTTTGTTCTGGGTGGCTAAGTCTGGACCTTTTAGCACAATATGGTGAGAGGAATCAAAGCTCAAAGGTCCACTTACTAATGATTTGGAACTTTCAGCCACGTGTCGGCTGCTGGCTACAACATCGCTGTTATCGGTGTAGTTAATTGAACATGTCTGAGCATGTTTGTGCTTTCCTCTTGTACCTGTGAGAATGCAATCACCGCCACAGCTGGGGAGGAGAGCAAAGTGTGAGTGCGCGCAAACATGTGTGTGATCATATCAGTTATACTTCGCACATCTGCCGTGCCTTTGCTCATGGTTGTGTGACAGACAGAAGTGCTTAAAGTTCCTGCCTCAAAGACGCTATA
The DNA here is from genome assembly GCF_051107435.1 of Chaetodon auriga. NCBI lineage: Eukaryota > Metazoa > Chordata > Actinopteri > Chaetodontiformes > Chaetodontidae > Chaetodon > Chaetodon auriga. Next base: position 22,816,030 of record NC_135076.1, read on the forward strand.
ATCAAACCAACACCCAAAGCCCACACAGAGCAGAGGGGCCAGCAGCCCACACTCTCACACTCACACACACATGATTCTCCTTCACTCAGAAATTCTTATAAGCACTCTTTCTCACTTGCTCATACAGGCACGCCTAAACTCTCGCATAGCTCTAAGCAGTTACCTGCAGCTTATAATTGTACTTCCTGTGTTCTTATTCCACAAAACTCCAGACACCCACAGCCTCTTTGCTGCCTACCTTGTTGATAATCCCTTTTTTCTCCTTTAAGACACCATGCAGCCGATTTTCCTATGACTATACTGTGAGTCAACTCATTACATCCCCCTTTGTCTTGGTTTTATTATCTCAGCACAGTGTGCCCAATCTGCAGCCTGTTTACATACACGCAGTGTATGGTCAGTTTCGTATGGGTGGTCAGGCAATGATGTGAGTGAGATCCAAGCATTTCTGTATGATTAGCACAGGATGACTCATTCACCACGGCTTCCCGTCATGCACACACACACACTCACTCACTCACACATAGGTGTGCAAGCACAGAGCACGCACATCATTAAAGACATAAAAGAAATATATGTATGTATTCACTCTACGCGCCCACGCAAATTTCAGCACTCATACAGTTCTTGCCAGATGTCAAATGCTTTTTGTGTATTTAATATGTGGGCTGTGGCTGTTGATGTTCTTATTCAATATGACTACACTTGGACTCTGCAGTTGACATTCAGTCCATTCAAAGGCTAGCACCGGGCGCCGAGGCTTCGTCACAAGAGTGTCTCCTTTCACAGAGCCTACTCGTATTTTACGGTTTTCTGTCATTCTGGGTGGTTCGGAGCCAGTACAGTAATTCCATATGTGTCAGCAAAGAAGGAATTCAGTGTGGGTGATTGTAAAACATAATTGCTTGAACATAAAACCTCAACTTTTCCTGAATGTGAATAGTGTGTTAGTGGACAATCCGAAACGTGACACGCCCCTCCCTTCGTGTCAATTAGACTTAGTTAGGATGGAGAGGCATCTGTTTTGATCATTTCGATCTTTGCGCAGGAGCCAAGCGATGGTGTGAGACACGCCCAGGCACTTCTTCTTTTCATGGAGGCACAAATGTAATACTTATTGATACGGAGGTCTTGGTGGAGATCAAGACAGCACTGATAACATACACATTGCATTATTAACAACAGGCCCGATTTCCCTGGAGAGGGAGAACATCTGTTTGCATTAACATGTATGATCCTGCACGTTTTCAACTGTTAATAACAGCATGTCTGCATTTGTAAACCTGTGTGGATTTGCGCTGTAAGGCCAGTGAGGGCCACTTAAGGTTTTCTGCCCTGTCGTGTGTGTTCGAGGCTTTCTCTGCCTCCAGTCCCCTGCACTTTGTCACTCACAGCTCCTCTGGTTACGACCTGGCCCCTCCTGGGGGCCTCTGGGGCCCGCTGGCTAAATTAGTTTCAGCGGCACCAGGAACCGGAGTTGCAGGCCTCTAACCTCTCTCTGGATTACAGAACTCTAACCCCTCTCTCTGTCAAGGCCTCCCAAGGCCTTTGAAGTTGCTCATGGCTTTTCCTTCCCCACGCCACCCGGCTCTGAATGAATGATCTACACCCACCTCTGCACTTCACAGACCCTCCCTCGCACTCTCACCCTCTTTTTCTACTATCTCACCACTCCTCCTCCTCCCTCTTTTCAGGGTGAAGCCCCCCTCGACTTCCTCCCACTCCTCTGTGGTCTATCCCTCCGTCTCTTACTTTGGTCCTCACCCCTCCTCTCTATGTCCCTGCACCCCTAAAGGCTGTCCTGTTGTCTCCTCCTCATGTCTCCATCTTTTTGTCCTCCTGTTCTTGTTCTCCTTCAGCATTTTCACATCCTCCTCTTTTCTCCTCAAAATCTGTTTCCTCTCCCACTCTTTTTCTCAACTTCTCACATCGTCCTGCGTTTCCTTCTTCTTCTCTTCTTCACCTAATTTTCTCTTCACCCGCTCTCCTGTTCCCTGTTCCATTTTCCTCCCCCTTCCTTCCTTTCTTCACCCCTCCCTTCCTCCTTTGGACTCTGTCCCCAGGGTTTTTTGCGTGCCTCACACATTCCTTTGCGCTGACTGACTGTGTTTACATTGACATCCTCTCTTCTGTGTGTGGACCACAGCACCGCAAACCCAACAGCAGAGAAGCACACACAGATGCACGAAAACCAAGTTCATCAACCATCTTCTTTCTCTCTGTCCAAAGAAAATAAATGAAAGCACGAGGAAATAACTAGAAATAAATAGAAAGTTTAGAAATAGAAAGAAATACATCACTATAACGATCACGCAACACAAATGTGCCATGGTGTATATCTTTACGTTCTAGGACCCCTTGACTTTTTCTCCACTAATTACACTTGCACATAGCGTGCACTTTAAAGGTGGACATTTGTCATCAACATGCTAGGGATGGCAGGAGAGTTGGAAGTTCAAATGGAACTCAAACACATTAGAGTACATTATGCCAGCAGAGGTTACGGAGTAAAGTCAAGAGCTGCCTAACTGTAATAGCGCCCTTAATCATATACCACCTGATCCTGAACAGTGAAAGCAGGGGAGGTGCAGCCCAGATTCATTGAAAAATAAATGCAGCCAAGTGGATCTTTTTATAGCTCTGGCAGCCAGAGGACAATATGTAGCCATGTGAGCTATGTTTATTTTATTAAACGGAGTAAGAGAGAGAACAAGGTAACGTGGGCGGGGGGTGGGGTAGAACCAGACAAAGGACAGCGACGGGGCTGGAGAGTGAGGGAGACGTTAAGAGGGAGAGGACGGGAGGGAGCATTAACAGTTGATCTATCATAAGGTCATCTTTTTCCGCCGCGTACACGTCACCTGTGCGTTGCTTACCAAAGGACAGTCAGCACATTCAAATGTCACAGTCGACAGCGTGTATTGTGCAATGCCATGCTCACACAACCACACACACACGCCTGTTTGTCGTGCAAAAGCAGAAGTGAAGAGTGATCGCATGTACCTTCCGAGCCCTACCCAGTCCGCTCCAGGTACCGCGTTGTGCAAGACGCTCCAACCCCGTCCTCCTCCTCAACATTACCCATCCATATTAGGATGTTATTTCTCCTCCGTGACACACTGTGCTGTGTGTGTGCCACTGTTTCCTGTCCTGTGCTATTCTTGTATTCACCTGTCAATCTGGCTTAATAAGTCCTATTATTTGCTGAAATAATGCTCTATTGTGGACAAGCCTTAGATATTCAATGGGATGACACACTAACACTTGGCTTTATCACTAATCTGCTATTGTTTTTAATGCTCATATAGCCAACATTCATGATTTAGCGTAGCTTGTCTAAACCCAGTGTTTATGGGTTAAACACAGGCGTGACCAATCCAGGGCTCCTCCTCAGTCTACCCTGTTTCATCTTGTATTGCTCCTTTCCTCACTGATTGATCCTGTGCTGTATCTGTGTGTGTGTGTGTGTGCTGACATGTCCATCCTGCCAGGCCACAGTTAATCGCCAGGCAGATTATATGGTGTTGAAAATGGATAAAAAACATTTGTGCAGTGAATCATTACAACTTTACCGGCACACACGCCTTCACTTCCAGTAAGGATCCATGGCAGCAAACCCGCCTCTTCCCCAAGCTTCCATGAAAGCCGACGCCGATGCCAATGGCTCTGGAACTGCCCAACAAGGAGTTAACACCTCAGATGGAGAGACATGGTGGAGGGGGGATTGGGAGGAGAAGGAAGAGGATAGTGTGAAGGAGAAAAGGAGTGGCTGGCGGCAGGCGCAAAGGTGGTGAGCTCAGGGCTGTGGAATCAGGAACTCTTTGCTCTTTACTCTGCTACGCCCCTGCACTACCGCCACCGCAACACCCACACCTCCACCCATGCTCTGCGACCTCTGCTCCGCTCTGGTCTAGCTGGAATGCTGACTTTCACCCGCACCCACCCCCCCTCTACATTTCTCACCCCTCCCTCTCGTCCAAAACAGGGAGAAATAAAGGGGAAGCAGCATCCCCTGTTACAAGCTGTGGCTTTGTGTGATCAGAAGTCTGCGTGTGAATGTGAATCACGCTTGTATTGAAAGTCACAGGGAAAAAAAAAAACTTCTAAATCAGAGAAATTTACCCTCTGTGATGTCTTGGTGTACTTGAGCAGGAGTGCCACTATCTGACTAAAAATATCTCTCTGAGCAGCAGAAGGAAAGTTTGATTCCACATGAGGCTCTATTAAAACCCACAGATTCAGTAGTGCAGACCTCAGGCTGATTCCAGTGAGGATCATTCCTGCCTCTAGAGTTGGAGTTTCTACTGATTGAGACCAGGAAAAATACTCACTCACAGTCCCAATTGAAGCTGATTCCAGTAAAGGCAATTTGTGTAAATTTGTGCCCAGGGAAAATGGCTTCAGAGTGGGCGTGCCTCAAATCGACAAGAGATGTTATAGCTCTTACATGAATACATAGTCGATTTGTTCTAATATTTCTGAGTCATACAGGAGGGATCCTCTATAGGGTTTGGAAAAGAATGATCCTTCATTCGTCTGCTGCTTTTAGCACCTCAACCCACAGTCCAAGTCCAGATAACTGTCCTTCCGAGTTCAGACTGTTCAGGCATGGCTGGCATGAAGTATTCATCAACATATTTGTCACTAGCTATCTTTGGTGGTAACGGACCATCAACGCTGTCTGTCTCCTGTTCCACGGTATGACTCACTGCGCCATGCTGTATGAAAAAAAGCCTTGTGTTTCTTGATAGCAGATCAATCCCATTAGGTTTTTTAAAGTGTTCGGTGCCAATGTTTCTGATAAAAATGAAGATAAAGATGTGTACCTGATGGGGTAGCTTATGAAACAAATAAACCTTTTCCTTTGAAATGAGTTCAAGGCTGTTTGCCGTAGCTAGGTCAACAGCAAGGAACGGATGGCGGTTTAGAGGGAGAAAGAAATAGGGCGGTAGTCGGCACATCTGTCATCCATTTGGGGTGGGAAAGGAAGGGATGGCTTTCTGCTTACCTGTGCACCGTCAGCCCAGGAGGGGCGGCGGGGACATTTGTCAAGGAGCCGGGGAGTAAATAGTGAGGAAACAAACCGCCATCTGTCTGGGCCCATTGATTTTCACATGAAAAGCAAATACATCCATTCTGTTTGCGCTGCCTCCCAGCCCTGTCTGCCTGTTGGGCGGGCGCTGAGTCGAAGTTTACCTTTCGACATCATGTTCCTTTGATAATCCTTATATATGACTGAACCTCTAGCCTGATGACTCCCTTTTGTGGGGTGCCACTGCATGAAAAGAGGAGCAAACATGAAGTGCTTCAGCCTCAGTGTGAGTCACGGTAGGATACATAAGAGTCGTAGCTGCCAGAACGGCGGCATGTTGGCGAAGTAAGCTGATAGCATGTCTGAAGAGAGCGTGTCTGCTCTTTATAACAATAATACAGATATGTAATGACGTGCGCACGGCCAAGCTGAATGCAGGGCAATGACAGTGAAGGTCAGTGATCCAGCCTCTCACATCCTGCGCTTTTGCAGCACCTTTGGAGATGCAGCATTTCTCCTCTGTCTCCTCCAGCCTACACCTCAAAGCAAAGTTGTCCATTCACATCTGCTGCATGTCACAAAGGTGTGTGTGGAGGTAGGCACGAGAAGAAAAGACAGAAAGAGCAAGATGCAGAGACTGATCCTGAGAAAGAGAGAAAGCTTTAATGTCTTGTGTCACCACCACCTGCCTCCTCTTATGAAATCTCTTCATGTTCCACCCACTGAGTTTCCAATCCTCCATTCTGCCCTTGAACAGACACTAATTCAACCACCGAATCTAATCCCTAATGTAAAGACCTGATGAATTCCTTTTCACTGCCACCATGTAAATGTTTATCATTAAATGGGGGGTATTCACAGAATTATCACTGAGGGGCGTAATGACTTTTTATGAGGTCTGACTAAGGTTTGTGGGTAGATAACCTAACAAAAAGCGCCTAGGTGCTCTCTCTGTGTATTATCCTCCCTATTTGGCTTTGATCGTTTTGGCATTTTGCTGCAGACACTTTAGATATACAGCTGATGCAACCAAAATGTCATCCCTCTTTTTGTACAACCGCTGGAGAGAGGGCCTTTTCATTTAGAGGGAGAATTTGAAACAGCTCTAACCTTTCATCAACAATGCTGCCACTTTACGCTGTGGAATTCCTAATTCAATGAGAGGCGTACCAAGGCACCTGCTTTCATCAGAGCTAAGGTCCTCTGAGAAAGTGTGCGGAAAGAGAGAAAAGGGATGGAGACAGGCATTAGCAACTTGTTGACAAGACTCCGGTGGCAAAAACAAAATGAAACAAGCACCTAAGGGCTGGTGATGTCATGTGGCGCAAACAGGTTTTACTGTTGGGACAATAACAAAACATATCTCACACACGCACACACACACACACGCTCACACACACTCACACAATATTCTATGTGTTAGTAATGGCAGTAATGAGACACTGACACATCATGTTACATCATTGAAGCATAAATTAAAATAATTTGCTAATCCTTTTTTTAATACAAACTCAATTAAAAACAGCACAAAGACAATATTATGTAATATATAGTTTTACCTTCATTGATTTTTATAAATATCTGCTTAATCTGAATCAGCACCATGTTTCAATCAAGTTTGAACAGGAGCAGCTAAAGACGGGAAAGATGTGGAAAGCTCCAAAAAGACCTGTTTGGAACATTATACAGGTAAACAGGCTCATTGTTAACAGGTGATGGGATCATGATTGTGTCTGAAAGGGGCGTCCTGGAAAGGCTCAGTTGTTCCCAAGCGAGGATGGAGCGAGGTTCACTACTTTGTGAACACACGACTGCATGAAGTATGTTACTACATGGGCTCAGGAACACTTTGTAAAACCATTATCGATAAACACAGTTCATTTTCAACTGATTGCATTCTAATTTTCTTCATATTTAACACATCATCCAGACTTTTTTTGAAGCGGGGTTGTATACATTTTTATGTGGATGTGTAAGTGCACGTGTGTGTGTGTGTGTGTGTGTGTGTGTGTGTGCATGTGTCCATGTGTGTCTGTCATTGTTTTGTTCCCATGCCCTTTCTCATCCAATGTCAATCCTCACCTGTTCAGCAAAAGACAGAGCGGAAAACCCTCAACCAGGCAGCCCCCCTCAAACGGCCTCTCCTGCATCGTGGACCCGCATGATGTGTCATCGCTGGCTTTGTCATTGCATTCCAGTCCCCGCTCTCACATTATCTAATTACCACACAAACAGTCTGACGAGAAGACTCATGAGGGCCATTTATTATTACTGTATTTCAAAATTTGCTGTACTCAGTCTTTCCTCATCTTTGTACTTCTTTCTTCATTCTGCCCCCATGTCCCTCCCCTCTCTTTATCCCCCCCCCCCCCCCCATCTCTGCCTCTTACAGCCCCCTCTTCCCCTCCCTCTCTCTGCATTCCTTGGTGAGTGGGTGGAAAGTTCAATGGGGATGTGGGATCCCAGAAGGGCAGGGGGTTTGCCTCTTACCAGAGCTCAGTATGTGTGCAAACCAGGGGCTTCTTATCAGCCAGTCAAAACTGTCAGCAGCTGCGGGTGACCGCTTGGCAGTGTGATCCCTGGAGAGGGGTGAAAGGTCCAAAATGTGCCCTGAATAGTTGCATTCAAAAGACTCAGACTCTCAACATTTAAGATGAATCATCCACTTCAGTCAGTGCATACCGCAATCACGTTAGCATCCACTCCTTGTTATATTGTTAGAGCTGAAATACTGGACTCCCTGAATTGTTGTGGCTCACCTTCATCACCTACTCACTGCTGTTCCTCACTTCAAGAGACCAACACACACTGACAACACTTAATGAGAGAAGGACCTCTGCTGGACATGTCTCGATACTGCAACCCTCCTTGTTATCTTTAAAGAGGATGCATGTGAGTTTTGTTGTCAACACTTTCAGTTTGACAGTAAAACTGGGTGAGAGATTGATTGAACTATGTTTACTGTGAATAGATGGACTTTGATCGCGTTCTGATAGGAGGAGGCTGACAGACAGCTCATCATTCAAAGAAAGCTCTGTTATCTGCCGTTGCTTGTGTCATGTAACACTTCATTGCTTCACCTCACACACTTGGCAAATCAAAAAAAAATTAAGAGGGTAGGGCAGTGTCATTTCCAGCTTGTTGCATAACCTTCCTATGGTGACAAACACTGCTCTGTGAGTGCCATTCCTCACCCTTTGTCACCGTGTTTACCTTTGGTTCTGTCTTATCTCTGTCACACTGCAAGCAAACAAACTGGTTTTAGAAGCAGCTCTGGTCCGTGGGCTGCGAGTGTAGGAGAGACACAGGAAGTGGTGGGCGACCAGCAAACTGTATTTCCCCTTCCTGTCTATGTCCTCCCTCCCTCCATGCCTGCCTGCCCTTTGGCTATTAATGTAACTCTGAGCTACCCACCACACACCCACATGGCCACTGGGAGCTGGCGTGCACTAAAAATCACAGACGCGCACACGTACATGGACGCACACATACAGTACATGCACAAACATGCATACAATCCCAGCGGCAGATGCCAAGTGATATCAGTGTAAATAATTAGTAGCAGAACAAGCAGGCAGCATATTAAATTGCACAAAGAGCCACGCAAAGTGTTCAGTACAGTATGTGTCCTCATGGCTGGCTTTCATATCAATCTATTAGCTCTTGCCTCTCCCTCCTACCTTGCTGGTGCACAGACAACAGACAGCAGGGTGCAAATAAAGAGGTGTCCATCACTCAATCCCGACATCTATCACAGCCAATGAGGAGGTGATGTACAGTATGCATGCACAGCAGGAAAATACCAGCTGCGTGCTAACAAGGTTCCCCATTCTTTAAGTAGCTGCAACAGCCCCTGCACACAAACAGGCACGTGAGCAGCACACACACACACACACACACACACACACACACACACACACACTAACTTGGCCACACCAATTACAGATTGCAGTTCACTGTGAAGGAAATTATTGTTCATTTCTATTCGCTATTTTTTCCCCCCTCCTTCAAGTAGGCCTGATTTTCCTGAAAGTGGGCTCAAAAGTGGGCTGACAAATTTAGCACTTCAGCTGGGCACTTTCAATCTCTCCATCTCTTTCTCTCTTTGTTCAATTTACCACTTACACACGTGGCACAGCCTACACACACACATGCACACACACATACACACATGCACACACACACACGTACCCATGATCCATGTTCCCATTGCAGTCCTTATCTCCTCCCCCCGGTCATCCAGCTCATCTGTGAGAACAGAGAGAACACACACTGGCATGAATCACAGTGAATCATGCAGCCCAAATAGCACCCAAAGAGAGGTGTTGCATTTAACCAGGACATGGACTATTTATAATGGCCTGGGTGTGCACATTCTCATTATAGGCCACGGAGGATGCTGACAATGGACGGGCAGATGAGGGGGTAGTGACTCCATTTAAATGTCACCAGCAATGTATCTTCTTATCTACAGGCTGTTGCTGTAGCAGTCTGTCTGAATGCAATATTTAGAGCAGGGTGAATGAACTGGAATGGAGCGGGAGAAAAGATCTTTAATAAGACACAATGATTTGCAGATGAGGGGGCACAGACACTTCATCACAACACAGGAATATAGATTTCTTTTTAGATTTAGTCGGTCCTGTGCTAAAGGGCTCTGACGTTTCACCTGCTTAGAGCTAATCTGATTAAGATTAACCGCTCTAATATTGATTATTTATATGCACGTATACAAATTTAGAGCAGCTGATTTGACGTCGACGAAGAAAAAGAAAAAAAACTTCGCATAACAGAACATAAACATGACAATAAAGTGTCTCTCCCATGCAGACCTCTGGCTAATTAGCTTGTTAAAGTCAAATTAGTGTAACAAGTAGCTGGAAAATAAATCAACATAATTATCATATCAAATACATTAGCTGTTTGGGGGATGATAGAGTAATTTGACAAACACTTTGTTCTTCTGTTTTCTTTTGGCTTATTCTCTCTCCCCACATGCCAATCATGCTCAATACATCACATCGGGACAGAGTTGGGAAGTGCAGGCTCATCAATCCTTGGCAAGCTAACGCTCAAATTACGCTGTGTCTGATCCTGAAAGCAACAATGCACTGAACCCAACCCCCCAGAACTGCAATCTGGCAGAGTAGAAACCACATTTCAGGTGAAACACCTTCGAGGAGGAACAATTACCTCTAGTGAATAGATTACATATTGATTGAGTGCAGACATCTGACCAGAATGTGATCCTCAGCACCTGCGTTTAAACCCAAACAGGTCTGAACAAGCCAGCGAAGAAACCATGAAAACAAGGTATGATGGGAGAGGAGGCAAAACACTTGAACATCTTTCTTCTGTTCCTGTGGACGAGGAGAAGACAGGAGGGGCGGTCTCATTATCAGCCAACATGTAGGCTCACGCCGCACGGCTTTACCCAACCAACCGTTGTCATGGCAGCAACTCATGTCATCTGCATCTCACCTTGAATGAATGGAGACCTGCGGGACATGTGCCCCCCCCCCCCCCCAGGAGCATGCACAGGGGGCGTAGTGGAAGTGCGTCAGCCCTACGAGCAGCTGGGGACACACCCACGGCAACCTGCCTGACTGTTTGTGTGCATGTGTGTGTTAATGTCTGCTTTCCTAGGAGATGATGAGCGACGCCGGCTTCCTCAGGACGACGCCGTCACCACAGGGACGACGACTACAGCAATAACAGCAGCGGTCGACCAGCTGTTCCTCAGTCTGAAAGCTGCTCTCCACTGGGCGGCCTGCAAAGGGACGGCCATTCCTGTTTTTCCTCCTATCAAGGAGCCATTTCAGTGTTTGGGTTAATGTAGTTGTAAGAGGGTTTCACAAATGAGTCTCAGTCTTTAAATGTGTATAAATTAGTACCTGGTCTCAGCATATACAACATCTGAGCAAGAGATGTTAATTAAGTGCTCATCAAATGTATATTTCCATTGACAATTGGCAGAACCTGTGAAAAATGTGAACGTCTGGCTGCCAACGTCTGTTTTTTCTGTGCCGGTGCTGCTGTGGAGTGGCATCAATCATGTCTCTAGTTTCTGGCCTGACAGCATCAACGACGACAACAAGCAGGTAATTCAGATCAAAGTCATCAGCTGGAAACGTTCCATTCGTTTTATTTGGAAAAGTTCCACTGAGTTTCTCGTCTGCACATCGGTGTACATCAGCAAACAAAAGATTATTTATTTATTTACTGTTCTGTTTGTTCATGGTTCCTGATCAGATGGTCCTATGAAAATGTCAAAAAGTGATTTCTTGAGTTGAGCAGCGCTCCATACACTATGTGATTTCGCTGAGTTGTCGTGGTTTGCCCTTTTTCTAATGTCTTGCATCTCGCGTCTCGTTTCTCTGCATTCTCCGTCTGTCTTCATGAAAATTGGACGTCTCTTTTCTGAGCTGCCTCTTGAAGTCGTCCACGTCTCTTGAGTGTTTATAGAATAGATGAAAAGATATTGTGCGTACGTGTGCGCGTGCGTGCGTGTCTACAAGTTTGAGTGTGCTGAGGGGGTGATGAGGGGAGAGGAGGAAAGGCACGGCAGGTTTCCATGACAACAACTTTTTATTTGCGCTTCCTCAATGGCGTTGGTGGAGATAGATAGATAGAGAGAGACAGAGAGAGAGAGAGAGACAGACAGACAGACAGACAGACAGACAGAGACAGAGACAGTCTGGCAGAGTTATTAGGAAGAGACAGGCTAGTGGGCTGGGGTGCATGGGCAGGCGGGGGTGGAAGAAGGCAGCAGAGCCTGCTTGCTTGCTTTGTCTAGAACAGAATGTCCTCTTTGTATGCACCCCTCCCTTGATGGATGACAACAAAACCAACAACTTGCATGCAGTCATCCAGACATACCTTGAATATAGTGAGATCTCTGTGTCTGTGCATTCTAATAAAAAGCAAGCACGCTTCTTAAAAGCGAATGCAAGAATGAGAGCGTGCGCCTAAACACTTCAGGTGGGTGGGTGTTTGCTGACGTGTGTGTGTGTGTGTGTGTGTGTGTGTGTGTGTGTGTGTGTGTGTGTGTGTGTGTTTCTGTATGTTTGCATGCTCCTGATCTAAATAATTAGACACTTTGTCCACGGCTCTTAAGAGAGAGGTCTCCGCCTCAGGAGACCATTTTTGGTCAGAGGAAATATGAAATAAAATAAATAAAAAATGCATCACACACTCATGACATCTGAGCAAGTGATCTCGCTTCCAGATGAGGAGAATGTTAAAGGACCTGCTGCTGCAACTTCTAGCTGCCCTCATTGACGTTGCTGCTGAGACCACATGAATCTGACGCCCACCTTAGGCCGCGCAGTCAGGTGGCCCAAAAAAAAACACTGTTGCATCTGCAACATAAACAAACAAGGAAGAGAGTTTTGCACACAAATGTACATGCATGATTGGTGAAAATATGATACCCTTTGAGTAAAAAATCCACTTTTTTGAGGAGCTAGGTTTGAATAAAAAATGCAGATGTAAGATGTTACTCATGCACAGAATAGCTTAACATCAAATCATTCTTTTTGTCTACTGAAACTCCTGTTTTGCCCTTATTTTGTTTGATTCAGAGCCACGTGAATCATACGCCCACCTTGGGAATTGGAGTCAGCTGGCCTAAAGACCGTAGATACAGTCATTATTCATCTGCAGAATGCACAGATTAACCAGAGATACCCGCCGTAATCGGCACGCAGAATCACAAGCAAACACACTGAGATGCACGATGTATACAGTGGTATTCATTCTTTATCACTCTGTTGCTCACAGCACTGTTTTATTCTCTCAACAACAATTTGGGCAACATGCACAAGCACACATACGCGTGCACACACACTGATAGACTGTCTATCTGTGTGGGGAATGACTCACCTCCTCCACCTGGAGTAGAGCCAAGCCTTTCTCGCCTCCTCCCCCTTCATCTGTGTGAGCCCTTCACTTCACTCACTCCAGCTCCACTATGGAAGCATTTCAATCATTCAAATTAGCTGTAATCACAGCTAAAGGCAAAGAGTGGGAATGGCAGCACGTCACTCTGCATACTCGAGAACACTTAATACATTGATTTTATATTGAGCATGCTGTGTTTCAAAAAGGGAGCTGGGGAGGAAATAAATAAGCTATCCAGGCCAAGCCTTTTCTGCCATGCATGCTTCCAAGACAAAGGATGGGAGCACGGATGAGAGGCTGGCTTTATAATGAGCAGTGCTATAAGACTCCTTTCAGTCTTCAGACCTGACATGTGAGAAGCAGTGCATCAGTGGCACCAGCTGCAGTCTTCACATAATGACACGAATTATTGGCTCGTTAATGGGCGGCTTAGCCTTGAGTGTTCAGCCCGCAACACCATTCCGGAGAACAGGGGAGCACAGGATCAATCTCTGCCTCCTTGGATGTGCTGTAAAACACGGGATGCATCCAAAGGACATCTTCTCCACATCTCAGTGTGTGTGTCTCTCTCTCTCTCTCTCTCTCTCTCGCTCTCTTTCTAATCCATACCGGTCCCTGGAGACTCATATTAGGAGACTCCTACACACGCCCCTCCCACACCTTCTCTCTCCCCCACACACCACCCTCAGAACCACTATCTGTCCACCTCCACAGTCGGCCTGTGGACAAACCCAGAATAACAATGTGATCTTGCCTCTTAAAGGCACACAGGCAGCTTTTCACATCATTATCTTTCAGTTCAAGACCGTGTTAGCACATTTATGTGATCCTCATAATACTGATGTTGCGTAGAATGAATAAAAACCAGCTGCTCACACATTCATCTCATGTGGATGTAACTGTTATCTCCCGGGCATTGATTTGTGCTATGCGGTAAAATAAATAATCAGAACTGAATAAGCATCTGAGGTAAACAAAGGTGTCCCGTTCGACCACTGCAAGCCCCTGCATAGCTGCGACCCCGGAATAGCAATCAACATCAAACAGAAAGTCAAGAGCAGGACACAGCACTCGCAGGCTGCAGTCAATGAACCTCTCACAGGAGGTACTGGTCCAGACTCCAAGTTGCGAGAGGAAGCCTGCAATAGGTTTGCTTAGAGTGCCCCCTTCTGTCACATCAGTTAAAATTACATAAATGACAGGGCAAAAAGAGAAAAAGAAACGAAAAAACATTCATAGTTTGGGACAGTTAAAGAAGAAGAAGAAGAAGAAAGAAGACGAAACACAATGTTTTATTCTGTAATCGGCTGATTGACTGAAGGTTTTCTGCATGCTTGGCTGAGAGTTTGATGAGAAAAATCTGACACATTAAATCAACAGGTGTGCACCAGATTAACAGCTAAAGCATTATTTATTCGCACTTCGCGTGAACACAGTTCTTCATCATATAGATTGTCTTTAAATATCTCCACAGCCCCATTTTGCAGGTTCTCACCTTTCTAAATGTATCAGTGAAGCCTGATAGGCTGAAGTCTGCCACAATGGAAAACTGTGGTGTTGCACAGGAAGCCATGAGGTGCACTCGTGTGTAGGAGGTGCTGAGGTAGAAAAAGGGTAGTTCAGAAGTTAGAGTGCTTACTGCAGCAGTATCTACTTCTATTTTTAACCTGACTGTGGCCTTAACTTTCTAATCTCAATTGCCTACACCAAGCGAACTGGTTTAGAGACAGTTCAGGATCACAGTTTCAAAACAGCTAATTTGCAAGGATTGTATTTCTGCTCTGGGGCCTGTAGTTGTCACAATAAATTTCATCATCTTCCTACCATCTTTACCTTTTTCTTTGTAGCAGGTTTAACGTCTTTAATAGTTCACCTTCCAGACTTGGTTAATGATTATCAATTCTTTGTCTTTCTAACTCATTGATGTTCACGTCTTCCTGCCATATTCCATTCTGAATGTAACTGCTGTTTTATCCTTTGCTGCACATTTCTTAAGGCACAACTAAACAGGCAATGTGTCAAGTTCCACCCAACCCCAAAGTTGAAAAGCTATACACCAAATTGTGTGAAACAGCAAAGGGTCCTCTGAGGGATTTTGTCAGGATTAAGTGCTGCCACCCACTGGGCTATGGTAGAATGGCATCAGCATTTTTCCATGTCCTTGAAGATACAGATCTTTGGCAGAGGCTGTTTTAGCAGCATTGTTCAGGACCGCCTGAAAGAAACTGTTACTTTATCAGGAGATTATTAACAGATTAACAGATTATTTTAATTAAATGATGCATAACCAACCACTTCTGTGATGCCCAGTGGTAGAAGAGTATTAAGAACTTAGGTAGAGTAGAAATACCTCCTTTTGAAAAGAACTCCATTGAAAGCCCAGCATTTAAAATATTACTTAAAACATCTTTCAGTTACACTGATTTTTTAATTTAATTCCTACATTATGAGACAAATTACAACAGCAGCTTTGATATCTGTTGTGTAGTTATGGTGGCTGCAAAACTCAAATTTGGTTTGTCCTTTCAGGGCTACTGTAGAAACATGGCAGTGCAACATGGTGGACTCTGTGGAAGAGGGAAGCTCCCTCTGTGGATATAAAGGCCTCCTTCCAAGGTAACAGTTCTTATTTTCAGGTAATTTAACACACATGAAAACATGCTTATGAATATTAGATTCAGTTTCAGCTGTATTCTGCCAATAGGTTCCCTTAAATTGTACACACTGGTCCATTCACTGGTATTTGTTCCCAGCTGGCTTCAGCTTTAGTAACTGAAATGTAACTTTAGCATGTTAGCGTTCCTTTTACCTGCTCAAGTAGCCAGATAGTTTTTTTTAAGCTGTTAACAGCTACTTTAAATTACCTGAACTCTGATTCATCACAATATCAAGACAGCATCAAGACATTGTACATTATCAGTCTAGATGATGTTATGTTAGTAAACTAGTAAGCTGTTTGTTGCTAAGAGCATGTGGACCATGATCAGCATGATGCACCAAGAAGTTAGCAACAGCAACTAGTGTCATTACCCTGCTGAGGGGAAATCAACAGCAGAATTTAGCTAAGACAGCTAAAATGGCAACAAAGTCAATAAATGTAAACAGATAAAAATGATGGCCAAGTTTGATTCAACTCACACATCAAATCAACCATGACCATCTAATCAGTCATGGTTAAAGAGGTTGTGGAGGTTATTGATGTGGGAGTGCTGTTGAATTCCCCTTTAATAAGTGTGTGTACAGTCTGCAGCAGCTTAAGGTGCTTGCTTTTCTTTTATGTTAAAAATATAAGTACCAAGGCAGTATTTGGTGCTTTTTGTTAAGCAGTATCTTAGAAAGTACTCAGAAAACTTTTCAGGGTTTTCAGAGTGACATGCTGGTAGATAATCTCAAGCAGGTATCAGTAGTATCAGCAGACAGTCATCTGATAATACACGCTGCTCATGAGGACAACATAATGTTTCGAGAAAGCATGCAGGAAGCAAACATTAGTAATAGTTTCCACAAAGCTGGCTGTTTTCACTGGCTGTTGTTTCTTATTTCTCCTGCATTTCAGGGGTCAGAGATCACATGGAGATCCACTGCAGAGCCGGTATAAGAGCCACGGTGAGTATCACAGTGATGTAACTAAAGTAGGCTGTTATGTAGTGTTTCCACTGTTAATGTGCTGCTGTGCCGAAATATGAAAAGTCCTCATCGCGCCTTTTGCAATTTTTTATGAAAACTCTAAAAGCACTTAAAGCTCATTTATTACGTTTGATAAATGTTCAACATCCCCTCAAATACATCCATCTATCCATTTCAAAATAAAGTAGGGTTGGGATTTTGCAGTGTTCATTTTGATTTAAAGTTACCCTTAAAAAAGTCAGAGGCATGCTTGTATGTGTCCTTCAACATAACAGCTGATCACTCAAATGTCATGGATCATTTTCCTTTAAGCTTGTATTGAAATATCAGATGAATCTCATACTGAAGATATCACCAATGATGCAAGATACAGTGTCTGTTTTAACAGGTTTAAACCTACCAGGGAACATAAATAGACACAACTGATCCACAAGTTTAATTTGAGGTGGCAACTTCCAGAAGTGTTAAGAAGAAGGGGGTGAAAACTCCCACCTTTGTATTTAGTCAGAGTCATTTATTTTATTTCCTCACTTTCTCCTTCATATGAGACAGTGTTAGCATGACTGTGAAACAGCAGGCAGAGACCCGATGAGGTCAGAGCTTATGAATCGGAGGAAAGTTTCAGCTCTGACTCTAACACTTGAGCGGTGAACCTGCAGCAATACGCTTTCTTCACAAGGAGGCAGTGTTGCCTCCTTTAAACTTTGTTTGGGCTCAAACAGAGGAACGAACAGAGTTCATGGTGAGAGAGCAACGGTTTATTAAAAAGATGGTACAAAGCAGCGTAACATATGATATGTGTGTGTGTGTGTGTGTGTGTGTGTGTGTGTGTGTGTGTGTCAATAAGTCTTCCTTATAAAAGCAGGTTTTAATGGCTTAATTTTCTAATATGCCTAATTATAATCTGAGGTCTTTTTGTCTTCATCAAAGTAAAACATATTTTCATTAAATCTGTCTAAAGTAAGAAAGTCCAGACTTTGGTCTGACAGCCTCATTGCTATGAAATGCATCTTAATACAGCATCAGCAGCCCCAATTAGCAGCTCTCCAATGACGTACAAGCCATAAAGTCAAACTTTGTGATTTGATGAATCGGCTGTTACTCATGCTGCTTCATAGTTGAATCAATCCAGCTTCTATAGTCAGGAATCTTAGCAAAAGTATAGATCAGCGGGTCATTTGAGTGTCGTCTGTAGCCGGAGGACACCACCCCGAAGGCCTTTCCATCCTCGCAGACCAGTGGACCACCAGAGTCTCCCTGAAAGTACAGACATAGTACACCGTGATTGCTTCAACAGTGAATGGTTTATCATAGTTGACCAGCATTTGTTTGTCCATTATGTTACAAAAATGTTCTTACCGGACACGGTCCCTTTCCTTCGTCAGAGCAGTACGAGTGTTTCTTCGGACAACGCTCTTTGTCAATGAGTGTTACGTTGACTTCCATGAGCACGTCAGACAAATGTTCAGGGTGCTTGTCTGTTACTCCCCAGCCGGAGACGATACATGACTTTGGCAGAGAGCCATCACTTTGGCCTGCGAGAGCAATGGGTTTCACGTTGTTGTTGAACTTTGCCTTGGAGCTCAACTTGAGGAAATAAAGATAAAGATAAAAGATATGAAAATCAGTCTGCAGGATTTCAGTGCTCCTGTTTATTAATGCACTCAACAGAGTATTTGCTAATAATGTAATGAGACAAAAAATGGAAATGAAAAAAGGCTAAACCAAATACAATTTATTCCTTTTACCTTCAGAAGCATTATGTCATTTATGTAATCAGCTGCATTGTAGTCTTTATGTGGAAACGCTTGTTCCACGGATATAGTCTGTGTTCCAGCACTTTCATGGATGTTGTGAACTCCCAGTGAGACTGTGTAGGACCTGAAATGACAAAATTAAGTGCAAAAAAGTTGTGTTTTCAAGTTTCTGCATTTATAAAATAAAAAAATTACAAGATTTGGGGCCTTAGAAGTCTCAGTAGGTAAACATAAAATATGTTAAACTGACCTGGCTTGGCAGTGAGCTGCAGTCATCACAAAATCCTCGTTCAGAAGGAAGCCACCACAGTGCTTTTGTTTATTATTCTGCATGTACCGCTTCAACAGCACCATGTACGGCCTGCTATGTGCCACAGCCTCGTGCCCTCCGGAGATCTCCTCTGTATGTACTGAGAACAAAGGTGCACACATT
The DNA here is from genome assembly GCF_051107435.1 of Chaetodon auriga. Taxonomy (NCBI): domain Eukaryota; kingdom Metazoa; phylum Chordata; class Actinopteri; order Chaetodontiformes; family Chaetodontidae; genus Chaetodon; species Chaetodon auriga. The sequence continues at coordinate 22,834,781 of NC_135076.1, forward strand.
ACACACATGCAAATTAAAGTGACCGAAGAAACTCGCTGAATAAGTCAATCTATCCTCGTATGTAGTTGCTATGCTATGATACCCCGTGAGAAACAGTAAACATAAAAACTAAGCTTACCTTGACCGCCAAGAGTCAGTATCAGTATGACCAGGTTACAGTGGACGAACATGTTGAGATCACAGTTCAGCTGAGCTACTGAAAAGCAGTAGCACACATCACTGACGACTTGTCTTTTAATGCTCCCTTAAACAAGGAGGAGGAGGAGGAGGAGGAGCAAGTGTTTGTGTAATTTGCAAACGATGTGGCTTTGTACCACATTCACACTTCTGCCACCTCCAGAACATGACAAAAGTTAGATTTTAATGGTACAAGTCTTTTTGATACTGTTTAATAACATGCAGTACATGTGGTTTACATGCACCAGACAGTATATAACATTATACTTATGTGGTAACACACAGCCAAGAAGGTCTTTATTGGCGTTTCATGCTCAGTGTTGACGTCACACAGCCCCAGATGAAGCAATATTCGACACGTCATAAGACAGGCAAATATAACTACTGTGTAACAGTATGTATTTCTTTCATATGCTGGTGTTTACAGTCCAATAAGCAACATGACTTTCAAACAACAGTTCAACATTTTGATTACACCAATGTGTTCTGCCTCTTTTGCTCTCTGCACAGACCATTTATCTGCATGCAGCCAAAGCTTACTCAAATGTGAATGGGCCAACCAGAACGCTTCTGATAGCAAAATCTTGTCCTCAGCCTACAGATTCTGCATTCGTATGCATTTATAGAGATTATATAGAAGGTGGTTGAGAGCTGAGAGAGAACTCTGGCAGTGACTAAGTCTTAAGACAGTCTGTTCACAAGCCGTGAAAGTCATACTCCACCAGTGAATTCAAATTGATGAAGCTGAGCATCTGCAGCCACACTGTGCTCAGCCAGAGGACACAAAACTGTTTATTTTGTGAACGTGTTAAACACAAACCGAAGGGATTTCCACGCCACATGGTTTGTGCACGCAAAGAAAAACTGATCAAGCTTGGCAGGTGTTTTATATGCTTGGGAGCTAAATGTATTGAAATGTTCTACAAGGCAAAGCTCATGTCGAGCGAGACATCAGGATCCTCGTCGAGAGAGCATCCAAACCATCTTTGTGTGGTTTGGATGAAGACTACATAAAGACATAACCAGCACAATGCTTAGATTTAGGCTTTAATGTTTGCATGTCCAAACAGTATTTTCTAACATTACCTGTAACCCCTTCATATTAATATAATTAATGTCCTTGCCCATTGAAATTATGCAGACTATTATTGTAGGTTAGCGACTGTAGTTAGCCGGGCATGCTAACATTTGCGTCTTACGTTAGAGCGGGTAAACCAACAGTTTAATCTATTCCTTACACTTTCACTATTGTGTTTTTGTCGTTGGAAAGATGATTTAAAAAGAAAAACTCCGGACACTGAGAATCTTATAAGAGTGGAACATGCTGTAATTATGTTTGCTAAGTTATATTTGGACAATTGCTGTTCAAGGAAGAGGTTGGCGAACGGTCAGCTGGATGGTGTGTTTGGACAGTATTATGTTTGCTTACATATTTTGTGACAAAAACCTTTTTGGCGTAACTCTTCATGACCTGCCCTGAATGCAATCCCTTGTTTTGGCCTGCACACACCGTAAACTTTTCATTCTTGGTACTATTTCAGCAAAGTCTTTTCCATTTTTATTGTTTTAATAAAAAAAACATCTTTACTTTCGGTATGGCAGTCTCTGTTTCCAGTTTACTCAGGGTCTGGTGTTTTAAGGTACTGGTTAGTAACATTCGTTGGAAGTGCTCTTGTATCGTTTATCTTGTTTGAAACTAACAGCGAGTACAGATCAATATCACAAACCATTTCCTCTTCCTGTATTGTGAAACAGCCGTATATCCCCCCCTCACTCTTTAAGGTCTTACTTTCAATTATATATGTTCAGAGGCCAGAAAGAAGAGGGTTATGGACACTCAAGGGATTGGATGAAATGTGATCAAGCACAAAGAGACGAGAAGGGCGAAATAGGGATCAAACCTGTCAGGAGGCGAGGTGGCGAGAGTGTTGATGAAACAAAACCAAAGTGTGTCACAACCTTTTCTGACTCTGTGACAAAAATATGATCCTGTTGAGACACATAGAGACATGTTCGGGTTTGAGATGACTAAGCGGAGAAATACAGGGTGAAAGATGCCAAGCTGCTCTGTGGTACTTTGCTTTGGAAAGAGTATGAGGGAGTCTGGAGTGGTGTCGTCCAGACTTGCATGCTGAGACAGTTTGTGTGCGATGCTGTAAATTCAAAGCATCGGAGGAAACCAAAGAGTGCCGTATTGTATTCCCTCCCCAAAAGTTCTGTTTTAAAATGCAGTCACACTTCCCCTTTAACCCCTCTTCTTTCATCATCTCTGCTGCCTCTGGACAGTGTGGGGATGATGGTGGGCAGGAGATGAGGCCTTTCCTCCGTCTGCACTGTCTGCACAAGTCTTTTTGAATTTGCCCAGCTTTGCTCACACATGGACCATTTTGTTTCTAATTTCCAAAAAGTATAGATTATTATATCATTAACCATGTTGGAGTTGTGAAGCTGCAGGCTATCATCTCATGGTTATCTCTCATTCTTTGGGGGATGGGTTTATCCATGATACATGTTGAGGAGCCTGAATCACTGGATTGCATTCACTTCAATTTCTGATGGAAGTACTGAATTGGACAGTACCTTGTAGTAGTGAGTATTGTGATTCTAAGGGCACAAACACCAACCACGCAAGTACACGAACGCAGACACTTCAAGTTACGTAAGATTGATTTAATGCGTCATTGTGTTGTGGAGCGTGTCTCCTGGACATCTTAACACATGCAAGCACAAGTTACAGCCTGAGCAGCCCCGCAAGATGAAGCTGACTCCCTCTATTTAGCTGACCAGAGTGCAATTGAACACGTGTATACTGAGGTCATGGAAACTGTATGATTCGCTCTACATCGCCACCTCGTCACCATCAGATTTTGTCAGTGAAGAGTAGTAAAATGTAATACTGAAACTCTGATCTCACATTAGAGATACAAATGACTGAGTAGGTGAATACATTATGTAGAACATTATGTAGAGCAAGGAGGGCCTGTTTAATGCCTAAGCTTAATTAATACCTAAACAATCTTAAAATAATCCTTTTACAGTGTGGAAACAAAATGTTGTTGTATAATTGGAACGTGATGGAAGACGCTGTTAGCGTCCACTTTGAACATTGGCCTCTCTGTCAGATATTGCTAAAAATGCAATTACAGGCTCTGTTGAACAACAAGCAAAAACCTGATTAGGTTTAGAGTTTATAAATGAGAGCAAAGTTGCGGCTCTGAGTTGAAGAAGTGAGCAGTGAACCTCTTTGTGGTGCATCACTTCACTTTCTTCACAGGGAGGCAGTGTTGTCTTTTTTTGTAGTTCAGGCTCAAACAGAGGAATGAACAGAGGCTCTTAAAGAACATGGTGAGAGAGCAACAGTTTATTAAAAAGATGGTACAAAACAGGATCCTGCTCTCATTTGATTGAGTTTACGAGATGATGCACAAAGCAGCGATGTATTTAATGAATATAATGCCATATTTAAGAGTAATACAATATCTAATATTACATAAATCATATTTATTAAACAGTGTAAAGTCTTGAATGTCTGCTTTTAAAACCATATTTAATTTGTAAGTCTAACCTGATCATACTCTAAAATTGCAGCACGAAAAAACAGCTGTACCATAAAAAGCCACAAGCAGGTAAATCACATTGATGTACTTGCTAACAAAGTTTTCATTAAGCAAGTCCAGCATCTCAATTATCAAAAATCATCCAATATTATACTAATGAACTGCACTTCTGTATATTGAGATGATGTGATTTATCAGTGAATGTTAGGTGTATTAAATCTTTTTCCAGCATTTTTAATGGTCTCATCGATCCAGCCTCTGTAGTCGGGAATCTTAGTGAAAGCATAGGTCAGCGGGCCTCCTGGGTTCGGTTTCCAGCTGCAGGACACCACCCCGTAGGCCTTTCCATCCTCACAGACCAGTGGACCACCAGAGTCTCCCTGAAAGAACACAGCAGTTGCTTCAACAGTGAATGGTTTATGATTGTTGACCAGCGTTTGTTTGTCCATTATGTTACAAAAAAATACGTACACTGCCCGGTCCAGTTTCTCCCTCAGAGCAGTACAAGCTTTCCTCAGCACACTGCTTATTGTCAATGAGTGTTACGTTGACTTCCATGAGCACAAAAGACAATTTATTGTGCTTGTCTGTTGCTCCCCAGCCGGAGACGATACATGACTTTGGCAGAGAGCCATCACTTTGGCCTGCGAGAGCAATGGGTTTCACGTTGTTGCTGAACTTTGCCTTGGAGCTCAACTTGAGGAAAATGGAGAGATTAAAAAATAAAAAAATCATACAAATATGAAGCTGAAATTGTCTAATACATTTCCTGCTTAGTTTTTGTTCAATTGTACGCATGCATGCAATATTGCAGACTTCCATTTGAATCAATCATAGTGCATTCATGAGAAACTAAAACTGGAAATGACAAAAATAGATGCTATTAACTACAAGGATTTTCCTACCTTAAGAATCATTATGTCATTCATTAAAGCAGTTGCATTGTAGTCTTTATGTGGAAATGCCTGTTGCACAGACACACGCTGTACTCCGTTACTGTTATGGAAATTGTGAACTCCCAGTGAGACTGTGTAGGACCTGAAATGACAAAATGAATTGCAAAAAAGATAAATATCTGACTGAAATAAAAAAAAAAAATTCTGTGAGAGCAATGTAGGAAATATCGAGCGCACGAAGCACAGTTGACAAACAGATATCTCAATGCATGTGCTGCATAGTGATCCATAAGTAAAGTGCATTAGACTGACCTTGCTTGGCAGTGGGCTGCAGTCATCACAAAGTCCTCATTCAGAAGGAAGCCATCACAGTGTTCTTTTTTACCATTCTGCTGGTGCAGCTCCAAAACCAGCATGTATGGCCTGCTATGTGCCACAGCCTCGTGGCCTCCAATGATTTCCCCTGTATGAACTGAGGAAAAAAAATTAAACAGACCGCCGATCGTTATCAAGCCCACTGATGTCCTTAATAAACCAAATACATTATTGTCCTACAATGAATCTAGTTCCTCATCTGCAGTAGTCTAAAGCACGTTCTATATGCCGTATGTGGCCGTAAAAATGCTGCTCAACTTACCTCGGCCATCAAGAGTCAGTGCAAGCATCAGTATAACCAGCTCACAGTGGATGAACATGATGAGATGACAACGCAGCTCCACTACCGAAAAGCAGTTGCACACATCACTGACAATTTCAGTCTTTAAATGCTTCCTTGTTTTAGGGAGAGAGGGAAGTGTTTGGTAATTTGCATATGCAAACAATGTGGTTTTGAACCACATCAATGTGGAGGATGCCTCTATAGTCCTTGTACAACATTTTAGACAATGTGTGATTAAGTAGATATGTTATATATGTCTTACATACACAATATGTAATGTAACCATTATATATGAGCTGAGATGAAAATGCTAACGTGGTGATAATGTGCAGACATGACACACTGAGTGTGACTGATTTTTCAAGTCAAAACTGAAGTTATTCTGAAAGTAATGCTGAACACTCTTTGTTTCTTAAGCATCTGGCCTGGATTTCATTTTCCATCATCACATGAAATGCCACCTCTTAATTATGTCCATGCCTCAAGTAAACTTGCAGTTGAGTCAAATGGTGCGAGCTTGAGCATAAATCAGACCAGCGTCATGAACTGTGATACTGTGCGATTGGTCAGAATTTCTCCACTGATGCCTCTGTGGTCACATTCACACAGCCTCGAAGATCACTTTTGGTATTTTATGTTCAAAGCCGTGGCTTTCTCGGAGGAGCCTCTATGTCTGTCACACAGCCCCAAAGGTAACACTATTCTGATGTTATCACGTCATAAGACAGCGCATAAAAATAGGATTTGTTTGAGAGTGTGGTTCGTGGAACTTAAAGTGAAATGTGACCCCCGAGCTACCAGAGGAATGAAGAAGTCATTAGGATCCTGTTGGAGGGAAAAAGAGATCAGTCGACAGACAAAGCAGCATTAAGCTGTAGTGAAGGAATATTTCGGTCAGCCCTTTCTTTTAAGCAAGGAGCCGCTAGCGTGAACGTAGCGTAAATCAAATGCAGTTCATTATGTCTGTTCATAGCTTGTGGGTTCGTATTTGTTTCAGCTTGGCAAAAATAAAGGAAAATACACTTGTGAGGTTCTGACTGATGTAAGCCAATGAGAGATGACAGGGAAAGTTGGATGTTAACTCAGAACAGCAACTTTGGATCAAACATGAATGAAGCTCTGTAACAGAAAGATATGAAGAGATTTGTGACACTGAAAGGAATGGTGGCTATAACCTGTTGCCCAAGCCTGAAAGTATGCAGCTGACTGACCACAGAGCGCAGATACGCCTGCTACATCGCTTCCTCAGTCTAGACTCAAGTATGTCCCTCTTATATCTTAGTCACAAACTTTATTGTAATTGTTTTGAATGATGCACAATAGAGTTTTCATGTGTTGGAGAAGGGGGAAAAAAGAGGAGGTGGGGGAAGATGAGAAGGAAAAGAGAGAACAGGTTTTTGGGATGTGAGTTCCTGGAGTCCAGGGCAGTAATGGGAATTACAGAAGGAGATGCAGAGAGGAACTTGCTTGGTAGAACAGGGCCTTTACGGTTAGCCCGTCACTTTTATGGGGACCCCGGGGCTGAGAGGACTGGCTGGTTTAGCCATTGGACTCTGCAACAGGGAAAGAGGGAATGTAATAACAGCCATGAAAACCCATCAATCACAGCGCAAATTACATGTTTATTAAGAAGAAAGGAAAATGGCAACAATAAAAGCCAACAGACAGATGAACAGACATTCCTAGAACAGTCATGATCGATCAAACCGTGGGCTTAATGGATTCACATATGGTAACTGTGGCCGTGCTGATGCGACACTGACTGTGCTGATAGTGGCTGACTCTTCGCTTTTTGCACAATGTAGTCAGAGAGTGAATCAACTTGATGCTCCAATGACAGTTCCCTTTTTGTCCCTAAACGAAAGGCCAGTCCTCACAACACAACTGTGTAAACAGATTTTTGTCCCCACAACACGAGTAATACACATTCGCAGACACACTTAGGTTAGCTCAGCCTCTCAGGCAGCAAAGCTCAAGAACTGCTGACCTCACAAGCTGATTATGATTTAGATTTAATCTGTTTGTTGACACGATCGCTCTTCAGTTGCTTAATGTGATGCCAACAGAACACTGACGATGCAACGTCCTGCACCTGTTTCATCACAGAGCTGAGTTTCACTTGAAAAAAAAATCTAATTTAATTATTTGTACAAAATCTTTTAATACTGTATATACAGTACTGCACTAAATCAAACTTACACTTTGTTAAACAAAGATTAGTTTGTTGAAAAAACATGATTTTCTACCGAATAATTTGACTGAAAGATTAATGAGTCGAAACAGGCATTGACAATCTGCTCAAGCAACTGCCAGCTACGAGATAGTTTTCTTCAAATACGACTTGAACATCGATGTCTAAAATTCACACCAAAATTGCTTATGATGCTGCCTTTATCGCGGTCTTGATGTTGACAGTCATCTACGCTCCACTCCAACAGGAAACTGCAGAACAAATGGGACACGTATGCATGTGGTTTGATGATCGGCAGTGAAAATTTCCCTTTTCAGAGATTGAACATGCTGCTGCATTTTCTTGTTTGTGAATGCATACATGTGAGCAATAATTCATACGTCCTTTAACTGAAGGAGATCATTAAATCTGCTGCTTAATAAGATAAGAAACCATTAAAATACTTATTACGATGACTCTATAACTCAGTGCTTAATACCTAATCAAGGCCTGCCTCTAGCTGTTACAGTGCAGTAAAAGAGCAGCAGGCATACAGATGAGAACGTCTCTCAAAGCTTTGTTATCAGACCTTCAGCCTCTCTAAATAATAATTCATGTGTTCATTTTCAAGTTTTCAAATCTGTATTTTCACAGCTGGAAAGGTAACACTACACCCAGAGAGTCTATAAGAAGAGAGAGAATAGGAAGCATTCTCGGGTGCACCTGTGATTTCAATAAAAGACTTTTCTTCCAAGGCAGGCTTTGACTGTTTATACTCACAGTTACATACGCGCTCTCCAGATTGACTTTGACAGACTTTGCATAATGAAAACATCCAATAAACTGGAAGAAGATGTAGAAGTTGGGAGCTATTTTAATCTTGCCAGGAGCTTAATTGACCCAAAATACTGTCAGACAGTGTGTTTTTGGACATAATGCAGCTTTTGTCTGCCTGACATGCCTAAAGTGCATCATTTCTCTCGATATCTTCATTTTATGTTAATGTAGCTGTGATGTGTAATGTACAAGAGTTTCATCCAAAATGTTGGAGCAAAAAGAAGCAATAAAGCTCTGATAGGTGTTGATAGTGAACATGTCAATATTCATACATCATATATGTGTCACAGTACTGTTGTGAACACAGGAAAATGTGTTTTTCTTATCGAAGTATGCGTACTTCTACTGTCTCCATGGCAAAGAAAACACTTTGTGTGTACATCCTTTGAAGGGAAATCGTGTGTGTATGTGTGCTGGACACATTAAATGAAGAAAAGGAATTTAAGAAAGTTCACTTTCCCACCACAGACTCACATTTTCCCGAAAGGACCTCTGATGCAAACATTGGCTTCTCATCTGACAGACAGTCCTACCGCACTGACCGAAGCTTCGGGAGATTAGGGCTCGAGATTCAAACCTATGTCATCTTACGCTGATTTATGTTACTTGTTCGACAGCTTCCTGTCAAGAATGCGCGGTAATGTGTGTTATTCTCAGGCAGCACATGAGCTGATTCTTCAGTCCATCAGCTGAAGGTTCTTGTGGACTTCAACCATAAACAAACTGCATCAGGGAACATGTTTGATTTCCTGTCTGCAGTTTTCCTCACATATCACAGCTGACCAGTGTGGTTGTGTTAGCGCCCAGTCACAATATTGACCCAAACAGTGAAAATATGAATAGGCAGTTAATCACTACATGTAACTACCTAAGAAAACCACGAGTGACTCAAGTAACATGGCCAGCAAAAGAGAGAGAGAAAAGAGACAAATAATTTGAATGAGCCTTGAACGACATAAATTATGTCAGCTCTACGGGTGTTTTTCTGTTCTGCCTGAGCCATTTCAATCCAAAAAACATATGGTGTCTATCCGCTTTCGACATGGGATTCATATTTAGATGTATCAGATTTAAACCAGTATAATAAGAGGATGGGAATTTTCCTCTTTTACCTTCTTTCATTTTGTTGAAGAATGAAGCTTTCCCTAACAAAACAGTTAGGCCTCATTTTTACGAGAAAAGTGATACCAGTAGCTCAAGGTTTTCATGTCTTTAGTTGTGCTATTCATCAGGCCTTTGAAGAGGACCTGTCAAAAATGAGGAAATTGTGTAAACCCAGTTGTAATTACTAAAGTAAACAGCATGTTCTCTGAAGACCGGCGTGTTGGCCTGTTTTCGTCTTAAGTAAGGATATAGAGTCAAAGAAGTGAAGATCTAATTTCATTTCCCCACAAGATATCTCACCTTTCCCTGTGCTCTGCTCCCACTTGTTAATGCTGCTATGCCTGGAACATATGCAGTTTATAGTAGCAGATTTATCACATCAGCACAGCTTCCTCCACTGCTGTCCTCCATTTTTATTTATTAGCTCACTGTAGTTTACTGATCAATAGGGAATGCAATAGGTCAAGCTGATGCACCCTCTGCAAGACAAGCCGGACTACTTTAAACAGTCTGTTGTGCTTTAAATCTTGACAGTTAGTTTTCCCACTTTAGGTTGAAAATAAAAGGTGACAGCCATGGTAGCTAGATAAGCCTTTTTCACATGGGCAGGATTTTCAGGGTTTAGAAAACCATGAATTCATATCATGAAAACATTTTGCCAACAACGCAAACCGCATATTTGGGGTGATGTATAATAAATATTTGGGGTTGTATATTGCGCCTCCCCTCAAATACACCCTGGCCTCTTTCCTCTCAGGCTGCTCAAAGGGTCAGTTCACCCAAAATAACCTTTAGCAGTATCTATCCACCCATAGAGTTAAGCCTTTTTGTCCAGTTTTGTAGGTTTAAGATTAATGGAATTTCATTTGTGATGCTTTTAATCAGTCCAGAACAGTGGAGTTAGATACATAATATGGAGAATGAACATTTTGTACAGTTTTCATGGGAACATTTCCTGCCCAAGAAGCAGTCTACATGAAACTGTCCATACTGAAGTCTGTTGCAATTTGCATCTCCATTGTATTGGGAGAAATTATCACCACCAGAAGAAAGAAAGACAAGATCGCACTCCAGCTGGTTGTTGAAAGTTGGCAACCCTGCGCATGTCCCAAGCAAAATGTCAGCATCCTCATCAGTTTATGATCCATGTGGAAGACAAAAACATTGTTCTAGCAGTGTAGAGGTTCTTTGTTCTAGTATTATACGTAAGATAATGAAAAACATAAGACTGAGCAGCTTCCAGGTGTGAATGTGTCACTGTGTGAATGTGATCAGGGTTTTCCAGTGAACCACACCTGGTCAATGATAATAATGATAATAGATTTTTAGTTTATAGTTCATATTTTCAGTATTTTTGAACGTTGAAAGAGGAAAAAGATGAGATGAGCACTAACCAGTATGCTTGGTGAATGTCAGATAATGAGTTTGGCTAGTTTTGCTATGAGCGTTAGCCTCCACCCTGAGGTGCCAGTCGTGCACAGATGTTTCTCTCTCTCTCTCTCTCTCTCTCTCTCTCTCTCTCTCTCTCTCTCTCTCTCTTTTTAACTCATCATTTAGCCCCACAAAATACTGTGGTATGAAATGCTCTTTTGTCTTAAAAGTAACACTGGGTTAGATCACTAGTGTAGGTAATAAGCTAATTAGCCAAACATGCTAACGTTTGCGGGTTACAGTACAGGATACAAACACACTGTTGAATCCATTCTACACTTCTGCTCCACTTTTTTTGTTTTTGGATAGTGTTGAACAAAGACACCCCCAACCATTACACCACCTCTAAAGCTTGACAGGCCCGCCATGTTTAGTGACAGGGTTAAGATACTATTGGAAATCACCAATTAGCAAGTGGTTAATTCACATAAAGGATTTTTTTTGCAGTACGGAAATCCTCCCTGAATCAACATAATATAACACAGGGTGCCAAACACCCCTCTTTCTTAAAAACACACAAATATGCATACACACATGCATTCATAGAATGCCTTTGTAGTGTGTCTTCTCATCAGTGTGTCGCAACACAAAGATCCAGTACCCTGACCACAGACAGCGCCCCTGAACCAAAAACGCATCGGTCAAACGGTGTGGAAACAAAAACAGACCTGTGAAAGGGTGCTGTATAGGTTTTCTTTGTGGTGCAAAAGAGGTCTGTGAGTAGGCAACATAAGACTAATACATCAGCTCTTTTCACAGAGGGCAAACTCGGGGTCAGATAGGAATGGTAAACTGATATTTAGACATTCCCATTAGCCCCAGTATAGCTGAGCGAAATGATCGAAGTGCCAGATGTGCAAGTTAGACTGAGCTTGGTCTGACAATGTCATATTGGGTCATGGTATCATCTGCAGCCCGTTGAGCTCAGGACAGGATCCATTTCTATTTTTGTGATGGATCATGAGCAGATATTCTTTTTTAATTGTTTTCTGAGAAAAGCAGACTTGGAAAAGTCATCATTACTGTAAGAAAAACAGGAGAAGCGTGACTGGTGATTGCTTCATTTTTTTTCATATTTGATGTGCGTGTCAAAATGTAACGCATGCAAATGGAGCTGGGTTGACATTAGAAAAGTTCCCAACATACTCAAAGTGTTATTTTCGTTTATCTAATAGAGATAGGAATCAAACCACACTCCTGAACTCTTCTTCTACTTAAGGCGTCTTCACTGTGTTTTGCAATGTGGCGATTTGAAAAGAAGATATTATGATTTCTGAGAAATATCTACCCTTTTCTGTTTGTGCAAAGCAGGAATATCTGCAATGCAGCGTGGATGCCTTTTATCCGGGCCAAGCTTCACAATGTCCAATTCTCCAGAGTTCACTTTTACACAGGAAACCTTGAATAGATTGGTCCCACCAGATGGAAAAGGACGCTGGTATTCTGGGTATTTGGCAGTCAGTGGGGGAAGAAAAGGCAGGTATTTGGAGGTATTTGGACACATAGTGGACAGACGGGAGGCGGATAAAGAGGATGAGAGTGAGAACAATAGAGTGTGTATCTTTAGAGTGGCCTGCCTTGGGGTGGAAGAAGAGTCAGACAGTCTGTGTTTGTCATTAAATGGGAATTTTCAGTGGAGAAACCAGATGAGCACTTCTTATCTGATGATTCCTGACAGCTGTGATCAGACAGGAGGCTGATCACTGTGTTTGTCTGCGCACATGTGTGATTATAATGTATGAGTCCGTGGGGGCATGCTTTGCGTGTCCTTTTGTGTGTTGTTTTTGTAGTGATAATGGGACATGGCTCATTTTCTCCTTAAGACCACCCGCGCTACCACAAATGTGCTCTCTGATTTCTTCTGTTTGACTGGAGGTCAAAGTTACAACAATAGCACTCACCATTAGCCTACTGCCAAAACTTACAACAGTCAGAGTCATTTAATTGCTGAGCTGTGATTAATTCATGTGGCCTCACGCCAGAATATTTCACATTTTTTGTTCGGCTTTGTTGTGCTGTTATACAACAAAGCCAGCATGCCCTTTTTATGCATGATGTAGTAGTTGAGTACTGAACATCAGCAGTTCAGTCACTCACTCAATAGCTGCTATTTTTCACTGTCACATCTGCTGTTTACTGACCTAGCTCTGACTCCATTTGGCTGGTTAAATCAGTTCCATTTAGAAAAACTGTTCAAAAAGACAGATGATTTAACAGGAATGAGAATAAGGAGATGATGAAGTAGAGCCATGAGCTGATGGAGTGGGACAGCTGAGATGATGGGGATGACTGTTCCAGTAGGTATCTCATTCCCATTTGTCCAAAGTATATTGAAACACATAATGATTGCATGATTGTAAATCACTTTCAGTCTCTTTGGAGTGAAATAAACTTTGCAATGTGGGGACAAGTTCAAGATTACAGTTTCCTGATTTTCAGGATTGTTGACTGTCTGTAGATAAAAGCAGTCACCACTGACTGTCTGCACATTACCTTGTAGATTGGAGAAGTAAGTCACTACTGATATTTTGCGTAACTGATGATGTGAGAGACAAGATCTGTATTAGTTTTTTATTGTGTTGAGATGTCCTCGGTCATTAGTCTTTAATTTGTGCTGCACTGCTCAACAACAGTGTATAAGGCAATTTAACCACCTTGACGTTGGAGTAAAAATCTGGATTGCATGTATTTGGACCAAGTCATTCGCAGCAATTCCCTGCTTGCTTCAAGTACATCCATTCTCTAACAGTGACGTCTCTGACAAGCAGCAACGTGGCCTTAGATTTCTGAAGATGGGCGGATAACGTCGTGTTGCCAAAACGGCAGAGGTCTTGCATTTCCTGAGGCCAAGCTGAAAGATCAAAAACTATAAAATAATCACATGACTCAAGGGACTCGTGTCTAGTGCATGTCTTGCGGCCCTCACCTTCAAGCAAAAGTGTGAACCGTCCAATGGTTACCATGAGTTCATCTTTACAAGCCTGGCAATAGTCCATGTTTCATGCCTCCGTGCAGAACATCTGATATGGTGAAACTTTCCCAGTTACAAAAAGAGATTCCACTCTGATCAAGCAACTTTTAGTGCATGGCAGTACTTTTTGCTCCACATGCCTGTAGAAAAAAACTGCTGTAACTTGACAACGGAACAATTAAATGTCTCACAGTAGGGAACCATGCGTCAACAAGGGAATCCCCGACCACAACCAGTTGCCATAATTTTAGTAAAATGACATTGTAAATCCTGACATTGACAACAGTCCCATCTGTGCAGACAGTGGCCAACTTTGCCGTCCAGTCATCCAAGCCCGCATCATGGAAGAGCGTCACGAGCCCATCTGTCATGGCCTACACGATTCAGTCAGCACCGAATTCAATCAATTCCAAGTCCAAGGTGAGCTCTTTGTTGTTGGACACAGGCTCAATGTAAACAATCATCTGCTCAGTTTCTGTGATGTCCTTCATCCATCAAAGACCTGTTTTGTCAGAAATATCTTGCTACATTTGCGTACTCCTTAATCTTTTTGTGTTATCAAATAAGGGGTGATTGACATTGTTTGAGCCTCAATAAAACTTACCTGTTTTGCAATAAATAAATAATGCCAATGACATAGCTTGGATCACATTTCAGTGGGCTCCTCATTAGTTTCAAGCCATGGCACATCTTGGAGCCACCAGGGAGAAGTTTCATCTGCTCGGGTTTGACATTTCTGTGTAAGCGGCAGAACGTTAAAGTAGCTGCTCGTGCTCTGTTGTTTTTTGGTCATCTCACTTAGGGTTACCTCACTGGGTCAAATGTGTTGACATGAAAGGTGTATCGATGACCAATGAAGCTGCTGCCTGGTACACAAAAGCCCGTATTTTGCATTTCTGATTTTTGTCATGCAGGCATTCCTGTACACGTTATGTGCGCCCCTGATTATATGGTGTGCACCTTAACCATTTGGCTACCCTGCTACTTCAGCCACGTTAACGTAGTCCCCAGAACTACTTTCCAAGAAACTAAAAGGTTCCTTCAGCCCGTTGTCGTCTGCATTTCCTCCTTATAAAGACCCACAAAGGTTCTGAAAATTAGTCCATAAACAATGACAGCTGTTGTTACAAGGCAGTTTTGCACGAGGCTGTACAACAATGATGAGTGCCTAGACTTTGTCATCACTCTATCTGTTGTATGCTTTCTACTGGAACTCCACCTTGATGTGTGGAAGCACTGTGTACAAAGTGTGCAGATTTTTAAAAATGAAGGCTGATAAGATCCTGCATGTACTCAACCAATCCAAAATGCAGCACTGCAAACCCCAATCCCAAAGTTCCTGTACTTTTGGAAAGTACTAACCTCTGAGCACAGACTTTTTGGGGGGATAAAATAATGTCTCTGGAACTTAATTTAGATCCTGGTCCCTGCAGTGGAAACACACTTAAGAGTTCCTCCGAAGGTTCCCTGGGGAAAGTTCCTGTGGTGGACACGCATCTTTTGTTCATGATTAAGTTTAACTAACAAAAGTCTAAAGAAATGATACATATAATAACTGATTGTGTGTCTACAGCACATACTCATCCAGTCTGTATGCTCGAATGCACATGTTGGTGAACATTATTTTGATGCAGAAAAGCCTCGTCCACAGGATTAGAGCATTATGACCTTTGGAAACAAACATTGTTTCGCCTTGTACTTCTTTAGTTTCACGTGCTTCAAGGATACACTTGCCTGCTCTGCCACAGAGATTCATGTCTGGCTTTCATATTACAGGCCACTCGTGATCTGGGAAAACAAATTGTGAAATAGGGCAGTACATAGCTGGGGTCAAGTGCAATATCAGTGATGTAAGAATCATAAGCCATTTTGAATTTATTATTAGGAACTACTCTCAGAAAATCTGACGTGGTGGTAATTTGTCATTATGAGAATTTCTTATCTTATCAACTCACACACACAGTTGCAATGCTTTTTAATCACTGTAGGATGCCTATGACTCACGAAGGCTGCTGCACACTTCTCGAGTATTGTGAAAAAAATAAGGAGGTCAAAATGTTGACTCAAAGTTAACTTCCTACCACTTCTGCAGAAGTGTTTTAGCTGCACAAGCAGTATAACCTGTGGAAAAGAAGAGTAAGCAGTCAGGATTGAGGGATGGTATTTGGAGCAAAAGAGTCGGCTTGAATTCACCTCTTTAAAAAAATATTCACAACTGCAGTTTCAAACGACTGTGCAATAAGTACAGATTCAGCAAACCCATACAAGAAATCATTTTTAACTTGGAGGAAGTGGAAATTTCATATTATCCCCATTTGCTGAAGTCATTTAAGTCTTGTGCTCATTTGTTCTTCTTTTCCATCCTTCCGCCCATCAAACAAGTAAAACTAAAGAAGTAAAAGAATGAGTCTGCATCAGGCGGTCACGTTAAGTGACTTAGGAAAGTTACATAAATATTACCTGTATATACTTTTTTTTTTTTAAGACCCACTGACTTCATTGTGTCTTCCCACGTTCTGACACCAAACCTACACCTTTGCTGCATCCATGGCCCAGATGAGATGAGATCTGAGACCCACAAACTGAAACCAGTTTATAAAAGTATGACATGCAACCTCTGTTTATGCATCTACTTTGTAGTTTACAAGAAGCATAGATTAATATCATGAGCCACATCCTCTGCCTCTGAGTCATGAAGGAGCAGAATATCACAACTTCATTATAGCTCATTCTTTGAGGGTTTATTTCTAGTGACATACTGTATGTTCAGGGGCCAGAATGACCCCATTCCCTTCAGATGCTTATGGAAATATTAAATTGGACAATCGCTGGACCTTTGTCCATCCAGATCTTAGACTGGAAAGACACTCAGCACCTAATGAAATGTTCCACTGTGACTCTAACGCTCCTAGCTCACACTCAAAGAAAAGTCAGTAAGACATGAAGGATTCTTTGGGCAATATGCAGGTTATTCCAATCTATAGCTCCTGCCTTGACCTAGTTTTTAGCAAGTGCAATTTATTATATTTGCCAGATCTGAAGTGAAATATAGGAACACGTGTTAGACCAAAGGTGTCTGAGGTCAGGGGAGATTTAGCCCCAGATGTTAGTGAAGTGTGGTAACATAAAACTGCAGCTTATCGCTGCTCTCACTGGCTGCAATGAATTATGGGCCATTCAGTAGTTACCTGATCATATTCTCAACAAACAGTGATGCATTTGGGACCAGAATCAGGTTTGTTCACCAGCATGTTACAAAAAGAGGAAGACACCCCGACTTTAAAATCAGCACAGGATTACCAGCGAGACAAAGCTCCTGATTTCCAGCTGCACCTAAAAAATCAACATTCTGTGTGCGTCATTTGGTTCGTGGTAGTCGGCTGGTGGAAAGTGGTTTGGGTATATGCTCTACTTAATTATCAACAATCATATGCAAAGATGAGGGCTGTAAGGCACTAATTATTTGTGGTAATCAGTCGGTAGAAAGTAGTTTGGGTATATGCTCTATGTCATTATCAACAATCAGCTGCAAAGATTAGGGCCTTAAGGTGGTAATTATTAGCCGGTCATGTCCCCTTGTCCCCTTGTATAAGGAACCTGTCTCAAATACAGCTTAAAGAACTATATTTTTTCAGTAGTTGTTGTATTTTTACAAATTTGCAATGTGTATCTTAGATCAACTTTGTTTAATCAATTTACCTGTTACTGGCTGGTATCTGGTAAAAGTGGTGTTTTTCTCACTGGGTTCAAATATTGGGTCCGAAATGGACCCAGTGGACAAGGCGAGGATTTGTCAGCGACACTGAGTCATTTGATGAAACTTTATTTCTCAATGAGTCCCTGAGGTAACTTGAAATGCACGCCTGTGATGTTTGCAGTTACAAACTGTTCTCATTTCACCACACCGAGATGTGGCCGATTTCACTTTGCGTAGTAGCAATGCGTGACTTTTGCAGAAAGATTTCAGTCTGAATAATGTGCAGATGCATTTTGTGATAAAGCAACACAGTGAAGCATGTGAGGTCAAACGCTGGTTAATTATAGAGCTGCTGCTGTGACAGAGAGCTTTAACAGCACTGTAAGAATACTGTGTGAGAATACTGCTATTTATTTCTAAAAATCACTCAACAAAACGGATCACACCATACACATTTTGTCACTGACACTGACTACTGTACGTTTATGTGATCAGATGGATACGAAAGTTAACCTTGAGCTAGCCTGGCATTAAATTCGTCTTGATTAGCAGGTGGCAGTTAAATGTTTGACCCCTGAAAAATCATTGGTTAATGCGAAAGTGAGAAGACACAATGAAATCAGAACTTCTTAAAAAGATGTGTGCAAGTCGTATAAATGTTTACTTCTTAATATATATGAATTTGATTTCACTGGTAAAAACTGGAGTCAAATTCCATGTATGTGTGCACATACTCGGTCAATAAAGCTCATTCTGAATTCATCATTTAGCAAATAATAAATTAGGATTAAATTGTCGCATTATAATGCACAAATCCTATAATCGCCTATAATTTCCTTGATAGAGACCTGATACTTTTACTTGATATCTTATATATCATATATATCATATCTTATATATCTTATATACCGCTCCTGGTCTGCCGCGGAGGAAGGACGACCAGGATGGGTTAAAGGCGGAAGTTAAATTTCACCAGTGCATGGGCGTGTGTGGGCATGATATGGGCATGTATCTGTGTGACGGGGAAGGGGATTGTCCCTCTGATTCTTCTTCTAAATAAAAAAATCCAAGCTACCAAATGTTAACGATAAACTATTAAATCTTTTATTTCTATCTAACTTTAGTTCAAAGAGAAGTCTTATACTGCCTTATCTATGATTGATGGTCAATTCTAGAGTCTTTGGAGGAGAATTATCTGTAAATAAAAACAGCTGAAACAACGAGGAGTTTGGGGACTGTTCAGCTCTGACTGCCATCTGCTGTCACTCTCACAGCCTGCACCAAGAAGCCTCAGAGGCAAAATCTGGGCAAAATCCCCCACAAATCACTCTGTGCTGCTTGTAAAGCTTAAATGCTGTGCATACCTAACAATAACTGAGGGTGACTCATATTAGCAATTTAATATTTTGATCAGCTCAGAGTTGTTTTAGTGAATGAGTAAAAGTGAAACTAAAATACAGTTTGGAGAATTACTCCCTTGCATGACACTCAATTCATTTTTGCTATATGCCAACTGAAAGGCAGGTGGGTGGGGGAGATTTTTGGATGGAATCACCTCTACACAAAAATAGCATCCCTATGTGTGTAAACATATAATGTATGTGTGTGGAAACAGTCTCCCTAAAAATGGTAAAAAATAAAAATGTAAAAAAAAAAAAAAAAAAACAGCTAACATGCTGAGTTTCACTTGTTTAGACCTTTGTTTCCAGTGGTTCACTTTCCCAGATGGACGGGTCCCCCTTACGAATTGATCCCTCCTCCATAAGTCCTGTCTGCTCTCATCCCCTCCGAGGCGGCCCGGCTGCAGAGGCTGTTGCAGCGAGTGCTGTGATGTGGTTAGAAGCTGGTGGCCAACACAGATTACATCTTTCCTTTCATGGTCGGTCAAATGGCCCTTTGTAGAGCTCAGTGTTCTTTTCTTAAATCTTTACATTTGACGTGACCAGCTTAAATGTAAGATGGATAGACACGTCCAGTTTGGTGTTGTTTTAGTGATATTTTACATCTCTTTGGCCATCATACCATCCTCTCTGATGGAAGCTGGGAAACATGTTGGATGATGATCGATTGATGCTGGAATGTAATGGCCAAATTTATTCTGAATTGCCTCTGTTGATCTCTTGAGCAAAATAACTGTGGAGAGGTATATTTCTCCACCGCCTGGGAGGTATGTCTTACAAAATGGACTGTTTTATAATCTGTCTCTACTAATACAAAGGACACACACACACATGAATTACATTTTTGTTTACTTTGTGAGAAAGCCATTTGCCTCCATTATCCTGTCTCTGATCTATCTTGTTCCAGACTGTAATATTCTTTCATAAAATGTCCTCCAGGAAGCACTGTACGTTCCTTTAATAGTGCTGTTATGGGACACATGCAGATCAGTGAGGCTTGAGGTATCCACGAGAGGAAAACTACGACCTGGTTGGAGTCGG
Organism: Chaetodon auriga; assembly: GCF_051107435.1. Lineage (NCBI taxonomy): Eukaryota > Metazoa > Chordata > Actinopteri > Chaetodontiformes > Chaetodontidae > Chaetodon > Chaetodon auriga. Next base: position 22,854,720 of record NC_135076.1, read on the forward strand.
GGGTTGAATCTGCAGCGGCTGCAGCAGCAGCCAGTCCTGCTGATGGTAACAGAGGGGAACAGGCTTAACATTTCTCCATGGGCCACTTTCAAATGCAATGTTCCAACAACAGTTATCTCCTCATGGGGCCCGAGCTGCCAATATTTTTTATCCATACTTTGGTCCAAATGTGTGTTTTGTTTTTGTTTTTAGAAACGCGCCTGAATCTATGAATGTGTCATCTCTCCTACCATCTTATCTCTGGTAAGCCTTCATCTGATACGTGTTTCCTGTTTTAGACGCGTTCTGTACAGAGTGCAGACAAAGACATGCACATTGTGGTCTCTTCTTTTTTATTTCATCAGGCTAAATTGGCAATTTGCCTCACACAGCAGTTCACAAGGCAAAGCAAATTGCAGGTTGTTGGCCCGGTGGAGCCAAAATTAATGTGGAAGTTGCTGGTCTCTGTGTGCCTCGGGGCTGAATATGAATAATATGTCAATGTGAAGGAGCTTGATGTATTTCAGAGAGTCTGGACTGTAGACGTCTGCAGACTGAGGAAGTCAAGTGATTATAGGCCTGTGAGTGGAACACTGTGTCCTGTGTAGTGCAGGAGCTGCTTATCATACTGTGTAATGTTTTATACGTGTGTGTGTGTGTGTGTGTGTGTGTGTGTGTGTGTGTGTGTACTTTTTTTTTTTTACAGTACTGTTCTATGCAGGTTTGTGGGGTTTTTGTTTTGCTGTGCTTGTAGTCATTTCTAAATTCAAACTTCTCTATCTCACAGTTCCGCTGAGTGAATCTTTGGCATGACATTTTGTTCCAAAAAATATCGCCAAGGCATATAAAAAGTCAGACAGCACGAGGTAAATAAAGTGAATACACAAAAATCTAATAAACAGGACATGGAAGTGAGTGAAAGACAGAACAAAAAAACTGTTTATCTCTATCTCTCTCTCACCTCCATACCAACAGGGCGCCTCTGTTTCCCATCAGCCAATCAAGCGCCATGGCTTGACGAGTGGCAGTCTTTGTCCATCAGTCTGCCACCACAGACTTAAACAAATCAACAAGTATTGGATGGATTGCCATAGAATTTTAGACAGACAGTCATGATCCCCAGAGGATGAATCCTAATGACTTTGGTGATCCCCCGTCTTTCCCTCTTGTGCTACTATAAGCTTGACATCTGTGCTTTTGATTGAAATATCTCCACAGTTATTTCCTGGATTTGGTACAGCTTTGCATGGTGCCCGGAGAATGAATGCTAATAACTTTGGTGATCATCCAGCGTGACCAACTGGTCAAAAGTTTGACTTTGTCCATTTCTTTGGTTTATGACCAAACACCTGCTAAATGAATGCCAATCCTGTCAGGCTCAGTTGTTCCTGTGGTTCCTGCTAATTAGCAAATGTTAACATGTTAATGCACAAAAATTAGATCGTGAGGATGGTAAACATTACACCCCCAAACATCTGAATGTTAGCAATCTCAGTGTGAGCAAATTAGCATTAGCACTTAGCTGAGAGCACTTCTGTGCCTGAGTACAGCCTCACAGAGCCGCTAGCATGCCTACAGATTCTTAGTCTTTTTAATGTGATGCCAGACAATGTGACTGGTTTTATGAAGCAGAGCAGAAGAAAAATGTCCCATGCATCTTAGAAAGTTCATGAAATGGAAACAAAGCATGCAGTGGCCTTATGACCTCAACACAATGTGAAAGCAGCAGTTATTTAACCTCGTGAAGCACCATGTAGTATAACTGTGGACTATGTCCGTTTGGCCAAATTCCATGAATTGATTAATCCGGGCTTCCCAAAAACTACACTGTGCATCAGTATGTACCTGTTCCAATTTCCTCCAATCAACACAATTTATCAGCAGAATCAACAGAAACCATATGGTACACTGCAAGACCATCATCATCACAGAGGTGCGTCATGACAACCGCACGTCTGCTCCTCCTCCTCACTCTTCAGACGCTCCCAGCAGTCCGTCTTCTAAGCTGGGAACCTTGAAGAACAAGACGCATTGTGTCTGGATATAATCAGGACTGAGGACATGAAGGAAGGAATGTAGCATAGTCTGATCTCTCCTGCAGACATGTATGCAGTGGAGGTGGAGAGGAGGGGCAGACTTTGCGGGGAGTGACTCAGCGGCTCGGTGTCGTGCCCTCGCAGTCTCCGGGGTGCAATTAAATGATGTCTTTCCTATACAAATTGGTTGGAGAAAAACAACCTAAGGTTTAAGATGCTTGCAGGTCAAACAAGGTGCACTTTACTGAGAGGCGCCTTTTGGAAAACTGCTCTGAATCTTGTTCTCTGCCCCCTCACATTGTCAGGATGCTGCTTCATAGTACAACAGAGGAATTAATGCTGTACAACATCACACTCATCCGGTCAGATCACGCCTTCGGGAAATAGCACACTGTATCTAAATGTCAGCACTAACCTTTATACATGAGAAATATCATTCTTAATGAACATTAAGGATGTCAAAGCAAGTTTGCAGAGAGATGTATGCTGACAAGTTGGAAAAGCAGACTGTTAAACTGTGGACAGAGAAGGGCGTAGCAAGTGTCTGCCTTCACTTACATTTCAGCACCACTGATCACACTAATATGATTCAACTCACAAAGTCTAATCTCAAGAGAAGCAAATAAGGCCATTAATCAATGTCTCAAACTCAATCTTCTTCATTTCTGTTTGTATTTTGATCCGCACAAATAATCTTGAATGATGGCGGTAAGAAAACTAACCACGAAACATAACAAACGACTGACCTTGAAGTAGCTAAGTCACAATAAATCAGCCTACACAGGTGTCACATATTAAGTTAGCTGCCAATTAGCCGTAAGAGGTTTGCTCATTGTCCTGTTTTCCACAAGTTTCCACATTTCAGACCAAAATTTGGTCTGATGAGTCATGTCGCCTTTCACCCTTTTTTCTTCACTCAGGCAGCTTTATGTTTGGAAAAAGCCAAAGGATGCCTTTAGACCGCATTGACTGATGCCAGCAATTTAATATTTTGGATGTGTAATGATGTGAGCAGCTGGGTCGTGTCATAAGATCTGATTATTGGTCTGGGTGGTCATATAACAGCCAAAGAATGAGAATATTTTACAGGTCCAGGTGGTGCAAACACTGTTAGCTAACCATGATCCTGTTTTCTGAGATCCTGATGCACCCATAAACACTGCTCAACAAATCAAAGAGTGGTCTCATGAACCCTATTAACAACAATATTCTTCCACGGCCTCCCCAGTAACCAGATTTAAACATCGTCGAACCTTTATGAGATCAGGAGCAGAGAGTTTAGAGTTGCCTCCATCCCGTCCCTCACAGAACTGGATTTCCTTCTTGACAAATGATCCAATATCCCGCTGCACTTATTTTGGGATTTGTGTGGCTTCCTCCAAAACAGAGTTTAAGCTGTTTTCTTATTATTTGGTGTTTTTATTGTATTGTCCACCCCCTGGACTTAAGACTTGGTATGGATTGTGATCTTAATCAGCATCTCTCTCTTGGGATCTGATATTATTATGAGTCCTGCTGCAGTACGAGAGGCCCGGTCTTAATGTCAACCTAAGCCCTAAGCACTGAAAGTTTGATTAAAGGAATAGTTCAAGAAATACCTTTACTTTCTGTCTTGACAAGACTTAAATGAAAAGATTGATACCACTCTGTGCTAAATATGAAGTAAGACTGGAAACAGCCTGGTTCTGTAACAAATTACTGTATACATCTTGTTTGTATAATCATATTCACTCATGCACAAGGTACAGTTTCGCATCTGTTTGACATGTACCAACAGCTAATTCCAATGTAAACCCATCCCCGGATGTTTTATGTGGAGCAGTTGCTTCATAGAAAGAGCAAAGAAGTTCTTAGAGGGTGGAGGTCAGGGTAGCGTGGTGGGTCATACACTGGACCTTCACCCAAGAAACTGGGGGCCGGGGCGTAAGATACAGACATGTCAAGTTTAATCAATCCAGATGTATATTCTGTAACAGCTCACATGGTAGGATATGGATAAAAAAATACAGTGTTTTGTACTATTGCACAGTATAACACAGTAGAAATGATAGTATACACAGTAATTACTGCACAAGATATTTGATGGATGTAGTGGATATTAGCACAAAGTAAACATAAATAACGCAGTAGTGTAAAAACACGATGAGTTAAACGGTCTGACAGCCGCTGGTATGAAGGACCTGTGGCAGCGTTCCTTCTTACTGAGTGGATGCAGCAGTCTGTTGCTGAAGGAGCTGCTGAAGGCCCCCACCGTGTCATGCAGGGGGTGAGAGGGGTCATCCATGATCGATGTCAACAGCTGTTAATGTGCTGCTGTGGACATAGTGTCAGAACGGCGTCCATCTCCTCATTTAACTTTTGAGAAGAAAGCAAAGAAGAGCATTTTCCAAAGTGTCGAACTGCTCCTTTATCGTCACCTGTGGGATGAGTTTAAGTGAGGGAGGGTGCGAGGGCTAAAAACACTTCACGAGGAACGGGCCAGCACTTGATGAAATCACCTGGGGCAAAGGGGTATCTGTCACCACCAGAGTGCGAGACTCATTATTCTGATGTAGTTTATTTAATGGGAGTGTGTCTTGCTCACTTTCCGAACCTAATAATAGTCTGTTTTTCATTAGTAGTGTTTCATTAGAGCAGATGACGATAAATCAGCAGGATTAAGCCTTCATAAAATAAAGACCTAGGCGCAGTGCCTGCTGCTTTATGTGAACTTGTTCTTGATGATTTTTGACTTCCCCATTTTTTAATGTTATGAATCGTGGACATTTCCCTTAACGAAAGTCAGCAGCATTCCAGACTCACATAAAGTGTGCATGAAGAGCTCAAACGTAAATGAAAGGGCTCTCAACTACTCATCGTTTTCACAGTGAAACAGCACAGAGCCTTGGGGCTTATTGGGAATGCAGGTCTGCGAGGGCAGACGTTGGGACGGGGCCGAGGAGTCAGTTGTGGGTTCAGTTTCCTGTCCACTAAACATCAAAGCTGAGTCTGGATTTGCATTTCAAGTGGCATAACGACATTATGGCTATTTGCCCACAGTTATAGAGGCCATCAGGAACTTAGCGAACAATAGTGTTATCCTCATATGAGCTCCTTGTGAGAGCTTTAAATCACGCTGTCCTGATATCTGCACATTAAACGAGACCCGCTTGAATGACAAGATCTATTAAAACAAGTAGCAAAGCAAGCAGGTAGTGGTGTTTCAAACTTGGCTAAAGCATTTGCTTAGCTAATGAAAACCACGTTGGCTGGAGAGTTGGTCTTCCATCCATCCTTGGCAGATGAGTTAGGAGACTTTTGAGGGTGGTTGCTGGGTTGTAGACAAGGCGAAGCTAATGATGGATGAGTTTGGGCTTCTCTCACAGTCTAAAGTCTCATCTGAGCCAGACCTTCTCTGCACCAAATTTTGCCTCGTGCCAACAGTTACACTGTCCAGTGATCGGCGTACTGCAGCGAGAAGTCAGGGAAATTTATGGACAGTGCTATCCTCCAGTGATCACTCTGCCGTTTTTCTCCCCGACTGTACCTTTGTTTTTTAATCCCATCCAGCTGACTGATTCAAGTTTTCCACAATGCATCATTTAGATTTCAGTAATTATGTGTTTCTCTCCAAAAAAACTCATCATTTGGAGCTCATTTAATTTGATTCACAGCGTGTACCTTGCAGTTTTCTCACCTCTCAGCATGCCAAAGCAGAGCTGTCGGTAATGACTGGCAGTTTGTCAGTGCCACCTCAAACCTGCAGACTGTCCACTTCTCTGTTCTGCTTTTGGCTCAAATCCCCTCGCACCCATTTCATAACCTCAGGAGTCCCCCTCAAATAAGCAATACTTGGCAGCATTGTTGAAAAATAAACATCTTTGTTGATTTTCCAGTTATATCCTGCTGTATGAGTGGAAGCTGCATGATTCAAGCCTACCTGTGCTAATCAGCACGGCAAAAGTTAACTGACAGTCGAAAATTGTTTATTTTTCCAGGTTTAATAGCTGTCATTTAGCAGTGGGTAAAAACTCATGGTAAGCTAATTTGGTCCCCTACCTGTTTGTTACTATTTGGTAAGTTCATGTAAAGACTAAATGAAAAATATGCGGCTGTGATTTTTTATTTCCTCCAGACATAATACTACATACTGCAAGAAGACTGTGTGAGGTTATACAAAGTGATGCTGAGCAACGATAAAGGCACAACCAAAGTTCCCACACGGTGACGCTGACGATGGGAAATCTCTGCAAAAAACACAAAGATTACCACAGTATACTATAATGTGATTTGCTAGTCCAGAAAATCTCGATTTCAGTGTAAAGTGTTGGCATGTAAAGTTTCTTGTGGCTTCAGCGTTCACACTTCATACGTCTGCAGTGCAAGGTTTTGAAGGTGGAGACGTTTGTGGAGTGAGTTATAATGATAGCCTTCCTGTTGGTTAGCTTAGCACCCAACGCATTTGAAAATTCGGTCACTTAGCTCAGGTTTCTTTACAATGGCTTCCCTTCTTCTTCAGTGGTTTTACTTCACATTTCGCTGAGATCCAACTTTTGACAAGACGCAGTAGCATTCCTCCTCCTTGCCCATGACACATTTTCACAGCATTACTGCTCTCCTCTGCGCACATGTTGCAGCTTTACATGAGTCAGTTTCTCAAAGTCAGGAATCAGAACAAGTGGCCTCTGTTATGCATCACTCCAGTCTAGACGGTAACTCACAGTACTTGTAGGCTAAACTGCCAGCAGCATTATTACTGGCACAATAAAGCCATGGAGACAAAGTGAATAAAAGTTGAAGGAATACAGATCATCATTTATGTAGCTATTTTTATTTTTTGCAATTTGCCAATTGGACAAATTTGTCGGTGGCACAAAGCTCAACTTCAATGCTACTGGGAGTCAGTTTTATGCACTGCTGATAATTATGAGTCATTAATCTTATTTGATTATCAACAGATGGCTGACTTATTAACACATTTTAAAGGTCTCATTGAGGGTAAACTGACAGAAGTTAGGCATCATATGTGGATGCATCCTCCTGTTTTCTCTGCTCCATCAAGTTTCATTTGATAAACACCTCTGACTAAAATTGATTTTTTTTCTTTGCAGTGAGAGACAACAACACACTGCTAGCATGTATGTTCAACACCTAAAACACTGGCAGAGACTCAGAGTTCACAAACAATTTGTAATAAGAAACTGCACCGTGGAAAGCTCAACGTGATGAAATGAGCCAACCCGTCTGGAGCGCAGTACAGTATGGAGTCTGTTATGAAACAACAATAACAGGCTTTAGGACTGATCATTTAGAACGGATTTTTAACTATTTGCACAGTACATAAAAAGTAATGTTCCACATTTACCGCACTCTTTGGGAACAAGTCCAGTACTCTGGATATTTAAGTGTTCTCAATAAACCCACCAGGGCCACCAAGAAAGCCCAGAGAATGGGTGTATTTTACAGTACAAATGCTTTATGTAAGAAATGCTTGAGCAGACTGTAACTGTGGAGGAGACTCAAGTCTTCAAGGACCTTCTTAACTCTCTGGTGGCACCAGCCATCTTCTATGGCCGCATCTCGCCTGCTGGCAGAAAGAGACTTAACAGACTGGTGAAGAGGGGCCAGCTCTGTCCCAGGACGCCTCGTGAAAGGAAGATGATGGCTAAGCTGTCATCCATGCTGGCGAACATGTCCCACCTCGTGCAGGACACTCTGCCAGCACTGAGCAGCTCTCTCAGGAACAGGCTGCTTCACCTGCAGCCTGTGAGCCAGAGATGCTGCAGGCCGTTAACAGACTTTATAATCAGCACTGCCCCCCAAGACCACACATGCACAAACTGATAATTCACTCATGTGCAGGCTCAGTGTGTTCTTAGCTGTGCAGTATAAATATTTCATGTGCAATGACGTGAATTCGACCTCTGTCTATTTTACTGATTACATGATTAACTTTTATATCTTGTTTTTTTTAACTGATGCTTCTTGCTATGACTCTATCTCCTGTGCTGCTGTAAAGCTGCACATGTCCCTGCTGTGGGATTAATAAAAATGTATCCCGTTTTATTGGCAGAAATGCATTTTTTTTTTTAACATTATGTGAGTGGAAGAAAGAACAGGAGGGGTTTGTTTGGTCTGTTCATAATGAAGCATGTATTTATGATGAGCAGCAGTCCTCACATGAAGCTCATAGCATGCCGGGACATTGTTTGCAATCCTGTGTCTGCTTCAGCTTCGGGACTATTTTTAGAGCAGCTGCAGAAACTGATAATAGCAGAATTAAATCTGTGTGTCTGTGAGGAATATCTGCGCTTTTATTATCTGTGACTGTCAAACACATGCAGATCAGATGAAGAGGAGCCGTGCTTGAGCGCACTGCGGTGTCCCGGCTGGCTGGCTGGCTGGCAGGCAGGCTGCAGCTCAGCCCGGCTGACCGTCGCATCTGTCGGCCTGCAGCTTAATATGGAATATTTTCACAGAGCGAACGGCCAAATTCATTTGCACCGGCGGAAAAAAGGAGCCCTGTAGCGACGCAAATTAGAAAAACAGTTCGTTTCGCCGTTCTTTATGGCTTCTGGCTCCGGAGATGAAGAGGGGCACACGGAAGGCGCTTCGTGGAGACTCATAGGCCCGGTCACGGGGCTTTCCAAGCAGCGCTGCCGTCTAATGTACTCCTCCCTCGGCCACAGCTCTGATGTCTGCCTCTTCTATGTGAAGGGGGAGTTTTTTGCCATGGATGCTCGCTGTGCGCATTCCGGTAAAAGCCTCAGCATCCAAATTCATACTCGCTTAGATTAACTCTTTAGCAAGGCTATCAATCTGTCTCTTAGCAGAATAACGCGCAGCACATCCCGTTTTTAAGATGAGACGTGTATTCAACATTCACCAACATGGAGAATGTACTACACTGGGTCAGACTCCAGCTGTAGGCCTGCCTATAACTAAATACGAGGATCTGGTTTGTTTATCCCTTTCGCTTCAAAAAAGAAAAATATCCATGTGGAAGATTTAGCAGTTTCGCACCATGTTATTCAAACCTCCCATCACATTTTCCTAGTAGGAAGGCAGCGAAAGTCATTTGTTTTGAGAGAAAGATTGTGTGATGAACAATATCCTGTGTCCCCCAGGCGGTCCTCTGTGTGAGGGGGACATCGAGGAGGCTGACGGGGTCCTGCAGGTCTTCTGCCCCTGGCATGACTATGACTTTGACCTCAGAACTGGGAAGTCGGGGACCTCCTTACAGGTCAGTAAGGAAATATGTCCTTTTTTCATAATGCTGTTTTATTTTTCACCAAATCACATGATTGTCTTGGGCTCAGTACACATGTACATCATATGAAGCACAGTATATACTAGATATACTGTAGCAGTGAAAAGCATTAATAAGACCAGGAACTCAGGTGTTTAAACATGCTCAATATGTCTTCATTAAATATGTATCAAACCTGCAGATGCATCTTATGAAAAGTGAATTTTGTCCCGGGAGTTTCACGTGCTGACTGCACCTGAGAGTTGACGTGAACATTTGCAGCGACATGTAGAGAAATCATGCACCTCCATTAGATGCTGGACGTTCTGCTGATTGACATGGCACGAGAAATCAAAGCTCTCATCAGAGTGAAGATTGCGTTCACCTTTTGTTCTGTCAAACATCTTTTGTTGGACGTGTTTGGATGCATGCATCAATGAACAGCCCAACTGAGAAGTTTCCATAAACGTCTCATCTTCTTTTCCATTAATCATTTTTATAAGCTGCTGTATGTCACCATGTTGTCAACTATCAACCAATAGAAGACGTATACCGACAAATATTTACTCCATTTTAACTTGAAAAGTAACATTAAATAAGCTTACTTGTACTTTGGCACATTCAGGCGCCATGTGAGTTCATACTGCTCATGAAGGTGTGCTTTTTTTTTTGTTTTTTACAGCAAAAGGTGTATGAAGTCAAGATGGAGGACGACAACGTGTACGTGAAACACGCCAGTCGCCTCTCCTTGCAGCCTTTTCCTGCGGATCAGAAGAGATGAACAACCTCAGCCTTCAGCCCTTCGTGAGTCCACTCGGGCTATTTTTAAAGACTTGTTCCACAAACTCAAGCCATCTGAAACATTCCTGAGCCTTATCTGTCTTTTTCACAGACCGTTTCCACTTTGATTGCTGTGCACTCACCATGATATCTGATTGTCTGAGGAGGACATGACATCATTAAATAGTTTCAGAGTTTTTCTTGCTGGCATTCCAGGTAGAGACTCATCACGGGCTCGAAACACAGAGAGCTCACTCCTGACCTTGATAACGGTCTGGACAGTAGCAAATATGCAACATAAAAACACAAATTTTACTTTTCTCAGCAGATGTTACAGAACTCGCCAGCAGATTTGGCAGTATAAAAGTCACTTACTGATTTTTTTTAAGGAATTCTGAGGAAGATGGTATGATTTTTTTCTGATGAAAATATGTGAATTTTTAAGTTTTTTCCTTCACATTTGAGCTATCAGATTTGCTCTCAATTGACAATCCTGTTGCACTTGTATGCACTAGCAAGTAAATCACACTGCAAACGTCCCCAAATGTCATCCCTGCTTAAATACAAAATGATAACTTGCAAAAATCAAACCATTATTGCAATGAGGGGATGAATTCACATGCAGCCAGAAGTGAAGCCTTTGTGTGGGGTAATAGAAGTCAGTGCAATATATGCAAAGTGCAGTCCTAATCTAGTGATTTGCAATGCAATGCATTTAAAATCAAACATGCACAAAAAGTGTGCAGATGGATGAAAACTGATGTTTTTACAAAAGTTGGCGATTCTAATTATCAGCTGTGGTATGTTTTGAGGTCCAAAGTGACGGCCTGGAATATAGGTCACCCTTTATGAGGATAAAGCTTCCACTCATTTTGGATGGAAGAATTTGCAATCATGTAATAGTGGAAGAGTAATGACAGTTTCTCTCAGCAGCTAAAGCTGAACTAAACTGAGCAGCCTCATGTTCATTACTACCAATAATCCTCATCCATGTCTTGAACAGGCATTACCTGAGGCCTTGCTGAGTTGTGGTCTTTGGATAAATTTAGACACTTATTCCAGTGATGTCACGCAGCAGAGACTCCCTTTCAGAATTTGTGTTTCTGGATCGTTTTTTAACCCAAATAGAGTTCCAGCAAGTAGAACACACATGAAGGGCGCTGCAATTACGATTGGTGGCGCTAAGATGTCTCCATCAGCATTTCTCTCCATTCCTGGCCCGTGCACAGACAGGTTTGTCTGTTACTGACGCAATGGGACTCAAAAGAAACGGTTAGTAAGGCGCCGGAGGGAGGTTCACGACCTGAAATGCACCATTGACTCAAGAATAATGTGTTTTTGTAGCTTAATATGTGTGTGTGCGTGCGCGCACTGATGCGAGTGTGTTTTCTTTATTCCATCGTGGTGAGAGCAGTCACTCTATATTTTCTGTCAGCTCCATTTTCTGGCAGAGGCACAGAGACCAGTCATGAAGGTGTCAGTGACAGTGTGGCTCAACACTCTCACTTTCCTCCCTGCTGTCTTCCCTGTTGTGCAACTTTATTACAATAATAATTTTCACTGGCTAAAAATGTCTGTAACTCATCACCTGGAGCGTAACGGGCACACGCCACGTTGCAAGAAAAGTCAGAGTAAACATTGGATTCTCCACTGGTCAGGAGTTTATTTTATATGTTCAGCCGATTCTAATGGATTTTGTTTCTTGTTTGTTTGTGAAATATGTATTTGGCCTGTATGGTTTGTTAAAAGAAGTAAAATATCTGCAATTTCAACCACCTACTAGTTGCCCAGATGCCAGTGTTTTGTGTGTTGTGAACTGTATTTATTGTTGTAACTTAAAGCTAAATCTGAAGCAAAGCTGAAAAGTTCATCTTTGTTGTTTAATTCACAAATTAATTTATTGTTTGTTAGCAACACTGTGTAATATTTAATTAAAAGAAAAAAAACAGACCAGAACCTTTTTTCTTATTTGGAAATGTGAAAATGTGTCCTTAAGAATGTTAATCAAAAAGTTTACACAAAATCATTTATTTACAATTTCTTGTTCGTACAATCATAGTAGATTTCATACAATACACAATTTACACATGAAAACTTAATTCAGAGAGAAACGAGAGATTGGCATCACCATGCAATAGTTAAAGCGTTTACACAGAGTTCATTTATGTAATTCTTTTACTGGAGCTCAGGGCGGCTTCCTGGAGCACAGTGTGTCAGTATAGTCCAGAAAGTGGTGGAAAAGTTCAAGGATGACCTCCTGAATAAATTATGATCTCCTTGAGACTACCTGGATTGTACAGAAGAGAAAATGGATGACTGTGTTCATGCTTAAGTTACTGTGAAATTAGTGGTGGTTTCTGGTGGATTGAGAGTTTTCTGCCCTTAAGTTAAATGGTGCCGGTTAGCATTACCCGCTGAAATTCTTTGACAAAGAGGCAAAATCAGGTTGTGTATTTCAAAAGTAATTAACTTCACATATTCCCTTTAAAATTGTAGTTGCTGCAAAAGCATCCCATGTCCAGTTATCAAGCATGCAGGACTTCAGTACAGCTACAACCGTAACAATAGTATCCATTAGAGGAGCAGCTCATCATTTTGGGAAATGCACTTGTTTGTTTTCTTGCTGAGAGTTAGATGAGAGGGTTTATATCATTCTTATGCTTGCATGGTAAATATCAAGCTACAGCTAGAGGCCAGTTAGCTTAGCTTCTTAAAACAGCCCAGTTTTGTCCAAAGGTGACAAAATTTGCATGCCAGCACCTTTAAGGCTCACTAATGAGCATGTTTTATCTTGTTTTCGTCTGTGCAAATTGTGCAAAAGTGTAAAATCAACCTGCGCCGTCATCACAGTGAAGTTGCCATGCTACCAGTGGGCTTTCCAGGAGACCCTAGCTAGCTGTTTCCCTGTTTCCAGTCTGTATGCTAAGCTAAGCTAACAGGTCGCTGGCTGTAACTTCATACTTGGCAGACTGAAATGAGAGTGCTGTTGATCCTCTCTAACTCTCAGCAAGAAAGCGAACAAGCTTATTTCCCCAAATGGCCAACTATTCCTTTGAAGGTGTGAAACAAAAACACATAAAGCTCCATTAAGCCATATTTGTGATGTTAACATTGAATCCCTGGGAAATGAAACGGTTGCTACTACTAGTGCCATTCTCACTGAGATTTGATGAGATGAACATTTTCTTTGCAGTGTTCTATCTGTTGGATTTGGTCTTAAACTCACTTTATTTGATTCTAAAGACTTTGGAAAGTTTTGCTTAAGTCATTAAACCAAACAGCGCAGTGGTTCTTTAATCTCCTTTGAAGTTCCCTAGAAGACAAAGTAACTGTTTGGAGAGCGCAGCTTACTTTCCCATGCAAAGTCTTATATAATGGTTTACTCAGCCTATTATTGTTACCTTGTCCTTCAAACTCCCTTGATAACTTCTCTTCATGAATAAGCCAATTCTCCTGTCAAAGCATTCCCCTCCAAAAACCTGCATTCTTCCATGTGCAACCACTTTCGAAGCTTGAAAGTGATGGACTGTGAGGCCAAAGACCACTAATATTTTCCCTTCCTTTTTTCCATTTACCAAACAGCACCCCAAAATGATTAAATCCATCACTAGATAATCTCGCTCCTCTTTCTCTTGATGTCTTTGGTCTAACATTTCCTCCAGTTGCTCTACAGCTGTTGGGCCTCCTCAGCTGACCTCACACACCATTGCATTTTTATAGGACTTATCTCTTCCCACACCTGGATACAATCATCATCTTTCTTACGGGATGGATGCTACATCTGCTGCAGGGGGATGTTTGTTTTCATCTGGAGATCTGAACTGAACAGACGTGGACGGTCCACAGGCTTGTGATTAGAGAGGTCAGTGATAATGGCGAGGGTGCCACGTGTTGTCAGCCTATATTACTCTGTTTTGAGGGTTTTTTCTGGAGCGTGCTGCTCATGGTGCATAATGAAAAGGGACTGTTGTTTGACAAAGGGCCTAGTACAAGTGTGGGGTTACAATATATGCTAGACACTGGCACATATACATTAAACAATGTATCTGTTGTACATTAGGAATAAAAATGTACTAAACCTTAAATGGATCAAGCTGAAAACACATTCAAGAGTTACCTGTAGATTGGGCTTGTTGCCATTTTGATAGTAAATATGTTTGACCATAATATGTTGGACCCAGTATACTGTTGATAACTTCTTTTGTATCCTGGAAATTAGCATGTTTGGCTGTTTGTGAAAGTCAGGGTCAAACTGTTTTAATCATTCTCCAGAGAATATGTAATTTATTTTCTAATTAACAGAAGGCTTATATTTACTTGTGAGCGTCTCCTGCTTTCTCCATGGTCCCACTTATTTGTTTTTGGATTAGTTCAGCTTGAATAGCTTCTCCCATGGGTCTGCAAGTGCCCATTTTGCAGATAAACAATTGTTGGAGCTTTTATCGCCGACAAAAGCATCACTTTCACCATCGTTAATTAAAGTAAGCCTCTATTTTTAAGTCAATAATAGAACTGTCTTAATGTCTATCAAGATGTGTACTTTAAATGCACTTACAGGATGACATTATGTGTGAAAATGTAAGAAAGATTTCTGAAAACCTGGCCAGTAAAGTAATGTGTGTCACTTTTTAATTATCAGTCTCATGTGTAAGAATCACACAGTGGATTTTGCTGATAAGAAACGGCTCCGCTGAGAGTTTTAACTCCCACTAACAACACTGCTCTCTGAAGCTGAAAAGATTACTGTGGTGTACAAATTTTAAAATCAACTGAGCCATGCAGCAAAGTATGAAAAGGTTACTAGATTCTGCATAGTTGAGAGAGTTGGAGAATGAGTACATGACATAGCAGTTAAATTATGTGCTTAAAATCACTAAAATTGAGTCCTGTGCAAGATCAAACACCTTACCCACATGACGTGTACTGAGGGAGTTGTTGCGTCATTCACCAGCAGCACTTTTTATGCACTGTAATAATTTGTTACATGCTGATCTGCAAGAATGCTTAAGTTAAATTATAAAGGTATTGCACTTCAAGATACAAAGGCAACTAACAAACACGTTACGTTCAACAATAAAAACAAAGTCAATGTAGACCCTGAATGAGTCTCTAAGAAGGCTAAGCATTTGGGAATATATGCTTTTTGGTGAAATTTAGTTTGGTGATGTGGAATGTGCAGAGGACAAAAGAAAATTATGTCATACCTCACAATCAGCTATCCTCAGTTTAGACTGCCTGACCCGAGTGAGAGGCATGCTTGTCTTGGCGAAGGCCTCAGACTCGCACATTCTAAGTAGGTGTGAAGGACGTTTGGCTGAATCACAGTTGGCAATGTGGTATGCTAATGAAAAACATTAAGAAGCATGACTGAAAACATCCTCTGTTCCCCGGGTGGCATACCTCACCCCACTGCACCCAACATGTCTCTTTTGAGTGTGCCTCCCCTTGGTGGAGAGAGTTTCCCAGTTTGTAGAAAAAGGGCTCAATGTCTGCTGCAGACAACAAGGAACTCAAGTTGGTTTTCTTTCTGCTCTTGAAGAGAAGTTCAGTGGAAAGCATCGGCCAATTATGAAGTGTTTGGGGCCTGGCGTAGTATTTACAGTTTTTGAAGGTTTGGTTTCAACTCAAGCGTTGAGAGACGTCAGCAAAAACAGGCAGCGTGGGGAAAATGGAATGCCACAAATTAGAACTATAAAAGTTACATTCTCAAACGTCACGTTAGTCTATTCATACATAAAATGAGACCAAAGCTAATTAAATAAATGCCAGTCACTACATTACATATTGACAAATGATGCATGTCTTTTAGGAGGGAAGGAAGAAATTTATATACCAAACCCTTCAAGTAAGTATAAGTCTAATGAATATGTTCAATCACACTCATTGATTTTGCTGAATTGCTGTCTGCCTTGGTTTTGTGGTTTCCGTGGTCGGGAGGGAGTTCATACTCATCAACAGACGGGCAATTACTCCCTCAACTTGATGCCATCACATCAGCCTTGACTGAAGACCTAGAATAGAAAAGCAGAACTTTTAAATAATTTTGAGATTACAGTCAAAATAAAGATGTCTCAATTTACTTCAACCAAACCTACCTCTTGGCACGTCTATTGGCGTAGCTCTGTGCGCGTGGACACTCTCCTCCTGGCTGTAGAGCTGACTCTGCGACTCTGGGTCCTGCCACGCTGCTCGGAAGGATAAGCCACCATCTGTGAGGGTAATCTCTGCACCTGCAGACCCTCCGACTCCCTCATGTCCCTCGCCATTTGAGACAGAGTCTGACCTGGGTTGGTCTGGAGACGTTGGAAAAGGCTTTCTCTGTTAATTTTCCTCTCTGGACAGCTGAAGGTCAGAGCCACTCCAGAGTCTGACTTCATCTCCCTAGAGAAACCATCTGAGGTGCCATCAAAGCAGCGACCTATAGCAATCTCCTTGGCCACCCTGGGATTCTGGTCTGTGACTGTGTAGATGCCATAGTTGTGTCCCAAAGGATCAACAGGGGCTAGCATGGTGAATGCATGGGACTCATTATTCTGAGCGACTGGTGGATGTTTGATGAGATACTCTTGTAGGAGGCTATTGGTACCAATCTTTCGACAGTTCCCCTGAGGAAGTACTGATATGAGGGATCTGTCCACCTCAGCTTGATCAAACAACATGCCACTGCACTTGAACTCTACACAGGCTGCTGAGGTGTTGGCCTCTCGCATGTCCCTGGTGCTGCGAATGTCTCTTATGCCATAAAGTTTTCCTTTTGTTTCTCGGTGTGATCCTCCCAGATTCCTGGACCTGATCATCACTTCCTTCTGTCCATGGATCTTGACCTTAATGAAACATGCTCTGAACTCCTGGGGATTAGGCCACCAGGAGAGGTAGTCTCCCGTCCAGGTCGTCAAATCATTCTCCTCAAAGGGAACAACATTGTACTCATACTTGTCCTTTTCCACTCTGAAGAATCTGAAATGATTTGCATCAACAGGGGCATTTTCACAAGCTATCAAATTGTGATACGGATATATTGGCCCATTGGTCTCATCAAGATTATTTTGGTTAGGCTTTGCTAAGTTGATTCTGAAGGCTGTTTTCTTTAGAGCTGGATCCTCGTGGTCTGAGCGCTGGTAGTCTATTTTATCCAGGTATGGCTGAGACACTCCAATGATGTTTGGATTCATCTTGGGGGAGGACGGAGCTGCCTCCAGTTCTTCCCCACCCATCATTGCTGTAACATAAGCTGTATAAGCATCAGGCCTTTGGGCATCACAGAAAGCTGGTAAACAGGCCCCGTTGGGTCCAGTTAGGACGCTGTCAAAGCGCCCCCATGCCCTAGGATTAGAGGAATAACCAGGTTTGGGTTCCAGGTTTATCAGGCTGATCACAACACCCTCCAGCTGTTCAGTAGGTAGGAACTTGTCACTCATGTAGGCACGGACTTTGACATAGCAGCGTCTGTTTTCAGGCACATCTAAGTTGAAGAGTCTACGTTCTCTAATCTCCATGTTACCTATAAGGAATGTGCGCTCCTCTCGTTTGCTGCGCCCATGACCACCAGTTGTTGTGGTGTAGGAGAAGTCACTCTCCTCTTCCCAGACTCCAGTGTCTGGGTTTAAAGACCACAGTTTCATTTTGGGAATGTGCTCTTGCATTTTGACGTGCTGTGTGTCAAGAAGAACTTGAACAGCTCCAGCTCCAAGTACCTCCTTGTTGGTCTCATCTCTGAAGTCCACAGAGAACATACCATAAGTCCTCAAAGGGAGCATTTCACCTTCATCGTCCACAAAGTTGAGATCACCAGGGGCCGCAGCTGCTGTGGTGATATTTCTTGGGTCAATGAATGTGACGCTGGCTTTCACAGTTCCCTCATAGATTTCTCCATTGTCCTTGTGGAAGGAGTTGGGAGGAATAACCAACTGACCAATGGGGTCTTCCCCTTTAATTTCTCCTAGGTTAATAGAGTTGGTCTCTCCTGCATTGATATCAATTGGTGTCTGCTTTCTCATCACCTTCACATCATGGTAGATGGACCCACCTTTCTTATCAAGTATGAACACCTTAGGAGTGTCAAGAAACTTCTGAGTGGGGTCGACAAAATTTACCACTAATCTCTCTGTATCAGGAGTAATTTGCAATGTGAAACTTCCTTGGTATCCAGTGGTGCCCACCCTCTCTTTACCAATGTAGATGTGCCCAAAACGCAGAGGCTCATTATTGTCTGCTGTGACCACTCTACCACGAACCAGCACAGTTGGCTGCACACACTTCTGACAGCTGCACTGTGTCACAGCCCGGATAGGAAGGCTATAGCTTCCACAGTCAATGTTGCGACTTTCCATATTTTGGACCCCGCAGCAGTATGCAGCTCCATCTCTGCAGCGCATATCAAAGTCAAGGGAACCAGCACATTTGTTGTGAGGGCAGCGGCCAGCATTGTAGTACTTGGAGTTAGTCCCAGGTTGAACACAGTCCATCGGAAGTCTGATGAGGTGCGTCTCAGGGGTGGAATTGCAAGCTGGTGTTCCTTTTGCTGTGAATAAGATGATAAATTCAGCTTGGGTTGACATGACACATATACAATAAAAATTTATCATCTGATATTCAGACTTGCCATGTTGAAGACGTGATTGTACAAGCTGCTCTAGAAAGTCTGTCAAATGTATTTTGTATCTGCTTTTATTTATTACACACATGGATGCACACACACACACACACACACACACTCACACACACACACACAATGTCTGCATGGCCTGAAAGTACAAGTGATTGGCCAAGTTGGATGGTGAAATGTGCATGAAGGGTAATTAGACATGAAGTTCAATGGAACATTTATTTACCAACCATCCAGATGGGACTTGGAAAGAAAGCATTATTGTTCACCCAGACATTGGCAGACCAATTAATGTGCATGATATCATGGTTGAGTTTATACTCGAGGATTCTTTTTAAGATTCTCATCTCCCAAGTAAGTCGATAATTGCAGACAGATGGAGCAGTCTGATGCGTATGAAATATCATAATATCATGCTGTTCTGCTGATGACTTTACCAACAGGGCTTAGGGTTTCCTTTGATAATAAATTATGCAGCCTCTCACCTGCATGAACTGTGGTTAACACGTTTACAGGGAAATCAAATTAAACTTCTGCATAATGTAAAATGTGACAAGAAACTGCGTTGAGTTGCTCTGAGGTGCAGGTGCTGTCCTGCACACACACTGTGTCTCCTGCCATAATTACTTTGCAGGGATTTGTCTGTGGCCTGGGATAGATTGCTTTAGTGCTCCTCCATGAAAACCCTGTTAATCTGTGTCTTTGCTAACAAGCACCTGGGGGATATAAGAAATGTGTAGTTCTCCCACATGGATGAGGAAATGCATTTCTTACTCTGAGAGAGAAAAGAAACGGGATTTATTAACAGTCTTGTATTTCACCTCAACACTGGGTGTTCTGGAGAAATAGAGTTTGAGGTTTTACAGTGTCTAGAGCCATTTCACACGATAAAGAATGCCAGTTTAAAAAGCTGTAGCTTCAACCAACGTAAATATAATAAAAACTTACTGCTCCAAGCGCGGCCAGATTGCATGAGCCCTGAGATTTTTATTTCCCCTATTTTCTTTGCATGTAATGTTTTTTTCCAGTGACAAATAGTCTGTTAACTGACTTTTCTCTCTCGCTCAGTTGTAGGACACTGTGGTTTTGTTTGAATGCTCTTAATGCACTGACATGGATGACTTGGTTGGAGCTTAGCGCTGACATTCCTCTGAAAGTGTGTATTCAATCTCTTAGGCAGCTTCTCTTTATACAGTAAAACGAATTGCGGTTGTTTGCTTTTTGTCAAACAACCAGTGATTTTGTCTGTGGTTTTACTTGAACTTGTGCAGAACTTTGACGAAATACGTCATTGTCAAATGCACTGGGATAGCAGCCATCCGCCGCTATAATCCCTGAGTGCCGCTTGCTATCATCATAGCAAATTATTTTCTCTCCAGGCAGAAGAAGATGAATTACAGTTCTCATTACATCACTGTGGCATTAACTTGAAGGGAGTTTTTGTGTCTTTTTGACTAAGAGGACAAAAACAAACTAAACGTCTAACGTCTTTTAGCGTTTTTCCGCACTCGTATGTGTCTGCTGTCAAACCATCAGATTCTTTAACTCTGTGATGTTGAGATACAGTCGCTGTCGGTACGAGATCTGAGACTGTACATACCGATTACAGTGAGGAGAGATGGAGAGGATTTGATGCTGCCCGCGGGGCTGCTGGTTTTGCAGTAGTACTGTCCCGCCTGCTCCAGTTTCAGATCTCGCAGAACAAGGTCCTCTTCATACTTGTACACCTTCCTGTCCAGCAGAGTCCCATTGTGGTACCTTGAAAAGTAGTTACAAAGATAAGAAAATGAAGAGAGGGCGAGACCAAACCTGAGTTGCAAGTGACTGATTAATGCTGCTTTAAAATATAAATTTCACACTATGTGACAATCTCTCTGATGCTAGCTGTCTTTGTGTGTTGTAATATGATTGACAACGTGCCAGCACTAGTATTCTTCTCACCAGTAGTATTTGTCAGGTGCTGGTGATCCCGTTGCCTTGCAGCACAGCAGCACCCGTCCTCCCTCATAACGTACCTTGTCCTCCGGGTGCTTCACAATGTACGGCTTTTCTGCGGAAAGCAGAAAGCAGCAAACCCTCAAGACTGAGACCTCATAAAACCCAGTCAGACATGAACCTCTATTCTCACACTGGTCTCTGTGCTTATGAAAAATGATTGTTGAGGGAATTACTCTTTCAAAAGCAACACAGGCCTATTTTTATTTGGTCTCCATGCAACCAAGCAAGTAAGTGCTCCAGACAATGTGTCTGTCTTACAATAGGCCAGACTATTTATGTTGTAGCTTTGTCAATGTCCTGTTTTCTACAGTCTGAGAATATGAATGGAGGATTTACTGGCTCTGTGGAATCACATTAATGAGAATCAGGAAACACTTACGAAAATAGCTCTTCCAAGAAACAGCCAACAATATCTTCAATTAATACTAAATTACACCATCATCTTGCTTTGTGTTTGGTTCCAATAATAGCAACAGACACACTTTACTGTTTCAATCTTACAAAGACAAAATATTACTTTTTATCAATAACATTTTTCCTTAGTCCTCACCAGCTGATTTGAGGACAGCCCGTACCCAGGACAACCCTGTGGTGTTACTGTAGGTGGAGACAGTGATCGGGGAAAACTTCTCCTTCCTGATGGAGATCAAGGTCGAGGTGGAGGAGCAGACTCCCGTGATCCTGAACTGACCTTTGGCATCTGTACGAGCACGGATCACCTTGGGCTCGCTGGCCAGTGCCACCCAGGCTCCTGCCACGGGGACGCCGGTCAGAGTGTGGACTTCACCGTGCAGGACGTGGCTGTTACACACACATCGGCTGCAGTCCTCACTGGGACGACCCTCGGTGCACACGCGCTGACATTTGACTGTTGGGAGAAAGACACAAAGACATGAGCAAAGACGCCGATATAAAGAAAGATATTATGACTTTCACAGCAGAGGCTCAGCCATACCTGGGCATGGACTCTTCCCACACTTCTGAATTTCAACAGGCCGTCCAGTACACTGAATGGTCACTGACGTCCTCACACAGGTCCTCCTCCTAATCCTCCGACCTCCGCCGCAGGTTACTGAACACATCCCCCAGCGACCCCAAGGACTCCACTTGGCTGATCACACAGAGACAGGAATGATGTGAGTTTTTATTTTAACTGGTGATGCATTTCCGTATTTTCTGTTAAATGTGTTATCAGTTGTTTCATTAATTTATCAAGTCATTCAAACTTTACGACAAGAGTTGTTAATTCTGTTGTGCTTGGGCACCCCGTGCATGCAATTATACAGCGGGTATGGAAAGAATAAGAAAGCTGATTGAATAGCTGCAGTTGAAAGATCGTTGATTACAAGTAGCTCAATCAAGAGCACTTGATCCAACGGTTGCAAAGTTCTGTTTAGTAAGTTCTGCGCAGGAGGGTGCGGCAGAAAATGTCTCAGAATCAATACAAGAACTTTAGAGTACAGAGCAGTGACCTTAAACTGTGAGGAATTCAGAATGGTTCAAACATCAGTAAGTGAACGCATCACCGGTCACACACTACTGTGGCACCCAGCACTGGTTCTTGAGTTCAGTGTTTAGTCTGGTGCTGGTCTAAGCTGTTATGTTCCGTTCAGTACAAATCTAGACTATACGAGCACAGTTATAAGGTTAGTAGCTCAACCATTTGCAACAGTAATCACTTTTGTTTCTGAGGCATGCTTCTGTTGCTTTTGCTGTCTTCCAATAAGCTTTAAACAAGGAAGTGACTTCCCGTGAATCACAGCTGAACTGATAACAGTGCTTCCAGTCACCAGCGAGGAACTCCACTGCTAAAGGCCTGTGGTTCAGGCTGTGACAATGATGATTCAGCGCGAATTGTTGGTACATATACTGAACACCTTCATTCAGCATTAAGCTCAAAGATGGTCCAGCAGCAAAGTTGCTTGCTCAGATGGGACCTTGAACCATTGTTCTTTGTCTTATGGATGCTCACCCACAACTGCACCCAACTGGTTCTTACTTTACGTGCAATCAAAAGGTGCTGGTACAAGCTAGATGCTAGTAAATCTTTTGACTCTCACCTGTACACGGAGGGGTGGAGCACTCCCTCCTTTCTGAGTGGTGCCCCTGGCATGCTGGCACCAACAGAAGAGGCATCGGCTGGGTGTTCACACATGTCCTCTGGCGGACCTGGATGCCGACATCGTTACAAACTGTGGTTGAGCAGGGACCCCATTCGCCCCAGTCACTCCAGTAGCTCTGCACTAAACACGCACATTGAAGAACAGAGTGTGACATCCTGAGCAAAGCTGACATTATGTGTTGCTGTTAGCACGTTATTTGGCATGGCGGACAGTAAACAGTCAAAAGCTTTTATAATGGATGATTCCTCCCTGTGGCCAGTGCTGCATGCATGCATGGCTGAATGTTCATATATGTGAGAAGACAGCTTGCACAGCTCTGAGCTGCTGTCATCAGAGCTACCTGGGGGACACTGAAAGCGAACATGGTAGTTGGAGCAGATGCGGCCCTGGGGCTGTTCCTTGTTGATGCACCAGAAACCCTTTTCCAGACTGGAGTGGACCACCTCCCCAGTGTCTGCCGCTGCCACCCAGTCTGTGGTGCGAGCCTCCATGGCCATGGGCCGCGCACAGACTCTCTCCCTGTAATAGAAACGGATCGCCTCCAGGCGCTCATAGTCTCCATTCCCCCCAGGATGGTCGATGTTGAACCAAGACGTCCACTCTGTCACGCCTGGAGGCACATGGAGGGTAGACACGGATGAAAACCAAAAGAATGGAGGGTGAGAATGGAAAAAGTAAGAAAGAAAGAAAACTCAGGATCCAGAACTCAGGAAGGGGAGGTGGGGGGTTGGAGCTGGTCTTACATGGTTGGAAGAGATGGATCACTACCAAGAAAAAGCAAGATGGAGGAAATCAGCTGAAATGGGTTACAAACTTTAAGAGGAGGTCTGCTACTGCAATTTGAAACTGACTTCATACACCCCGGGGAGCTTCGCATTGTCCAGGTTCTTTCCCAACCCCCCTGGCTTGACTGATGAGCCATGTTGTCCAGTTTTTAAGTCTGCTCCATGTTCTGAAACCTGAGCATTTCCTCAGGAGGAATATGATTCAAAACAAAAGAATGCAATAGCAACAAACTGAAATGATATCTTTCGTTCACAAAGTAATCATTACTGTAATAAATAAAGTTCTCCAGGGTGCACTGAAGGGATGGGAGAGACGTGCTGCAGACAGCCACTGACACTGGGGCTCTTTTGTTCAGTTTGAAACTGAATGTTAAGTCATCAAAATCTCGGCTTTTCCAATCCAAGCTGATAAGACACGTAGCTCTGATTTCCTTTGCCTGTGGATGCTGCATTACAGCAAACAGGATGTCTGTGTCACTACTGTCTGGCCTTGTGATCCAGTAAAATGTCAAATTGTTGTGATATAGTGTGACTGTATCCTGTAGAAGCAGACCAGTGTGCAGAATGGAGAGGGAGTAGAAGTGTGAAGAGTGTGATTTTTTTGCCGACCGTGTTGGTAAGTGAGACCAATCAGCAGGTCAAAGTACAAGAACCAACTTCCTGTTGTTTTAGAGTGTCGCTGCTAATTGGTTCAGTACCTGTTGTCTGTGTGTCAGTGAAAGTGTTGAGGGCCACTCTCCTGTCCCTGTCTGATGGAGTCCTGGTCCTCACCGGTCCTGCAAACAGGGAGAAAGAACATGAGGACATAAAGCAACAAGCACATAGACTATTCAGTCCTGCATCTTGTACCCTTAAATTTTATGCTTTTCTCTCTTTGTTCTCTAAGGAGTCTAACTTAGGAGTTTCAGTTCAGCTGGTCTAATGTAATGCATGGTGCTGTTATCACAGTCAGTGTGAGAATGGTATTGAAAATGAGGCTCATGGCAGCACAGAAATTGGAAAAAGGGAAACAAATTAAAGCCAATCAAATCCCGTCACACACTTCAGTACAAAATCTGATTTCACTCTTTACTGTGTTACATTTTAGAGCAACATATTCCAATATCTGCATGCACGCACAGACAGCCATGTGCACACAAACACATGCTGATGCAGTCTGAGCACGTTTTGCTCTTCGCTCACAGCGCGAAGGGCCTTGTAATTATCCGCCTTCACTCTGCCCTTTACTTTTTATTCTCTACATATTTTTCACTCGGTTCGTTGTAGCCACGGGCCGTCTGTCCTATTTATGTGCTGAAACAATGACTGGGCTTCTGGGGCCACTTAAAAGGGAGAAAATTGGAAGAAATTGTGAGTTTCTTTCTCAATTTTCTGTTCTGTCTTTCTTCTCCTGCAAACTTTGATTTATCTAATTTCTCGAATTCCATCTCCTTCCCCTCTCCTCCTCCTCCTCAATCTGCTCCTCTTCCATCTCCTTCGGTGGATGTCTCTCACTGCTGTTCCTCCTGCACCCCCCCCCCCATCCAAACTGTGGAACATCCTCACAGACTACCATGTGCACACACACACACACACACACACACACACACAATGCAGTCTGATCTCCATCCATCATCTCCTCCATGCTCTTTGTCGAACATCTTTTCATCCTCAGCTTATTGCCTCCCCCCAAGTCCTCCCGTCTCCTCTTGATCCGTCAACAGGCAGCCACTGTTCAGGATGCTAATCAAGCTCCAGCTGTGACAAATCAGTGCATGCGGAGTCATTTGTTAACCAGCGGCCGAGCCAGAAAACTTCCTTAACTCGCTCCATCACCTCTCAGAGAGCACACACACACACACACACACACACACACACACACACATACTCTCATGTGGTGTTTGCTGTCCACTTCTTTTTTGATCCTGATGATATATGATTGTAATGTACACACATACGGCGTGCCTGTATCACTGAGTCATTGCTACATCATTGCCATTATTCATGCCTGCACACACGAGGGCACAACAGTTAAGATGCGATGAAAGCAAACGTTGCCTTACTAGAAAGAGAAAGATATTCAAGCTGGCATTGAGTGTAAATTTGGCTCTTTGGTTTATTAAACACACACCATTACACGTTTTCCCTCGTGCTTTGAACTATAATGATTCATTTTCCAACAGAGCTAATTTTTTACGTTTTCAGAAACGTCAGTTGTTTGCTTGACATTTCTTCCCCGACTCGGGCTGTGCGGAAAAAATAAATGTCACGGTCCGTGACAGAAACAAAAAGTAGCTTATGCAACTTCAGTGTGAGCCTGTGTGTGCGTGCGTATACGCATGTGTGTAATATGCGCAAGCACTTAGCACTTTCGGGGAGACACTGCTGAGTTTACGAGCAGAGACTCCCAGCACAGAGGCCAGTATCGATCCCAGTCCCCACTGGTTTTATGGCTCTCTCTCAGTCTTTATTGTTATGCCAGCACATTTCTTTTCAACCCTAAACTTTTTTCTTTTCTTTTTTTTCTTTTGCTAGAATTAACAACGAAGGAGCTCAACAGAACAAAGACTTACTGTCCAGAAATGTATTACATAAGTTTTAGGGTAACAGTCATTTGACCTTCATGGCTGTTTTTTTTTTAATGCCGCTCTCTTTAAAAACCATTGATAGGTTTCCATATCAGCTTTGTTTCTCTGATACAATGGAATCGCTGGATAAACAGAAGCAAATGCTTTCACGCTGATCTGCTGGGCAGATGTGGCTCTGCCTGCAGGTTTAGTTTAGTAAATCAAATCAAATACTTTTCCACACTTCTCCCTTTGTCTCCAGAGTCCTCTGTCTGCCCTGATTACATTATAGAATCAATTAAAAGACACTGGACAGATGATCTTATCTCTCGTCTCAACTATTTTTAGTCTGCAGGCTCGTTTAAAAACTTTTTAAAAGGGAAAAGCGAATGGTGAGGGGACACAACCAACCCTTTTGTTTCTCCTAATTAACACTGACTTCCAAACTTGTGGCTAATTAATTGCCCTCCTCACTCTGAAGTGCATCCATTTATTTCCAAGAAATTATAAAGCCGTTTTCCCGCTCTGGTTACGTAACATTTCTTCCTCATTCAGACCCAAACAAAGGGAATTCACAGCAGAAGCGTTTGGCTCCTGATGATCATTTCAAGATGTTTGATAATGAAAGCGAAATAGCAAACGATTCTTACAGTTTTACGAGGTGACTAATGGTTTTAGAAAGTTAAAAGAGGAAACCCAGATTAGCTTCAGCACAAGGCGAACGTTGGGGTGATGACCTCAGTTATGGCAGGTATGAACTGGCCCGGTTCCCGTGGCGGACTCACAGAGCTTATTGTGCTTTTGAGTGGCATGTTAACACTTTATGAATTTTAAAAGCCGGGAGGTTTTATTGGGGCGCTGCTTCATTCGGCTGGTATGTGAGGGAATTTACCTCATCAAGAAGCAAGTAACACACGCTCTTAAAGCCAGATGGAGCAAGGTTGGAACTCATGATTTCCTCCTTAGTGTTAAGAAAGTCCTCCCTGAGGTGCTCCTCTGGTACAGTACACCTTGTTTGTCCTTGTTCATGTGCTCTGTGTGGGTTGGGTTTTGTGCTTTGTTGCACAAATCTCTTTATGAGTCTGACTTTTCACAGCTAATGTAATAAAGCCAACAAGTCCATTTTTTAAGCGCACCCTCTGGAATCATACGTGGAGGTGATCACTTGTCTGTTTTATGATTTGACAGTGCTGCGGTTCAGGTTTGGTCAGGGTGAGGCTCAAAAATGACTTGGTTAGGTTTAGCGAAAGATCGTTGTTTAAGTCAAAATAAGAATTTATCCGTAGTGTTCTCACGTCATAATACATTTTTATTTTCCTGCTGTGATTTCTGACGGAACGGAGAGTTGATTTTGTCCCCTTCGTTGTAAAACTTTGTTCAGGTTCGGTGACCTTTGACCTCATGGTTACACAAACCAACACCTTTTTAGGTTCATGAAATGATTGTGCTTAATCAGAAATGGAAAGTTGGACTTCAAACTCCTGTATTAAAAAACAATGCTTTATTGACCCATCCACTCTCTGCGGCGCCTATAAGAATGTCACATGATCTCCATCTTCGCCATAGTCCTAATGGCCACTAGGGGGCTTTTGTCACTTCAGGGTAAACTTGTGCCATTTTGAGGCACATGCTGAAACAACTGACCTTCATCCTTCATAGGTTTGGTTTGCTTTTGTGCTTTGCTCACACCAATCTCGTTAAAATTTTGACTTTGCAGCTAATAAAGTTGAATCCATATAAGGATGTATTGCTTTTCTCCTGCAGTTTCGCCTCTGACACAAACCCTGCCACGTGGCGGTTATTATAAACCTCAACCAGCCTCAACGTGACCCTCATAAAACCATGGACAAGGTAACAAGATACATTATAATGGCCTCAGTATATTAGAGCAGACCTGCATCTGTGGGCTGGTTAGCAACTCACTTCCACATATAGCCACATGCCAAGCACCTGAATGCCAGAGTATGTCAGTAACAGATCTGAACCTCTGGCTTACTTTTTACCCCACACTGCAGTCATTGTCATCTTTGCCCTCCCTGGGTCTGTTCCGACAACTGCAATGCTTATTTTAGAGGACTATCTTTGGATTTAACGATTTACGTCACAGCGGGCCCTTCGGAAACACAGCCTCTGTACTTACAGCCAGGCTACACAACGGCAGATCCTCTATTAATAATCACCAGTGCCTTTGCACAGGACAGCCTCTCTCTGCTTCACTTTCTGAGTGGGAGTTATCTGCCTTCGCCAGAATCCAATAAAAAAGCTGCTGAGGAGAGGAAGAGGGAGGAAAATGCAGGACTTTATGAAGTCGCACCCAGAATGGTTTCAGTCAGATTAGAGAGGTATGGTTGTGCCAGATGTATGTTGGCAGAGAGACAGAGCTAAAATAGAAGTTCTGGATCCTGTTTATAATATTACAGATCCTTACAAGAAAGAGAAGACGTGAAAACAGCACCCGCCCTCCCCACATTATGTAACCTAATGGGCAAAGTTAAGGTCGCTAAAAGAACAAGGTTGTGCACTATTTGTCGACAGAGTCTTATTTGAAGTATTTCACGTATGAATTCTGTGATGTGTGTGTGTGTGTGTGTGTGTGTGTGTGTGTGTGTGTGTGTGTGTGTGGGCCTGTGCATGTGATGAGCTGTTTGCCGTGTCATATGGAAGCTGTTTATGTGTTTGGCCAGCTTCTTCGCTGAGGTGTGCGTGGTTGCGGAGGAGTCTGCTTTTCCTCTCTGCATCTACCTCTCTCGCTACCACAATGTTCTTTATTCTCAAAAATCCAAGTCTTATTCCGAAAACATCTGTAGCTCATTAAAATGAAAAATCTTTGCCTCTGACATTAACTAATGATGCAAATCAACCGCATGATTTGAGGATTTACAAAGGCATAACAAAGGCTTTGTGTTCTCAGGTATTTTCTCCCTGATACTATTAAAAACACACAATTGGGCATCGTTGAATTTCAGCATTAAAAATATCTGGAAGTCCTTGCATGAACCTGCGCACCTGTGCACAGGTACAGAGCCAGGAGCTGCAAATAGCTCAGCTGAAAGCAGCTGATTAGTCCTGCAATAAATAATATCTTGGCACGTCCACATATGTATCCTGAACGCATAAATACACCGAAGAAAAGAAAAGAAAGATGTGATATGGCTCGGAGGTTGTCATTAATGGGAATTTGCGCCTTTTCCTTTGATCCATAGTAATCCCTGTCTCAGTCATTATAGTCAGCTGGCCAGACAGCTCTGTGTTTGGAGCAGACAGTGGTCAACATCTGGAGAACTAGCCCCTGTCTGCCTCGCAAGGCCCTCCAGCTGCTCACACACACACACACACACACACACACACACACACACACACACACACACACACACACACACTCCATCTAGCTTTGCCTGACAATTATGCAACAAGAAAAGAGAGAAGGTTGGAAGTCCTCTGGTACAGTTAAAGAAAGCCGGTTACAGTAAGTTAAAGAAGCCTTGGAGCTGAAAGCAGCATTTCTGCTAAGAGGTGGTAATGCCACTCCATTCCCCTCTGAGTTACAGCGGGCATTCAGCAGCAGCTGCTGCCTTCAAATAGGAAAACAGCTCGTAAAGCTCTAAGGTGTATGGAGAGAGTGACAGAGAACAAGGCAAGGAGAGAGCGTTTGATGGAGCGGGGCAGAGAGAAATTGGTGGAGAAAGACGAAGGAGGGAGTGAGGGAAGAAATACCTGAGGGAGACACTTTAGAAATAAATGGACAGACGGGGACATACAAGTCGTTACTTTAGTGGTGGACTGGACACAGTGGGGGGGTGGGGGGACAACCATCAAAAAGTAAAAGGAAAGAGTGACATGCTGGCCAATTTGACAGAGGAAAAGAGGACGGTAAAGTCATTTTACCTGTGCTTTTTATTCCATTCTCTCATTTAGCTCAAGCCCAGCAGGTGGGAAAGTGGGTCGCTCGGTTTGTTGTGATTATTGCTTCTTGTTTCCAAGGTGACTGGTTTATATCTGTAGGGACGGCTGGCACCGCATTTGAGGGTGAAATGAGGACAAAATGCACACCTTACTGCAACATGTGGATGTACCGCTAACGGAGCGTAGCACGCAATGTAAAGTTTTACCATCCATTTTAAGATCAGCGTTCACTCACGGCCGTAACACAGAGTTCAGATCAGTGAAAGTCCGCCTGAATCATCATTTTATACATTTACCTTCTCTCCTCACCGAGCCGTCTTCGATATACTCATCAGTAAATGGCACAGAGCCCCTGTGAGAGACGTTTACGACTCTGCGGCCTCCAAGTCCAACAAGATATGGAGACTATTAAGGTGTATTTACAGTCACTTGCTTTTATGAACCGCCAGCTCTCTTTAATGGGGTGCAGCTGTACGGCGGACAGAAAGTGACAGCTTTGGAAAAAGTGCTGCTACTGGTGTCATTCAGGAAGAGTGGCGAGCTTTCAGGGGACGATAAGAGCGAAAGTCTGGGGGAAAGAACTCAAAATCTGGAAGAGGCAGCGCACGGTTTTTCTGTAGCTGACAGTTCAGCTCTTTGAAAGTGACCTAAACTCAGGATATGGTTTTGAAAGGTAAGTTTGAGAGCACCCCTGGAGCTCACTTGGTGGAGCGCATACCACAAGTCCTTGACGCTGCAGCCTGGGTTGAATCCAGCCTGGGCCCTTTACTGCATGTCATCCCCTCTTCCCCCCCCCCCAGCCTTTCCTGTCTCTCTTCAGCTGTCACTATCAAATATAGCAGAAATGCCAGAAAATAAGCTTTAAAGTGCGTGTGAATTGGCTCTTTGTGGGATCATAAAAGTCAATGGAGCACCACGGCTGTGTTTTTTTTTTTTTTTTTCTCCAAAGCAGGCCTCCTGCCTGCTGATAGTGGCAGCTTCTGTACTGCAGTTTGTCATTATGAACACAAAATGCGCCCCTGCAGAACCTTTCAGTGTCATCAACAGAGCTTTTCCAGTGATTGAACCAAACCACAGGGGCGCAGAGTGAAGAGCTCTCACTGTATTTGACCTCCTCCTCCTCTTAACCTCCTCTTCTATCACCACGTGTTGCTGATTAGCCCGGTGGTGAAACGTGCTGGTGACTTAACATCAGAGATTAACAGCTACTGAGGTGGTCTATAACATAACACACACACACAGCCTCACACACGCACACTTATCACATGAGCTCACCACCAGACATTTCACCGGAGTCCTCCTGCTCTGACATCCTCAGGGAAATGCCGTCAACACAGAAAACTCTACAGTTATGTCACTTGTAGTGCACATGTGTGAGTAGTCATGCACTGGCCCTGTGCTCTGTATTATGCATACGATTATTAAAAAATCCACCTCAAAACAAATTTCACCTTAAATCATGTTGCTGGAAACTCTGCGCATACAGTCATTTCCTGTTGTTCTGGCATCTATTTTGGAAAGCAGCGATAAAAACAGTTGCATTTCCAGTCTTTACTTACCTTGACCCAGAGCCAGTGACGCCAGGAAAGACAGCAGGAGTGCCACCTTATTTAATTCCAACATGGTACCACACCTTCAGTCACTGATGCTTTTTGTTTGCTTCTCTCTGATCCGCTACAGACATAAACTTAAAGAAAGTTTCCTCTTCAGCTTGCAGACTCTTCAGCTTGCGGGCACAGCTGAGCGCGGCCGCCTCAGTCTGTCAGGTGTGAGTGATGCTGCCGGTCGAGCAGAGCCTCGCCGCTGCTCTTGAGTTGAGTTGCTGGGTTGGAGACAGGAGCTCAGGCGTTTTTAAAAGAAGGGGGCATCGGGAGTGCACACCAATCCAGCCCCTCTCTGCTCACGATTGGCCAGTGAAATGTAACATCTGGGTCCCCCGTATCATCTTCCAAAAAAAGGTGAGGGTACGGTGGGGGTAGAGGGAGAGACAGAGAGGGAGGGTGTGTGTGTGTGTGTGTGTGTGTGTGTGTGTGTGTGTGTGTGTGTGTGTGTGTGTGTGTGTGTGTGTGCGTGTGTGTGTGTGTGGAGGGATTAAAAGGTGTTTTCCTGTTCGTCCGGGCAAGATTCAAAAGTTCAGACTTTTTTTGCCACAACATTTTCAGATTTCTTTGATTTCTTATCCTCTGATGCACTTTGTCCACAGAGCAGGTGTGTCAGAATACATAGGTTTTATTTTTATTTCTCATGTCTTATCTGCTCATCTGATTTTAACATTCAACATGTAGGAAGCTGGTTTGAAACATCATGTAAGCTTTTCCTGTCATAGTAACAGCTTTCATTAACTCTAAACTCTGTAAATAAGCAGTTAATGGTATCCTGTAAAATGTCATGTCCTTCCTTGGCACTGCCATGTGTCTTTCTCCGTCTCACTCTTCCTTTTATCGCACTCTCCAGCAGACACAAGACAGTGCCAGATGCTGCTCTGCCTCTGCTTCGACTTCAGTTTTTTAACTTTTTAACAGTCGCTGATTGCAGGGCGATGCACTGCCAAAGAGTGGAAGTGGCGTCATATGGCATGCCATTGAGGAAAAAGTCCTCCGAACGCAGACACGAGACGTGCTTATGAGGTGCAATGTACACTGGCTCGTTTGCAGCATGCGAATTGTTGCAATTTAGCAACGGCGCTTGTAAAAAAATCCATGGAAATTAAAAAACATTACGTACATCCAACCCTTATACAAATGTCCCCTGCTTGAACATAAAAAGGTGTCAAACAACGATGTCGTGAGGGAATTCTTTCAAAATAAATGCACTTCATTTAATCCCTGTGGAATGTTTCCACAGTTCAGTGGTGGAAAGGAACTTAAGTACTAAATTACTGCACTTAAGTACAGTTTACTTGTACTTTACTTGAGAATATCCCTTTGATGTTTTATGAACTCCGCTACATTTCAAAGGGAAATATTACCGGCTTCTTTTCAAGTTAGCTGAGGCTTTTCGTCTCGTTCCAGATGTCTCTAAGTTCTTTAGCAGTCTCACCAAAGACATATGCCCCCTCCAAACTCAGATTATTTAATTCAATAGCTGTTTAAAATTAGCAATTATTTCACACACACACACACACACACACACACACACAAAAGAAAACACTAATTTATATTGCAGAGCTTCTTCTTTGCTCTCTCTGGCTCCACCTCGAGCTGCTACAGCAGTAAAATGCTGTTTCTTGCATCAGAAACAAACTAATAATGTCATAAGATAATAATCATCTTTTTACTTCTGATACTTTATGTACACTTTGCTGGTAATACTTCTGTACTTTTTACTCATGTGAGTTTTAGAATGCGTGAATATAACATAATTTCATTTCAGCAATTTAGGAGCGATGCCTGCAAACTATCCCACTGCCTGGTCCTGGACATGAGGGTGTCCCAGTAGATGTAAACATGACATGCATTTAAAATAGGAATAAAATGCGAGTTGGCTAAGTCAGATTTTAGGTATTTAAAGTATTTAGTTTGACAAAACATTTTTTGAATGTGAAACACGCAGCGATTGTTTTTACACCATCATCTACCACAGTGGAAAAGAACTGGAGCTCTTTCAGGAAAAGGCCTCGTAAATTGTTAAACTTTGAGCATTTGTGTGTTCGACAATGTAAGCACTAAATTAATCTTCCTGCTGAACTCTGTTTCTGACTCAACTAAATCTTCTGACCGCATTTCTTCTCCGTGTAAGACTATCTCTCACTGTGTATAGCTACAAGTGCCGCTGTCAGGAATGATTGTTCAATTCTCGGGGCCACCAACGACTCCAAAGCTCATTACTCAGCCGCTCCTATGAAAAGCACAAACGACAGAGTGGTGACAAGTCGTTGTTTCCTGACAGGGATTGGACAGGCATGAAAGACAGGACCGCTGAGCGCTCAGACATATTTGTACAACCCTCATCAGTTCACCTCTGACAGATTTAAGACCACCGAGCAAAAAAAAAACGATCGGCATTCCTTTTCTCTGACTTTCCACACCCACTCACACATGTGCGCACACATACGGGGCATTAGTGCATTAGTATTCAGAAGAAGCTCCTGTTCTTTGTATAAATACGCATTACCTCATCCATAAACAGCACCACGGTCCTGCTTCGTCGTTCTCACTGAAGCCCACAGCCCTGAGCTCAGTAATGAGAGACTTTCCTCCACAGCTGATTACAGCCTGATCACACCTGTTTATGGCCTCCATTACCAAATTAAATCCAGCCGGGAACCAATAAACAGAAGTAACAGTGTGTGCTCATCTAAGAAGCAGAGCAGCTATGTGGCCTTGTGATTAGTGACCCTCGTTCAGCAGAACGAGCCGTGTTCAGGGGAGGTGGGCCAGCAGCTTCCCTGCTGAAGTGTCCTTAAGCAAGACAGTCAAAGACCCCAGCTCCAGGTTCAGATGGACTCCAGCTTTGAAGGTCAAAACAATAAAAGGATAAAATATTGTTTGTAAAACCTTGCCATATTTGCATGATATCAGCTAAACGAATGAGCCTCTGCTAATCCGTTGCTTTGCCTTATTTCAGTTGTCTGGCCACATGGAGGCAAACTGAAAACACAGCCATCATATAAAGGTGTTACGGCTAATGTGTTACCAAGCAGTTGCTTGTTTACGTATCCAAAAGCAAACACAGAGCAACTTCAGCATTCATTTCATGTTTCCAAATCATGTTTCTGATTACCTGATGAATGTAGGTCCAATATTCAGTCTCATTTAGCTCCTGGGGGAAGTATGTGTCTCTTTAGCTGATAACTGCTCCAGTATGTTCACCGGCTAGTCTTTAACTGTGTCTGTCTGTTGTTTGGCGCTGAGCAGCGGAGTGTATGTGGGTTTTTAGAGCTTTTTCACTGAAAACAGCTGCCTGAAAATGACACTATGAGAGTAATGAGAGTGAATCAACAGAGAAGCTTTAAAGCTCTGTAAAGCTGATGGAAGCTGCCGATTCAGATGATCATTTTTTATATGTTCATAACATACAGCAACACCATTCATATTGTCGCTGTCATTTTAAACATTATTAGAAAAGCGCTGATTATAGCAATATAGCTACCTTAAATGAGTTTGTTTTTTCTTTTCTTTTTTTTTTTTTTTGGCCACATGGGGGCAGTGGAACAAGCTGGAGGTGAAACTGTGAGCAAACTGCTGCTATTTAGACATCCAGCAGACACAAAGCAACATTAGCATTCATTTGGAGTAGTGCTGTATGAATGCAATATTAACTCTCCTTTTAGCTCTTTTTTTTTTTTTTTGTTCTCCACCAACTCCCCAGGAAAGAGGTCAGGTTTATAGCTGCTAACTGCCCCAGTATGATCATCAGCTAGTTGCTAACTTTGTCTGTCTGCTGTTTATTGTTGAGTAGGCAGTGTGTTGTTAGTTTATCCAAATTTTTTGGCCAAAAAGAGGCTGATGGGAGCAGAGATGTGGGCTGAAAACCAAAACAATGATCCCAATTAGACTGAAAGGCTGCAGGAAGCTCATAAAATATACTGATTTTTGTGCTAAAAACAAAACACCAGAAACTGAAGCATCCTTTAAAAGGAACTTTTTTATTGGACGATGAGAATTGTCTGGGCCTTTTGTAACAGAATTAACTGAAACAAAAGTAATGCAGAAGTGCCGACCGGCCAGGCTGACAACAGTAACTAATCTCAGCAGCACACTTCAGTAGTAAGTTACACATAAAAACAAAGAGAGCATCAAAACATGAACATTAAAAAAGTTTTAAAGACGGAAAAAAAACAGTGGTTGGCATCATAGAAAATTCATCTTTGTTTGCCGAGTGTGGAAAAAGAACTTTCTCTTGCAAAGGAATGAGTAAACGGTGTAATGCTACAGCTTTTACAAGTAGACGGACACAAAAACTCCTCATGCCGTTCCCTAAAGAGACATGACCACAGTTACTAAATATTATCCCTCTACTGTAGCTCACCAGCACATTTGGCTCAGGCGTAACCTGATCTACACAACTCAGATTTTAACATTAAATCACATGAACGATCTATAAAATGCAAAACAAGAGAACAGATTAACTGTACGCATTTGAAAACGAGGAGTGGCCACACTGGCTCTTATGTTTCCCATGTGTTACAATTCCAGGAGACAGTCTGTGCCAGGGTAGTCTGGGAGGTTAAGCTCGTATTTTTTCTGGATGTCATAGGGCAGGAAGCGTCCGGCCAAGAAATGCTTCCCCGAGAAACTCATGGCGCACTTCTTTGGTGCTGTAAGTGAGATGAGAACATCTGGGTTGATCCCATCCTGACTTGGTTCTTCTACATCCCAACCTGAGAGAGGCAGAAGGAGGGAGAGAAAAAGAGGCATATAAGAAGTGGAAGGCCATTTTCTGCCTGTTGTGCTCACGCTCAGCAGGTAATGTATTCGGGGTATGGTGAGCTCACACTGAGATGACTGTAGCATGAGATTTATCCTTCACGTGTGCCTCCAGGCTTGGAAAACGCCTGCTTGGGAGCCAAAGCTCGGAGGGAGCTGCCTGGAGACCCATCTATCATGCTGTGTTTCTGAGCCTCCAGCCTGATATCTACAGTTTGCATGAACACTGACCTGAGGGCACGTCCACACTGACAATGGGGGTCTTGATTTGCTTCAAGGTGACCAGAATACCAGAGTAGGGCTCCTTAATGTTGGCGCAGTCTGCCTCTGGGCCCAGCATGGCATCAATCACTAGGTTATAGGCATCATTTATGAGCTGCACCTGAACAGAACAGACCTCGGTATGAATAAATTAAGAGTTAATTTCCTGTACATAATTCACCTAAATCAGTGCTTCATAAAGCAAATTTTAGGAGTTTCAAGATGAATTGCAGCACAGGAAAGCAAGCGATCTGAAAAGCTGCGAAAATGATTCACAACTAGTTCATTTTCATTCAAAAAGGTCACAAAGTAAAACCATTTAACCTTTTTCAAAGATCTAATCTGATGCTACAATTTAAGGCAATGAATTGACATTTGAGGGAATTCACTTTCTTACTGAGGGGTTAGATGAGAAGATCAATAGCACTCTCATATCTGTCCATTCACCCTGC
Source organism: Chaetodon auriga (assembly GCF_051107435.1). Taxonomy (NCBI): domain Eukaryota; kingdom Metazoa; phylum Chordata; class Actinopteri; order Chaetodontiformes; family Chaetodontidae; genus Chaetodon; species Chaetodon auriga. The sequence goes on from NC_135076.1 coordinate 22,891,784, forward strand.
AGCCAGCAGCCAATTAGCTTTACTTAGCATAAAGGCAGGAAATGCTGGGGAACAGCTCTCCTGACAAACAAAATGTTGCCATCTCACACTAATTAACTGTCTCCCCCAGTTTCCAGTCTTTGCGCTAAGCTAGCTTTGCTCAAGCTACATATTTACCGTGGCTATGACGTGAGAGTGATATCAAACTTCTTATCGAACTCTCGACAGGACAGAAAGCAAATATGCACATTACTCTTTAAAACCATTGTTTTCACTGTTAGAAATTTTACTTTAGATTAAATGAAACTCGTCAATCAAATTTTACAGCAAGCAAAAACGCCGCTGAAGCTCTTGTAAAATGGCCCTAAAAATGCTGCTGACCTCTGTGGGGAGATATGAGAGGAAAGGGATGTCCATCTTCTCACACTGGACTGTAAAGTCCTGGTGTAGATTTTGAGAGGAGCGTTTAGGGTGGTAGATGGTGGGCTCATATTCCTGTGTGAGACGACAGCAGCGGAGAAAAACAACAGAGAGGAGGCGGTGGGGGGGTCACAGAGGAGGAGAAACACACAAAAATAGAGAGACGGTTACATAATATCAACACGAGAGCCTGTGAGTGTGTGATGCATCAGTGTACGCTCGGCCTTCAGGTTACGACAAGCGAAAATACCGTTGATCAGTGATCAAAGGTTGTGGCTTTCTACAGCCTGCTTCCTGAATGAATACTTCCTTTATAAAGTGGAAGCTGAGAGGAGTAGAAATCCAGACACCCGCAGTCTGAAAGGTCTGTGATGCTCAGCAGGAAGCACCTGTGATCCGTGACCTTTACGTAGTCCCACCGATAAATCTTAAACCAGGAGTGTGAGGTATGCGTGCGTGTGCGTGTGCGTGTGTGTGTGTGTGTGTGCATGTTTGAAAGCTCATGTTGTCTTTTCATCAGAAACATAGTCTTTGATAAGCATCAGCATAATTATCTTTAAAGGACCAATTCACCCATTTTTTAGTCACTTATTCCAAAAAGTAGTGAAGCCAGTGGAGGTCTGTGGTGCTCACATTTAAAAGAACAAGAACAGTGTGCCATCAGTCTGCACGCTGTCTTCAGCTTTCAATGGGACTATTTCTTTAGTAGAAAGTAGCTCCAGTGAAAACTGTTGACAGCAGTAACTGGGTCATCGATTCTGGATAGCTATTGAATGGCTGATGCTGTCTTTAGCGTGGGCTCTAGGGGTGGCAAGGTTGGCCTGTTGGTCAGTTGTTTGCATGGTCAGTTCGCCACTTTGGTCCAGACTGAAATATCTCAGATTGCAGATCTCAGATTGCCCTGAAAATGTGTTCTGACAACGTTCGTTACGAAATGTGATTCTGTTTGAGCAAAGTTTCAGATTGTGATTAAATACCTGTAATATCATGGTTGACATTAAACCTGCTTAACATCAGTACAGTATGTTAGCATGCCGACGTTGGCATTTAGCTTGAAGCTTCACTGAACAGCTTCACGTACCTGCCATAGACTATACTGTCAGCACCATTAACAAGGTACTATTCACCCTTATTGCACTGGGATAGAGACAGAAAGCTTAGAGGATATCAAAAAAAAAAAAAAAAATCTACACTGATAGATACCACAAGTAAAATATCATTTTTTGATCACTTTGGTGAATCCTCCCTTTATAAAAGAGTAGCCTACCTCTCTTTGTCTTCCATTTCTGTTTTCAAACAGATCGCATCTTGTACCTTAACATCTTGTTAGTGAATCCGACCTGAATCTTAAGATGCTCAAGCCAAAGGAATTAATTAAAAGGAATAAATATGAATAGAAGGAGTTCTGTCGCTTGAAAGTGGCTGAGCTGAAGCTGCCTACGAAGGAAGCGATCTGTCAGGTCAGACAGGCTGCTGCCTCCTTGGGGATCCTAAACCAATGAAACCAATCACCTGACGTCATCTCCATCGCCACAGAGCAAGCAACTGAGCCAAACACAATTGACTGTGTGTGTGTGTGTGTGTGTGTGTGTGTGTGTGTGTGTGTGTGTGTGTGTGTGTGTTTCCCCTCAGGGGTAGCCAGTGGCCTCGGCATGCCCTTGACCTCATCAGGAGTTACACCATCAAACCGTGTCAAAGCCAGGAAGAGCTCGAAATGACTGTCAGTGCCACTGAGCATGAGCAGAAATGAGCCATGAGACAGAAACGAGCGAAGGGTACGTCTTTTTCCAGTTAACGTTTGCATCTAACAGGGTTACTTCCTCCCCCTGAGGGATGCTGGTGTCTCGTGGTGTTTTGTTTTTATAGACAGCCCATTAGGAGTGAAGGGATGAGGTCTTCAGCACAATAAAGTCTTTAAGTGGTGAAGCATTCGGCAAGAATTTGAAGATAAACTATTTATTGTCGCGCCTACATTATTCACTGAGTGCTCTAGTCTGTTTGACAGTTAAAAAAATACCTTTAATTTCATTCATGCCACATCAGAAACGTGAATTTTCCATGCAGTGATTGTCTATAGCGCACAATGAAGTGAGCCAAACATAACATCACTTCCACTTGTTTTAATAACACCGGAACTAATGTGCATGGGACTTGTTTTTATTCTCATCCAACATTAGCTTTGATCAGGGAATACGTGTGTCTTCCGGTGTGCGTCATTGTGGTTTTTCCTCCATACTTAGCAGTGGAAATAATCAAAGATGCACGACAAACTCACGGACATCTTGGCGTGACGTGAGAAGCCAGTTGTCCTGTTTGCCTGCAGCTGATCATTCATGTCTATGCTCTGTCTGATCACATTCACAGCTCTGCACCAGGGGCTCAAGGCCGAGTCTGCGTGTTAACGTGTGTTGACGTGTGTGTCTCACGTGTATCCTTGCATGTCTTTCTGCTGACAGGGATCACATCGCACCATGAAAAACATACACTCTTACACCAGGAGAGCAATTCACAGTCCAAAGTAAGTACTCGAGTCTCTCCCGTTAGAGCGAGCTCAGGCGAGTGTGGTCCCGGTCGGCCTACTGTGGAGTGCAGACACTTTGAAAATGATAATAAAACTTCATTTATGCAGCACATTTCAAGATGCAGTAAATTTTTCACAAATACACAGACGACAGAAGCAGCGGGTAAAAACATTAGAGGGAATCAATGCCTGATTGTTTTAGGCTTTTATGGAGAAGCTCCTTATTCGTGTTTGGAATGCCTTGGCAAAATATACCTCCCTCAGAGCTGACCTCTGACCTCATCCTTGACCTGAAGAGGGGAAAATAGAGTGGGAGGCGAGGGAAGAGAGAGAGGCTTCACAGAGAGCCAACAGGCTGCTTAAACAGAGTCTAACATGGTTTCAATCAGAGCTATCAATGCACTTTAAATCTACTGTGTCAGAGACATATGGTAAAGTGGATAGAGACATTCCATTCTGAACCAAAGATTCCCAAAACATATATCCAAGATTTCCCTTCCAATGAAATCACAGACCGATGCAGGGCTTCAGCACCGAGCACTGAAATCAGTTGTGCTGACGATAAAGAAACAGCTCAACTCCTGATCTGTGATGTGTTCGGAGAGGATGCATCCAAAAGCAATTAGTCTTTAAATGTCAGTCAGCATGTGGCCTGAGGGGCAGACATCATGGTCATGACATCATATCGTGGCTGCGAGCGTAAGACACAGACAGCTTTAACGAGAGTAACAATAGCATGATATCATGACTGTCTGAGTGGCCTTGCAGAGAGGGTAATGGGATAACTGCTCCGAGCCGTTTACAGGAGCTGAAATTAAATTCTGTAAAGCACAGAGGGGCTGTACAGGCAGTCCCCCGTTAGTCCTGATGCAAGATAAAGTTTGCAGGATTGTCTTCTCTCTTGGGATAAATGGCTCAGCGAGCACCAGACTGCGTTTTACAATGGGATGTGCTGAAAAGCTGTTTTCGTGCACAGTAGTTTACTCACAAACATGCGCAGGTGTCGGGCGCACACCAGGCCGATGGAGCCATTTTGATCTGGACCACAGATCACCAGCACTGTTGGCTGCTTCTTTGTTAGAGAGCTGAGAGGGTAGGCCTGGTGGAGAGAGAGTGAGACAGGCAGGCAGTTAGAAACAGGAGCTGAGGACTGAGGGAAAGGAACAGGCACGGGGATAAAAGACAGAAGAGAAATTAGAAGAGGTTATTGATAGAAAACAATAGCATATCATCAGCGTTTATCCCTCAGATTCAGGCCTCTTATTCAGCGCAGGCCATCCGATCTGGACCTCCGCCTCTCCATCATACTCAGAGAGCCTGACTGCAGCATGCCAGGCATGCCAGACGAGGGTGGAAATGGCACCGACTGTATTGTCTTCCGTCTAGGAGAAAAGGTCCAATCTCATTAAAATAACCCTGGCAGCAGTGGAAAAAAATACCAGCGTCCTCGCCGTGGAATGCTTCCGTATATGTAACACACTTTCCGTCTCGGCCCCGGCTGCAGCGAGCTGCTGGCATCTGCCTCGTTTACTGGCCGCACATTCCCTTGTAAATCAGCCTGCACCTTCTTAAACGAGGCAGGTATTCGACTGCAGAGCTGTCAACCAGAGTGGCTAATCTTCCATCTCCAACACCTGAACAGAAGCGCTGTGTGAGTGTGAGTGTGTGTGCAGTCATGATCATTACTGAAAGCCCTGAAGGTGTCTGCCTTCATTTTCCACAGATTCATCAAAGTACAGCACTCGTTGCCACAGTGTGCATTGTTAGCTAATGCTTGGGGGGGGGGGTTTTCATTCGGCGTCTGCACTATTACGTTATACAAGAATGATTGTTCATCAGTGTAAAGGTCACAGCCAAATTTCCCGAACTAGAAGAGGAACTTGAGCTGGCGGAGACAGTTCAGCCAGACTTCTGGAACTCCTGTCCAATCAGAGCCCAGTACAGTGTGTGTCAGGACGCAAGAACACTTAACGCAGTTTTATCACCACTGTAAGTAGTCTGTGACTGCAGTTCACAGTAATGCTTTAGATCACAGCCCACAAATTACACTGAAAGTATTTTGTAATTATGGGGCACATATAAAACATTAACAGGATAACGTAGTAATAGAACAGTCTTAAAATAAAGGAGCAACAATTTTGTATTTATTGGGAACTAAATTAATAATGATGTAACTATTTTTATGCACAATTACTAAATTTAGATAATAATTACTGGGTACAATAATAAAGTTATGGCTAATCCAATGAATAATAGGTGGTAGGCCTTAAAATACATGTAATTTACACCTGCAATAGGCCAGCAACACCTTTGGTTTGGTCTTCTCATGAGCGCATCACTGTATGAATTCATGAACTCTTCATAATAAGACAGAAATATTGGCCATCTTTTTGTGGTTTCTCGTAAATAGCTGTACCCTGTTATTACTTTATGAGTGTCCTATAATTCAAAAAGTACTTTATAAGTTGTTACCACTTTATTACAAAACTTTTGGTTCCCCCATAAATGTTTTATTGTACCCCACAATTATTTAAAATCATTATATAAATGCACCATAATTACAACATAATTACAGTACACATAACAGCAGTATAATTTGCAGGCTGTAATTCAAATTAAGACTGTTGTGCTTCTTCTCAAAGACAGATGATATCAAACATTGTTGATCTTTGACCTCCAAATTTTGGAGAAGAGCTTGAAATGGGCTGAAATCCTCCCACGGCACATAAAATCCACTTACTTCCACTCCCACTAATGTATTCAGTACAGGAAAAACTTCATATGCAGAAATAGGCCATTCTTCACAGTGTATAATTGGATATAACAAGACTCAGAGTGCATTAACTGGAGCGATGAATCCAGGAGATGAGACAGCAGCCGATATCTCCTTCATAACAGCTCAGCTGAGAAATCATCACTCAGACACGATGAGATGGAGGAGTGTTGCATGAGGAGCGAGGAGCGAGTGGAAAACAGAGAGACATAGAGTGGAGACGAAAAGTGGAAGGTAGTAAAGCAAGATGTTTATTTTCATATGTGATGAGGCAGGAGCTCTTAGCGAGTTTCACACTGTGTAACCTGATGTTAATGACACATCTCACTGAGCTCATTTTCAGCACACTCTCTGTGGATGTGTGTGTGTGTGTGTGCATGTGTGTGTGTGGAGCATAATGTCAAGCTTTCTATGCTCACTTACTCCCCAGAGAGAAATGCAAACTGTAATTACTGCAGTTGTCCTATACTGTGAACTTACTCATATAGGTGTTACTAGACTAACATCTATACATTAAAGGAACAGAGTAGAATTAAAGCTGCACCAATCAATATATTCGATGTGAACAAGGGATTAAAGGACAGTGTATTGTGAGAGGGGACACTTCTGGAGATGAACCAGCAGAGAATTAGAGAGTTCCTGGCAGATCTACAAATCGTGCTTTAGTTTATTTTGTGTCATTGTTTTGTTTTTTGGACCCATGACTTCACTCTCATCCACCATGTTTCCATCTGGGCCAGTAAAACTCTGCATTTTTAAAGGTGCACTTATTCTTCTTAGAGGTCAGTGGAAACCAACACAGGCTAAAAGGAAAGTGAATATTGGATGAATGAATCCAATAAACGACTCAAAATGAAAGCTAATGTCTGCTGGGTGTCTAAAGTTCACAGCTGTTTGCTAAACATTAGGCATAATAACTTTATAAGGTGATCCCAAAACATTAAAATAAGCTATAAAATAAATGTGCTCGTGGTGTGAAAAACACCTTATCAAACTACATTACCTTCGTCTTCTTGCATCCGTACTTGGTCTCTCCGTGTCTTTGCTTCACATTAGAGCTTTTCAAACATACAAAAGCTCACATCGGGAGGTTTAATGACCTTTCCTCTGAATATTGAGCACTGTCAGGAGGATCACTGATATCAGTGCTGGAGCCATTTCATGCTGCTGGAGAAACCATTAGAGCCACACACCGCTGAAGGTAAGCAGCTATAAAGGGAGCAGGCCGGATCAATCCAGGCAGCGCTCTGCTGTGTTTTGAAGCATCGTCTAATTTCACTGGCCACAGAGGCTTGATTCACTCGAACGCGTTGCCACACTGACCAGTAATTCATTCTGATATTGAGCCTTCAAAATGATCACTGATTAAGTGAAAACAATTAGCAGAAGAGGAGATACAGGGCATGTGTAATAGGTTTCTGTTGTTGTGTTGCTCCATCTTTGTTTTTCACCCATCATATTGAAAACAACTTGCATGCATGGTCTAATTCTCTGCAATATTTTATTTATTATACACAAAAAAAAGCCAAAAGATACCAAAGGTGCATGGATCTTCAGCCAGTAATGATGACAGCTTCACTCCTTTCTTGTATTAAATTAAATATCTTGATAAAAGTCTATTATACACTTTATTCCAGAATAATAAAAGCTAACAGGTTAACAGATTAAAACTGCCTTGGCAACAAACTGCATGTCATCACGGCATTGTTTTGGAAAAAAAAGGTTTTATGACTCGCTTTCAGTCTAATAAACCTGTTCAAGTGTTTTCCAGTGTTTGAGATATTTATGATATCTTTGATGTGTAGGAGGTTTCTACAAGGGCAGACAGATGGTTTGTTGCATCTGTTCAGCAGGTTTGTGATCTGGTTGCTTCTTTTCATCTGTTCCTCTGCAGAGCTTTTGACATTTTCTTAGTTTGACATTTAAGGTCTACGGCAAGGTTTTCCTTACGTCCGAAGTTTTAGAAATAAACAAAATGATGATGAATAGGGCATAAAAGTTTTGGATTTTACATTAATGAATAAGGGCCCAAATCAAGAAAGGTGACGAGAACGCAGGGTCTCAGCAAGGACCCCTCTCACACTCATACCTAAAAATATGGCTGTCTTGATTGTAATAAGGTCTCCATGGGAAAACCTCTTTGAAAGAAATGTTAAAGACACATGTTCGTTCACCTCCAATCAACCTGAAACACACACTGGGCCTGAGAAAACATTATCAGGCTCCTAAAAACACAAATACACTCACACATGCAGAAAACAGAGCATTTAATATTTGTACTAGAAGACCAAACTGAAGTCCAGGGGCTCCTGTAAACTGTGGGCTAATTTATTGCTGTGTGGTAACAAAAACGTCTCCTGTCTCCAGTCAGGTGTTGAAAGGCCTCAGACTGATACAGAAACACACACACACACACACACAGTCTGGACCTGGTGGCTGCGGCTGCTGCTGTTGGAACAGCGAAGGGATTACTTACAGAAAACCTATAATTTATCCGGCAACCAGAGGTGTAGGTGTGTATGTGTGTGTGTGCGTGCACATACTTGTTTGTGTGGTATATTTGGCAGCCAGCAGCAGTAGGCCAGCAGTGAAATCAGACTGTCTGCATCTCCTTCTACTGTAATTTTCCTTAAATAGCAGTGATGTCATGTAAGCAGTAGCGTGCTGCTGGCGGCTGTGGGCAGCAGCGCTCCACAGCGTCCTGGCCATGTTTGTTTAGTAAGGCTATGCTGTTGGGGCTGCTGGTGGAGGGCCAGGCACGGGGCCAGCGTTGGCTGATGATAATAGAGGGGAAGTGGATGTGGTGGGTTTAATCACACACTCAGAGTGGAGAACACAAAGTCTGCACTGCTGACTGATGCCTGTCCCCCATTTTCCATTTCACTTTCTTTTAACTGTCTAGCTGTTATGGCTGTCTGTTTTCACCCCCCAAGAATTTAATAGCTTCATTAGGTTAAACAATATGCTATTGAATTACCAAAACATTCATGGTCATTTATAAGAATTCCTATCAAAACAAATCAAGTAAAAGCAAAGAATCAGCTCCAAGTATGAATGCAGTGACTAATGTGTCAATAAAACACACACTTTTTAAACGCGCATTAATTGATTTTTTTTCCCCAAGGTCACTTTTAAAAGTTTTAAAAACGAGATTAACTTATTATCACCTTATAAAATTGATATAATGCTCATATTATCCAGCAGACACAGAGCAACATTGTCATTTACTCATCAAACTTGCTTATTTCCACCTGGCAAAGTAAATCTAATCTCATTCTATTCTGGCTGCATTTTTGGTCTCCACCAACTTCTGAGGGAAGAATCTGGCTCCAAATGCTCCATTACGTTCACCAGCTAGTTGCTAACTGTGGCTGTTTGCCATTTGGGACTGGGCGGGTGTACATGGTTGGTTTTGGGGCAGAAAACTTCTTCCTGTGGTAGGAAACAAGTTCTATGAGTGAGGAGAAGCTGGTAGAGACTAAAAATGGAGCTAAAAGAGAGCGAGGATTGGACTTACATATGCCAGGCGGCCACACACATGACTCAAAACAAATGATAATGTTGCTCTGTAACTGCTGCATGTGTAGATTTAGCGAGTTTGCTAACGAGTTGAAGTGAATGAGTGATTATATTATAATGTTCACATCTTGTTTCTGGAGCCACTGAGGGGCCAAAAACTTCAAAGACAACAAAGACACATTTTTCTTAATGATTCTTGAGAAATCTCTGATATTACCGTAGTTTTGTTATTGGAAATGTTTGTCATCAGTTATCTTATTTTGTTTGCGTTGTCAAAAAATGTCCCTGCATGTTTGTTCTGCGTGTCTGCAGGTCTGTCTTCCCCGGCTGCGTCTCTTTTCCTCTTTCTGATGTCTCTGCTTTTTTCTGAAGGGAGGGATTAAAGGCGTCTAATTAAACACCTTTTATCACTTTTATCAAACTTTTTCCCCATAAAATACTCATTTGTGCTTCTGCTTCGGCCTCTCTCTTTGTCTTCGTCTCTTTACATCTTTTTCCTATCATCCTTTCTTCTGACAGCAGTGCAAGGTTTCATGTGTCTTGTAGCTCAGACTCTTATTCATCACAGCCTGTTGAAGAGCCCACGGAGGAAACCAGTGTGGCGTTAAACCAAGCCAGTGGTCTGGTCAAAGGGAACCACATGTGTTCCTAACAGCCCTCCACAGACACACACACACACACACACACACACTCGTGCTTTGACACAGTCCAGATCACAGAGAAGAAGACTTGTGGGTTTTGACTGGTGTGGTTGAGGAGCACTGCCACAGAGTGAGCTCAGGTGTTGTGCCCCGAGGTGAGCCGCTCAAATGTTTGGAAGCAAATATTACAGAAAGTCAGAACATTTCCTCCTCATAAGAATCAGACATTTTGTGCAGAAGTTAATGTAAATTCGGAAGGTGTTTTAAGTAGCAGCAGCTGTGACTTCTTGCCCTCTTGTACAATCAAACAGTCACACCAGGAGCTCGCTGAGCGTTGTGGTGATTACTCAGAGGCTCAGAGTGACAGAATGTGCAGCGGCTTTTCTGAAACACTGGGATGAAATTTGTTTAGAAATGGTTTCCTGAGTGATCCGCGGTGATGGCGATTAAACGGATTTGCACAGGAGTGGGTTGGTTGAGGCCACAGTTTGATTTTGTTTGACTTGAGCCATGGTTCTGGGTTGAATGGCTTTATTCAGAAAAGATTGGAAATTGTCAGAATTGACACGACTTCCTCTGATTTGTGGCATTTTGTGGACGTGATTTGCAATTGCAAGCTCTGTCAAAGCCGAGGTTTAATTGAATTTGTGTTAATCCTCGCAGCTACAAGATTGGTGAAAGGACTGATCAACAAAAGCTTTGTGTGACATTTTCAAACAGCTTGCCGCGTCACTGCAATACAAAGACAGAGCACAGAAGACGAGAGGATAAAACTCTCCAATTCATGGAAAACATGTCACAAAATATCTACAAAATAAAGACAGAATTGCTGGTTTTATTGATTTCAGAAATGAACTTATATTAGTGGGGTGTCTACAGTTTAATCTGATACACGTCTTACCCTGTTATTATCCTTATTATTTCACAGATAAACCTAGTGACCCCCAGCCCCTAAAAAGCAAATGACAAAAGAACAATGAACCATTCTTTTGAGCATTGTTTCTAAGAAACAAAGCCATAAGAGCTGTAATTCATATTAGTTTTGAACACAGTGAAAGCAGGAGATGCACATGCATGGAAATAATCTGGAAATAAAAGACCTGAACACTCGTTTCTGTCAAGTATCTTAATTGTGGCATGTTGCCGTAATTATGGAGGGGCAATTCACCAGCTCTTGCAATTGAAGACACTTAGCTGTTTATGTAAATAAGTATTTTGGATGTTTTTAACTAAAAGTAAAAGATATGTTACAGCATACGTGGTCTGTTGTGAATGGAGTGAATGTGAAGCCTGGAGGCCTTGACTGACGTTGGATTCATGGCCTGAATTACTATCCCAGTCCTCCCATGACAGCTAGTAAGAGCACTGATAAACGGACACTGAAATGCAGGTCCAACACACACACACACACACACGCACGCACACACACACACACACACACACCACTAAATGGCGACCACTGTTTAGTGTTCGGTGCCACCGGTTTAATGGTCCAGAGAAAAGAGCTTTGAAAGCATAACAGCACATTCATGCAAAGGTTCATTTCACAATAAAAACAAAAACTGCAATAAAAACATACTGGAACGATGTTATCTGTCTCGGCTTTTGTTTATAGCGACAGTATTGCATGACCACAAAACGACTGCTTGGATAGAGATGGATGGATACGGACGGAGGGGGTTATGAGCGAATTAGAAAGAGGGGGGAGAGTTTGCTCTGTGCTGTGTTCTGCTTCAAGCAAGCAAGCAGGAAAGAAAAGCAGGATGTAGAACAACATAGAGACGAACAACACAGAAGATGTGTAAAATAGAAGGCGTGCAGACCTTAGTGACAGCGATGGCGCATGCTTGTCCCCAGATCTCTATCAGCTGCTGTTGTCCAAACTTGTAGTCCTTCAGCAGCTCTGTCTCGATAGCTGCTGCCTCCCCTTTACTGTCAGACACAGAACGACATGTGGTTAACAAGAGAAATCTCATGTGTGCTCATTATCATCATCGTCAATAAAAACATCATCAGAATAAAAGCAAGTGGAGCCGCTCAGGGAGAAAATCATGCAGACGGGGGTGTGCTCCAAGAAATACTCCTATTAAAAGGCTTCACGCAGAATTCATACTGTAGTTTAGACCACCTGTAGACCACCTGCAGACATTTAAAGTATCTGTAATGTGAATCGAAATGTCATTTCTGCCTGGATGTTCTGTACAAATGCAGCACAGACACAGAAACAACACTTAATTGAGTAGTTTTATGTACAACACAGTGCCCCATAATAGACTGAACGAGGTATTTATGACGCAGCTAAACTGGTCTCCTCACATGCTTAAGTGATTGTTACATGTCTGCTTAAGGAAGCAAGGGCGGCTGTGAATCCCCGGTAGGTTTTTAAGACTTTCTATATGTCAACGTGTACTCATAACAAGCCTTTACAGCTTCTGGGAAGTGTGGCCATGAAACTCAAAACAGAACATGTGTGTCATGACCTGACCTGCGGCCTTTACAGCAGCTCATATATACCAGATTGTGTCTGTGTGTGTGAACCCGAACTGACACTGATGTGCTTCCTGCATTAGTTTCATATTTGTAATCGTTGTCATTTGTTCTAAACTGATTGCCTGTTTGCTTCCTCTGGCTGCTCTCTGCATGGTGACACTGTGACTAATGCTGCTGTATTGGAGTCTGCTGCTGGCGCTTTTAGCATGGAGGTGTGTGCACCTGTGTGCATGGCCAGGTATTACTCATGTTGTGAGGACATAATTCTGTTTACACCGTCACATTGTTGGGACTCTCCTTCCTCGTGGGGACAAAATGCAGGTCCTCATAATGTAAGTCATTAAATGTTAGGGACTTGGGTAAATGTTTGGGTAAGGTAAGGTTTAGGTTATGGTCATGGTATATATAATGTCCCCAAAAGTGATGTGTTTGTGTGTGTGTGTGTGTGTGTGTGTGTGTGTGTGTGTGTGTGTGTGTGTGTGTGTGTCCATGTATTACTCATGTTGTGGGGACAAAAATCTGTTTACACGGTCACATGTGGGGACTCACCTTACTTGTGGGGACTATCATTACAATCATTTTAGGGTGAATACCGAGGATAGGGTTATGGGTTAGGTAAGGTTAGGGTTAAGAATAGGCAAAATGTGGTTAGGGTTAGGGTTAGGGTAAGTCTCCAGGAAATGAATGTAAGTCTATGTCCCCACAAGTGATGAAAACACTATGCAGGTGTGTGTGTGTGTGTGTGTGTGTGTGTGTGGGTGGGTGTGTGTGTGTGTGTGTGTGTGTGTGTGTGTGTGTGTTTGTGACAAATGCATTGACAGGACAGTACAGCAGTGGGCAACAGCAGTCGTGCTGTCACCTGTTTTGAAGAATGTAAAGCACAGGAGCAGGCCAAGGGAAAATTATAGAAGTCTGCTGTCTTCATTTGGGATCATATTCTGTAATGTGGAATACATCCCTTTTACTCTGCAGACACCTGGTGGCCCCCCAGAGTACTGCAGCTCAATAAGAAAACCTGGATGACGACAGAATTACTCTCGGGTAGAAACAAGAGTGCATGTCTTAATTTCTTTTCCAATTAGCTGCACTCTAAGACCTCTCAGAGGGGCGAGTGAACGCTCTGCAGTCTGAAAGAGTGATTGCAGTGTGATTCAACATTTGGGTCTACTCTATTAAAGATCGTTTATCAGACGATAGCAGACCAATAAGAGCAGATGAGAGAGGGATCGATGCACAAAATCAATATTGTGCTTCTAATCGGTGCTGAATCAACAGGGTTGCTCAGCTTCAAATCTTTACCTCTCAAAAAAGATCAAGAGCTCTTGGCATGACTGCAAGTGTGTGTGTGTACGTGTGTGTGTGTGCATTTTGCTGTAAGTTGTGTTTTTCCACCTTGCATCTTGCAGACAGCAAATATAACACACCAGACACTACCACATACAATGGATTCATAATAGCAGACATGTAGACGTGCTTACAGATGAAAAGAGCGCCCACACAGACGAACAGTTTCAGAGTATCTAAATGCTCAATCATCATTGTTACTCTGATGGAATAATTTTGGCCTTTTATGTTGTGATAATGCTGTATTATGCCACTGTCTCGCAGTTGTTACTCAGCTCTATCGTTTTTCCAGGAAAGAACACAAACACGACATCTATTATTGTTCTGTTTATCCTGAACAATTACAGTGAAGGACTGTGTCTCAATCTCTGGGTTATCCTGTGTCCTTGTGTGTGTGTGTGTGTGTGTGTGTGTCGTGTATGACATCTGTATCTGTAAAAAAAAAAAAAAAAAAAAAATGCACACACGCATTCATCCTGTGTCATTCGTCTCTATTCTCTGCGCTGACAGTGTGACTAATGCTAAGCCTGCTTGTCTTCCTTTTAGGTTCTTATGAGACACAGTGTGTGGGAGTCTATGTGTGTGTGTGTGTGTTTGTGTGTCAGCAAGCCAGTATAACCAAGTGGGGTTTCTGGCATTTACCTGTGCCAGTGGAGCGGCAGCAGCTGTCACCCACGGCTCACCTCAGGGATGTTTCCTGAGTCACTGTGACAAGTTGATCTTTGGAAAGTTCACCTCAGTCCACAGGGTTCAGTCTATGCTCGCTGTACCCAGCAGCACCAGAGCATCTTTGAGAGTTTTTATCGAGCCAAATTAATGAGGACGGGCTCTTTAATTTGTTGCCTTTAAGACAACAAACGGAAGTCCAATTTCAAAATCCCAAATGTGTGGTGCTGCTGTTGGTTGGGGGAGAACTCTGAGCCCAAGACCGATGCCATCACAGTAACTGTACTGCTGCTGAACGGCCAATTACTAATGATCCTTAACGTTACAGGCAGACAGAACAAAGTGCTGTTGATGTACAGCACTCCACAGCTGCTCGCGTTAGCCGAGAGGCTCTACCACAAGGGAGCAGCACACAGCGCTCAGACTAAAGACAGGTGGCTGTTTCAGTCCACCTGCTCCATGTCTTTTCAATTAGCATCTCCTATCATGCTTATCATAATTCTTAATCAAGGTTTTATTTACCTGAATCTACTGAAGTACATCGGAAAAATCTGGCGTAACAAGCCATTTTTGCAAGGACCTTGCTAAAAGCTTTGACACCAAATTGCTTCTAAAAGGAAAGCAGACATAACGCTGCCCTTGATTTGAAAAAATATACGTGTAGGTGTGTGTTTGTGAGAGAGAGCATGTGTAGTGGAGCTGCAGAAAAAACAAGGCATTATGAGTGTTAGCTTCTGCTGCACCTGTAACCCCAGCCATGCAGCCGCCAGCAGCCTCTCCCCCAGAGACACTTGATTTCCCCATGCTGAGTGTGATGTGCTCCTGCAGTGTGTCACCTTCATTGTAGCACTACTCAACTGTGATCACAACCTGCGTAATGAATCTGTTTACCTTACACAAGAGATAAGGCAAAATGAAACTTTAATAGTCCCTGTGGGGAAACTGGGACACTGCAGTAGCAAATAGTGCAAGCAATTACAGCAAAGATTAAAAATTGCTTTAAGATGGAGGGACATAAAAGCATTAAAATGTCAATTTCATGGCATGGATAAATTACAAAGTGTATGAAAGTGTGGGAATCAAGTATATAAGAGATGAGAAATACTAGTCCTTCATCATTAGTTCGCATTGTTTCTGCACCCGCATATTCGTTGATAGAAGTTATACATACAGAGGTTTGAGGCACATGCTGTATGGAACTGCTCATATGCAGAATATAGCAACGCACATACAAACGAACACAAAAACATCAGTTAAATCTAATGCAGTCCAATACAACAGACCTGTAGCAGATGCTGTGAAAGTAAAGTAGCACACACGCGCTAAATTTAACCTGTGATGCCAGCCAGTGAACAACGTGTTACTGTATAGGCTGCAGCTGTGAAGCATCCTCGTATCATATGAGACAAGAATACACCACTGAAAATCAGAAGGGCTTCTATTTTTCTGACACTGGAAGACTGAAATAGCCGCATTTCCTCCCCCTCTCACTCTCACTTTGCCTAATTTCCACCTTTCCAGTGTGATCTGCTGGTGAGATGAGTGATTAAAATAACTGAAAATGAAAGATTTGATGTCTTTCCAACCTCGCGGTTGCTTGCCGAGCAGCGCTCTCTGTCTGCAGTTAATAATAAACATCATGTATCCTGACTATAAGATTAAAAGCATATAAACACAATATTTTTTGAATAAGTAAAGAAAACCCACATTGCTAACAAATGTCTCAACACACTAGAAGTTTTCACTGCTCATCAGAATTGCAAAGCAAAGCAAATGCTAGCTAACATGCTAAACAGGTGGACATATTAACATAAAACCTGCTAAAAACACATTAGCGTCGTCATTGTGAGTATGTCAGCATGCTAATGTTAACATTAGCTCAGAGTACCACTGCACTGTGCCCAAGTACAGCCTCACCAAAGATGCTCTACAACAACTAGATTACTCATTAACATTACAATAGCGTGAAATGAAATGCACTTCTTGTTTCCCAAAAGTGCACGATCGCCTCTTCCCCCAATCCTCATCGGGCATTTTTAACACTACCACATCACTGATGGACTATTGCTTGTCCATGACAAAAATGAAGAAGGAAACTATTTTCCTTAAGACTTGAGTAGTTTTCACTGATTTGTTTGAGCTGTTAAAATGAAGTGTAACTGAAATCAAATGTACAATATAACACACACAAATAAACATATAATCACAAGTAATTAAAACTCTTTCTCGTGGCCTCATTGTGTTTTCCCAGTTACAGTTACGAACAGGACGTGTTATGGGGGCAGTGCTTATTTATTCATCTCAGCGTGAGCGCACAAAACGTTTCGCCCTCCTCAGCACCTGTGCTATCTCATAAACCAGATCTGCTACCTGCTCCACATTCCCTGTTGTGTAACTAACTAAGCCGTCCCCGCTAGTAGAGGGCCATGTGTGACTGCTCTGGTTTATGAAAGAGTGGGTAATAATTAGTCAGATTCCTGCCTTGGAGAGGACAGAGAGAATAAAAACATGGTGTTCATAGGTCTGAAGCCCTCTTCTCTATCCTCCTCCCTGCCTGTCCTCACTCCCATTTTCTGTCCACCTCCAGCTCCATCTCACACTCAACGGCCGTTAATGTTACTTCAGGCTCTTTAGACACAAATAAAGCATCAAAATAACATATCGATAAGAAGGAAAACACTCTTTTTTATCTCTGTTTCTGTCCTTATTTTACATCACGGATCTGTAACATTTCCATGTACACTGCACATACAGCACAGTGAAAGCTTTTGTGTTTGCTACAACTGCTGTTCTAGTAAACAGTCATTGCTGTGTACAGCAGATCTCTCACAGGGAAATATCCACCTGCATTCAGTAACTGATGTGTTCTACATTTGAATTTTAAGGGAACAGATGTCTCAGCGCTGGAAACGCTCATCGACAACTAAACTCTCAATTGCTGTGTTGTTGTTTGTCATCAAAAACATACAAAACAATCCACATGTGCTTCCTATATGTATAATGCGTACCATGCATATAAAGAGGCAACAGCTGATATTAAGACAGCTGCAGATTTATTTAAATCTGTCAAGTGTAAGACAGACTGCTGGCGTATGAAAAACTGGAGTTTCTATGAATTGCGAAGCGGAAAGATGAGGGGGCGAGTTGAACTGTGCAGCCGAGGGTGTTTATTTCTGCCTTTTTTCATTTGTTTATCTGTATTTTTAAAAGGCTTGTGTGTTAAAAATAAATAAAAAAAGTCAGTTGCAAAAACCTGGCTGTTTGATATAACCATGACATTACCAAAGCATCTACACTGTGATGCAGAAATGCCTTTTGACCCGGACGCTCGTCACATTTTGTGGTACAAAAGTTCAGCCCCGCCGTTCCGTCCTCCACTGATTTCGCCTTATCGCTCACCCCGGTTTACCCTTTTCCATTTTCATTTTCTATCTTCCTCTGCCGCTCCCGCCACCCTCTGTCTCTCCCTATCACAGCTGCTCTGATGAAGGTTCGCACTTCACTGAACCAGAGTGACGGCAGATGGGGGGGGTGACAACAAGAGACACACACCGAGGGAGAAAACAGAGAGTGAGAGAGCACATGGGAGATGACTCACCCTGGTTGATTTAATCTGCTGCGTGTTTCCTTTTTTCTGGAACTCACAGGTTTTTAACCTGAGGAATCCCTTCAGAGGGAGAGAACAGAAGGTAAAAGCTATACCATTACTACCATTGCTCATTTTAAGCCTTACTTTCATCATCACCCTGAAGGTAATCTCGTTATAGACACTCAGCCTTGTTCCAGATAAAAGGTTTTGGTCATGATTTTGGCTTCGTGCTGATGGACAGTCATGCTTATGTCCTTCAAAGCATTAGAATTTGTGCTGAAGGATGCCCCCGTGCTATTAACAGGAGATTATCAGTGGGCTTTCCCAGGTGTGTGTGCATCTAATTTAACATGTGTCATCTCAGGACACCTTTCATCACTGGTCACACCTCCTGCAGAGTGCCTCCAGGAAGTCCTGCAGCATCCAGCTAAGAGAGGATGTAAAGGGGAAATGGAGAGACATGCAGGAAGGTTCAGATCCAAATTGCTTAAAGTTTAGAGAACAGAGCTGTATCTTTGTTGGTTAAAAAATGAGAATGAAATTGAAAATGACTGGAAAAGGCAGGATGGGAATACTCGCAGAGAGTGACACATCAGGGGAGGATTTTCTGATTAGAAGTGTGTGCAATGAGTGGGCACTATTTCTGTCTTCAAAGGAAAAACAATGCAATAACTCAAACAAAACAAAACACGGATCAGGTCGTTACATAAGCACATCTGAAATGAAAAGCCTACAGTATGTGCACACACTGGAAGTGTTTGCTCAGACTGATATCTGAGTATGTCGCATGTGCAGTTTGGATGATGAGTTTTTTGGAGCACCTGGCCAGATGTGCAGCATTTCCTCTCTGAAGTTACTGCAATCCTGGAATAATTAGCATAATCACATCACAGCAAGCCAAAATCGCGAGTGAGCATGACTCCCTATGAGGTGTTGATGCTGCTTTCATACTCACATTTGTAGATTACTGGAAGCATAAATATACGTATTATGTTTCCCTCTGCATAATTCGATGATGGGCAGGAGGATCAGGTGCCGCGGCAATAGGAGTGTCTCATAAACAGTCTCAGCTGGCAGACAGGAACTGGCCCTGTGCCTCCATATGGTCCAATTCTAACTGCCCAGCTTGAGCCCCTTCATGCTGCTCAATTCTTATCAAATCAGGATGGCATGATTCATTTTGTTGCAAGTCTCCTTGGGCAATATTTTAGGACTGGCTGTATGTCGCATGTGTGTGTGGGTGTGTGTGTGAGATAAAGAGAGACACAGTAACATCCATACAATCGTCTCCAGTAGCATCATTCATTCAAATGAGGCTTAATCAGTTTAGCTGTTCGCTCATGTTCCTCATATCCGGTGCGATGAGACAGACATTCTTTAGATAGTCCCAATCAGTGGCTCCTGCATTTTGCTCTCATAACTCATTTTATGTCCCAGCAGCCAGGGATCTGTCGTCATGTGCAGTGAAAGACAAACATGGATCGTTTTCACCATAAGCCACAAGCGTTGGCAAGCTGGTTCCTTTTCTGTGTTACATTTCCAGTGTTCTCCTCGGCTAAAAATGCCCATCCGTGAGTCAGGAGTACTTATCCCTCATTTTCAGATATCATGTGATCAAAAAAGGAGAGGGACTTTTATCTAGATGGAGGAGTCCACCCACCCATGCACACACAGATGCATCGAAGCACATTACTTGCATAGGACATCCGTGAGCGAGGGTTCACCCACGTGTCCACAGGTTACGTCATCCCATGCCCCAAGAGGTCTTTAATCCTTTCACCTTGTTATCCAGAATATCCATTTATAACCTCTGTCTGTGCTTTAAACCCATCTCCCTGAGTTTGAGGCCAGGGGCCATCAGCATCGCAAATTACGAAGCGTGTGTTGTCACATCTGATTCGTTCTTGTCCTCCAGGTACCGGAGGCAGAGCAGAACGGCTAACGCGATTTATAAAGCCGCTGGCCAGAACAGACTGATGACCTATCTGTGTTACTGAGTGACCTCAAGTTTAATAACAACAATGAATTAGTTGCCCTGTGCTTTAGGAGGAACAGCCTGTCTTTGGAAACAGATCTGGCTTGGCTGTGGTAATGAACGGATCTGTCTCTCTCACCCTGTTTTGACCTGCATATTATATTATTATAGCACATCTACATAAAACCTCAGACGAACTGCATTCATATTCACACAGCATCAACAAATGTCCAAATCTGTCTCCAGTGACCGCTCGTAGCGATAGTTTCACTATAAAATCTCTATTAGGTGTCTTTGCTGCCGGCAGACGATGAATCAGTTTTCATAAGAAGAAGGTGATGTTGCTTGTTCTAGTGTGCAATAAAGTTCCCAGCATAATGTGAGCACCCATAAAGAGCATGCTGGGAAAAAAAGTTCCATATACCTCTTTAGCATCCATCAGATCAGCTTGATGCTCAATGACTATAATTTTCTCATGCAGTTGTATGAATGTCTCCTCAGACTATGTAAGTGTTTGATTGATTTGATTGAAAGTTGCACCCATGTAGAGGATGTCTTCACCTTACATGAACAGTGCAGTTGTGTGCATCCAAAGTGAGCTCTAAATGTGGTTGGGGTTTGGTTGGACTCTCAATGCATTTTTCCTGTCTGGCTGTGATCAATCGATCGGAGATGGATTTCAGTGCCAGGTGTCAACAGGTCCTTTGGCTTCTCTTCTTCTGCCCCGCACAGCGGCCATCGTCACTGCGAGCTCCGTGCTATGCCCGTAACACTGCATCCGAATACAGTGATGAGGAAACAACATATGTTGACGAATGCTAACAGACGCTAAGCGTGCTAATATAGTAGTCACATAGAGGTAGGTAGGGTTGTATGGCTGAGTGGCATCATGACGTGACAAAGTCAGGCCTTCAACATGCAGCAAACATCAAGAATACTGTCTGTTGTGACGATCGACTTGAGAACAGTCTTGAATGATGGAAGAGAAATTGCAATTGGGTGCTCAAAGCTTTCCCAATAATGAAGAAGAAGAAGAAGAAGAGACATTCCCCTTTATTCGTCACACACATGCACACTGGTGGAACAATGAGTCTTGAACAGAGAGTGATGCAGTACAGATTGAGTACGTTGAAAAAACACCTCTTTTTGGTTCTGGGGGAGTGAAATAAATGGGGAAAAAATAGGAAAAGAAGCTGTAAGAGAGAGGTAGAAACTATTATGGCAACATAATGAAAATAAGTGAAGGACAGATGGGGAAGGTGGAGAGGCAGCACACGAAGGGCAACAGAGGAGGAGAAGGTGACATGGCATAATTAGGCCCACTGCCACCGGCCATACCGAGGCACAAAAGAAGAAGTCACACTAATAAGACCCTGCCATGAAGAGGACAGGGTTCCTGCAGCCTTCTCTGCCGCATGTGGCTAAATAAATACTTGTCTTTCAGCCTGTAAACTAAGACCACAGTGCTTCACTGTGGCAGCACGAGACTGTTTAATCACAGTCAATGATCTATCATTATGTGGCTAATGTTGACTGGGAATTGATAGGAGCGCTGAAAGCAGCTAGAAGTGAATAACATGATGTTTGTTGTATTCCAGGTCAGTGTATAATCCCACGAGGCCTTTGTCTACAGCTTTTACATCCATTTGGCTCCACATGTCACGGCTGGTTAGTTACAGCTTGTAACAGAGCAGGGGGAAATGTATCAGGAGGACAAATGTGGTGGGGGAAAGGATGTAAAAAATAAGTGAAGGGCACAGAATGCACAGGGACATGTTTGCTCTTACATACGTTCAGAGCAGATATGAAGATTAGTGGGTGATATGCTTGTCAATAAGTAATCCTGACAGAACTGCTTATAACTAAAACACATAATCCTGCAGAACATCACTCTTACGATCCCATAAATTCCTGTAAAATTAGCCCAGAGAGTCTATCCGAGGCGTACTCACAGTTAATTGAAAGCTGTGTTTGAACTATTTGAAGTACATGCATGACTTTGGTCCCCTTGAAATGTAACCTCTGAAGTTTTATCCCCGGGGGGCAGAATCACGGTAAGTGCTCCCGGCTTTGAGTGAGAGAAGTTTGAACACATTGAAGGAGAAGGTTTTTATTTTCACCTTAATGTTGTTTTGGAAATCGATGCCTGCGGATGACTATAGATGACCTTATTAGCTGGAAAACACGATGAGAACACAGAATGAAGCATTACCTGAGTCCAGGTTTAATAAAGATTCATGACAATACTACAGAAAATGAATATCTTGCAGATTTTCGCTAATTGTATGTCCAAAAAAGGCATTTACTCTATTTATCAAGATGAATATTTATATTCAGGTAAATTATATTCATATTTTGGGGATCTATGCTTATATTTAGGCTATATAACTTTATATTGAGGCAATTTACTGTATTTATCATTTCATAGCTTGTGTAATATCCCTGTTTGCACTGGATTCCTTGATTTGGTTGGAGGTGTCAATCGAAAGGTCAGACTGCAGTGGCCATTTTGAGACACATCACCTTTGTTCTTACTGAAGTTTTAATGGAGAACACATGAAAAATTAGCACATCTGCAGGCTAACTTTGTGTTTTGGACCGTATATCTTTTGCATTGGACCAATGTAACCAGATCATTTGCCTCTCCAGGGAAGAACATTCACAGCATTCTGTCGTTGTTTTTAATGGAAACCTTGTCATTTATTAGTATTGCATATGTGGGTTTTTCGTTTTTCAACTGACTAACAAGACTTTAGCGACTAGCTGGTGAACACAGAAGAGATTTTAGCAGCTGACAGGACTCTAAATGAATGTTTTGCCCCATCTTGAATGTGTTAAAGCAGCTAATTTGCCAACAAGTTCACCGTGTCAGTGTCGTGTATATACAGTACATTAATCATCTCGTTCTGAGTAGCAAAAAATCAGTTACTGCAGTTTTAACAGTAAGACCAGACAAGGCTGCATCAAAGGCAGCTAGCAGCTGCAACAGAGAGACGAGTTTTCTCGACACAAGTAGAGCTTCAAAAGAATTCTCAAAAGGTGCCAAATCAGAGCTCTTCGGAGAGGCTGCTGGAGAGTTCTGAGGATCTGACACCAAGTGCAAAGTCTTTTCTTATTCTGAGAGATTTAGACTGTAAAAGTCTGTTAGAAAGATGTGAAATAAACCACTTGAGAGGCATGAGAGGATTAACCAGAATATTGTGATAAACCATAGGAGAAGCAGAGCTCAGCTCTTCGTACCCGAACACCCACACCGGCAGCAGCAAGAAAGAGATCATTAGTGTGGCTCTTAGAAGACCAGTTTAGCAGACCGTGACTGTGAGGTGTTGACTTATGACCAGATAGATATTTGCTATTTTTCCAGACAGATGTGGACTTTACAAGTCCAGGACTGCAGGTTCCAAATAAGGTGTTTATATCTACTGTAGACACCATGTTGTTTTGTCCTGAGCCAAAAATAGAGAGCTGCAGGTGAGGTTGAGATGTTTTGAACCTGCAGGGCATATCTGTTGCAACTCTTTCATCCCTCCCTCTCTGCATCTTATCCCCAGCCAGTTTCTCCCTCAGCACGGCAGCAGGGCAGGTTCAGCTGTCAAGTGAAGGGCACGCAGAGGGCCCAAGAGGTGTGCATGCCTTGTACCATCCTGCCAGTTCTGTCGATGAGTATGGACTGCTGATTGTATTTTATTGTTGTTCAGTGTTCTGGGGTGCAGTGGGGGCGAAGCTTAAGATATAAACTTGGCAGGGCCATTTCATTAATTCTATCAGCAAGTGTCTCCTCATGCTGGCACCTTTTGTGGCTCTATTTTGGGGCGTTGTCAGTAAAAAGCGAGACGAGAGAATGGCCAGGCAACGCCAGAGGAGCAGAAAAAAAGAATATGATGCTGCTGTTGAAATCTCTACAAGGCCTCTTTGAATTCCCTTCACATAAATTGCTCACTCTCTCCTATCTCATCACCCTGTGTGAGTGTGGGGGTGGGTGGGTGTATTTGCCATATGTGAATGTGTGATCCAGTCCCATCTCTCCTGAGTCATTTCTCTTTCACCGGGCAAACTATGGAGACTTTCATAAGGAAAAGGCAAGTGGGTCAGCTGAAAGGCAATTAGATACAGAGCACAGGCAGCATATAAACATCCCAGAGCATATTAATGAGAAAGTGCAGCCTCAAACCTACACTGCCACCTTCTCTCTGTGTCTCCCACCCTAATGTTTGACCAGGAGCCCTCACACCAAGCATCGTTTTGTTTCTGACAACTGCAACCTCGCACAAGAGCACCTGCACGCGTAAACACACACACACACACAATGTGAAAGCTATGTATAATTGATGAACACAGCAGTAGGGGGAACCATGAGAGGGACCAGAGAGCCATCGCATTGAAAGTGGCATTCGGCCGACCTTTCGCAGCTACGTTGGCACGTGTGGAAGCATGCATGCATATGTGGATGTGCGTGGGTGTGTTTACAATGCTCTGGTGGCAGGTGGCCGGGAAGAAATGTGTGAGAGGTGCAAAGAGACCAACGCTGATGGCAGATATGATGAAGGGAGAGGAAAATACGGCTGAGGAGCGAGATAGAAATACTCCAGTGAGTTGCCTCTAATGAGAGCAGAGCAGCCAGGCATTATGATGAACTTGGACAAAACGGGAGAGACTGAGCTCCAGACTGAGAAGGTGAGACTGATGTGAGTCAATCATGCAAACGTCGCAGTCAATTGGCGTTTTATGCAAACAATTAGCCAGCGCCTGTGGCATGTTGTGTTACTGACAAGCAGTCCTCGTACATGAGTTCAGAAATGCATATTAAATTCCAACTGCTGCTCAAACTTTCGCCCTTTGGCATCACCCCCTACTGACACACAAGTTTGTCTGTTAAAGGTCCATGTGTGCAGCTGTAACCTCGGGCTACCAGCGGCTTTTGCACTGACAGGCTTAGTTGTAATGTATGCACATTTGGCATTTCCCATACATTAGGAACAGAATGTCACACAAGCTGTGCAGCCTGGGGAGCCTGGCAGGGTGCAGTATATGAGAATTGTTGGTTATCTGTGTGCATGTGTGTCAGTCTTGGGACATACACATGGTGCTTATGAGCGTGTGCGTTCAGTCAATCTTGCTCACCTCCCTCTAAAATGATTAGGAGGTGAAAGAGCAAGAGCAGCAGGAGGAGAGGGAGGTGCAGATGTGTGAGCTGCGCGTGGAGGAGGAGCCGTCACATAGAGCCTGCTTCTGTCACTGCTGCCTACACAAACACCTACATTAGCCCAGTCTTGGTCCACCGGTTATAGCCAACTGGCAGCAATTAGAAGGATTTGGGCATTAGTTTTTATTCATAGACTTTCATTCATGTCTCTGCACAGCATAATAAAATATCTGCAGAGACATGAATTAGAAGATCGTCCACAGCGAACATTGTGATGATTTTAACTGCTGTCAAAGTTAATTTATATCTTCAATACAACCGTTGATCCAACTCATAATGTCGTAATCTTTCATATCCTAATTGCATGCTGCATTATGGGACTTAAATAAGAAGATATAGCACAGCCCAGAGAACAAAACCTTTATTTCCTGCCGACGGTCAGTACAGCTCAAAGCAATTAAACAGATACTCTGTCAGTGACATCAAGAGCAGCAGTTTTTTTTTATATTTTCATGCATAACTAGATGGAAGATCATTACTAAATCTCTCATGACTGGTTAGTCTCATTACCTGGACCTGGAGTGTGCCACGGAGGGAAATTAAATTTACAAATGAACTTTATTCATTTGCTTCTAAAACTACATATTTTCTCCCCCCGACATACGAAAGTAAGGAAGTTAAGGAAAGCAGATATGCACATAAAGCTACCAGACTGCAAGGAAATCTGGACAGCCAACTAAAAACTGACAGTTAGTCTATAAACCATCATCAAAACAAAGATAATTCTGTTTTTATCTATGAGCTGAATGACCAAGCGTGGCGATAAATAACAGACCTGGTTTATTTAGGGTCTGTGTTGGTTATCCACACAAACACGCCGCTTGTAATAATAGAGAAAAGTGAGTCAACATCAAAGCATCCTATATTTGGAACAGCTGATAAACCCAGCTGGATTGCCATAGTTTCTGCCAAATTTGTGCCAATCCCCTGGACAGAGCAAATGTAAGAAGAGACAGAACAGAGGCCAAAGAGATTTAGTTTCAGCATTTAATGATCAAAACAAAAGCAAAGAGCTGAAGATAATAGGCGAGCAAAATGAACCTCATCTATACATACAATACTCACTGATTCGAGTACAGACAGAGCTTGAATTCATTATGTCTGCAGGCGTGTACATCAGTGTAGGAGGGGGTGGAAATCCATGCATTAATGCATTAGTGTTTGTCCATGATTATGCATGTACAGTGTGTGTGTTAGTGTGTGCACGTGTGTTGAAGCTAAAGTATGTATAACAGAGGAAACACTCCCAGAGGCTGAAGATCAAGCTCCCCTGTCAAAGCTTGACATCGGGGTACTTTCAGGGACATTTCCTGATGCGTTTGCAGGTCTGCGCTCAGATCAGGACAGGTGGTATTTATACTGTGGAGAAATTTCCGTCTACCCAGGGTCCAGGTCTGAAACAAGGGCAGAATTCTACTATAATCAGTACAATCAGCAGGAGCAATTAGCCTTTACCTTCCTGATGGTGGAATGATTCGTGGCTTGCTGACTGCTTGTGTCACATCCTGATTTTTTCAGGTTTTCCTTGGTGCAAATTATTATTTTGTCTACCCTGTTGCCTGGTAGGCCCCTCCATCGTAACTGTGTGTTTGAGGGATAGTGTTATCCCTGGGATAGTGCAACTAATTGGAAGTGAGCCGGCATGCTGTATTTTACCCAGAATCACAGTCTTGTGTCGTGTTGGTGTCACAGCAGGAATGCATCATTGGCTTTGCTCTCTTTGAGCTACTAGAGCCTGTTAGTCACATGCTGTAAGGCCTAAACTTATGCTCTTCAAATGACTCACTTTATGAAAGCCAGATTAAGGTACAAGGACTACAGAAAGTGCCACAAAGGCCTGGAGAATTTATCTTGAATGGCATAAAATGAAATGCAGATTTCACCGGGTTGCCTGCCAGCTCGTAGAACTTTGGTTACAATTAGAGCATTTTCATGCATTCATCTGTTTTTATGGTATCTATAGCTTGTTTTCCTTCGTTTGAGTGGCGCACTTTTAATTATGTCATCTCGCTGCGCCCTCTTCCTCTTCACCACCTGACTGTAGGATTAGCACCACCAAATGTTTGCCTAGATGTGCCAACTCCAATATTTGCATAACAGTAGTGGATGGACACATGCATTAATTCACATTTTCTTAAGCCAGTTTTCTGAACAACTATTTAAAATTTACACTAAATTTGAATGGAGGCTTGACAAACCTCAGTTTTTCCCGTTCTGTCGCCCCTCTCTTTCCTTCCATGGTATTTTGGCAGTGTTACATAAAAAGCCTCTTGAGAAATTATCTCCAGTGTTGACAATTTTAGTGCCACCCACTCCGTTTGTCTCTCACAACTATGGCAGACCTTTGGGCTTCAGATTTACTAATGGCAGTGAGCTGACAGGAATGTGAAAAAAAATACTGTAGAAGTACGTGTGTGCCTCTCCCTCAGTCTGCCAGCAATTATCAAATAATGCAAACACAGAAATTAGATGTGCGGCTGTGAGAGCGAGAAAACGCAGACACAGATAGATGGGAGCTGAGCAAATCCAATATATACAAGCAGATTTCAAAAAACAGAAGACAAAGCCACAGCTCCCGTCCGTCTCCCAGCGCCTGTGCTCCTCACATTTTCTCCCCCCGCTCCTCTCCTCTCGAGGGGTTTGATCGGCGCCCTCTGCGTACACATTTAGCTGATTGTCTGTTGATTCCTCTGTCTGCCTCTCCAGGTTGCTTTCTTTTTCACTGCATGTCTCTCTCAGCATCACCATTAACCGCTGGCTATCAGGCCACCAGGGAGTCTGTCCATCAAAGCATCCAGGAGGCAAGAATTCCCCAGCACCTCATCTAATTATGAATACCAGAAAAAGACTGAAAAATAGATCTTAGCATTGGTAGCCTGGGCTGAGAGGCATTGTTAGCTGTCATGCAGAGAAGAACACAAAATGTTTAATATATCTACGTTTTCAGGCGAGTATAAGAACGATTAGATTTTATATTGTCTAAGTTATTTGATTAAAAATGTGTTGTGGGACGGTGTAGAGGTGCTTTGGATGATAAGCAGCCAGAAGTCTCTGCTTTATTATGACATTCTGTTTTACCTTATAATCAACACACAAGTAAAAGTACCATTAAGATAATTAAATTTGTACACGCTTGTTCTCGCTATGAGCATTCCCTCGACTTTCAACAGCCAGCTTTAATTTCGATTTATATAATCCATCAGCGAATAGGGAGGTTGACAACAACAACAAAGAGCCATATGAAAGACAAGTCATTTACATAATCAGAATTCAGCGACAGTCTTCCTCCAATGGAAAACAAAACAGAACCACAATCAAGGCTCAGCAGAGCGAGACAGTGAACCCAATTACTGGAAATTGGGAAAGCCTTCCTGCCTGCAAGCAGTGGCACACACTCAAATTCTAGATGCAATACCTGACAAGCACTGGATGTCGCCTTCTTACACTCGCAAGGACACAAACGCATACACAGACAGAAAAATCCAGCAAGGATTGAGAATTTATGGACGTGGGATCTCTAAACGGAAAGCTCAAACGCGCTCACACGGCAGCGTCTCTGTGATGAAAATCTGCTCAATGAGCCAACAGGTTTTGCTCGAGCGCTGCGTCCCTGCAAAGGCCTTTAAAAAAAAAAAAATCACCTGTCCGTGTCTCAGTCAGACAGGCAGCGACTCGCTGGGGGTGTAGCTGGGGTTAGTTTCTATGGCAACTAGCACAAAACCGACTTGAGTGACAAGTGGTAATGGCTGAAAGAAAAGTGAGTGCTAAGACACCACCCCCCTCTGGATCTGATTATCAGCGCACTGGTCCTCACCCACTCTTTTTTCTTCCTCCCCGCCTCCCCTCTCTCCGTTCTGGACCATCTGTATCTTTCTCCGTCTCCCAGTAGAGACGACTGGAGGCCAATGGCCGGTGGGCTTCGCTCCCATTCTGTCACCATAAGAACACTTCCCTTTGTTGTCACATTCCTCAGAATAGCTCTGACCCCTGTCAGCAAGTCACCCACAGGGTAAAAACTGCTGAAGGGTTAGAAATTAAAGAAGCGTCTTTGTGAAAGGAAAGACAATATGAGCCATTTGAGAGAAATGATGTTTGTTAAGGAACGAATGGCATTAAATTGTTGGCATTTAAATTAAGAACCTTGTTGAAAAAAAGATCATCAGACTCGAGATGTGAAGGAGCTGAATGGTTTTTAAAATCATCTCAAGCTGCTGCTGAGAGGTGTTGACATGGCAGCCCTCAGCACCTTCCTCTAGAGATGTTCCAGGACATGACAGAATGGGAGGGGGATCCCCGGCCCACCCCCGCTTCACACTGGAGGGATCTCCCAAGAAGATGCTGTTTAAAAGGATTTCAGGGCCTTTTGCCACTGTGACTCCTCTGTGGTTCATTTCATTCCTATGACAATGAAACAATAAGGTATAAAGATATCTCATAGAGGATACTGACACGTATGCAAGTAAGATGCTCTGTGTAATTTGGACCCAAAAACTCAACTCCTAAAATCATTAGAAGGAGTAAAAACAAAGTTTACTGAAACACAGAGGTTGGTTACCAAGTCAATTCCCTAACGGATCTGAAGGGACATAAACTGGAACAAGAAAATCCAAAAAGACAGACAGAAACAGGCTGAAACACTGTGGCCTGGTAGCTTCATCTTGACAGACGGTTACAACCTGCAAGACAAGGGTCATGTGGCCTCTAATTTAGGGCAGCATTTGTTTTTTTAATGCAGCCAAATCCAGCCCTGACTATCACTAACTCCCATTAATATGCGCTAGCTACCACTAGCAAGCTAATATGCCTGCTGACCCCTACTGGGTTTTAAAATCTGATTTAACTAACTAAGTTTGCATGAATATCCATACTGTCATACTCCTTTTGGGAGCATTTCTACCAAAAATAAATTGGTTCAGAACCTGAAAAGTTGGTTCCAAGCTGGACTTTAACAGGTTTTCTTTGACCTGAAGTGTGAACTATGAATGAATGGATGTGTCACATTCAATAGGTTGGAAAGAGAGGTTGGAGAAGTCAAGTGAGAAATCATTAGAAAGAAAGAGTGTGTAGTAGTCTGCTGATGAAACCCAAGTCTTGCTACTACTCTTTACTTCCATCATGCATTGTGCAGCAGCCTCCGCTGATGACACATCCTTCATTACCATGGTTCTTTAGTGGCAAACATTAGCTCAGGATAGATAGAGACTAAAATTATCTAACTCTTTATATTTCTAACTCTTAAGTATAAAGTCTACTCATGACCTACATCAAGGACTCAAGGAACGAAATTGTCACTGGGAAAATATCAGATGATTTACGCTGACTGACACGACTGCAGGAATCTCAGAATAAATGAATCTTTAGGCTACATAAGTCTTTCGGCTTGATGGTCCTGACACTACTCTCTTGAAAGGTTGTGATGGATTACTCCTGTTTGCTTAAAAGCCACTCAAAAGGAAACGCTTGGACCCATGTGGACACAGCTCAGCCAGGGGTTTGAGAACAAAGCCAATGAGCAATTCTAACAATCAATTGTTCACGTCAACCCACACTTGAAATCAATAATGCAAAACATGATAGATGCTCATGCTGGATATAGGGCACTAATGACTTTTCAGAGGTATGGCAGAGAAGATTATTTTATATAGAGCTGCACAATACATCTCCCAGTTGTTTGAGGTGTTTTTCTTTAACTGCAAAATGTGGTTTTGTTTTGTTTTCTGAGGACAAAAGGACGAACATACAGATGCTTACAGAGGAACAGACTGACAATACCAGCAGCTGAAAACCACAGGAACCAAGGAATAAATAAAAGTTGTTTTTTTGAATCATACGCACAACAATCCAGCCTAGCTTTGGTATGAGCCTGTATTAGAGTCTGTGATGAGATCTGAAGGAGAAATTTCAGCAAAGCCAGTTCAAGTGTTCTTGTGGAAATCCAACCATTATTACTGTAATGGAAGCGGCTGAAGAGGGCGACAATACCTAATTTTTAAAAGCTAAACTATACACACATATACACACAGGGACACACCGTAATACCTCTCCCTCCTTTCATCGCTCTCTCATGCCTGTCAGCTTTCTAAATGCAGCTCGGTAAACAAAATATCCCACAAACGCTCGCCCACGATGACAATGCATCCTGTCTGCACACATTAAAGCCGGTATAAATATCAGCACGTTCATCCCACACATGCACAAGAGCTCACACACTCACACACACTGTGACTGGATCAAAAGTCTTTCTGGATATCTGAAGCTGTCATCATGCATGTAATGTCATGTGGAATGGCAACAGTTTAGAGCTGATAGTGGATTCTTGTGATTTCTAAAATTAAACCTAATAATATTTTAAGATGAAAGTCAGTCACGCTTTAAGAGACAGAGAGCTGCTTCAAAGAAAACACTTGTTTTTCAAAGCTTAATCTTTCATAGTCATGGCCATCATTCGTACTGTTCAAAATAACATCTCCTTCACTGATTTCATTCAATGGGAGGAAAAAGGAGCAGTTTAATGAACAGGCTGCTCGACAATAGTTCAGTCATACCAACAAAACCCAAAACAAAAACAGAGATGAATGCACCCAAAATGTCACAATCCTCCATTGTAATGGAAACTGTGTGTAACTGGGGCAAAATGGAACCACAGAGTTGTCCTAGAAAAGTTAAATGGACGCTTATAACCAACACTTTAGATGAAAGCCTGGAAGTGATTGTTTTTCACTCATTTGTTTTAAAAAAAATGCATTTTGTTTAACGGTGACAGGTGACGTAGACTAAGTCATGAAAGAATTGCAGAAGAAAATACGGATGTGAAAGTGGTGGATGTGAAGAGGCAAGCCAAAAATAAAACTAAGGCGAAGAAATGTAGAAGAACAAGCAGAGAAAATCCAATAATATGTCTCACCTGCAATATCAAAACGCCTAAAATACCTTGTAAGATAATGAGATGAAACTTAAGCTGCAAAGTAGTTTAATTAACTTTAACTAATTGAGGCACATTGTGAACACGTCAAATGAAATAATGGCCTGTCTCTAATAATAATTCCTGCACTGCAGAGCAGGGAAGTTGAATTTTGTCATTTTGGCTGTGCATAAAAGTGTTATTTGCTGCTCGCTTCACATAACAAGCAGAGCATGTTCGCTACCTGTCCAGCTCAGGTTGAAACACACAAAACATCACTGAAGAATCACAGCCTTCATCATCTGTTTGTTTGTATTATAGCCCTAAACATCAGTATAGATTTTTACATTTACAAATATGTTTCCCTGCCTTCCAGGCAGTCATTTGTTACCTTTTACTGTCACTACTCTGTATGTAGGTGTGCACATTTGATGAGAATTTTGCAGTGAGGGGGCCTGGAGGCATTTAAATGAAAGGTTGAGTTACGCTTGAGTACATTCAGCTGCCACCAAAGAGACACCACTGCTCAGTTCAGTCCTGTCAAATCAATCTAACACACACACACACACACACACTCTCACAAACAGCTTCACGTACGCATTTTTGAGATGAAGGATTGGGGGTTTTCTGTGACGCGAGCATGTAACTCTTTCTGTCTCTGTTGCAGTTTGTGCTTAATCATGACGGTAAAGGAGGAATAATACATGAGCTGTGTTTTTATTAGAAGACCCCTCAGGGGACTGTGGATTCCCCTGAGCAGGCCTCCACTGTAACCACCTCCATTTTTTTTGTGTGTGTGCATAAAATAGGAGCAGCAGCATGATGACAGAGTCCAGTGTTTCAAAGGGGAGACTTGGGGGGGTAGAGAAGCCTCAACAGAGGCAGAAAGAACGTGAGGATGAGCGATGAGGAGGACGGAGATTTATTTCTTTATTTTTTATTCTATTTTATTTTGTTGGAGGGTCAGTTTTTCTGGGACAAGACGTCCTGAGTTGCGTCTTATTTAGTCAAGGGTCTAATTTGCACCGGCGCCCACACTCGCACACAGTTTCTTCCTCTAGTTCTGTCATCATTATCTAGGCCAACATAAAGCAAACTGTCAGAGCTGTGAAGGAGGTAACTGATTAAAGTCCAGCTTTCGCATCAAAGTAGCCGGCTGTGTCTCTGTCTGTATGCTCCTTCCCCATTACAATAACACACACGTCCTCACAATCCGAAGGTCGTGTGTAGGACATAAAAGCACTTAAATAATTGACATGTTCTGATCCTATTACGTCCTGCCAAAGAACAAATGACTTGCAATTACCTCTGCAGGGAAGGACGGATAGATGGTCTCTGTCTCTCACTTATTCATCTTCATGTATTCACATGCAAACACAGTGCTGCTGTTGAGTAATAAATAAGCCAGACTCATCACGTCATCTCAATCGGCACTGAGTGTTTCACCTCTCCGCTCTCATCGCTCCTCGAACCAACCTGTCTTTCTCAGTCGGTCTGGAAATCTTATGTAAAACAAAATGGGACGCTTTGGGGAGAATAGTATTTCCTCTCCTGCGTCCCCCTAATACCCACAGAAATCCTTCAAATGATTCATAATGTGGACATAATGAGCAGGGCACAGCCTCGGCTCGTCCTTCCTCAGTGACTCTCTCGTGTTCTTCAAGAACAAAGGCTGCTGCCTGGAGACTAATTTAAACCTGATTCAGCAGGGTTTCCTGCTTTGGATTGGTCAAGTAAATGCAAAACAAGAGCCGTCAAACGTTGGGTGAAAGAGAGCTCCGAGACTTGGTTCATCAAATAAAAACTAGAAACACCAAGTCCCTGCTTTTTTCTCTCATTTTCTCACTTCCCATTAGCCTGAAAGCTGCTGTACGTTCTCCTCAGAGCTGCTGTGTCAAACAACTTCAGTAAAATTGGTTGTTTTTAAGCTGCATTAGCAGCGTGGCTCTGAGGGTGGTAAAATTGGTCTGTTAGTTGGTTGGTCCACTGCTTTGGTCCAGACCCAAATATCCCAATAACTATTAAATGCATTGTCATGAAATTTTGTTCATATATTCATGGTTCCCAGAGGACGAAGCCCTCTGATTTTGGGGATTGCCTAACTTTTCCTTTAGGGTGACCATGAAGTTCACATCTTTGATTTTCAGATTGATAGTGAATGGATTTCCATGAAGTTTAATTAAATTTCCCTCTCAGGATGAATTCTGTTGTTCCCTTAACTTCTCATCTAGCGCCATCATCAGGTCTTAATTGTAATTTGTCCAATAAATACCTGTACAGACATTCCCATTGGCCTCAGCTGTACTTTACGTCACATGCTAATCAGCAAATGTTTGGCTAACAAGCTAAACTAAGATGATGAACATGATAAACATCATACCTGCTGAACACCAACATGCTAGCAATGTTAGCACTCTGATGTTAGCATTTAGCTCAAGTACAGCCTCACAGAGCTGCTAGCGTGTTATAGCCTCTTGTGTTTTCTCGTGGGGTCGTTCCAGCGCTGAAATCTATCAGTTTCAAATACCAATAAAACACCACAGTAAGACACTCCCATCAGCCTCAGCTGTTGTTTGTGTTTTAGTGCTATTTAGCAAATGTTAGCATGCTAACATAACATGTGGAACTACTCAAACATTATATCTGCTAAATACGAGCATTTAGTTAGCATTGTTGTTGTTGGGAGCATGTCAACATGCTCAAGGTAGCATTTAGCCTCACAGAGCTGCTAGCATGTCTGAAGACTCAAGTAACTCAAGTAACTAAATCATTTTGTCTGGACGCACTTAGAGGTGTCTGCTCGCTCCTTTAATTCTGTTAGCTCTCACTTTACAGCTACACAATGCTATTTATGACGCACAGATCAGAAATATCGGACTTAGTCTGGATCCTTTAATTGACTTGAAACCAAAGCATCATCCTGCTCCGCCTCCCATCGAACCCTCTCTCCCAACACAATCCCCTTTCAAACATGGTAAATGGGGAACTCTTACAGCTAATCTGACTTTAATGGAGGAGGGAAATTATGGCCACACACGGCAGCGGTAGAAAATCATCTCTCCCCTCCTTTTTCCCTCACTGCATCTCCACCCCTCTGCCTCAGTGGTACATTTGGCATATAAATAAATGCCTGAGCTGTCACACAGACAAATGGAGATGCCAACATAGGAACTGGCGGCAGGGAGCTGAACGGAGAGAGGCAAGCCAAAGAAATGACAATAAACGCAATATGCAAGGTTGCCAAGGTAGGAGAGACATGACGGCAGGTAAAGTCAGACAGCTTGTCACACTGGCAGCAGCTCAGACAGACAGGTAGGCAGAGTAGCCAATGGAAGGGTAGACAATTATACCTCAGTCTAAGATTTCCCTGTGTGAGCCCGAAGCATCTAGTCTGACGGGCAAAAGGGGAAAGGTGGACGAAAGAGCCGGAACATTCAGGAGGAGGAGGGGGAGAGGAGAGTCTAATTGTACTCAACAAAGCATCATTGAAATAATCAAGTTTAAATCCTTTATTTAAGAAGAAAAAGTGATATTGTGCTGGTAGAGAATCAAATTAAGTCACTCCTGGAAGTAATTGCCACTGTTTCTAAAATCAGAGTGGCTCAGATGTTTGTACTCAGATATTTTCAGTCCTCTCCTGCTGGTTATTTGTTGTTATTTGACAGGAAAAGAGAAGATATAACAAAACAACTATTGATGGAGACGAGAAGCAGCCCTGACCTTTTTAGAAACAGAAGCAAAACTATTGTATTCTCCCCAAATAAATCATACACAAAGCCCAAACTTTGAGAGGTGATCAGCGGAAACCAGAGACTGTGCCAGTTCCAAGCTGGACCCCTGCCAACATTTACAGGCTATCTATCGCCACAGGTATTTCAAGTGCCTCAGCGATACCTGCGCTCTAATGTAGGGCTACTTCTACTTGCTGCAAACGTTTGTGGGTTGGGGTGAATTTCATTTTTATTGTTGATTTTTATTGTTTGGTTTTTTTTTTGGTTTTTTTTTAAGAATTAGTGTGCATTCCATATTGCATTATGTGTCTGTGTTAGTTTATTCAGTGTGTTATTCTGGAGCTTTCTGCAGTCACGACCGTTATCACACTAAAACAGCACGACTGTCATGTACTGAGAATTTCATGCATTAAGCTAATGGCTTTCTGCTTGCCTCTGCCAAGTACAATTTCTATATAATTATATCAGATCATTGAACAGCTTTATCACAACAGTGTCTCCGGGCTAATATTATCTCCCGTGGATGCATGTTTGGCTACATAAATCACCTTACTCTTCCAGACAGTAATTATCACCGTCTAATTTTCCTTTCTTCACAATATCCTCACCAAGCCTCTGCTTAAAGACGTCGCTTTAACAGCTGCTTGTCGGCCGTTAGCTTGATTGGCAGCAACAGTGGATAAATATCTATTTATCATTTTCAAATGAAATGTGAACTAGAGGTTAATCTAAGAAGTACACATGCACATACATGGACCCTGATGATGACTGTGGGTGTATAATCAGTTCCCCCTGCAGTAGTATATGGCGGCTTTAATTGACTGTCTTAATTAACTCCCAGTCAGCCCCAATCAAGCTGCAGAGATCTGAGAGTCTGAGGTGAAGTCTCTCGGGTGAACCTCAGCCGCTCAGATGTCAACACACATGGAGAAGAATGTTAATGCCGTCAGTGGAAAGAGTGTAATTACATGTGCTACTGAGAAAAATAAAAAAAGGCTCAGAGCATACACTTAAAATTTAGGTGCATGAACTGACTGACGGTGCGATAACATGGAGACAGTGAATAGATGGATGTCAGATGGAGCAAATCAGTGGAAATGACTGTGAGTCACAGAGGAGATACAGCATGCTGAATGAAGACGTCTTTGGGCACCATATGTACACTCACATTGCGAAATCAATCTCAGGCTTATCTATAGATAAATGATCAAAGATAAGATTAAACCATCTGTCTGGGCTATATTAAGCGCATCATCCTATTTGAACTGAGCTGAAGGAAGAAAAGCAACAGTGACGTTTCCTCCTGAGTGACAACACGCTCATTTTACAGTAGATTAAGCAGGGACAAAGACAGCGAGGCCACAAATCGTTCAGGCATTCACACTGAAATCCTGCCATCGCACTATGGAAATGAATACCTTGTCTTTATTACAATATGTACTCTGTGTGTGTGTGTGTGCATGGCTTCATACATGTAGTGCAGCACAGAATTTAAAGGTGATGTGGGAGAAACACCAAATGTTTCTTATAGTTAAAGGAGGACTCCAATGATTTAAGTTTAAAAATCAATGTGTTATGTTGTGTTTAAGTGTAAGTACACTTCCTCCATGACAAAACCTGGCTCCCCCATTACCCACAATGCCACTCAACCACAGATACTTCTGTCAGAGCTTCAGGTGTGCTGTGCTGGTACCAGGAAATGTTGCCTCAAGCTGTTGGAGCAGAGGCGAGGAGTGTGCCACACGTCTGCTAAGCTCAGTTCTCTCTTAACTCAACACCCTCAGATTTTCTTCATCCTCACTTCAGCCCCAGCCTGCTGGAATCAAGTGGCATCACTTAGGGAAATATATCGGACTCGACCAGCTCCTTCTGGAGCCACAAAATGCTTCATACGACTTCTTTCACACGTGCAGCGGCACTCCTGCAAACACACTCTGATGGGTAAAATAAATGGAGTTCCTCTTTAATTGAGGGGACCAAACTTAGGATCGCACGGCAGCTGTTAATCTGCAACAGAGTGTGTGCATGTGTGTGTGTCAAAGGTTGAGAAATCCGCTTACCTGTACTTGACTGTACAAATGTCGGGAAACAAAACGCCAAGCACATTAAGTGCCTCTCTCTTTGTTTCTCAAATTCTAGTTTTTGTGTTGAGAGGCAGCCAGGGGCATAAACACCCCACGCTCACGTCCGACTGCATCAGAAACTGATTACCCGTCTCATCCACAAAGATACTGGATCATAATATGCTCAGCTTGGGGTAATATGTGACCTGATAATGCCTAATTAAACATGGGCCCCCTAATCCAATAACAGCTGATATTTGTAATTCAATTTGAGGCTTCAGCGGAGTGGGAAAAGAGCAATGAGGAAAATTCAAGACCGGCAGAGTAGGAGTTTCTTGGGGGGCGCTGAGATATCATCATCATTACCATCATCTTCATCAGTACTGGTATTCATGTGGCATTTGGCAAGCAAGTCAACTTAAATAATTGATATCTTATTATTCCCTCCCCTCTGTTTTCCTTTCAAAAGCTTGCTCTGATTCAAACAGGCTGCCAGATGAGCGTACTCTCAAAGTCTCACGTGAAGACTTCTCTCGGGTCCGACAAGGAGATCTGGATGTCCCCTCTTCTCTCTAATCGAGCCACAGTCTGTCTCCTTCTCTGCATCGATTTGAGAGCACTTCACTAAAACAAACAGAAGAGCGGCACCGAAAAAGAAGAGAAGAAGGAGCAGCAGAGGAGCAACAGAACAGAGGTGAGAGGAGGAGCAGGTGCCTACCTGAGGTAACGCAGTGGTTCTATGGTTTCAGCTTCTGCCTCAGCTGAGCTGTGGTTCATCTTGTCCATCTGTTTTCACCCAGCACGACTCGGCAAATGTAAGAAAGGAAGAGCTGTGCCGCTCCAAGGAAAACACTTCCGCTCCTTCTCTCTGACTCGGATTCAATAAACACTCTGTCTACCTCTTGCCTGGGAATAGACTGAGAATCTAAATGGGCTTCCCCCCTCTGTCTCTCTCTCTCGCTCTCTCTCCCTCAATGGCTGTTGATTGGTTCAGACGCTGGAAGGTAATTACTGGCTGCTACACACTCTCTCTGAGTCTTGCCTTTCTGTATCTCTGCCTCTCGTCTCCGTCTCTTTCCCACTGTGGCACCGGCTTATTCTCTCCTAAAACCAACTGGCTCTGTGTGTCAGCTGCGCTCACCGGGAAATCCAGCCAATTAAGAATCAGGAGGGATGGTGCCTGCCGGCTGATTGGCTCAGGCTGCTGCGATCATAGCTGTTCAGTCATCCGGAGTGCAACCCCTCCAAATACACACAAACAGATGCACAGACCTTCATGCATAGTCTTCGGTGGTTCAGGATCCCTTGGCGTAGGATCTAGAGCAAGCATCAGAGCGAGGAAACACTTGACTGCTCTGTGAATCACAGTAAACAGTGAAAGGTAAATGAAGCCCACCCCCACAGCTGACACACTAACACAACACTACCTGAGCACATACATAGCAGGGATGTGTAGCTCCAACACAAACAGATGGATGAGATGAACACAACCACGATGTCCCCAAAGGACTTTGATTCATGCAGATTTGATCATATGGATTTAGGGCAAACATGAGGGAAGAAAAACAAGATGTAAATATACAGTATAAGACACACACACACACACACACACACACACACACACACACACACACTGGAAGGACAGAAGTATCACGGGGAGAACCTGCAGCTGCCAAGGAATGAAGCCCATAAGTGGGTCGTGGTGATTAACAATAGCTCACTTTCTTCTGTAAAGGTCTCTCCCTCCCACCCTCCCCCCGTCCCTCCGTCCAGCTCGCTCTGACTGCAGAGTTCATGACCACCCACTTACAGCTCAGCAAACACCGCCAAGTCTGTGCTCTTATATCAAACATTAGCAAGTGTTTGTTTTTCTATTGCATTACACAAACGTACCCGACAGATTGGATTCCTGCGAGAACAACTGAGCACTAACACAGCTGCTATGGACTGCTGGTGTATTCTGCCACCTCGGGGTTACACACTGCTATTGCAGTTTAAGGCAACAGAGTCACTGTAGTCAAACCATACACTGAGAAATAATCATGATGACAGAAAAGGTCATGCACTGGAGGATGTGACGACAGAATTAGCAGCAGCTGTTCGCTGAAAACCCTGGCTGGACGAACATGTTGCATCTACAATGTGAACATTTACCATTAAGGGGTGCAAACAATGCAAAGTGTAGAACTGAACTGTTTAAAATTAGTAAATTGAGATGGACTTACATTACTGGTCGCTCAGCGTGTTCCTCCTGTCCAGGCTTGCTGTTGAGAGACCCCTCAGGACCGCAGTGTCAGTGGAAGCAATGTGGGACGAAATCCAGTTGTTATGGGCATACGTACGGTTAAGTGTTGTTTTGAGACGGGTTTAGTGGTTTGAATCCAGAACCTGCTGGTTTGTGCTCTTTGATCCAAACCCCAGTGGGAGAAAATGAAACATTTTGAATTTTTGGTTTTGTTAGAAGCTATTTTAGTGAGATAACGGTCACGTCATTTAATCAGTGAGACTCTTTCTCTGTGGTTTTCTTCCATTTTGCTTCACAGACTGGTGATGTAACTGCTGGAAAGGAAGCCGCTTTCTGTGTACGCTGACGTATGCAGACGCTTGAGTGCATGAGGTCGACGTAACAGATGTGAAAACAGCAACTGCTGTGTGTAAAGTCCAGAACAAGTGTAATGCAATTATTCCAATCACTACAAAATCTCAGTATTGAACAAGTTTTACAGACATCAAATCAAGCAACTGAGGTTATTCAAATATATAAATATACATTTAATCAACGTGTGTGTACATATAAATACACAGACTCACACAGGGTCTTGTGTGTGTGTGTGTGTGTGTGTGTGTGTGTGTATTCACCTCCAATGTCTTTGAGGCCAGTGAACAAAGCAACTGTGCTTTAAACTAAAACTAGCCATTATTTTAGGGAAGATGTTCACTTCATGATATAAAACAAAGAAAAACAGCAAATCCGCGGACAGGAGAGGCTGGAACGAGAGAACGTCTGATCAACTAACGGATCATCACTTCTACACGACTGTACGTGAACATCACAAATGAACAGGCAAAGCAGCCGCGAACGAGGGGTTAAAATTAGTTTTATTATTATTTGATAGAGCAGAAAAAAATTCCAAAAAAAAACAAAACAAATATTTCTCATACACTGTTTTCTTTTCCATTGGGGCTGCGCTGCGAATCACAGCGCTTCGACCCCAAACAAACGGAATGGTGATATTGTTGTCAAACAGCAGCAGCAGCAGCAGGCAGTAGTCAGGACAGCACAGGGTTACACTTAGCAGGGCACAAAATGATGGGCTCGTTCCAGGTTGCTTATTTTGCATCCACAAGACGCGGGCTGCTACCTTCTGCCTGTCAGGAATGTACAGACAACCTGGAAGACTTCCGATGCTACTTTGAGACAGAAATACAAAATCTTGGGCGATTTAAATTAAACTTTGTATGCTTGTATTTCTATCAGCAAAATGTGCACACTGCATCGCTGCGCCATCCTAAATGAAACCCAAATGTACAGTGATGATACCCCGAGTAGGGAGGGATAAACTTCAACTGATGCCCAGTTACCTAATGCAGTGCACCATCTTTCAGCATGGAGCCTGAAAATAATCAGTGAGCTAAGAAGTGCACTCTGGATACAGGACACAAAACCAACAGGGCAGCCAGACTCCAGGTTTGGAATTCCATAGCGACGAGATGATCATCACTATTGTTTCAATGTGAAAACGATTAAAAATGGGACAGATACAGGATACTGAGAAAATAACTGCTGTGGTGGTCAGCCTCTAGGGTTTGCATTTTTTTTTTTAACATATTGCTTGCAAAACAGCCATATTTTAAAATATTTACAAACATTTTCCCCTGTTTTACTGCTTAAATTCAACACATCCATATTCTAATATCTTTAATCTTTGATTTTGTGGCAGTTTCCAACAGGCCACAGACATGTCTGAGCACAGCCACCGCTAAGGGGCAGGGTTAGAGAGACTGGACCACCCCAGTGAGCGAAATTAAAGAAAACAGCACATGGTTAATAAAATAACTCCATGAGCGACGGGAATTCCCCATGTTGAATGTAGGACATATTGTACTTCACTAGCTTATCCTGTGCTGCTGCGACCTGATAAAAATGCACTAGAGCTCACGTGAAAGGCATAGTTAGCTCGATTCAAGGACCTGACGTAAATCATACACACCTTAATGTTAAAGACTAAGAAGTTCATGTCATTTGTTGCTATAGGGGTTTTTGCATAACTACATTCTGAAAGCTGTCCAGCTTCTCTCAGACCAATCGTAAGGTGAGCGGGAGCCACTGGACACACGAGAGAAA
The DNA here is from genome assembly GCF_051107435.1 of Chaetodon auriga. NCBI lineage: Eukaryota > Metazoa > Chordata > Actinopteri > Chaetodontiformes > Chaetodontidae > Chaetodon > Chaetodon auriga. Next base: position 22,933,944 of record NC_135076.1, read on the forward strand.
ACAAATCATTTTAAGTGGATATCCATTCAAACTTAGGGCGTAAGCATATATCTTTACTAACATGACCCTATAAATAAACCCAGAGACAGTTTGTCTATAGAAGAAAAATAATGCACCACAACCTATGACTAAAAGCAAAACAATGTCAAAAATATGACATTCCTTACACCCCCTCAGTTTCGCATGAATTCATGTTTATATCCAGAGAGGGTTCAAATAAACTAGAAACCTTCTAGCAGAAGGGATTCCATTTGGGCTCCACTAGTTCTTTGGAAGGTTTTTTTTTTTTTGTTGGTTTTTTTCTGTCGTTTTTTTTTGTTTTTTTTTTAATCTTTTTTACAATATTCAATAAGAATAGTCCTCCGAACATACGCTCCGTGTCTTTACATGAGTCAGTGAGACCTTAATCTTTATTCTTCCTCTTCATCTTAGAAAAACAAAGTATGTAAAAGTAGGCCACGACATGGAACCCAGCAGATGTAAAACCACCTCAACAGTAACATTAGCCTGTAAATTCAGGCCTCGACAATAGGCCACTTCCAAAGTATCAGGGAGCACAATATTCCAAACACAGTATATGACTTATAGAAGAAGAGACAAAATCCTACCATTCAGCCATACAAAATAATCCAACACACATCCACTTCTCTACTATACACGCTGTGAGAGAAGAGGCGGTCTGTGTGCAGATAGAGATTATTTTTACAGTCCTTTTTTTTAATTATTATTCATTTTTGCAAAGCTGAAGCAGTTATTATTTTGTGGATGGTCCTCGAAGCTCAACCACAGTCCCTGTGATGAGGTCTTCAGTTATGTTCGGTTCGGCCGCCAGGTGGCCCTGAGTCTGACTGGCTCAGACTGGAGAGGAGCAGGACGTAAGGCGAGTACTTTGTTATGTAGAACAGTGATTATTATTTTTTTCCCTGCCTAATCCAGAGGCAGAGGAGCGCAGGGATTTATTCCTCTTGGAGGTTCGACCAATATACAGGGAGGGAGAGGCGACATCGCTGGAGGAGTTTGTGAAATTGTACACGCCCATGTAAACCCCAACCCTCAAAAACAAACAAAAAAAAGCTACCCAGACTCTATTTGACATATTCCTTGTATCCCAGAAGCCCAAGCTGTCGCAGCGCGACTCCAATTTGGGATGAAGGATTCAGGTAAGGAAGATAGGAGCAGAAATATCTGAGGAAGAGGTGAAGGAACGCCTGTATCCAACAAAAAACTAGGCTGATTCTCCCCTGCACCACTTTGGCCAGAGGTGGAGTCCATAGAAAGGATTAGAATGATAATGAGAATGGCTGCTATTGATATTAAGAGGGGTAATAGTTATGATGTCAGTAGGGAGTAAGATTGCATTATTTCCATGTGTTGGCTGCTTGGGAGATAGAACGGGAGGGAATCATGTCCAGCAGGTACTCTCGCTGACGCTCGACAGCAGAGGTGGTCTTATGGGCAGACAGGCTGGGGTTCACGTAGGCCATGGTCACAACTGTCAGGGAACAAACACATCAGTGGTCAGTGGAGTGCAGATCCAGCTGTTTCACATTTATTTATTACACATAGTATTCTGACTCATGTAGGAAGAAGATGAAGGTTGGCATTGAACAAAGTGAGTGAAAGTTTCTAAATATTTTGCCCCCTATGAGTGAAAACTGCACCTGATTGAGTTTTATTTGAAAGAAAGAGAGACAATGACACAAAAGAGAGCTCCAAAATGAAAAGGCCGAGCCTGAGAAAATGGGAAGAAAGGCTGAGGAGTGACAGTGCCAGAGAGGAATCGACCTTAGAGGAGAGTGATTACCCCAAAGAGGAGCGGAAAGCGAGAACGGGTGAAGCGCGTTCTCGGCCTAATTTCGTCTCACGTTTATCTACCTGTGTTGCCACTGCTCTGCTTCCTCCAGGCGGCCACGTTGCCCTGGTTACTGCCGCTGCCGCCGCCGCCGCCGCTGACCTTTGCCCCCTGGTGCAGTGGGCGTGCTGCAGCATGCTTACCTGGCCTGCCTCCCAGCGCCGCTGCCGTCACTGCACTCTGCAGCTGAGAGGAGGAGGTGAATGAGTGGGTCATACCACGAGAGCTCACTGCAGACTGGAGGCTGTGTGACAGCTGACTCTGTAAGGACAGACACAGCAATGGGAGAGATGTTACTTAACATGCAGATATTTAGGCTGCTGATCTGGCAAATCATGATTTTAAACCAGTGTTGGTCCATCACCAATAGCGTACATGGCCATGCTCACCTGCTTAATGGAGTGGTGGGCAGCCACAGATCTTTGCTGCATGGCAGCCCTGACCTGCTTGTACTGCTGGGACACCAGCATCTCAGTCTTGGACAGTGAGGGAGAGGAGGACGAGGTGGATTTAGAGACAGAGGAAGAAGAGGAGGAGGTCGCCTGCTGGAGGATACGCTGTTCAATCTCCTGCTCCTGTTGGAGTGCCTTAACAAAGGCTGCCTTCAGCCGATTGGTGTGCTCAGCCTTCAGGGCCTTCTTCTGATTGGACGACATGCACTGGTCACAGAGGATGGTCCCGGCCTTCTCCTTTCTCCAGCGGGAGGTAAAGTCCGTCTTACACTGGGCGCAGGTGTATGGCTCTTTTGGAATGGAGCTGGCCATGGCAGCTGCTGGGCCCAGATTACCTACATGAACAAACAGAGAGCTTCTTTAGGCTGAATGTAACATGTATATTGAGCTATTCAATCTACAACCGCACTACAACGTCCCCATACTAGCTGCCCGAGTATAAAGATCTACCCACCCCTGCCGTGCATCTCCAGAAGTTTCTGCACCACCTCTTCCAATCCCAACAAGTAGATGAACTCATTATTGGCTGCCGAAGGCAGAAAGTTGAACTCAGGGGCAGGAGGTTTAGGTGGAGGGATCTCCAGCAGGGTCTTCTCCAGCTGCTTACGCAGTGCAAGCTTAGCAGCTGCCTGCCGGCTGGCTGGGGAGTCATTGATGCTAGAGTTGGGTGAAACTGAAGAGCCCTTTAGGCTGGTTGGAGAAGCCTGGACACAGACACAACAGGGTCCACTTCAGCATGAGGATGTCAATGTTATGGCTGATCACATATATGAAATCTATGCAGCCTAGCAATGGAAAAGCCATTTCTCCAGATGAACGCTCAATGTTTGCTTGTATATTGTGTCCTCACCTGAGGGATGTTGACCATAACATTGCTGTTGGCCACATTAGCCACCCGGATGAGTCCCTGCTGAATGATCCTCTGGCCCTGGACCTGGACATTGGGCACAGAAGCCCTGGGAGCCAGCAAGAGCGGAGGGGGACCTGAACCGCTGTGCTGCTGCTGTTGCTGACGGAGACTGGCTATCTGCTGGGGAGTCATTGCAATAGGCTGTTGGCAGCACACACACAGACACAGCCATCACAGACGCATGACGAGAGCGAGCGAGGAGAAGACGAAGTAACGAAGGAATTAACAAAGAGCTCTTCAAATCTGAACTTCTTCAAATTGGTACACTTCAAATGTGATAATCATCATGTAAACACTGCCATAACCCCTCACACTAACCTGGGCCCCTCTGACCAGGGGTGGCATGACAATCTGAGAGTTGTGTTTGGACGGGATGTGTTGCCCACCCCGCACCAATGGAGGAGGGATGACTGTGCCTGAGCTTCGACCGGTCACCTGTAAACACAACAATGCAAATATACTATTAACACAGTCAAGCTTTTGCAACATTACGCTACAAAAGCATCACAATTTGTATATGTGCCTCAACGTTCACATTAAAACATCAACCCAGGCGATACAACCTGTGGCAGGTGGCTCTAACAAAATGTTGTAACTACCTGGAGTGGTCCTTTGCTTGACGTGATGCTACCTCTCACCAGCGGAGGAGGAGTTGCTACAGAGCCAGTAGCCTAGGATTTAACAGGGTATAGTATTAGTCCATGAAGCTGTTTGTACTTGAAGGCATGAATAAGCAGAAATGCATAAAATCCTCATTTATGAAAATCTTGAACCCTTTTGATAAAAGGCAGTTCATAAAATCAGAAGAAGCTCCAAGCAAACATGATTAAAAATCCAGCCTGATCTTCGGGGGTTTGTACCTTCTGCACAGTGCTCTCCTTCTGAATCTGGCTTTGTCGTAGTTTCTTAAGCAGCACCAGCTTGGCCTCTTGGAGTCTCAGTTCCTCCTTGAGCTGTTTGATGATGCGCTCTCTCTCCTCAGGAGAACTCTTCTACATATATCAGATAAAAAGAGATTTAGTAAACGTACATGTAACGTATGTCAGCTGTGACTAATCCAAGAATGTTGTGAGAATCAAGACTTTTAAGCCAGTGGACAAAATAAGATCAAGGTGTATGTGAAGCTTAAAAGCTTTCCTACCATAAGTTTATCTGTGTCAGTCTTCGTGAAGCAGTGGCCATTCATGAGAGGGCTGGATGGCTCATTGTCTGATAACACAATCACATCATCTGGTGATGGTGGCTGCCGCTCTTTCTTAATGACACTGAGAGGAGAAACAAGAGAAGACAGAAAACGATGTTGAGAATGTGATTCATCATCTAACCGAGATTCAACACTGTATTCTGTTTCAGCCTGGAATACCACAGTTACCAACATCTGCAAATGACATGTAGTTTTTTCTTGCATCCAGTAGATGGCAGTATATGATAATGGTTTCATCAGCCCTTCTGTAGCACAAATGTGCTCTGGGACACACAAGAAGACAAGAACCAAGAGATCAATAATGGAGTAATGGCGGCAGGGGAAGATCGCAACAACCCATTATCTCCAGCGAAAGGTAACGTCAACGGACGGACGCTCCGCTCTCTTCCTCCTTTCAGACACCGCAAAGTCAGCCACAAACAACATGCAAACAGGACAAATTTCAACTGCATTTCTGTTTTTAGAAGGAAAAGGCTTCAAGCTTTAAAATGTTAAGTGGCTTTTCCTGAGGATCAAGGAGAACAAAGGCGACTAGTGGCAAGCTATATATGCATCAATATGGAGCAGGGTGGAGATAAGAAGTAGGGGGTGGTTGTAATTTTACAGCGTGTGGTGGGAGAATAAATCTGCCTCGATCACAGCAGGGATTCTGCCAGGTCCTGAGTGTTAAAAAAAAAAAATAGAAGTCCTAGTGGTAAGGAGAACTGATGGACGATGAGGTAAGGCAGGGACTGTGATATATGACAGTGTGTGAGAGGAAGAGGTTTCAGTCATAATGTGGAGTAATGCGTGCACACATGCTGTGAAGTTATATAATTGTTCAGACACTGTCGAGTGAGAGGCTTCAGGGCTTCATACTTAGGCCCCGTTTACCACCCAGACAGGGCCTCACCCCTCCCCTACCTCCGTGGCGAGGCCTGTGGCCTAGCCGGATCGGCACAGCCTGGGCCTCAGCTCTCCCCTCCCTCCCAGCTGCCGACACCAGAGTCACAAGCCGAGCAGAGCGGAGGTCCGCTGGAGACACTGGAGAGGGTGACAGTGAGGGGGAGGGGAATACATGGCCAGGAGCCAACCTATTGTGTACACTCTCTCTCTCTCTCACTCAGTCAATCACTCAGTCACTACTTCACACACCCTTCCCCCATCCTAACTTACTTGTTCATCTTTTATAGTCCAACTCACTGACTCAGTTCTTCACACTTTTTCGCTCTCCTGTCTTCAGACACGTTTCTCTGCTATCCTCTCCTTCCTCTCAACAGCTGTGTAACAGCTCCCCCTCAGCAGACACTGCATGCTCAGTTCACCAAGGTTAACTATATAACAATAACCATACTGTTTATACTTACATGATGAGATGAGAATTTCAGCAGACTAAGCAATCACAACACAAAGCGCAACAAACATTTACAGTCATAGTGCTACTTTGCCCAGCTGCTGGGAACACACTCAAACCCTTGTAATACATCAGACAGCTACTTCCTGGAAAATACTTCCTTGATAAATTTCATTCAAATCTAGAAAGAAGTCTAACGTCCTGGCACTTTAAGCATACTGCTATTCTGAGAAGGATTACGCTCCTAAAGCTCAGCTGAAGCCTGAACGGACAGCAGTTTTCCTCCTCAGCTCTGTTTACATTCCATACATACAACAAGATAAACTGTCAGACGCAAGAAGCATTAGAGAGGAATCAAGAGCGTCATCATCTTTCATAAACAGAAAAGCGAATGGCAACCCGGTGCCTTGAATGACTTGGCATCTTGGACAAAATGTCATGGGCTAGCCAGTGACGGTTGCTACTACTCTATTGAGAACAGCTTACACAAGCATCACAACACACAGCAGCTTGGTTACGTAAGGCCCAGTGTTTCTGCATGCCTCGGCTTCTCCGATCATGGCTTCACACTGACCCAGCTATAGGATTGCTGAATCAGTCTTTATAAGTTGCAGTGAGATGGTCGGTTCACTGCTAAGTGCCATTTTAAGCTACGTCTGGCTCTTTACGTAAATGAAAGCTGATCTATAAATAAGCAACAGGCCTGAGCAATATGTGCTTCAACACTGACATATTTTTAAAGTGTACACAAACATTCAAACCACTTCAGAAGAGAGGGGAGCATTGCTTCTTCTAAGTTATACACGTGAATCCATTCAAGACATGTTCAGTCCAGTTCAGCGTTGGAAATTTGGCTTCCATTTCATGCCATTGATAGTTTTACGAAGTTGGCTGACACACACCAAGTTCTCTGTACACAACAATAATGTAATCGCTTTGCAGTGAGTAAGCACAGGAACACATGCTGAGGGTTAAACGGGGGCCGAAGCTGACACTTATGATATACCACAAACAGAGCGGACGCACGTTCAGCTTAATCACCCCTCTGTTCCACTTCAACTGCCATTACATCAGTGTGTGTATTTATTGCTCTACCAAACACATCACATGACATCAGGCATTTCTCTGTGTGGTCATGTGACACACCCACCAACCCTCCTGGCCCCTCCTTTCTCTAACTGCTCCTTCCAATGTGGAAACCATGGCAACGGCCAGTTGGAACCAGTTTGTGACACATAGCCTTCATTTTGTGTGAAGTGTGAGGCAGAGTTCAGGTGCTGCTGTGGGAGAAAATGGAGCCCAGGCCTCAGGAGCCTCAAACTTTTCAAAATGGGGGCAGGCTGTCGACAACCACACAGCAACTTCCTGTATGACTCCTGTCAGACCACTTGCCGGTGCAAAGTTAGAAAGAAACCTGAAACTCCGATAGACGCGACTGTACGCACAACCACGCGCCGTGCATGCAAGCATGACATCCAAGGCCAGCAGTACATAAATAATCTTCACGAAGTTTTCAAGCAAACTCATATGCACAAATGCAAACTACTGTGCCTCAGCTGTCGGCTTGTGTGAAGTCCGCTTGCCATTCACATCCCTTTAACCCATGTGATGAGTCAACATCAGTTAAGCATAACCAAACAGAAAGACGGCAGCAAACTATTCTTTGCATTTTATACCCTCGCAGATAGACACGAGTTTGTAAGGAGATTATGGTGCATTTTGTCCAGCTGGAATTACTTACAAAGGGTTTATTGTGGACAAAGTTGGCTGACTATGCAATTCTGAGGCCCAGTGTACAGGAATAGATGCAACTGTTTAAGCTGAATTGTTTATACTATTCCTTTCATTGTTGTTCGCAGCCTTTTGACAGTATCACATAAACTGGACAACAATATGTTCTTAATGACCAACAAGCTCTCGGCCACTATGCACAAACACCACAAAGCACTGCTTACAGCTCAATACGCAGGAACAGCCTGTGACCAAATCAAACCCTGTGATCTGCTTCCTTGTCTCACCTTTTGGATGTGCTCATGTCAACAGGCTCGTCTCCAGTCTGCACCTCCACCTTGATAGTGGCCTTCACTTCCCCGGATTTTAGGATGCTTGCTGCTACCTTTGCAGCATGCTCGCTCTTCAGCTTAACACCCTCAGCTCCAGATCCCACCAGGGCCAGGGAAGCTCCAGGTGCATCGCCTTTCTCCAGCTTAACCCGTTTACTGTCCATGTCCCCTGGGGATCCAGTATGAGACGCATGGTCCCTCTCCAGAGCCCGCTTCTGGCTTCGTGTTTGACGCACTGCCTCCTCTGACATGGCTGCTCTCACCCTGGAGACACAGACGACAGAAACAATTGGTTACAAACAGCATAAATACATTTACAAAACAGAAAACAAACACTGACCAACAAATAAATCAAATGATGAGATTAATTTTTCCCGTCAAGCACTGGATCTAGTTTTATTTCAAGAAAAACACACATCATCTTCCACAGTTAGTACATCTAAAGCCAGCAGAGGATACCCAGAAATGCAATTTGGACACAGAGAAGACAAGCAGAGGTCCAGTGAGAAAAAGCAGTCCTATACATCTTGTAAAATAAACTGTTGGTCAAGTTACCCTGGCTGAGGTACGACTGGGACCCACTGTGCCTGCAGTAAACAAAGTGGAGTTTCCATTGCAGGGAACACAGAAAGTTGTAACTGCCTCAATTCAATTTAAAACTGAGACAATAAAACTGGACAGCAGCATTTCCAGGTGTAAGCTCTACAGTGATGACTGTCCTGAAGGCAGGCTCTCCTGCATTTGTGTCAGAGGCAACAGAGTGACTGAGGAAGCAACATTATGTAACTATTGTGCCTTAAAATAACAACTTCAAAATCATTTTGATGGTACACTGGCGTGCAGTAGGGAGAATGATGCCTCTGTAAGTCCTATTATGCACTCAAAACTCTGCACTGTTCTTGCACTATTTAAGTTGGGTGGGCAGGTACAATCTCCCGCGACACTACTTCACACACCATCGAATATGTCGGTGAAACTGGTTTGTATTTTATGAAGAAAATGTTTTCTGTTTTTCCTCCTGATGTCCTCTGGCTGCTTTGCTTCAAGTCTCACGTATTACGGAGTTTGATGGTTGATAGATAGCTTTACTTGTTGCTAAAATAACTGCTAGATGCTGCTAACTGTAGCTGCTGTAAGCATGTTAGCTGGGTTAGTGCAGCTAGCTGACCCTGTCCGGACTGGACCGGGAGCTCCGAGCACCAGGGGAGTGTTGGTGTTTTCACTGCCAGCACAGGAGTTTTGGACTGCCGTGAGGAAGAGGTTTTCAGGCCCTGAGTGGGGAATGCTGGCGAAGGTCAATATCAGAGCGGGCACCAGAACCAGAGCCAAGCTCAGCAGCCTCTATGGACATCATGACAGAAGCAAACAGACCAAAGAGGACCGTTGGCGAGAGCTTCACGAAGTATAAGGCTGCAAGACAAACATCAAACTGGCCACCTCGCTGTTGGACTACTAAATAACTTCCTACGTCTTGTGTTGTTGCACTTGCCTGATGTTTGGCTGTGTTAAAAAGCTGTCGACTCACTACCTTTTGATAAGAAGTAATGTAATCATAACAAATGCACATGGAGAACTGTCCATATTTATGAAGTAGCAGCAGTAAAAGATGAAAATAAAGAACCCTGAAATGTGTTTGTTTCACGCTGAACTCACACACCCACTGGACCTTACAAAACAAACTCAGCTAGACAGCCCATCTACTGTATGCAACCCCAGATTTAATAACCATCCTTAAAAACCAACTGATTATACCCTTTTGTTAACATGAAAATTTTGATTGATGAAGCTGATACTTCTAAATGTACAAAAAGGGACAACCCTGAGGTGTACAGGCGTCTCCTGTCCGACTGCCAGTGCCCCAGATGCTGACCCCAATCTCTCTCACTAAGATTTCTGGGAAAACCTATTACACAGCAGAAAAATAGCACCAACACTGTGCAACATTCACACCAAGCACACTGATGTAGGCCATGCACATATTATGGAACAGGAACTAGACATTTCAAAATAATCGTCATAAAAAATGTGATGTTAATAAGATTAACAGCAAAGGATGAGCACATGTCTATCGCTGCATATTTAAGAATTCTGATATGAATCCTAATGGATGAGCTGGGCTGAAACCAAGTGCACACATGCATACGCACCATCTTGTATATCTGATTCAGAAAACTGACTCAAGGTCTACTAGTCCAACATGACATCATCACAGCTCCACATGACCCTATCCCAAGATTCCATGAGAGACAAACAGCGCTTCCCTGAAAACCGGTTCAAACTGGTTTGCGATCGAGAGAAGGCGCAGGTTTAACCCCTGGAGAGACAGAGTGGCAGAAGGGAGGGAGTGGAGGGAAGGAGACAGGGAGGCCACAGTCACGTCCCACACAGAGGACGAAGGAGGAGGGAGGAGGAGAAAATGATGTTGTCATCGGACATTCCAAAACGCGTCTGCCAGACAACGGGAGGTCCGATGCATCGCTGATGTGACGAACTTCTGTGGAAGTTGAGAGTCTACAGCCGCTGAGACATTAAAAGCTTGTCATCCAAAACCCACCTTTCATGATATTTGATACTAGATTAACACTACGTCAGCAATTGGACACAATAAACATCTTAAAATACTCTCTATGCTGTCTTCTAAGGCTAAAAGATTAAAGCGAAGTACATAACTCACTAAAGGAATCTTTATGTATACAAAAATTCCCACTATGCATTGAAAGATTTGCAAAGTAAGCTGGGAAAATAAAACAGATTTTCAGCCATTTCAGCAAATTTCTGTCTGCAGTCAGGCTGCAGTTTGTTCTAACAATCCACATCTGTGAATTCAGCCAAGTTTTATCTTCACTGGAGATACGACACAGGCATCCTTGACACTATGCAAGATGTTGAGCTAAGAGATGCTAGAAATAACTGAACCAAACAAACACATCCCAAACAATGCAATGACAACACAACTAAAACATTCAGGTTTGTGTTTGCATATGAGTGTGTAAAGCCTAAATTGCACCCTGCTCTGGTACACAACAAGGACAGATGTGCCCTGCTGTACCATCCCTGGACACAAAGGCTATTTATCTGCCAGAGATGACAGCTTGTATGTGGGTGGGTGTGTATGTGTGCATACCCATATACCACACACAGTGCTTCAGAAAGCATACTTCACCCTGTAAGATTGTAGAAATGGTAGCTGCACACTGCTCTGGCTGTAACAGTGTGGCAGTGAACCGTGTAAGTTACAAAATGAGTGTAACCCTTTGGGACGGTGCAGTGTCAGACCTGCATGTTACTAGGACGGCTATGGTTGCTAGCTTCAGGTCTAGAGACACGTGGCAAATTTAATCCCAGAGGAGATGGATGGCATAATGAATCCAACATTGCATGTGCTGGATGCACTGCTGCTAAGCAACAAGGGGGGGGAAACCAAGTAAAATTGTTGTTCACACATATGTTGTGATTTTGAGTGTTTTGTACTGAAAATGATGTGCGTACTGGTTCTCATTGTTGCATCACACTCAATCTCACCAAAGCCCTCAGTGAAGGACCCCCATTCACTGGAGCCTATTTTCTATTCAGTGCCATGGTTTCTATATGACCCCTGAGGACTTTCTGTGCGATAAGAGGTCATTCACAACCTCCAGGTTATAGGAGACACACACGATGAGCTATTGAACATGTGAAGAGCAAAAAGTAGGAGATGTTGTGGAGAAGGCATCTTAAAAGTTGATTGTGTTGCACTGAGACACTGCACAGAGTAATTGTGGCGACAGGAGACAACATAGGGACAAGCAGGTAAAATACAGGCCCATGACCCAAAAGTAAGGACACAAGGCTCCTTTTTTCTGTCCAAGTTAAGCCAGTCAAACTGCAGGATGTCTTGGTTTGAAAGCCAGTAGGTGTGAGGACATCTCAGAAGAGCTCTTCTATTTTTACACAGCATGCTTTGCTCAAATTAACATAAAACAGTCTGGTTTGAAGGTGGACATCAGAAATCTGTATTCTTGAGGCCAGGCAATCAACAGAGAAAGGATCCTGAATCAATCAGTGCTCGTAGCATTCTTGGCAGTTTCGAAGCTCCCACAGCTCCATCCATCCAGCATGTAAGACCAAATGAAACTGACACTACAATCTCACAAACAAGTCTGACTTGTCCATCAGCCGGTCCATCGGGAGGTGCCTGGAGGGAACTGGTACCCTAAACCTTGCTGCCTGAGATTCAAGGATCAGTTCTGCCTATTACTGCCCACAATCCTTGAACAGAACTCCACTCCAGTATTTATTTTTTACTATCAAACCTGCTAGTCACGTCACATGACAGCTCTCTAATTTACTCAGGCTACAGTCATTTCAAAATGCTGACTGATTTTGAAATCAGGTTCATAAATTACCTGCTCCCAACAAAGTCACACAACAATTTTGTGGTTGCTTTTGTAGGTCTCTCAGGTTTTAACTGCATGGCATGCTCTCTGATTTTGGAGAAGTAATTCAAGCACCTTGAGGTGAAAAGCCTGAACTCTGACCAGATGTGTCACTAATGCATCACGACAGCCTTTTCTCTGAGTAACGCAGGAATGGGTCTGCAAAGCTGAACCATCGACAACAGAAATGGAGGGACAGCGAGTTTTATATAGTTAAAGTTTTACATATCATACTGTATGTTTATCTGTATGAACGTAGCAGCTGTTGAGTTCAGGTTCCTCTTGTTTTTTTCTTTTTTTATTTGTGGTGGCCTGCCACATATTGATTTTCTGTTTTTTCTTACCATTTAAAATGGCTAAAATCTTGTATCGTGGAGCTGCTCACAGCGCACTGATTTGCTCAGCTCCTCCTCGCCCATCTCTCGCCGTCTCTCACTCTCTCACAAACATAATAACAGTGGACCCGTGAATAGCCCTTCCTCTCTGTGCACACTTTAAATCAGAAAACGATTATGCGCAGTAGGAAGGATCGTTGTTGTCCCCACAGAGAAGACGGCTGGCCAAATTCCTGAATAAAATCAGTCCAGAGTTAACGAAAGGTGAGAATCGTGAACACCTTTGCACAAATTTGTCCAAATTAACTCTGAAAAGTTAGACTAAATTAGTCAACTGTATGTTCTTCACACAATTATGTCAATCTGAGAGACCCAACTCTTCAAACTCTTCAAATAAGTTATTAGCAAGCTTGTAAGGAGTCTAGTAAGGATTAAATGCTGTCAAGTCAGCCCCTGCTTGGATTTTGATGCATGTCTATTTGTGCTTTTACCGGTGCTTGGAAGGCCAAAAAGGACAAAAGACTCACAGTTATTTGACAAAATACAGCAATGGAAGCAATGGAGCTGTATATATTGTCATTTGTTATTTGTTTTTTATTTCTCACAATGCACTTAGCAATTACAATATTTGCAGTGGAGCACTTTATGCACGGTATTATTTAATAATTAATGTAAGAGCATGGGTGTGCTTGAGCCTGCTGCAAAAGATATAATACCTGCAAATGCAGCATAAACTACACAAATGTAATATGTAATTCACATGTATCATCTGTACCTGACCTTGACAGTAGAACCAAACTGATACTGGATTTTTGAGGACAATACAGATATCAATGTGTGCTAATTTCTTAGAACAATACTAAACAATTAGTATTACTTAATCGTATTTTGTGGATATCACCACCACTCATATATCTGCATTGTGTGGGTGACAAACAGAACAAACAATCTATATTTTTGGAGTTTACTGTATGGTAATGTAATGATCAAACCTGATTAAGATCTCTTTGATACACAAAGGCATTACCTCCAAAAGCAACAAAAATAACGAGAGGATGACAAAGGGAGTAGAAGAAGACAGGCAGTGATTAGTGATCTGTGTCTGTTCCTCTCAGGAGACTATGGAGGAGTAGATGCATGTCCCTCTCCTTTCCTTCAGAATAATAAGGCCTAAGGGCAGAGCACATCTTAAGACAGAAAAATAACAGAGGATGAAGGAGTTACAAGATCTCTACTGTCCATTCAAATTCATCTAGGGCGTTTTCACACATGTAGCTCATTTGCTTTGTTCTGATTCGGGGGCTAAAATGATCTAATTGGTGCATTTGTCCTTTGGTTTGTATGTGTTCACGCGTCAACATTCAACAGCAGTCCACAGTTGTAAAGAAATGCTATCCATGAGCAAACTGTGCTGTTATTGGTCAGAAATCTAACTGAAAGGATTTGCCTGAGGGAGATAACGTCTTGTCTTCTTTGTTTCCCCAGAAAAAAAGCATGGAGCATCAGCAGCACGTGGGCTTATTTGTTTCATTGTATTTCTGTGGTTAATATACCAGTGTTCATTAAATGAACAAAATATCCAGGTCTACCGAGGATCTACACTGCGACTAGAAAACAAGGTGATGTTGCATCTGATTAGATGCAGAAGGGAATCGCCAATGAAGATGGGCTCTGCCTCATTTGGTTTAGCTGATTGCATTCTCACCGCAAAAGAACAACTCCAAGGTTCGACTGGAAGTGAGCCAAAACCACACTTTCTTGGTGATCTTGGTCCGCTTCTTTTGTCCCGCATCCAAGTGCAATTGCTGTGTTAACATGTACCAAATGATTTTTTTTTTTTTTTTTTTTTTTTGGGGGGGGGGGGGCTCCCAGTTTCAAAGCAACTGCTCTAGACATGCCAGATTTGATTATGCCTTAAAAAACATTTGCCTTTGGTGAATAAATACATTTAAGAAATTTGCATTTCTATGTAAGTGCTAATATCAGTCTTCTTGTAAGGTGCATGACAAGTGTGTTGTGTGGCAGGATAAGATGCACTTGCCTGAAAGCAAATGGAAATCTTGTGACCTGGACTGACACGACACGTTTCATTCTCAGTCGGTCTCCTATTGTGTCCAGTAGTTCATAGAGAGCAGATCAATGACAAATGCTCATCCCCCCAGGTAGCGAGCTAGACTCTCATCTACAGCGCCGTAATGATCCCCCCACTGAGACTGGACCCAGCCAGCCAACACATTACCAACCATTTAAAAAAAACGGAGGCTTTCCAACTGTGTCCTTGGGGTTCAATGAGAGGAGAAACAACAATTACGCTGTCCAATAAAAGCAATACAAGTATGGATTATTATTGCCCAATAAAAGACAGCGACAACTCTTTTCTTGTGTGGCTAAGGGGCCCTGGCCCCTGTAATATTGAATTAATAGCTCAAACTGCCAATGATCTTACTACCAGATATGACCAGGAGATCATCATCTCAAAATCGGGATGATTACTTACTACTCACCTTCATAAATGGTTACTCCTGTTTTCTTTATGTCATGTCCCACTTACACATATTTTTTTCAATTACAAAATAATTTCAAGCTATCAAGGAGGAAAGTTCTTTCCCTTTGGGATATTGTCTAAATAGAAAAAAAACCCATCAGACTACCTATGCTAATCTGTGCTCACCAGGGTAGGAGTGGGGGCAGGGACCCAGCTGAGGTGGTGCCATGGTTGGGGGAGGGAGAAGGGTGCAGAGCGCATGTGGTTAGCTGAGCCATAATCTAACTGTACCCAAGTGAAAAATACTCTTCCTTGTCTTCGCTCTCTCTCTCTCGCTCACTCTTCGTCCTTCCCTCTACCCCTCCCTGCCTCACACTCCCTCAGTTGTTCTGTTGGAGGCTCGGCCAGCCCAGTGTGTGTGTGTGTGTGTGTGTGTGTGTGTGAGAGCGCGTGTGTGCCCCTACTGGTTGTGTCCCGAACGCCAAGGGTTAAGCCCCTGCCATTTTAACGCCACTGACAGATCAGACCATTAGGGTGTTACCTAACAAAATGGAAGCCTTTAACCCTGAATCTGCCAGACTGCCTCGGTGTGTGTGTGTGTGTGTGTGTGTGTGTGTGTGTGTGTGTGTGTGTGTGTGAGTGTGTGTGTGTGAGTGAGCGAGTGAGTGAGAGCCAGAGCCACACGGAGTGTATGTATGTGTGCGCATGTCTCCACCTGGATTCTCCCTCAGCAACATGACAACGACAACAGCAGCAAGTCTAGGAAGTGCGAACCAGACTTTTGTACAAGAGAACACAACAATGCGTGGACATACAGTACGGCCACACTGAAAACATAAATGACTGTGGTTGTTTTTAAAACACAGGGCACACAGGGACAAGCTACTTGTTAATGTACCCTTACAGCAGAGAACTAACAACTAAAAAGCATACATCATTCTCACAGCCCAGATCTCTCCTGGATGTTGGCGAGCACGTGCAGACATACATGTGCAAGGCATAAAAGCCTTCATTGCAGCATCCTGTAATCGATTCACACCATTAACAGAGCATAGCGTCCAGATTACGAAGCTCTAAAGCACCACGAAGCTCTAAAGCACCTTAACATCTCAAGTCAACCTTCTCTAGTAGTTTTCTTCAGCCTCAAATCACAAAATCACTGCATACATTTTCAACCACAAGTGTTGACTCGCTATAATAAAAAGGAATAGCTAAATGTTTTCAAAAACCCTAGACAGGGATAATCTCCAATTTCAGCCAAATCGCTTCCAAATGGTTACTCCATAATCCTGTAAAACCAGAAGCCCATACCCACATACAGACTGGAGGGCCAGGACACACGCAGACTGCTATCAGATTACATTTCTCAGAAACGGATGGTAGCAGGAAGTGACCAGAGTGGGGAAAAAAAAGAGCTCAAAGGGTGCAAAGAAATACAGCATACCAGACAAGACAACAAGGAGCTGAGCACACTGTCATTGCACATAGCTGAAGACCACAACTGGATAAAGTAGGTCAGCTGCCTCATATTTTTGAGTAAAGTTGGCAATCATAACTTTCAGGAGATCCTTATAAGTTGGGGTTAATCGAGCAGATGAAACATTCTGAGGTATAAAAGAGACAAAACACATCTAAAACACAGGTTTCAGGTGTACAGTCTACTAGTATTAATTACACGTTAACTTGTTGCCAATTAAGTGACATGAATGATTTAATGGTACTGTAAATAAAATATCTGATGGTGCAGGCAAACAGAAAATTCTTCACCACAACATTCATTCAGTCATCTGTGTAGAAAAACAGCATGCGGCATCGTTGATTACAAAGCACGACACTGTGAATGCTGGATAAGTTGGATGATGTGCGGTAGCTTCCTCGGCTTGGTTACGCAACAATGCTTCAACAAGAATGCAGCTTCCAGGTAAGTCTCTTTAAAGGCTTGAGGCATGAGGCTTCAAGTTTTACTTGTTTAATACACAAGAAGTGAGCAAAACTGGCTACACAATTTCTGCAATGTCTTTTTGTGGAGGTAATGGACTACACCTATGATTATAGGATTTGACCCTCTGAAGCTTTCAAGCAAGTGCAGCTAGCAGCGTACCTAAGACATGTTACCACCAATGGTTCCAAAATCGTTAGAACTGTGCGACTAAGAATTGATAACACTCTTCGTATTTTTTTTTTTTTTTTTTATCTGATGAGCATGGATCCTGATACGAGATCGGTGTAACACCGACTAGCGCAATAAGCCGAGTCTAAGACTGAGTGAAGTCAGCATTCAGTCAGTAGACAAGTGTTCAAACGATATGCTGAAGTTTGTATTCTAAACCATGAAATTCAAAGCAGTGGCTGAACATGGATGTAACCTGGACAGGTGCCGCTTCAAGATGAATCTCAAAGTGTGTATCATCATCCTTCATATTTGTTTTGTGTACCACATGCACATGCTCGTTAACAAAATGTGCCATTTTCAAACAATAGTCCACCAAATTCCTGATCCTTTAAGCGTCAACACCCACCATCTGTAGACTTGAGCATTGGATGTAAAACGTTTATTTCCTCTTTAGTGAAGAACAACAGTCATCAACATCAATTCAATCAGTTCCAACAGCGACCACTTTTCACAACACAACATCTAGCGACGTCTAGAAGAACATCTCATACCAATCCAGTCCTTAACCACTCCAATGTCCTTCAGTGCTCCAAACATTTATAGCTGCGCCAAACTAACGCTGCGTTCACAGACACAATGTAGTAGGTAGTCTCTGGACCTTGATGACGCTGTAGCTGTGTGTGCTGTACTGAGCACACAAATTACAGACTCTACTCAGAATGGACAGTTGTTTTCCGACATGGCTGCTGTACGACACAAGAAAAAGTTGTTCATTTCTTGTTGCACAGTTCATGGAGTAGATTATTTTTAAGGCGGTACACGTTGTGGAAATTTTCTTAATACAACAATGGCGTCCAAGCTGGCAAGACTCATTAGCATTGCGGTGCTTTATCTGCACAGGAAGCGATCTCCACTCCATTAGTGGAGCAGAGAAGTAAACAACCCAGTGCTTCTCTCCTGGTTGTCGCTTCCATTGCATCAGAGGACATTTCTGACTCCATATGTGTGAATTAAATAAGACTAAATATGATAATACTGTGCACGAGCACTGTCCTCCAGCAGATGAACAAAGAAGAACTGGAATACGACACATGATGGGTTTCATGAGTTTATGTAAGTTTTTTTGATTTTTCTGCCATCATCACCACTGGAATCCACTGTAAATGCCATAATTCAAGCAAAAGCTGCTGCTCTCCGCTAAAAAGTTCATCTAGTTTGAATACAGTAAAAATAATAATTCAGCACTGAGGGACTTCCTATAAAGCATCCAAAAATGATTCTGTACCAACATACCCAGGAATTCTGGGGACGCTTAAAACAAAGACCAAAATTAAATTTTGGAGTCATTATGGTGATGTTCAAAATAAAATTTGTTACCTAAGTCATTTTCCTCCAAAGGCCACATGATATCAGACTGATAATGAACTCATCTAACAGATATGGGGAAGTGGGAATGACAGCGAGCTTCAGGAATGATAATCAGGTAATTTTTCCCCTATGTAGAGACATGGTAGACGACAATCAATGTAGTGTCTGGAACACCTCACAGCACTCTGACACGAAGACCATTTCAGAACTATTCATCTAGCATAATGCTATAATACATGCCGCACCCACACAACGATGGAACAGCCATCTGGAGTAATTTCGGGTTCAGTATCTTGCCCAAGGACACGTGCAGACTGGAGGAAATGGTAAATTGTAGGAGTACAATGGATCACCCATGGTTTTGATTCACAGATCAGATCATTTTTCAGATCAGTTAAATTAATTTAAAAACGCACTACTTTGGCTCTGATGAAGCCACCTTTCTCTGTCTAGTCGATTCAAAACCATTTAAAGCAGCTTTACTAGCATGAGAATCAAATGTGTACATTGCCAAAGCAAGTGTGAAATAAAAACACCAAAACAATGTACATAACTGTGATATTGCTGTTAGAGATGTATGTATACAGATATGTAGAAAGTAACTTAAAATAGCAAAATGTAGACTTGCAGTTAAGAAACATAAACACAAACAGGTGAGTAGGTAAGTGAGAAATATATCAACACTGACAATTCTTTGTTTTGTTTTTTTATTTATGTATTTAAAGATATTGGTCTCTATGTACGTCAAGTGTGTCTATGTACAGAGATTAGCATGTGCAAATGGTCACCACACAAAAAGGTGATTGACAGGTCCCACCCACAGCATTACCTGATCGGTTATACATCACAAGTAATAGCCTATAAACACTAAAGTCTACTATGCTACAAATGGGCAAAAGACTGGATCTGCTCCGGTGAGCGAGCGGAGCCCTGACTTTAAGGGAAGACGGCAGATCTTTCTGAAGTTGCAATGAACATCACAATCTTATGAGCTACATGAGTTACACCACTGATAATGCCCAAAGTCATAGCGTATGGGATTTCACTCAATGGAGGCCAAAGTGACGGCTTTTAAAGCAGTTTAGGGAGTTATTACTTCAAAAAGTAACAGCGGAAGTAAAACTGTATTACACACTATGATGGTCAAATTTTGCCATTCATCCACGGTTCACATGGGTAATTTTGTGTCTGAAATCTACCAGCCACTCTCATATTTTACCAACATTTGGCTGATGGCTGGAGCTAATTTCCCACCCTGTAGTTAACCCTTGTTTTGATGACTTTTAGGACAGGCATGACAGCACACTGATGAAATATATGTGCACACAATCTGCTCAAAACAGCCATGTGGCAGGGAGTCAGGCAGGGCAGTTTGTCCCCTCTTGGACACATGCCTTGATGCTGCATGTATCCAAGTTGCCGGTCGGCCTGTTTGCTGAACTGAGAGTTTGAGAGTTGCCATGTCAGCACTGGTCACACAGAGGAAGCAATTGTTACAGGCAGACTGAAAAAACAACTTCAGAAATGTGTATTCCATAACCTGTAAATGTGCAATTAGTCTTCAGAGGGCATTTCAGGCAATACTGGTCACGTGGGTTGTCATTTGGGAGCAAAATTGCTCAGTTCTGGCCCAACATTCAGGGATGTCTGGTGCTGTAGCTAAAAACCCCTGTGAATGCACGTGACCGAATGGGTTGGATGAAACTGATTTCTTCAGGAAAGGGAACACTTGTGCAGTGGGAGAGAGCCCATAATACCTGCCAAAACACCTGTGAAACCTGTCCTGGTGTTATTTGTTCTTGTTGAGTTTTGTTTTTCTTTGATGTACTTTCTACTTAAATAAAACAACCATTGTGAAATGATGGAGAAATTTGTTCAGTTTGAGAAAACAAAAACATTTTCACTGAGCAAGAACTAATTAGTGATTTTTCTTCTCTTGAAAATAGCAGCTTTATGGGTATGCAGGGAAATCTCCCAAAAGCAAATACCATTTTTTACTATTTATTTAAGGGCCTTTCATTGCAAGCCATATGGCCCACCTGGTCAACAGGTGGCCTTTTACCAAACAAATACCAGAAGTCTTCGACAACGATGCACGTCCAGTCTGAACCAGGGGGCAGTATTCATTGGGCATGGGCCATGCAGATAGCTGAGTGAGCGTGGGAAGTATGGTGGAGGCTAGGGAATTAGTCTGAACTCAAATTTGAGGAGGTTAGCCTCATTATGTCCTACTCATCACTCCATATATGTACCTCTAATAGTCTGAGGCAGGTTGGTCACATTGATAACACACGTGCCTGAGTCAATATGAGGTCCAACAGGGTAAACAAGAAACAGCCAGTCAAACATTGGAGGATTCCTCTCCTCAAGCTCCAAGAATTGCCCAAGGCCTTTGGGTGGGACCCTGTGGCCAATACAACTACTCCTGTCGTTTGGCATCTGATGCAACACGCAGGGAAGCTGACAGAACGACAAATTGCTCTCAAAAAACAAGAAAAGACTCGGATCTTAAAAATACTGTGTAGATCTTCTAAGTTGAAACAATACTCTGTCAGAACATACTTGATGACTGATGATCTCTGACGACTTACAAAATTAGAAATGGGCACACCTCTTCATACCTGTCTGATCTCCTTAAGCCTTACATTGCGTCCTGTGCTCTCTGCTCTCAGAATGTCTGTCTGTCCTCAGAGTGAAAAAGAAGTCTGCTGGCTTTAGGGTCTTTATTTATCATGACCCCTTCCTCTGGATTAACCTCCCTGCTGACATCAGACAGTCTGACTCGGCTGTGGTCTTTAAATCTCATCTCAAAACTCATCTTTTCACCTTTACTTTCATTTAGTTGCTTAGTCTTTGATTACTTCAGGCCTTGTACCTGTAAACTTTCTGAAAACCACTGCATCAAACACCTTGTTGTCCCCCCAGCGCATACACATCCATCCATGCCTATCTGTCTGTCCTCCCTATTTTCTCTTGTCCTCTCTTTTCACCCAGGCTTCCCTGTGCTGGACCACTGACCATTCTGGGACCTCTCTCTCCCCCAGCTGTTGGTGCCTTATTCCAGATGTTTTGGATGTGGACCTTCATTCTCCAGAGGGTTTAGTCTCTCTGTCGCTCTGATGTCGGCCTTGTGTGTGTGTGTGTGTGTGTGTCTCTCTCTCTCTCTGGTTGTGTTTGTTTCCTTTCTACTATCTATGTGAATAGTGTGCTTGAGCTTTGCCTTGTGTGGTTGTCTAGTCTGTCCTCTTTCCAGGTCCCCATGGTGGAGAGGAGGAACATGGCAGACTTCAGGGAAGAGGACCCCCTCCTGTCAATATAAAGGGCTCACTCTATGGTAATGAAAACACCACTTTACTTTTTGCTGATCATATATTAATTAAAGTATATTCATGAATATTGTATTTCATTTTTGTCATATTCTGTCAATATATTGCCCTAAATCCTACTAGTCCTTTAAAAACCACACCTGTTCCTGACTGATCAGAACTTTAAGAAACATAAAATGTATGATGTGGAAAAACGTAATACTTGATCATATACATTACTGCAGGAAATGTCATTACATCATGTTTCATTTGTGAAATAAGATATGTGGCATCTGACATTAATTTGCATAACTGGTCAATTGCAAAAAACACAAAAGCATTCTCAGGAATTTAAAAACTGTAATATTCCAGTGTGATGCTGTGGTATAGCCTACATTTTCCTCATATGACATAGGCCTGTTACTTTGACAACACTGCCTGTTTTAGTGTGTGTCTGCAATGCCTCTTGCCTCTAGAATTTATTAATTTGCTCATTCATCAAAGCTCCTTGAGGCGTATTTGTGATATTATATAAAAAATATTGACTTGACTACTACATGATCTGATCTGGAACCCATCAAAGCACCCAAACACTTTCAAAGATCTAGGAAAAGCTTGTATGTCAACAATGGTGTATAGCATGCAGTACTACTTCCACTTAGCTCTGTGCAGCGAGCAGCATGTAACACAATGCAAAGCTACAAAGTGAACAACCACCACAGAATAAGAAACCAATTTTCACTTTCATTTTTGCGTGTTATTCAATAAATAACGAGCGATTACCACTGTCTGAACGAGCTGAAGAAGCCTACAGTCAAGTCTTTTCCTGATATTACTGTGATTTCATCCTAGTGTTCAAAATCTTCATCTCTCATACACACTTATGCCATCTAGCTGTTCAATTTTGGAGACTTTGTAGTTTCACCAGCATGTACTGTTTTATAATGACTAGGTTCACACTCAACCAGACTCTAACTGCTGTGTTAACTGTGCCCTACAGTCACCTACGCAGATATTATCATAACACAACAGCCAGATGTGGATGGATAGAAATAGGTCTGAACAATATGCCAAAAAATATAAAAGAAAGAAAGACAATAAAAAAGAAATAAATAAAGCATATTGTGAATAGTCTGACAGATATTATGATTTCAGTATTTAGGGGGAATGTTAATTTCTGTACTTCATTTTTACTGAAAAAAAACATAAAAATTATGGTATGATATTGCTGGTGCGACAAACAAGCATGCTGTCTTCTATCGGGAGTGTTACACATTTGACCTTTGAGGAGGAGTTCTGAGTGAAGATTGAGTGATTTTCATATCTCTCACAAACAAAAATATTATAGAAAAAATAAGCAAAAAACAACTCTGAAAAACTACAGCAAGATTAAATTCGGTAAAGGAAATGCAATTTGCTACATTAAGACACAATAAACTTAAAAATGCAGTATGTAAGAATGTGAAGTAATTGACATGTATTAATTGCTTTGTATCGCCAATGTGTGAATGGACTGCAACGCAACTTAAAAAATGAGACCGTCCCTGGCTGTATCAGTTGCGTATAACAGCCTGTGGATTGAATTCTATGTAAAGGACCCTAGACTGTTTTCCAAGGAAAATCCAAAGGATGACATATTCATGCATGAAGTACCCTGCCCTTCCTCCACTCTTAAGGCACCAACAGTGTGTGCAACACTAGCTAATGGTAACTAAGAAATGGAGTCAGCTAACATCAATAAGTGACCCGCAACCAGCTTGCTAAGATAGACAAACTGCTAGCTAGCTAACGTAGCAAAATACTGTCTTGAATCAGCTAAATTCATCCAGGCTCGTGGGGCTGACCTGGCTAGTAAATTGTCTATCTTGACATTTGCAAATTACTTTATCAACTAATTTACATGTAACCAATGCCAGATGCTGGTAGCATAGCTAAGTTTCGGCTAGTTGGCTGGCTTGCTAAATTACTTTCCCAGCTAACATGATCTGTGTTGACATCATGATGACAAATTATGTTGATTTTAGGGAAAGATAAATTATGTAACAGCACAAAGCAAATGTGTACAACTCACAATTGCTTTCTTCTAGCCACAGGCAATACAAGGGAGGGGAGGCCAGGTAGATAACTCTAGCCAAAGATAAGCTAATGTAAGGTTAGCCAGCTAGTTGTAACTTAGCGACGTGGCGTTGGTTGCTTTGAAATGTTAGTCGATAAAGTAATTTACAAAAAGCAAGGTAGTTAGTATCATGGTGCCAATGGTTCAAATAAAATCTAAGAACATTACGGATGGTAATGATATTCTAGATATGTTAATAATTTATCAGGATTCAGTTTTCATATTTGACTTTCAGGCTTGTGTTAGTCACGGCAAAGTTTTGGCTAATGCCCAGGATGATGCCTGCTCGTGCCTACGGAGTGTGAGCTCGTGCAACAAGATGCTATCTGCTGTTCAGTTAATAGCCCCCGGTGTCATTAATAACAAGAATTTCACGTGTAAATTTCACACAGGACCTTTAACAATGGCAACAATGAGCAAAGTACTTTTGACCCCATGAGAAAAGCAAAAAAGAAAAAATAACAAAAAACAAAATAAAACCTAGTGAGTGGTGGAAAATAAAGATGTATCTTTAAAAAGTTTCGGTCCTGATGCCACAGAATAAGATTGGATCTCAAGTCATGCCTGTCTTGTTACATCATCTGGACGGTTTTTCATAGGAGGCACCCCTCCTGAGGCAAATCCAAGGTCCATCATAAAATGCAAAGCGACATGTGTCCCCCATTACTAGCAAAGGGTGCCAAATGTCTGCTTTCTCTAAAAGGAAGGCACTTGCTCAGCAGAGGTAGGGATATACACACTCCCTTTAATCTTAAACACACCTCAAAGACAAGTAAATACAAAACCGACTTCAAGTGTCCTCAAACAGCATGACCCATGGTTCATAGCTTGCTGCAGATGCAGTGACTGCCAAAGGGGGAGAAAAAAAAAATCACCCAACGCTAAGGCGTAACAGAGTCATTACAAGACTTAATAATTCAGATATATATCTCCTCTCATCAAATGATGAATATCACAGAAATGCCTTCCAATACTTGACTTCAAAGGGAAATGAACAGTATAGTAATTAAAGAGCATGTCCTTAGACTTGAGAATAAGACATCTCTTTACATACATTAAGTGGTGAATTTGATCTGTTACAGAAACATTGATATTCTGGTACAAACACAAAGTATGCGTTTAGTTGTCTATAGTCTGGCGTAGGTGCTGGCTACTAACGCGTCGTGGACAGAGAGACACACACCCAGACGGAGGCACCACCGTCCACCATTACGCCTCCATAAAAAGGCTTTTCACGGTTGAGCTAATCTGACAAAGTTCTGAGATCAATGGCTCATAAAGCCATAATCATACCCATCCACGGCTAAGAAGAACAGTCAGCTTAGCAATAACCGGTAGTAATACTGGTTATGGTGTTCGTAAACTTTAGTGACCCAACTTTGGCCAAAAGAATAGCTACGATTACCTATTCTCAACTAACCCATCAACAACAACAAGCTATCTCATGCTAACGTTAACTTGGCTTGCCAACAACAACCTGTCCATCTGTCCGGCTACAAAACCAGTGGCTAACTACCGCGAGCTAACAGCCAATTGTGGTCATCAGCGGTAAGAGAAATTACGGAAAAGTCTGAACACTGGAACATATATACCCTTAAACAGGATGATATAGACTAAGATATTTAGCTTGGATGTCTGAACGCGTCCAAATAGCGATACACGACAGACAATGAAACCGACCCCATCTCAGGGAGCCGCTAGTGTTACAAGGCTAGCTAGCGAGCTACGTTAGCCTGCTAACGCTAACTCCCTGGACATTCGCTTGCCCAGCCAGACAGACGCTAAATTTATTAACAAATAATCAAGCGTTAATTACACAGAGAAAATGACAGGTTTGTCGCACAGTTATATAGCTTCATTGTGTGTATAGAAAATTAACAACTTACATTTTATATGTCTATGGGTGCATCCCAATACAAGTTTGCCGGGGAAGTTAGTTTTAATATTCCTCTACTTTTGAGGCGGTTTGTTCTTGGCAGCCCGTGTTCGGTAGGTGTATGCGTGTAGCTGAGCGACACACAAACTGGTACCTTGCACGTTAGCTGAGCTCAAGCTATGCTAGCTAGCTTAACTTACGTTAGCTGAGCTAACACCGAGAGAGAAACTTCCTTTCGTCGTCATAATTTAATTGAACATCAAAATATTCGATTAGTTGATATGATAATGAAATACGTAAACTTACGAAGTCTAGGAGGAGCCTGACCGAGTTCCCCCTCGATTTTCTGATGTTTGGTGTGTATTTAGCTGGCTTCGGTGTAAAAATCCCGGGGATCCCCTCTCTTCTGTCCGCTGCCACTCCGGTTGCCAGATAATGTAATGAGCCACCACAGGCGGCGTCATGCTGCGTTCATACACACCTCGGAAATGTTAAGTTTCCAACTGCTGAGATGGAAGGAAAATGCTACGTTTAAAACTACTAGATAGAGGTGCTGCGGATGTAGAAAGAGTAAAAACAAGGACAGGACAGCTATTGAATGGGAACCTAAACTCCTGCAAATTTAAATTCATAAACAAACAAACACCACAACTTTATTGTATGAAAACATGTTATTATAGTCACACAATGTGCTCATGTGACAATGCTTGCTTGTAACAGAACCTTCACAGTTCCTTGGTTTTCTAGACCTACAAGAAGAACATGAAATATTGAGTTGAGATAAAGACCCACTTTTTGCTGAATAATAAGTGTGCTTCATAAGCTTCTCTTATTTACACTTCTTGCAGTCTTAACTTAGGCTCTGCAACTTTCCAAATAGAAAACTGGGCCAACGTAAAAGGTCATGCATCCATTTGACCCTTTCATTTGAGATGTTTTACTTTCCATTACTGATCACGTGTTTAGTCATAACCATGAGTTCCTGCATATGGTGCATTAAAATTCATATGACCCTCCTTGTCAAAACTCAAAGTTTGCATATCATATTTACCATGCTAGCATGTTATGCTGTCTATTTTGGCATGGTTGTATTCTTCACATACAGTATTTTACATGTCTTGAGGCTTCCTTGTGTACACGTGTCTTTCTGTGTGTGTGTGTGTGCGTGTGCGTGCACATTTGGTGCATTCTTTTACTTTCTTAATTGTCACTGTGTACCACTGGATTCAAGTTGATGCAAAACAGTACCCGGACGGTACCCAGACTGTTTTTACAAGCATCAACTGGTCATCTTCAATTTTGCCACCACATATCAAAACAAGTGAGGATAATATCAGGTATTACGCTGAATCTGAATGTGTAAGTGCATGGGGGTTTCCATGAAAACAAAACAAGATGGAAAAATACAGTTTTTGTTTGAAGAATCATACCTAATAGAAGATATACTTTATATCTTTACGATGTAATTAATTGAGGTTATTAAACAAGATTATATTGTTTGACTTGGTGCATTTGTTTAACCCTACATTGCATGGGTTGGCAGTTGAGGAAGAGCAGAACTGCTGGTTGCAGAGGAGATATTACAATGGACCTGGCCTGCTGCCATCCCCTCAGGGCCTTCCTGTGACCACAGAGGACCTTGTTGCAGCTCAAAGATCAACAGAGACAGGAGTTCAAAACTTTTCGCAGTAAGAGACCGCTGGCAAACAAGTCCCCGCCATCTTCCTGAGAGCCTCTGCCCATTTCTGAGGTACATTACTGTCCTCAGGGTCTACCTGGTCAGCCTGCTCCTGAAGTATACCCATACACACAAGTGTATCATGTGACACTGCTGGACAACACAGCTCTGCAACCATGCCGGGCCACTGATATTGGCTGCAGCTTGTGATCTGGTGCTGGTGTGGGAATTCCTGTGGTTATCCTCACCAACTGTGACACCCGCCCCCCCTTTAATTTCCTGTCTAATTGAAGACCTGCTCTGACTGCCTTGATAATAGTCACCTATCAGTTTACTATCTGCAGACAGGCAGCCATGAAGAGGTTCAAGCTTAGGAAATAATGGTGCAGAAGATCAGTGAATCTATAGCTACAAAATGGGAAACACAAAGTTCAGGTCTTGCTTTATATCTATGCAGTGCTAAGCCCAGAGGATGCATAAAGGGCTGAGTGTAGCACATTTACCGCATCACACGGGACTCAAAGAGCTTGTTAAATGTACTTTTGAGTAGTGCAAATGAATGTTTTCATTGTGAGAATGGAGCAACCCACTCATGGTCTTCATCCTTGATGACAAGAAAAAAATCAGTTTTCAGTAGAAGTTCAAACCACAAACAGTTTCGCCCATCTGAAACAGACTGCAACATCTCAACTGCATTTCCACATTGTATTGTGGAAGTAATGAGATTGTTAAATAGTTATTTGATGAAGAGATCTGAGTCAATCAAGCATCTCAGACACAATTAAAGAGAAGTACACTGCTGTAAACTGACCCATTGAAGTGTTTTTAAAAGAATCACACTATGCATTCATTTTGAAAAGAATCAGTTGATCAATCTGATTAACCACTAAGAAAATCAGACAGTGTGTTATGGTTATGGTTTTGGTTTTACTTTCTAGCTATGCAGAAATTTCTATGGTGGTAGTTTTAAAATATATTCTTCTCTGACTGCTTTTGTTTACAGCAAAGTACATTAAGTTAAATATATTACAGTATTTAGCAGTAAAACTTAGATTCATGCATACATTGTCCTGGAGAGCAGACCAACAGTACAATTACACGCATGTAAACACATTTGAAAACTCTAGCACCACCTAACGGCTACTTAAAGAACATGCTCACCACTAACTCTTACGAGCTGCTGCAGCAGTTGGTAAATAACTCTTGTGCGTCATACAGCTACCACTATTCACTGTTTCCTTCCTATTGTTTTGCATTGTCTGCCTCTTCAGCAGGTCATCAGTACTGTGAGGCTAGGGCTCCACTGAACAGGATTATTAAGCTATTATGAACGCAGGCGTTGAACCACCTTAAAAACAAACAAGCAAGCAAAAAAAACACACCACTCAATTTGATGGAATAATATCTACAAACTGATCAGTAAATTACAAAATTTCAATTGTATTTTTATTGGAAAATTATTGAAAACAATGTAAGCATCAAAAACATAGGCATTGGATAGAATATGGCTAGTACTCAAGCTTTAACTGTGTCCTTACAGAGTGCCTTAAATACCAAGCATTGAGATTTCTACATAGGATCGCTAAAAATACATGTCACACTTTTCTAAATTTACTTTATAAAATGTCACTGTACAATAAAGGTTCAACAAGTGGCAAGTCTATACAAACATAGTGTAGAGAAACCATTTAGTAGAACTATCAAGAGAAATTAAAATATAACAAAATAAAATAAATTCATTTTTTGAATATCTGAAGATTACGGTAAGCTCCAAAAGTCTAAATATAATAATTTGTAAAAATGAATACATCAATCGGGATCTAATAAAGTGGCATGCAAACGTTTGGCCGCCCTGGTCAAAACTTGTTACTGTGAAGAGTTAGTGAGTGAGAGGAAGATGAGCTGATCTCCAAAAGACATAAAACTGAAGAGGTAACATCATCTTCAACATTTTAAGCGAGACTGGTCAATTAGTTTTCAGTTTTCTACCACTTCAGAGTGACAAAAACGACCACAAAAGAGTTTGAGCTCTCATAACCAAAGTCTCAGACCTAAAATCGTTTGTCAGGGCCTTGATTTGTTCACAATCACGAGCCAGAAAAGCCAGGTGATACAAATCTAAAACTTTATCAACAGTCTGACTCAAACAATCCTACAAAAAGCTGAAGATGAAAAGAGGATGGCTTTCAGAATCGGACAACGATCCAAAACACACCCCAAACGCTCAGCAGTTTACCCTCAAGAGGTGCAAGCTGAAGGTTTTGTCATGGCCCGTCATCATCAAAAATCTGTGGATAGACCTCAAAAGAGCAGCGCACGCAAGACAGCCAAAGAATCTGACAGAGCGAGACGGCTTTTTGAAGGAGGAATGGGCAAAAACCCCCCAAACGAGAACTGAAGACTCTTTGCTGGCGACAAACTGCTCAGTGTGCAGGGTGGCCAAACCTTCGCTTCAGGCCGTTTTCCTTTCGTGTTACCTTGATACTGTAAAATATGAAGATAAAGTAATCTTGCTTAAAATAGCTAAGAGATGTGTCATCTTCAGCTTCATGGACTTTGGAAATGAGGTCATCTTTTCCCCCTTTTCCTTCGCTGTTCGCAGAGAAATGTCGACTAGGGGTTGCCAAACCTTTGCGTGCTACCGTATCACAGCCACCAAATGATACAAAATTCGCAAGTATTTCAGCATTGCTCATTAACAGACCCCACAGAGGCATATTCTGGTCCATAGAGGAGCCGCGCACCGTGGATTGTGCACTGTCCCAACATAATGTACGCTGCCAATTTGTGTCATGAAACCTTTTGACTGATTACTGCGTGATAATATGTTACCAGATGTGGATTTTGTGCAAAAATTATCTACCAAGAAATTATTGTTATCAACCCAGGTCAGAAACTAGTGTACAAGGAGTCCACATCAGTAACTTCCATGCATGAAAAAACAAAACAAAAACAAAACAGGATCCATACAAATAAAAAGGCAAGATGTAAAATATTTACCAACAGTTACAAAAATATCAACATGAATAAATTAATTTCCTCTACATTTCTTTACTGCCCACCCATCTACCGTCTTGTTTTTCCAACAAATGGAAAAGAAACCGGGCAAACGCAGAGAAAGCTTCTCTTCATCTGAGGCGGAGAAGCCCGTTTGTACGTCACTATGTGTCCTTTGCTACTCTAATCGAGAGTCCGGCCCTGCCATCGTGTGTGCATCCATGCCACCGGAGAGCGTGAAATACATGTATGACAGTAGTAACTGTTTTACAACAATTAAAAATGTGAAAGCAGACAATCAGGAAGCAATCTGGAGAGGGAAATAAAGTGAAGGCCTGAACTCTGTGACCTGTTAAAATCCTCTAAAATCTGAGCTACAGTGGTCTGACAGCAGGTTGTTAGGCATCAATCTCTTGCTTGCGATAATGTACCAGCTACTGTCACATGCTAGGTCAGACAGGTGGTTTCTCATAGCAGACTTGCAAGGCTGGTGGTTGGGCCGTTCTGGGCTTGGATCTGGACAGGAGGGGGGCCATCAGTCCACTGAAAAACAGACAGAGAAAAACTGTCATCTCAGCACTACAAAACATGGACACGGACAACAGATGCTGACGTGTAAATGTGTAAACCAAAAGAAAAAGAGATAACGAGTAAGGAAAAGTAAAGTTGAAGAACCACATTCATCTGTTTCACATACACTGATGAGGTTATGCTCGGGGAGGCTGCAGGCAGCAATGTGGTCCTGCAGCAGCTGCTGGGAGAAGTTCTGGTGCATCTGAGCTGCTTCATGGGCATCCATGGTGTTTCCAAGCGCCTTGTTCAAGTCTGCAAGCACAACACACGGTCAACCATCAGGCTTCTGATGGCAAAGTATTCTCACTGTAAAAGTTCTGCAAAACCAGAGCTTTCAATAAAAGTGTTAACAGGTGACAAATCTAAGAACATAAGTCATGTTTTACAGAGGGGAAAGGTCATCATGTACCTTTCAATAATGCTGAAGACCAGAGCTGAACAGACATGTCAGGGATCTTGCTGGCCAGCTGCATGGCAGGTACAACCATGTTGTTGCTTTCCTGAAAAGACAAAAGGTCAACTTTTTAGGAAACAAAACAGGCGTCAGCCATCAGAGAACAGTCTCCATGTCTAGAAGCTGTAATGGCAGAAAGACAGATGCATCACATAGGCAGGGTGGAGCTGGGTGTTTCACCTGCTAAACACTTCGTAGCACGTGGTTGTGCACCAGCTTCAATGTGAGTTTTACCAAGTGACAATGCAGTTGGTTCTACAGGTGTTTGGAACCCTGGGCTCTATTAACCGGCACTGAATGAATTCACCTGGCGGTCTTAACTGCAGGATCATGTCCACACATTTGATTTGACTGATTTATTTTATCGTGAATTGTAAAAACACAAGCCTGCTCTGTTGCGTCATATCCTGTGCAATGAAGTATTTATTTTTATTTTATTTTGTTTTTATTTTTTTCATTTTGAAACACATCGTACTCGTTTCTTTCACTGTTTTATGCAGTTTTTAATCTGTTGTAGGGCGGCAGAGCTGCACATAGAAGAAGAAATAAATTTAAAAAATAACAATAGACCAAGCATGTAAAAATAGAGATGAGCAGCGAGATGCTTCTGTGGTCAGTGTAGAAGATTCAATGATTATCATGGACGTGTTCAACTGTGGGCACGCTGCAGCGGACCCACCGAGCCGCATCTGTGCCCTGTGTATCTTGGCCGCAAGCATCAAAAGAGTTTTGAAACATTTGTATGCTGAGCTATTTTGGATCCTGTGTGGGCGGAAGACATTCGTCCTCCCTAGGTAATCATTTCTGCACACAAAATAATAAATAATCTGCTCACATCAGTCATTTTAAACTCACGTTACTTTATCGTAAACAAATTAAATTCACTCGATGCCTCAAATTGGTTATTGTTGCAAAGGGATTGAAGCTCGCAGTTGTTGTGGCCACTCTGGTCAGTTAGGGAGGAGCACTTGGACTGTTAGCGGCTGACTAGTAGATATGTTTCAGTACAGAGGTGCTGCCAATTGTCCTTAAATCAAAACCCTACTTGTAACCTGTGTTGGCGTGACTCAGTTCATCGGGTGTTGTGGGAAGGAGATCTCTTGTGTGTGAGTCAAGAGTTGCTGCCTGTTATCAAAGTACATGCAACGGGCAGAGAGTTTTCTTTGAAGAATTTATTTTTACTTGAAATGCCAGTTCCTAGTTTACAACTTACTGGAATTATTCATTGAATATTTAAAATATTCCGATAGGATCTCACAGTAAACCAAAGGGCTTGTTCTTTTTGCTCTGTGCTCCATATTACGTCAACAAAAGAATGGAAGGGCCCATTTACCACCAGTGCACCTCCCTCTGCAAAACACCATTAACGAAGGCGCCTCGAGGGGGGGTGTGCTCTGACCCCAACCAATGATACCCATGCTTTGCTGATGCACAACAGCACGCTTTCTCACCTCAGGTGTGACGTCTCAACACTTTTTAGTTTCAAGATGATTAAGCTCGTCTGACTCGGCTTCAATCACTGCCGCACTGATCTGCCTCCACCATTTCAATTTGCTCACGCCACAACGACATAACCGACATAACAAAGCTATGTTCAACAACAGACGCTGTATTAGCCACACAAGGATAATAGAAAGGAGCTAACGGGTTAAGATATGAGGTCTGGATAACTTGCATTAGTGTGCAAAACGTTCTTACTTTCTGCAACACGTGTGAATGGTTTTGTAAATGAAGACATGGCTGCTCATGGCACATCGAGGGGGGGACAAGAACAGGATGGATAAATCAGAGCATTTTCTTCTTATCTTGATTCAATTACAAAAGACAACATGTTCTGTTCTTGTGACCCAGTTGTTCTAACACCTGTTGTTCAACCCAATTCACAGCCCAAACAGTAAAAGCTGAAAATCAAGCTTTTATGTGAACATTAGGCACATCCGTCATGTGTTTAGTCTTACTCTGTGGTTGCCCAGCACATAGAAGATGTGGCCCAGCAGAACCAGGGAGCAGGCAGTCAGTCTGTTCAGATCCTCAGCATTAGACATCTTCAGGGTCTCCCTTAGGAAACGCCTAAAAAAGAAAAACATGTATGAAAGCAGGCGCAGGGTGGATCTGTTGGCGTGTTTGCATGAAACAATTTAAGATCTGTCATACTTGGCCTCGTTGTAGCGTCCTTGAAAGAAGGACAGGAGTCCCCTGATGTAGAAGGCTGCAGCACGGAGGCAATGGGAGCTGAATCAGAAACAAAGACAACAGTTGCACATTTAATGGTCTGAACCGGTTTTAACAAGAGCTATTGCTGTATTATGCTGTCTTATTTACAAAAACTGTGAGAAAAAAAACCTTATGCCTCTTACCTTACTGGGAAGTTATGGTCTGGGTTTATTCTCTCTAGCAGGCTGTACAGCTGAAGAAGAAATTAAAACAGGTAATGAGCTTAAAATGTATCTATTATTAATCATTATTACAAGAGCTTTCTGCACTCAGGTTCGTTTTTAAAAACAAGACACTGATTTCATCCAAAATAACTCAAATCCACTGACTGTGCTCTTAGATGAAGATGATAAGGATCATTTAAATTAGTGGTTCCCAACCTTTTTTTCCTTGAAGCCCCCCTTGC
This sequence comes from Chaetodon auriga, assembly GCF_051107435.1. Classification (NCBI taxonomy): domain Eukaryota; kingdom Metazoa; phylum Chordata; class Actinopteri; order Chaetodontiformes; family Chaetodontidae; genus Chaetodon; species Chaetodon auriga. The sequence continues at coordinate 22,968,093 of NC_135076.1, forward strand.
CTGTGTCCAGCCAGGCCCCCCCAACCCCAACTCCTACCCACATACACGCACTAAAAGAATAAAGTGATCAATTACAAAACTTTTATTTGCAAAAATTAAAAGGTCAGAGGTAATAAATAGCTTAATGAATTTAAACGTGGACCAAAAATATGTTTTAATTTGGATTATACAGAGTTTTGATTATCCAATTGCGTGTGTTATTGGGATTTTATAAATTTAATGTACACAAATATAATTTTGGTAACCTTACAACCTCAACGCAGACAAAATTGTGCGTACCCCCCAGTGACTAAAACGATCAAAGTACTGTACTGAGTGGAAGATTTTTACAGTCACGTGAGTAACTCGCCAGTGCTCTCTGGTGGCCAAACTATGTAATGGCAACACTGTTTCTAAATTACAAGAAACACGCAGCATATTTAGCTTTTCATGCAGCAATTTCTTGTTACTCTGTGGTCTACATATAAGCCAACACCAAAATATCAGCAATGTCATCAGGCAGTACAAAGAAGCTAACAGCAAACATCAAATGATGTGTGCCAATGTTTCTTTTAGAAAGGTTCATTGCATTACTGTGTTGTGATTTCAAGCTGTGACCCATTATTACTTAACGTACCTCCTGGTGTCGGTTTCCTTCCCTTATGTAGACGCTGGCTAAGTTGGTTACAATGTATGTCCACAGTTCCTGATGTGTGGTGAGCTGAAACGCAACAGAACGGACACATTTAAGACTAGAGGAGAAATCAGCTGCAGCAGAGAAGAAGAGAAAAGAGTGGAAGACACTGAGGACAGTGTGTGAAGGGATGCAACAACATCGCTGTCTGTACTCACCCTCAGAGCTGTGGTAAACTGTGCCTCTGCATTATCCATACAGTTCACAGAGATACAGTAGAGACCCTGGGATTTGAAAGGAGAAACAGAATAGATCGACCATTACAGATGTCAATTTGTCATCAAAACAGGGATATTATAACAGTATCTACAGCATTTATGACACATTTTTAAATGAGAACCCTGTAAAAGGCTCTTAAATATGTACTTGATGGCTGCACTCATGATATTATGCTATAAGATAGAGGTTAAAGCTACATGACTCAGGCATATCATCAGCATCCTCACCCGCTGTTCATCCATGTTGAGTTAGATCTTCCCATAGCATGGTAGTATATATGATGTCAAAATAATAAAATGTGGGCTAATGAAAATATTATTCCCTCTAACATAACCCTTGAACTGTTTGGATGCTTATTATGGAGGAATAACCTTCTTGGGCAAGCAACACAGTGACAAGATTAAGGGTTTACTTCATTGTTCATATTTTCCAGTTAGTGTGCTTCACATTTACAAGCCACAAGTTTGGCAAATGTAATGGTTTCTAACACACGTTTAGCTGGAGTGTGAATGTCCCCAAAGCAAACAGAGAGCAGGACCGAGCTGCCATCTTGGCTCACAGACTGACGTATCCACAAACAGTGAATGTGACGGTCCTGAATGGGTATTTTTCAAACGCAACCCCTCAAAATAAAGCAGAAAGCTACTAACATGCCTTTGGACATAACTCCTAGTTACTACTGTAGGTAGTATGTTTTTAGCCATACAAAGTTTAATCCACGCCTCACATATTGGCTCGTGTGTTTCAGGCTTTTGAAAGACTGTAAAAGAAGATGCCACCCTCCAAACTCTTCACATTCTGAGTATCGCTCTTCTTAGAACGTCATGCACACTGCATCAACATGTTGAGAAATGCAAAGCTTGACATGCCTGCTGGTACCTATTTACAGTTACTAAGCTATGATTAGAAAGGTCCTGTTCAGAGGAGGGGTTTGGGGAAAGGCCGATGAGTGGTGACCACTGAAAATATGTCTCATAGATATGTTTACAGTGGACATTACAGACAAATCAGTTTGTATGGATTTGTGACCATGTTGTGAAACCTGGAGTTTTGTCCTGACTTGCAGTAATATCCCCGATCACTCACAGGCACAGACGAGGCTGAAAATACTCACTAGTAGCGTGTGAAGCTGAGCAGCGTGGTTGGTGAATAGCCTGGGGGACTGTTGGCACAGCTGGCACACCTGTGAGATCTGAACAGACAGAACAGGAAGCCAGTATTACAAGCATGAAAATCGATTTTTGTGACGTTACAAAGCAGAGCTCTCGAGGCTCCTGGGCTTTGCTGCACAATCAACTTCGACAAAATAAATATACCAAAACTCAAGAAATGACCAGGCACACAGAAACAACATACCTCCTGTAATGCAGTGGCCTTGTGGCCCGTGACGAGTCTACACATGATGATGTGCTCCAGTAGAATGACTTGAAAGGTAGAGAGGATGGGGCTACAGTCCAACACTGAATAATGGAGATAAAAATTAAAAAGGGCACGAAAGCACTTAGTGCAAAATATTTTTTTAACAGCTCCTCATTACATAGTTATTCACACTTTAATATTGTTTACAAAAGCAAATGAACAAGTTGATTAACTCACTTTTCAGCTTCTCTAATTGCATAAGAGCCTTGTCTGTGTACTTCTGGGCTTTCTCCAAATAGCCTGCTTGCATGGAGTGCATAACTGTCACCTGTAACAAGACAAGAACGAGGACACGTTAAACACCGTGAACAAAGTCCTTATAACGTGCATGTTAAACAAAAACGCTACACAATGACTGAAACATGTGGCAAAGAGAGAAGTGGCATTACCAAATAGACGAGGACACACATGTGCTCCTTGGGCAGCCAGTGGAAGAGGTCAGCTGGGTTGCTGGGCAGAATCTCATCATCGTGGAGTGTAGATATGGTCTGGATGCACTGCTGCAGCTGCTTCAGACACGGCTTCACACTCTTCACCTGGGGAGTTATGGACGCAACAATATATCCCATCTCAGCTTCATGCAGTCTGACAAAACCAGACATCACTTAATCCCTTTATGATATCAGTAAATGGCCGCATGCTAATTAATGCGTTTCCAGTGTGACAATAAACACTGTTTTTAAGCCCCAATGAATGACTCTGTTTATCTAACCCTTCCACACTGGTTTTCCTACCTGTCCAGCATCCAGGTAGTGTGTGACCTGGAGGACCAGGAAGAAGACCCTCAGGGACTCCTTCTGGATGGGGTTTCCCTGCCAGTTTTCTACAATAGTTCCGCACAGTGTGAGCAGAGGATGCACCTCCCCGAGCTTCCTCTCCATTAGCAGTAACTAGAAGATGATTAAAGAAAAAAAAAAAAACATTGCCACAATCAGAACCTGACAGAATTACTATGATTGTTTTATTAGGTGTTATTAAAATATTGATATAAAAAAAAAGATGCAAGAAAGGTATGTGTGCTTTGTTGGGACATGAATCACCATTTATACTGCCATGGTGCAAGAGCACAAACAACATTAAGTGAAACAGAACAGATGACTCACCATCCCTTTACTGAGGAGAAACAAAGCCCTAAAAAACAAAAGAAATGAAATAAGCTTCACACCATCAAGTTCTCACGATCTATGCTTACAAACACTTTATGCCATATTTGCATTGGGAGCAAAGGGTGCACAAATGTCAAGACAAAGAGCACGTCAAAATGTACTGAGAGCTGGTCAAATGTGTGCATCAGGAGAGAGGAGAGCATTTGTTTGTGCACATTTTGATGAAGATGAACAACAGTCCGGGTCCACGATGAAAAGACGACGTAAGAAATGTGAGAAAATGTAGCTTTGGCTACAGGTCGAAAATGAATTTTACATAGGGGTTAAATAGAGCACAGATTCAGCTTCTGTAGAGGACTACTGGGAATGAAAAGGCAGTGACAAAACAGACTTGCTGTCAAGAGTTTCATAGTCCACTTCCCATTATCTGCTTTGGGATAGCCCTCGAGATGGCAAACCGTTGATACACACAAACTAAAGGGAAGTGGATCTTTGGGGGTGTAATGTAAGGCTTTATAAATGACTCATAATGGTCTATAAATACTTTTGTGCATTCCAGATTAACAGCAATGTCTGATTCTAAACACTAAAACCATTAAATATGCAGTCAGCAGAGGATTGGGTGACATTTACCTGGTATATTCCGACCCAACCACTCGGGCGTACTCGGCTCCAACTCCCAGCAGGTCACATGCTGACACCAAGTCTTTTTCCAGAGTATGAAGTTGCTGAAAGAGACGAGAACATTCCTGACGTCACTGGAGGCTCTTTTACCACTGGACACAAAGTGTGGACTCCAGCAAAATCTAACTAGAACAGACACAATGCAAGTGTGAGCAAACAGCACTCTTATCAAGGCTGTTCTCAAACACTGTTGGGCCTGCACATGAAAATGACTTGTGAAACAATGTCACCCCTGCAGGGACGCACTTGCACCATTGCACTCATACATACCGCCAACTGGAACAACAATCTGCAGTGCCAGTACGGTGTTTGTTGTGAAATCTGGATGGCCTTACGCAGCAGGGGTTTCGCAGAGTCCACCAAATTCTGGAAATGATGATGATGAGACGATAAAAATGGATCAAAAGACAATAACACCAAGACACAGCCTGCTCTGCATGCACAACTTCTAATGCTGTGTCAATTCCACTGTTAGCTAAGCACAGCTAAGCTAACGTATATGTTATTTCAACCTCACAACAGCTCACGTTAACGTTATTTCACTGGTGACCAAAAACGATCTTACCTGTTGGCAGAAGAGTTCCGACAAAATGCTGGCAGCTTCAAATTTGACATCTTCAAACTGAGGGACTTGCTGAGATATAAACCACTGCAAAACAAAAGGTGCAAAATGTCAGCGGCGTCATGTAATCGGCGTTTGCTATCTTTTATGAAGCAGTAAGGTTTATAATCCCGTTACAGTAACAGCGGTGTATTTGGCTCGCACCAGAGAAAGACCGAAAGCGGCCGCCTCGAGACGAATATATAACAAAAACAAACCTTATATCTCAACTACTTTACAAAATTAGCCTTCCTGAATATAGAGCTATTTAAGGATTTCCGCCGTTTGCGGTTTCCGCTGCCTACGGCCTACACCCGTGCGCTTCTCCGCTGCATCCCCGTTCTTTCCTACATCGAACGTCCCTCACCGCTTTCTCCAGGTGGCTGCGGGCCAGCTCGCTGTTCTTGGTGTGGTGATAGAGAACCGAGCCCAACTGAAGATGTGTCCGGGCCTCAATCCTCTGCGGAGGCTTAAACTGAAACACTGCCTGTAGACAGTGCACACAGAGCCGAATTTTGGGCGGACTGGAGGTTCGGAAATGTTCCGCAAAGCCGAGAAGGGCGAGGTACCAGCGCTCCGGGGCCTCAACGTTTGACGCCATTTTCCCCGACAACAACAAGTTTTTCAGCGCTATGGCCAGACTCCCGGGTTGCCAGGTTCGGTCACGTAGAACCCACAATCAAAGCGTCTAAAGCCTTAATCCATCCCTTTTGTTTGCTTTTCTTCTTTGAAGTAAACGTTTAATCAGGTATGACAGACAACCGTTACACGATTTAATTAATTACTTTGTATCAGCAAGAATAATTTCACATAAGAAGTACATTCATAAAAACAAAGACTGCACAGATTAACACATTTTATCAAGGGCTGCAGCTATTTTACTGAGACACAGGTGGTTCGAATGATCCCATTTTGTGAAATATACTCCTCCTTTCAGCAAACCATATGGAGTTCTCTGTGGGTCACACATAACATCAAACATATCACTTTATGATTAACGTAGAGTTAATAATTTAACTTTCTGTAAGAGATCCTGCTTGAAATTACTAACTTGATTACTAACGGGGAACTTATTAGTCGATCAATATAAGCATATATTAAAAAAACAAAAAAAAAAAAAAACAAACAAAAAAAAAAACTGGTGTATTTATTTTCTTTTAGTTCAAATTTGGCTGTGGTTGGAGTCGAAACTGCGAAACTCAAAATGTTACATTTCCATGAACAATACATGAATACCACTACGTTACATGGCGTAATTAGCAAACCTGGCAACCCAATGTTGTAGATAATCTCGCGAGATATCGTCCGAAAAACGAGACTCGCTCATGGGAAGGGTAGTCCAAAATACACGCATACACTGCCCCAGATTCTTTAAGACCTTGAAAAGCCCAAATAAGCTTGTGCGCAGATCCAGGCGGAAGAAGCAGAGTTTCCTCCCAGGCGTCGACTATAAATAGCCCGCACGCTGTGCCGCAGCTTGACACCTGTCTTCAACAACAGCCTTCAGAATCGTCAACAACGTGAAAAGACGTGCAGGCTCCTCACAGCGCGTCGCAAGTCATAAGAGCAGCTGCCTTATGTGTGCACGAGTGTGCAGGGCAGCCTGGTGACTGAGAGAACACACCGAGGACGCAGCGTAAACACGGGGTCTTCTCAAGGTAACCAAATGCAGCATTTAATCAATGAACGTCCAGATTCAACCGCAATAACGACGCACGGGGCTGTTTTATGGGTGATTTGTGTATCTGAGAGTCGCAGTTTATTTATTTGAGGTGTGGTCATGAAGTTATTTTCTGCGCACATTAGTTTTAGGAATTGGACATGCGGGGCAGGTTGATGCTTGATAAATGTGAACGGTGTGTTTCGTTAGATGCTGACAGTAAAGACGTCTTGCAATGTAACACGGTGTTTGTTTAGGGTGTGTGCGTGCGCGCGCGCGCGCGTGTGTGCGCCTGCGTTATGATACAGATACCAAGGCAGTGCGCCACGGCGGCCTGTTGGTTTCTTAAATAAAGTGCCTGTGTAATTGCCACCCCCTCTTAAATAACCCCTCCTGTCTGCAGTGGCTCCACCTGGATGAGCGGCTGAGCGTCTTGATAGCCTCGGTAGTCCGTGAAGGGCACACATGGCCCACCGTGTGAACGACCATCAGAGCGGCCTGCCTGTGGCCCAGGGCACCGTGCTGGCCCTGCCGCCCCCCAGACAAGCACAGGTGAGTGCTGTTTGTAGTACAGTAGAACAGGGTGGTGGTGGTGGGGTTTGGAGGGGAACATGGTCTGTTTACAAACTCTTGAATCGGAAATTATGGCGCAACCAGGTCATGGATCAGAGAGTAATGAAACCCTGCCCTGACCCTGTCAATTATTTGTCAGTTTTAAGTGTTCTACTTAAAGGTCATGTGCAGTGTAACAGTAATTTTCCAAAGAAAGTTTGTGAATGTGGTTGAATTTCCGTACAGTCCGCCCTGAAACAAGCCACACTGTGTGCCTTTGAGGCTGTGGGCCTGTTGTTGTTGTGACAGAGCTTTCCTGGTGCTGTACATACTTTGGAGGACATGCCTCTGTCAGTACATTGCTGTAAATAGCAGGCAGATGCCAGATAATCTAAAGCTGGCCTTAGTTTACATTGCAGTGCAGTACTACACTGAGGGAGAATCACGGCAGCCTTTACTGTAGTATCAGAAGGTCAGGGTTTGAGAATATACTACACATAATGTCTGTAGACTTTTTCTTTTTAATAAAACTTAAGATGAGCTTATTTTAAGGTATAAGTTTACCCAGTATTTACTTATAGAGTAGCACACTGAAGAAATACTCTGTTCCAAGTAAAAGTCCTGAGTTCAAAAAGTACACAAGTATTACAGAAAGTAAAAGTACTCATTATGCAGGTCCATTTTAGAATAATGTGTATTACATTATTGGATTTTAATTATTTATATGCATTAATTTGTACATTGATGGTGAAGCTGGTTAAAGTGGAGCTCATTTAAAGTACTTCAGATACTTCATTTCCTGGGTAGCTTGTGAATCTCCCACCAGGGATCGATCAGGTTTTATCTCGATCTGTAATATTATAGCATCGTTTTTTTGTTGGTTACATTTTGTATTAATTCATCTTGAACGTGCGAAGTAATTAGTAATTAAAGGTATTTGTCTCTGAAATGTTGTGGAATAGAAGTACGAAGTAGCAGAAAATGTAAATGCAAGTACCTCAAAATTGTACTTGAGTAAATGTACTTAGTTATTTTCCTCCACTCATTGGCAGCAGTTGATCTCAGTGTTTGTGGTTTTATTATACGTTAAGCTGTAATAGTTCACTAAAACCTAATTCTGTGTTTAAATAAGTGAAACTGTGCCATCTCTCCCCCGCTTTGAGTTGTGAAACCGTTTTATTATTTGTGCCAAATGTTCTTATCAGTTGGTGGCATTGTTTATTGGGTTCAACTGTCCCTTCCAGAAACACACACACTCCCATCCACACACGCGCACACGCACACACGCACACGCACACACTCACACACACACACAGCTCTGCTTCAGTCTGTGTTATCTCCTGTGATTTTGTCACAACAGTTGAGTCACGCTGGCTTGAATCCACGTGCAGATTTTGCGATTGCAGTCACTTCACTGAGGGAGAGATACGAGAGTGTTTGAGCTGATGATCATGTGACGTGTGAGCTGCACGTTTGTGAGGATCAAACAGCCACTTAACGAGTGCAGCAGTTCGTTATTAATGTGTCTCAGCAAATGAGTCTGCATAGACTTTATTAAACTTGTGTTCCTTGTCCGCGCTTTAAAAAGTAATCAGCGTAAGGCCTCGAAGATATCTTGAAGATATCTTTGTTATCTCCAGGGTCAGTTTGTATCAGTGTAACGTGACTGAGTGCGATCTGAAGTGATACAATGCAAACGTGTCTGTGCTTCCAAACAGGACTTGAGGCCCATATCTGCTGCGCTGGACTCCCTGCTGTGTGGGGCGTTTGCTGGGGCCGTAGCCAAAACGGTTATTGCACCTCTGGATCGCACCAAGATCATTTTCCAAGGCAAGATCAACACTCCTCAAAGATTTCTCTCCAAGCAGACGAGAGGCCGCCGTGATTCTGTTCTGTGTGTTAAACTGGACAGAAAGTGCAACTGCTGTTTTTCTGTTTGTCTGAGTTTTCACTGGCTGTTGTTACTGTTGGCAGCTAATTGCTAATCCTCTTAGTAGATGTTTAGCATGCATGAGAGAGTGTGTCGTTTAACCCTGACGTTCACTGTGTCTGCTTTCTGCTGATCCACAGTGTCCTCAAAGAGATTCTCTGCTAAGGTGAGTTCAGCTTTCTGTATTCTAGATTCACCTTATTCAGCTATATATCAACTGTACTTTTGTATTTTTGTGACTGTGAAAACAAGCAAAACGGTCAAAATACTTAAAGTGATGTGATAAAATTGGGAATGATTGACATTTTCTATATGATATTAAACGATTAATAAAAAGAATAAACCTATAAATAACAAAAACAACCTTACCTGGAGCTCTAGAAAGTGTCTGGTTGATCTGTACAAACACCAAAGCAGTGACTGGACACCCCGGACACATTAAGCTCATCATGTTCGATATGTATTAGATGTGGAAAATGCATCTATCTGTGCTCCTAACCCATCGTATTCATGACCCTCAGGAGGCCTTCAGGCTCATCTATGGCACTTACATGAAGGATGGGCTGCTCAGTCTGTGGAGGGGGAACTCTGCCACCATGGTGAGGGTCATGCCCTACGCTGCCATCCAGTTCTGCTCACATGAAAAGTACAAAAAAGAGCTGGGAGGCTACTACGGCTGCCAGGGAAAGTGAGTAGAACATTTGTCTTTCAGTATTATTGTTTTATTTATTTATTCTTTTTCCTTTGGCGCCGTCATCATGTCCAGTACTTTATACCCAAAAACCTTCAGAACGAGTAACATTAGCATCATCCTCAGCTGTACGTCCCATTTAGTGCTAATTAGCAAATGTTAGCATGCAAACACACTAAGATGTTGAACATGGTGAATATTATACCTGCTAAACATTAGCATGCTAGCATTTTCACTCTGGGCATGTTTACATGCTGCTGTTAGCATTTAGCTTAAAGCACCAGAGAGACTGCCGCGTGTCTGTAGACTCTTGTCTTTCTTAATCTGCAAAAACGAAGCGTTTTGTATTATTTGCTCCTGATAATTGTGTTGTTTGTTTCAGAGCTCTGCCTCCTTTCCCACGCTTCCTGGCTGGGTCTCTGGCCGGCACCACCGCTGCTATGCTCACCTACCCTCTGGACATGGTGCGAGCCAGGATGGCGGTCACAGCAAGAGAAATGTAAGCACCCCCCCGTGCACTTTAACCCTTTGTTTGTATCAGTCCCTTCGTTGACTTGATGTACATTAAAGTGGACCACTGCAGTGCTTAGCAGTTATAGAACACCAGGCACGACGGTAAACGGTTTGGTCTTGGTTTTTCTTCGGACAGGTACAGCAACATCTTGCACGTCTTTGTGCGGATCTCCCAGGAGGAAGGTGTGAAGACCCTTTACAGAGGCTTCACTCCCACCATCCTGGGTGTCATCCCGTATGCAGGGATCACATTTTTCACCTATGAGACCCTCAAGAAGCTACACACAGGTACTGCTTTGTCTTGTCTTTGAATGTCTGCAAAAAAAAATGAAATTCAGATGCTGAATCTTTTACTTTCTTTCGCTCTAGAAAAAACGAAGCGATCTCAGCCGTACCCCTACGAGCGCTTGGCTTTTGGTGCCTGCGCAGGCCTGATCGGACAGTCCGCCTCGTACCCTCTGGACGTGGTGCGTCGGCGCATGCAGACAGCCGGCGTTACCGGCTCGTGCTACAGCACCATTGTGGGGACCATGCGTGAGATCGTAACACAGGAGGGAGTCGTACGTGGACTGTACAAAGGCCTGAGCATGAACTGGCTCAAAGGGCCCATCGCTGTGGGGATCAGCTTGACCACATTTGACATCACGCACAACCTTCTGCTCAAATTGCATCAGATTGGGTACTTCACCCACTGAACCAGGTGGAGGCGACAGAGGGACAAGGAGGAGCGCAGATGAGACTGATGTGAGGGAGGCGGTCATCTCATACGGCAATAATAAGTCTCTGGGCTCGTTCAGCGCAGGACCGACTCCTGCACACTCCTGTCTCCTTTCAGACGGGATGTCAGAGGAGTGGACGAGCGCACAGGAGAGATGTTGAGCACAAAGAAACGGTATCTCATCATTTGCTAAACGCACAGCCAGGATTCACCGTCAGAGAGCGAGGAGGCGAGAAAGAGGTGTCTTAAACTTGTCGTTCACACAATCACAACTCTGCTTGGAAACGGTGGCGTCGTCAGGTTGATGAAGAGGATGAAGACTGTTTGGGTTTTGTAGGATGGATGTGGATGACTATGTGTGTTGTGTTCATAAGATAATGCTTGCACTTTATTAAACCTATAATGTTCTTTCAACTTAATCCTGTATCAACAGAGAGTACTTTGAATGAGTTTTATTGCTTTTAATGATTTTTTTAAAATCACATCATTTTTGTGTCAGATTGCTCGATCGTGCACTTTTATGATTTGTAATGAGCGGCTGATTATGCAATACGTTTTCATTTTCAATTTTCCGATGGTGCCAATGTGGTTTGTTTTAAATCGATGGAGTGAATGATTGTACAGTAGGAGGAGGATCATGTCAGCACTGAGGAGGTGTGATTATACTATTAAAATGTCTAATAAGTGGAGATATATTCTATTATTAAGATCTAATTTTATTTACTGTGCTCACATTGTTGTGCAGATTCTATCGTTGCTTTTCTTTGATTGCAAGTTGTTTACCTGAAAACTTTAAATATGCCAAAGCACTAAACTCAGTCATAAGTCTCATGTGAATAAAGACTAATTGTGCTTTCACTGCTGATGTACATTTCAAACATGCCGTGTTTCCAAAGATGTGAGGTTAAAGCTGTCACACGTTAAACCGACTGTACAATAAAGTTTGCGTCCACAAACCTGAGCAATGACTCCTTTTGTCCACTCGGGGGCGCCATGTGATCAGCAAACCGAATCCCGCCATCGGCGACGTTGAAGACTCGTCTTAATCTGGACGTTTGGACTGGAATGTGTGCTTACAAAAGGTTTTTACTGACGGCACAAAGAACTGCAATTTTTAATGGTAAATCACTTTTTTTTTCATTGGTTTTAATCACATTTCCACTTTAAAAATGATGTCTTATTTGTGTGTTTTTACACCTATTTCTTTCAAACACTGACGTTTAGCTGGACTGAAAATATGGATAAATGATGACGTGCAATATGTCCTCCACAGTCACGTGACATTAGAGTGTGTATACTGTATCAGTTTGATTTATCCTATCTGATCCGTGTGTGTGTGTGTGTGTGTGTGTGTGTGTGTGTGTGTGTGTGTGTGTGTGTGTGTGAGGCCGCCCCTCCCTTCACCGTCAGTAGATGGCAGCATTGAGCGGCTGCTCCTCGCGGTGCATCCTGGACATCATGGAGGTTAGTTAGGCTCTGATCACCTCCTGGCCTGAACTTGACCTGCCCTCTGCGCGCTGAGACAACTTTTATTCCCACTTGACTCTTCCGTGTTCTGCTTAATTCAAACAGTCTGTGTAAATTTCTGTTGCTGTATTAAATGATACAAATACTAATTTCCATGTGGCAAAGTTACAAAGCGAAAATCTGTAAAACAAAATGAGTGAATTTATATTATAAAACACTACAAAGGCTAATTACACTCTGACACATTGTATTAATAATTGATGTGTTGTCTTTTTACATTTTTTTCTGTGCAGATGTTCTGATGTTAAAATTATGGTGGTTTAATTGAAAGAAAATGATAATAATTGAAATTTGTAAGAAAAAAGAGCTCATGGCCATCTTTGAATAATATTCTTATCTTTGTCTTATTTTTATAAACTTACAAAAGTATTAATAAAAACTGGCTACACAGTCAACAAAAAAATACACACAAATTGGTAGCAATTGTAGACAAACATGAAAAATAGTTTTCTGCATTTATTGAAATTTTAATTTTATGCTCACTTTCATTTTTTTATCTTCTCGTCAAATAGATTAAACATGACGGAGAGAGCTTCACACATCAATCCAAATCCTAATATCAAAATCATTTTATTTTTGATGAAGCAATACTTAATCCTACATAATACTATTTAAAAAGTTTTCAGTATTTTTCATTGATGAATATCATCCTGATCAGTGTTTCAAATACAGAAAAATGAATAAGATATTTGAGTTACGGTGTGGTGCATTCAAAGGGAGTCATTTTTTCCATGCTCGTCCCGTTTTGCTGCACTGGTTAGTGCGCATGAGCCGTGACTATATCTGAATAGGTGAGTGTGTGTGTGTGTGTGTGTGTGTGTGTGTGTGTGTGTGCCCGGTCCGTCGCATTGGTGATAGCATCGCTCACCACCTGAAAACGCTTCCTTTCCTTTACCAGCTGCTGAGTGTCGTCCCCTGAACTTCACGTCCGAGCAGCTGGATGGAGGGATCCTGGCCTCCTTCCATCTGTCCACCCTCCATCCTTCCATCCCTCATCCTTTCCTGCCTATATGACCTTGACTGTGAATTATGGGATATCCTGCCAGCCCACGGTGTGCAGCCACCCAGCCTGGTATTGCAACAATCGAAACAATACCACTGGGTGGATAACATGGTCGGAGGGTGGGTGCCTGGAGCAGGAGGAGGAGGAGGAGGAGGAGGAGGAGGGGTGGAAAGATGCTTCTTGAAGGCGCCGTTGCCATAGGTAACCTGGATCTGTGCCAGGAGAGGGGAGTGAACCATTTGCATGTATTCAAATCTCGCATGAATAATTCACTTTGAAGCCCCTGCTGGAGCGCTGGCAGACAATAGCTGCTCACACACACACACACACACACACACACACACACACATAAATGCACAGCACATGGGCGAAAACGCACACAAACACAGCTTTCCCGCACTCACAAACCCAGGCTGATCCTGTGTGAGAAAGGTGAGGGGGTTATACTGGGCGGCACACAGGAATAAAGCCTTTCTCAGAGCTAAATCAGATTCGGCTGCGGCTGCAATATCAATTCTCATGTATTCGGTTTGGACGAGGCCTGTGCATAACCAGGCATGGGTGCTGTTTGACTTTGAGCTTATCCTGTGGATGTCACACCACGGGAGGCTAAGGAGGGAACGTACAGTAAACACATGCATATACGCACATGTTCACATCCCCGTGGTGCCCTGCAAAAGCCGCGCTGGCCGGGCTCCACGGCAGCTGCCGTCACTTTGAAGGTCAGCTCGGTGTTAGCCGCTCAAGCACCTGGCTCCACTGTATCTTCCATAAATTCAGCAGCATTAAAACGCCCTGAGAGGCATTTTATCTAACATAAACAGGCCTGTAAACGTTTCCCCGTTAAAAAAAAAGCCAAGAAATAAGTGAAAAAATCACTAATCACGCTGCAGTGGCTATAAAACTCAAGAACAACTACCATCCCTTCATGTATGCATGCTGATATTTACAAGTGCTATAGGAACATCATCCTCTCCCACCACACAACCCCAGAGCTCCCTCTCCCCATTGCTCAGTCTTGTTAATTTTATAAGATCCAGCATATTGCCACTTATCGGCTGGCAGCGTTGTAAAAGCTCTGGGGTCAGTGCATTACTGAGCTGCTGGGCTCCACTCTTCCATTAGAGGGAGTGTTCAGGCTGCGTTGGCCTTCACTCAATCAAATACAGGCTCCAAACGGCTGCTCCAAGTGCAGATGAGGGGGCACAAACACACACACTTTCACACATGCACACACAAATGGAGACTCCTTCAATCTCTGGTTGTGGAGCTATAGTACGCATAAATCTGAGCACATAAATCCAGGCACCTACACACACACACACACACACACACACACACACACACACACACACAAACACACACACACACACACACAGAGTATGTGCTTGTCTTCACTGTATCGAGCCCGGAGGGGGGTAACGCATTCATTTGCATGAAGTGTTTGCATTTAAAGAGAATAAATGTATGTGTGTGTGTGTGTGCGTGTGTGTGTGTGTGTGTGTGCGCTTGTACTGCGGCTGACATTTTCACCACTTGGCATTTGAACAGATTCAACACTAAATGAGTTGTAGCTTCCGCTGATCTCTGGATCAGGTGAAACAGATGAGAGGTGAGTGGGTGGAGACTAAGCAGCGACAGAAATAAGAACCAGGGGAACGAGGCTGATTCGATGGAGCTGCCAAAACAGAAAATTTAAATAGAGCTTGTGTTTGCGTGGAATACGCTGCACGGAAATTATTTTCCGCAATCAGCCTGGAGAGGAGGTCAGTTTCCTGCCACGGCCCGTCAAGGTAGTGTCAAGGTCATGGGAAGTTAAGATGAGTGCTAACGTGAACTACAGTGCATTCCTCTCTCATGACTAGAATGCTGTAATTATGATGTAAGTGCCTGCGTCCTCTTTTTTCGGGTGTCTCTGTCATCTGAAAGCTGCCGAGATGCAGGCCTTCGATCCAAAGCCTCCTCCTGAAAATTACAGTTTCAGTGAGAGACATTAATTCACTCACTTCATATTCAAACTATAAGCTGTGTCGTCTGAAGTACGGCCTCTTGTGAATGAACGCTGTAAGATAACAGCGTTATCTCTGAATTCTCATGTCAGCGATCACATTTTGTGAGTGCTCGTCATTTTCTGCTCATGTAAATGAATTTATTACTCAGTATAACTTCACTTATTTTTGCACATGTAAGGAAAGGGGCACCAGGCCTCAGGGAGTGTGTGTGCCCATTTATAAACATGTATATTTCTTCTGCACGAGTAAAGGCTGGGGGCTGGGTGGGTGGGTGGGTGAATGGTGGGTGGACGGACGAGGGAGAAGGCTCTGACAGACTTTGCATGAGAATGGCCGGGGTCCTGTGAACCTTCTGCTCCCTGTGTCCACATTCAATGGCATCGCTGCAGTTAGCATGACAAACTAGGCTCCAAGTTCTCGGACTTTTTAAAGCAGCCTGCCCCCCCACCCCACCCTCCACCCCCACCCCTCCTTCCATCGACCTCACCCATCTATGTCCTGACTCCGCCGTAACCCCCTTTTTGGCAAACCCCCTTACCCTCAGCCTGCTCCTCTGTGTGCACTGTGGGCTGAGCCTACAGATTTTATGAGGTGTCTGGGGGGCTACCAAGTTCAGGGGAGCCGGGGAGACCATCACCACACACACACACACACACACACACACACACACACACACACACACACACACACACACACACAAACACACAGATACACAGAGCTTTTGAGCACTGGTTTTATTTCCATCAGTTTTTGAATGTTTGATTCCTCCAAACCTAAACAGGGTCACACAATCGCTAAGCCTGCAGGTTTCATCCAGTCTTTTAAGACCGTGTTTCTTTCAATGTTTGCTTCCTTACACTCCCGACGCCGCATCAACGCCCTTCCAGAGTCAGCTTTTCATCACATGAATGTGAGAACAGTCACCGGGGTCTGAAATTAGAGCTCTTACATAACTATTTAATTTTGAATGCGTGCATGCTGGGATGGCACGTCAGTGGGCCAAAGCTGAACTCTCTGAACTCGCACACTTTGGATTTTGATGCATCAACACGAGGTAAAACAAAAAAGATTCAGTCATGCAGGGAAAAGAAAACACCTAATTTCCACTCTGTTCCACTGTTTTACAAACCGCGTGTTTTGCCACACGAGCTCGTTCTGCTTCCTCGTAATGTTTGTCCATCAGGCGTTTAAGCTCATCGTGTTAATGAATCCGCAGTGAGTCAGCGTCACCACGATGCAAGAGTCAAACAAATAGATACAATTAACACTGGACTGCTTTAGGTGAATTGATGCTTCATATTATGGTGGGTGTAATGGACCCTTGTTAATCATAGCTGTATATTATAATATGTTCTTGCAGTGTTTGTGTAAATGCTCTCAGTGTGAAACGCCCACCGAGGGCCGTGAATACACTCCACGCTAATGTGCTCTTTCTGCTTCATGATGGACAATTATAACACTATTCAACGAGCCCAATTTGGAGAATTAAACCGTGCTGTATTTTGGAGACTATTACAATATGTTATTTTTAATGTTTAATGTCTCAAAAGATGCAATAATGTGGGGAAAAAATATAATTTCTGGAATTTAAAATGAAAAAAATTGATGAAACATAAAACCACCATAAAAATTTAGGACTAGTTATTAAAGCTAATGTGAGCGCAGTTTGAGCACAAGAGTTTTTTACTCATCAGAGCCGATAACAGCATTTTATGTTGTGTTTATTAAATCATTCAATGCGCTCGGATGATTTCTTTCTTCTCCTCTTTCTGTGTAATTAATTAAATCTCTTTTCCTCTGTGCATCTCTCCGCTGTTTATGTAACTTTGCCTCGTGAGCGAATTCAGCCAATCAGAGGAGTGTGTGTGGAGAAACATTCATGTAACAAAAAAAAAAAAAACCCTGAAGGCCCACATTCATCACAGCCAAATTTTAGTCACACACACGTGATATATATGATTTTAACTTCATGTAAAATCAAGAATGTGATCATTTTCATTGGCAGCCTGTTTTTTTTGTCGCAGCCTCTTCGAACACATTCATCTTGTAAAGGAAAAACAAATCAAGTCAAAGAACAAATTCCGTGTTATTTCCAAAGCTTTATTGGGACACTTGTTAACCATAGTTAATATGCAGTAAAAAAAAACAAAAACAAAAACAAAAAAACAAAAACACACTCCTCCCCTTCAGTTCTCTTATTGGTTTTTCAGCGAGCGCTCTGTCCTGCTGTTAAAGGCCTTTGTGTTGTTAACAGAGCAGGATGTTAGAGACTCTCCATCCACAAACAAACAGCTGAGCAATTAAAAGACAATTAGTTGACCCCTGAGGGTTTGTTAAGGTCACCAATGGGCTGCTTTTACAACTCAGAGAGCCTGAAGTGGACAGGCCAAAAAGAGTTTCATTAACCCTGAGAGGCTGCGTTCAGAATCGTTTATTTGCATGTTTCTGAGGTAAAAGCTTCAAAGGTTGAATTCACCAAAACTGAAATATGAATGTTTTATTTACAGTATTTCTGAGTCTCTAAGAGGCGACATCAGTAGAAGTACAAAAGCAAAAACATGAGAAAATGGACAGTTAATTTAGTGATGAAAGGATGTTATAAGGACATTAAAAAAAACTGTAAAGAATCTAAATGAGAAAAAAAAAAAAAAGACCCACGTAATTCTATCTTTCAGCACGAGTTGCATTTTTTTCACGCTCGTCTTCACATTCACCATCAGGAGCGAGCGGGCCTCGCTGTCAGAGTGGCACACTGTATACAGACTGTATGTGACATGATCCGTAACTCCATCTATAGGTGTTATGGTATCATTCCCACCATTAAAGAGGTTTTCCACCTTCCCAATGACCTCCGCCTCGCCTCACAGGACACAGAAAACGACCTGATGGCAATGCCTTTCACTGTACAGAGGCTGCACTGGAACATGTGAGGGTGTGTGTGCGTGTGTGTGTGTGTGTGTGGAGGGTGGGTCACTCCGGTGTCTTTAGAAGGCGTCCAGCCTGTAGGGTTCGGCCTTCTCCCTGGCGTGAGTGGGGGAATCTAGCATGGCCAGTAAGCATGTATATCAGGCCATCTCACGGCTGGCTGGACGCTCCCTGGGTGGCCCACCATGGTCAATACTGCACTGGTGACTGGACACACAGAATGGGATAATCTCCTACTTTCTTTCAGGGCCATGGTGCACACACGCAAACACACACACACACACACACAGATCTTTTATGCCGGCCCGGCCACGGAGGCTTGCCCGGCCCTTATTTCGGGTCAGGAGCAGTCAGGGGGAGGCCGAAGGATGGGGACCCAGAGCGAGCGAGGGGACAGTGCTGTTGGGTGTGGGGCAGGGGGAGGGAGCAGGGAGCCCATTTCAGCCAGAGCAGTGGAGCACACTGGGGGCACTGGGGCATCGCCTCTACTGGCTGTTGGGGGCAAACAAAAGGAGGTGTGATCCCCAGAAAACATCGGACCAGTGTGTGTGTGTGTGTGTGTGGTTATGAATGTGTATCATTGTTCAGAGTTTCCTTCAGCTCCAGCAACTCGCTTCAACACCCCTGCTGCTCGCACACAAAGGCACCTAATTGACACCACAGATTTAGGCCACTAGGTTTAACTGTTCCCCTTCCAACCCTTCAGCCACTGCTGGAATAATCAGAGTAATCGAAGTGAGCAGGCTCCTATAGCTTCTCATAGCACGTCTCAGCTGATGCTCGTACGTGGAGCCCGAGCGGCTGGCAACACATTGTGTGTTTGTTATTGTCAACAAATCCCAAACCAACACTTTGTTAGACCGTCTCTCGGTACTTTCCATCTTCTTTACCCTCTCTGTTGCCCATTGGTTCCCACAGGAGATGTAAGTCTTTATAAACAGGTCACAAATACATCTTTAAAAAGGGAAAGTAAAGCAGCTGGGTGTGGTAGTAATTAGGAACTGTCACGCAAAGAGGAGTAAATACTGTATGTGTGGGGACTAATTTTAGCTGCGTATGAATACATACAGCATGTGGATCTCTAGTGAAGAGCCTATTCACCGCTAGAACAGAACATATGGGGGACTGTGCCCATGTTTACTGTAATGAAGGAACACGTCACCTAGTGCAATGATGCGTCTCACTGATGTGTTTTTAATAGTTTTGATACGTCAAAGGAATAAGAAATATCAAGAGCTGGAGAAGCAGGAAAGTCTCGGCCAAATCGTTGTTGCTTTTGGTCTTTTCACGACAATAAGAGAAATGTAGAATATCCCCAAACTTCTCTTTTAGCTGTGACGTTCAGCTTTAATCTCAGCAGAAAAAACAAACATCACTGACATAAAAACAAACAAGAATTAACCAGAAGAGGAAAAAACACAAACTGAGTCAGATTCTCATTTCACAAACTGTTCAACTTTATTGAAAATATATATCACAGCAGGGCAACACGTTCAGCAATCTCATTTTAACATTTTACGATAAATGAGTTCATGACACAATGAAAAGACTTTGAATACGTATGTGTACGTAATATCCCACAGAAAAGGGGAAAGTGGTGAAACAGAGACAAACTTGTCAGGCGATTTTCCAGTCAAATACTTGGATGGAAATTAGTGAGTGAAAAGAAGGACCCCTTGGGGTCTCATCCAATCTCAGACCTTAAATTGGTCTCAAAAACAGTAATTCATATCTAATGAAACTAATTTGGGGAAATATTGCTCGGAAGCTCTATTTTACACTTCAGACAGCTGTTAAATTGATTCAACCTCTAAACTTACCTTTTAGAAGTGGCTGCGACTTACCTGTGCACATCCACAAAGACTGCAGTCTAGACAACAGTAATCAGACTCTAATGACGAGTCTCTGTTGTTGCAGGGGTAGAAGCGGCGTTTTCCATATGTGGCCGAGGCCGAACATGTTCAGAGAGATTAGCTACAGCGACAGCGTGTGTGCTTTCTTCGAAAAATGCCAACGATGGAAGCCCAGTCGCTGCTTTTCATCTCCACCGTGGCTTTCCTGAGAGGCTGCATCTGTGAAGACATAAGCAAGTTAAAAAAAGAGTGATTAGTGAAAAGAGGACTCTTCAATTCTGCAGCAAATCCAGACATATTCCTCTAATTCTTCAATTAAATTAAGTGTGATCCAGGGCTTTCCTGTGGAATCTAAAGGCTTGAGTAGACAGGTGGAGCTGTACGCCTGAAGTGAAGAATCACCATCTGCGCTTACATCACGTGCGCTATCTGCATGCGGCTAGCTGGGACGACGCGGTTTGTGTCATCATCCCTCCAGACGCACCAAACTGTTAATGTTTACTACCGGGGTGCGTTTGTGCATGTGCGTTTGTTGGGGCGTCTATCAGCTGTCTGTATCAATGGTGTGCATGACCCCTGAGCAAGCAGACAGTCATGGGTCAAAGGTCGAGGCAGAGCCTGTCTGGGCTTCACGGCTGAAACCAACGCCTGCAGCACAAACACACACATAAACACACACACGGGGGGGGATGGGTTGCCCCCCTACCAGACTAATATCACCTTTGGGATTAGGATCCAGACAGAAATACATTGACCCCCAAACACACACACACTCGCACACACTGACTGCCTCACACACTGGATCTGCTTGGTCATAAAACAGGACTCGGTTGCAGCGCATGACGCAGAGAGCGGCAGCAGAGATGCTGAGTCTGAGGAGGCCATCTAATTATCTTTCAGCGCTGAGTTAAAGAGGAGAGCAGAGGAGACTGGGAAGATTGGAGCGTCCCCGTGGTGAGCAGAGAGAGCAGCTAACGCAGTGCTAGCTAGCTAGCTACATCGCAGTGTTAATGCTGCGAGGATAAAGGAGACCCGGGAAATATAAAAAGAATCAGCAAGGCAGCTGTAATGGCTAAAATATCTTTTCATGTGAGGGATATGAATATTCATGAGTGATTTTATGGGCATTTAAATTTTTCACCAGGTGAAAGAGCAGCTGAAAAAAAGAGCATTGCTTGTTGCTAAACTGCTCCCTGTCATACGTCAAGCAGTTTAGCTCCATAATTGCATTTAACCCAGGCAGTGATGTAGCTGCAAGAAGTGAGAGCCCAGAGCCCCAATCTGGATAAAACAACATCAGCATGCCAGACGCCTGGAAAAGAAAAAAAAAAAGAAAAAAGAAATCACAAATCAAAGAGAAGTGGGACTGCAGGATCTTAGCGCAGAGTGAAACAGGAAAAAGGTCAAATTCAGAGGAGCTGACGGGGCTTCACTGCCAGGCCATCGGGGAAACTCCCCAAATAAGACCGAGTGTTAAGCCTGCTAATCCCCTGTATTATTGCAACATCTGTGAGGTCTAGAGAGGCTCTGCCAGTGATTAGCAAGACAGATGTAAACAATATCCTGGCTGAAAAGGAGAGGAGAGGAGAGTGCTTGGTTGATGTGGGTAAAACAGAGCTGGAAGGATACGAAAAGTAGAGATAGAGAGAGAGAATGTGGAGAATATAAAGCAGGTGAGGTGGGAGCGAGTGTGTCAAGGGATTTAGGGGGAAAAAAAGAAGAAGAGGAAGTGAAGGATTGATGAAAAAGAGGCAGGAGAGGACGTAATAGTGATTTTGGAAGAAATAACAAACGCAAGAAAGGAGATCAGATTTGAAGAAAGGAGCTCTCTTAGCTTGAGGATGTCGAGGATTGACAGAATACAGTAGATGGGGGAGGCGGAGGGAGACAGAAGGTGACAGCATGAGGGGAGAAGGAGCAGCAGATTGGGAGACGGCAGACCCGGGGCCAGGGGTGCCCCGACCGGCTGACGAGACACCAGGGAGACGTGCCTAATTTATGCAGAGTTAGGCTGAGGGGCTGAAGAGCGGAGGGTGTCTGGGACCCCTTCAATACCCCTCAGAACCAAGGGGAGCAGCTATGGGTGCTAGCAGCGTGAGAGCGAGAGGGGCAACGGGGAAGGTAGGGGGATGGGGGAGTCTCTTTTTTTTTTTTTTTTTGGAGAGACAACAAGGGGGGTGGAGGCTGCTCTCCCTGCTCAATTCAGGCGAGGCTGTCCGTCTGACGTCCCATTAAGGTTTGGGACAGGGCATGGGGAACGAGGCGATAAAGGGGAGAGGGAAGGGAGCGGGACAGGAGGAGGAGGATGCTCTGCCACCCCCCCCCACCCACCCACCCCCACTCCAGTCTTCTTCTCCAGTCTGGCTACCTAATAGATCCACATGGCCGTCTGTCTGCTTCTCTGCATACTAATTCCCCATTACCACAACCTTGAACGTGAGCAAAGAACAGAGTCGGACTAAATCAGAGACAAGTAGCCTGGCTGATGGGTTGGCTGTATGAGAGGCTAGAGGAGCACTTCAGCATCCGGGCAGGCACATTCACTGGGCCAAAGCAGCGTGCCGTGGTGTTAAACTGGTCATACAATGGAGGCTTTCAAACAGATAGCACTTGCAAAATGTATTAGTAGTTTATTGTTGTTAGTAGTTATCAAAAGAAAACGTCAGAGGCTGCAGATGGAAGCAACCTTTCCGTATGAAACTACTAATCCACTTTCATTACTCTGGTTTCAATATAAACATTTAGTGTCACACAGAGATTTAAACCAGCTCCAAAACTGGGAGTCAGACCCCAAAAGGAGTCCCTATAAAAATCAAAAGGGTCCCCAGGTGAGAAAGGGCATCAGAATGAAACAGAAATCTTTATTAACCATAATTATATTTATGTTTTTTCACACTTTTCTACTTATGACTGCAACTCTATATTCTATATAATTCTTTGCATTTTTTCCCATGAATACTTAATTTGTTTCTGGCTCCAAAATATGCTTCAAATGGAACAATATGAACTCTATAATCTACTGATTTCGACCACTGTGTCGAAGACGTGTTTCATTTCAAAGAAGAAAATTCTATGTGGGTATAATCTTTTGGAATGAAAATAAAAAAAAGAAAAAGGAAAACTGGCACAAAGTATTAGCTATCTGCAGCTTTAGCATCAACATATCAGTATTAATGTCAGACTTCCAAATCTTCTATCAGTTGTGTGTCAAGCGTGAGGAGACATGCTGTATGCTTTGTGTATGTGAATCCTGGCTGATGGCCAAGTGAATCTGTGTGTGTGTGTGTGTGTGTGTGTGTGTTGTCCGAGGCCCGGCGAGAAGCAGGATGAACAGCCATGCAGGGTGATGGTTGAGTCTGGTGATGCAGGTAGACAGTTTAATGACAGTCCTCACCCCTGAACATACAAGGCAGTGAGCGGCTGGCACGCTCGCAGATGTACACACACACCGTATGACACGTGCACATATATGTGTGATATATGGTGTGGCATTTTCTGAAAAAGACACTTGAGCCGGTGAAAATGAAAGAGAAAGAAATCTCTCTGGGTATGACCCTGTAAAAAAATAACTGGAGGAGCCAGAAATGACTAACGGCTGCTTCTCTTGACCGTCATTTTTATTCTGTTAAAAATAAACAAGAGTTTTGAGCTTGTCCTTCAGCACATTTACACCTTTCACCCCACATTTTTGAAACAGGATTTGTACAGATGGCAGCGCACAAAGCGAGGAAGAAACAAAACTTCTGAATGCAGTCTCAGAGCGTGCATGCCTGGTACTGCTAATATTCCAGCGAGGAACAGTGCAAAGTAAAGAGCTATTCAGAGGCTCAACAGAAGCCGAGCTCTTTGTGCTTTCCTGGCGAGTTGTGCCTGGCCATGGCCTTGCATCTTATTCAGCAGGACTTGCTCAGGTCTGGACTTGAATTTGGTGCCCAAACAAAGACATAGAGCCACCTCATTAAAAAAACATGTCATTGGATCAGGCCTGGGCTGAACTGTGTGATTTTCCCTCCTACCATAAGTGGCCGTGACTGAGCGTTGGGCTGAATGAGAGGCCGGATAGAGGCCTACCAATGGAGCGCCACGCTACATCCCTATGGGAACCACCCCCTCACAGAGGGGGGCACATTTAAAGCTTTGTTGGTCTGTTAACACAGCTTTTTAAAACGCCTCTTTATGGACTCAGCTAAGCAAACTGCAGCCCCCGGTTTTCTTGTGCCAGAAGGAGAAAGTTAAAAAAAAAAGAAAGAAAGGAGACAGTGAAGGGCAACAGAATAAGAGGGGAAAAGAAAGCTGAAGAGGTTGTTTTTGCTTTTGATTCGATAAAAGAAAACTGTAAAGTAATCACAGCAAGCACCACAAAAGTTCCACTGAGAGATTACTTTTTACTTGGCTTTATGTGATATGAGATGAACACGGATGAAAATAGCTGTTAAAGCTAAAATGACATTTTAATATTTCAAATCCACCGAACTAAAGCCCATGCAGAACACGACGTACACCTGCTCCAACTGCATCGAATCACCTGAGAACTGAACTTTGCAGTAGCCGGATGCAGCAGAACCAGGTCATTGACAAACTGCAGCGTCTCACGGTGTCCTCTGATACAGTCAGCACACACCTTTACCCAGAGGACTACAGACATCCTGCTGCTGAAACAATAGGTTTGTGTGGGCGTGTGTGTGTGTGTGTGTGTGTCTGTGTGTGTGTGACAAACAGAGTCCTGCCTGGGAAACCTGGGCTGGAGACTTAGTCAGTCTCACAGGGCGCCCAGGATGACAGTGAAATGAATAACAATGAACTTGCTGAGAGTCAAGTTCAGAACATTAGAGATGAACCAGAGCTGAGGAGCACAGTCGTACATAAAGGAACTGTGTGAGTGTGAGTGTGTGTGTGTGTGTGTGTGTGTGTGTGTGTGTGTGTGCGCGTGTGCGTGCATAATTGTGTCAATGTGCTCAGGAAATATCTCAATATGAGCAGAGCAGTGGGCTCCAGAGAAGAGCACCCACTAAGATGAAAATGCACACACACACACCTCCTCTTCTCGCTCTCTTGCTCCCCTCCCCTTCCCATCTCGTCGCGCACATGCAGCAAGGACCCCGTCCTCACAAATTCTATTGCTGTCTGCTGCGCGCCTGATGAAAAAGCGGAACGACATAGGGGGTGCACATGCCTAAAGGCAAGAAAACGCACATTTGTAAATCACAGCCGCAATATAAACATAGGGTTTAATAGGGGTTTCTCAGTCGCGTTGGCAGGGGTCCACCTCGCCGTGTGTGCTTCACCAGCCGTGTTGCACGTTTTCAGCCTGCCAGCCTGCAACAGGAGAAAATGCGACTGAACAGCCTCCACCACCACCCAGCAGAGAGGATGGTCTACGGAGCCGAGGCTGCATCTGAATACATTTACATAAAGATTGTGCCACGCTGACAGAGGCACTGCTGAGAATGCACCGTGCTCGTCATTGTTCCCAAAAATCAGAGTAATGATTGAAATGTGGCGCAGCGGGGAGGGCAATAAAGCGGGAAACAGTCACTTCATTCTGAGAAGAAACAGGGGAGCTGTGTGGTTTTTATAGTCTGCAAGGAGCTCAGTGCTCCCTGTCCCCCTTTATGTTAATGACATCAGCAGCGTGTATGGACCACAGACACATGCAGGGGGATAACACGGAGCAAAATAAACATGAATTACATAAATAATTTTTACACCCCGTGAGACTGAGACTTAGAGAAGAATAAGTTTGGGACAATTTAGATAAACAAGGAGAACACTTTGCCTTAACTGAGAGGCTAAAGTAGACACGATTGCGGACAGATATGCAAACACTCATGAGACAAGCACAAAAGCTCTTCCTCCAGCAGGCAAATCGGATCTCTACATATAATAAATATCTTCATCACAATGTAATCCAGATGGCTTTTATTAAAAATGACTGAGGCAACTGAGATATCTTAAATACAATTTATCTTAAAAAATATAGCGTAGTGAAAACTTGAGTTAAGGATGTTCTCGGGTGAATTTTTTTTTTTGCTTCCATCTGGCAAAAAAAAAAAAAAAAAAAAACCCGCAAGGATATTTGGTAGTAGAGTGACTTGAAAATACTGCAGATATGAGACCTTATTTCGTAACACACAGCACAGATATTTCAGCTCCAGATTTTATTAGGAGATAAACTGACCAGATTTTACTGTAACAAATTTAGAGGATAGGATTCCAGTAACCTTTTAATCAAACAGATGGGATGTAAAGGCGAGCATGGCCTTAGGTACCGAGCGGCGTTTGGAGAAAGCACTTTAATTTTGAAAATAAAACCAGGTAGGCAACTGAAGGAGCGCGGTGGAGCCCTGTGATAAACCTCTTGCAGATATAGTCAGCTAGCCAAACCATCCTGTCAGATCAGTGCCTGAGGAGAGGCAGAGGGGGAAAGAGAGGCGGCGAGCAGGGGAAGAGAGCAAAACACGGGTGAAAAGGGTCAGCAGGGAGGAAGGCTAAACCCCAGAAGCAAGCAAAAGATTGTGTGTGCACTGCATTTATATTTCAGCATGTGTGTGTGCGCGTGTGTGTGTGTGTATATATATATATGTGTGTGTGTCAACCCCAGCTGGGCAGACATTTACTTGACATGCTGATAGGGATTTAAGCAGTGGGTGGGTGGTGTGTCGGACCAAGGTGAGTGAATGAGCAGAGAAGGGGAGCTGGTGGGGATCGGAGGATGATAGGAGGTTTGGAGGGGGTGGGGTGGGGGTGTGTGTGTGGGGGGGGGGGGGGGCAGACCAGAGGGGCTCACAAAACTGCTGTTACTAAGCTTGATTTCAGCTCGAGTTGAGATGATTAGGAGACGGAGGCAGAAATGAGGAGGCAAACAGGGGGTAAGGGAGGTGGGTTTTTGTAGGAGAGCCCTCTAGGCTATGGAAGAGAAGGGGGACTAGTCTATTGAGGTGATGAGGGAAAGCGGGTCTTTCTTTCAGACAGTCTAATGAAGCATAAGTCCCCGATGAAGAATGGAGGCTGGCTACCGCAGGGTGGGTTAGCTTGTGTCTCCATTTCTCCCCTTTTCTCCTCTCTTCCTCTGTCCTCTGTTTTTCCTCATCTCCCTCCACGTCCCCTCTTTCTCCTCTCCTCTCCTCTCCTCATGCACTGCAGTCCCTCCTCTTAAAGGGCTTACACTGTTTATTTCAAAGAGGCGTAATGTGCCGCAAGCTCACGCGCTCGCCTCTCAGATGATTTGATGAAATGGCAATGATACAGTGACCAGCAGCATTTCACCAGTAAAGAGGATTGCTATTGATGGGCGGCCTCATCAAGAAAATGTGACACATGGCAAAGCAACGCATGAAATCAGCAAATGGCCCAGACTAAAGCGCACTGTATCTGAGCGGACATTTAAACTGTGATGATTTAAAACGATGTCCGCATGGATCCAACCAAAGCGTTCGACATACGATTCTGATTGTGGCGTGCACGTACGATGAACCCCGAGCCGACATGTTAAATTACAGGAGGCGGCAGACTGAGACAGACAAGGGGGGCTGTCAAAGTGTCTGACTGGGTTTGAGTGTGTTTGGCTGGGGGTTGTTTGACCAGGGGGTTGACTGGGCTGCAGGACTGATTTCTGGCTCGATTTGGCTCAGGGCCGGCTGGAGACTGGCCAGAGGCTGACTGAAGGGGGTTGGGTTCCCCTGCTTCTCAGCTCAAGTTGTCCCTGGAGCGAAGCAATAAGAAGCAGCTTATAAAATAAGCAAACACGGAGGCAGCTTACAGACAGTCAGCCAGTCAGCCAGGGATGAACAGCAGATGAACCACACACACACACACACACACACACACACGCACACACACATACAAACACAGCTCTATGCTGCACTAATACCCCCCTACACACACACACACACACACACACACACACACACACACACACACACACACACACACACACACACACACACACACACACCCCTGACCTTGACCCTTGAGGTCTTTCCTAACCTGTTTCTGAATGGAAGTCAGTGCAGCTGGGGTGTCTAGCCATGAACTAACCACAACCCCCTCCACCGCACAGACCCCTCATCGCCTAATCATTTAGCCTGTTCCCACGCTTGATGACTGGGATGCTGTCTCTGCATCTGAATGGTGCAATTTAATATTTATGTTGCTCGTGTTGTCTGTCTGTTTCTAAGGGCAACAACGACTCCAGGATTATCCGCGGCTCGTACGAATTACCTGCTAAACGTTAATCTAAATGTTTTATCTTCAATTCGGGAAGCTTTACTTTCTTTCCGCACAATATTTGTCCTCTCTGCTTTATGTCTCAAATTGCATCTGCAGTCTCTCACAATGGCTCGCTCATACAAACCATTCAGCCTGAGCGCATACGCATACTATATAATGTACGTGTAAGGGTGTGTGTTTGTGTGTGTGTGTGTGTGTGTGCGTGCTCATACGCGTCATTCAGGGGGTTCAAACCCCTCCACCTTCACATTTTCATTACGGCCAAATCTCAGGCCTGTGCTACAGCAGCGTGGCCTTTTGCTGGCGAGCAGGCAGTTTAATCACACATACGGCACTACTCCATTTTCATTTCCTTTTCATACAGCCTCCATTCCACTCCAGCTTCATAATTCTCCCCTCAGAGCTGTCTAGCCCGTCTGAGTGTTTGCAGCCTGTTGAAATGACATAATCAGTGACTTGGATAAATGCCTGACTGTTTTTCCCTGAGTCTATAATCAGACTTGGGGCTCAGTGTTGCAGCTCTGTGGAAACAGCAGCAGCAGCAGCAGCAGCAGCAGCAGCAGCAGCACTTGACTCAGGAATTACATCCTAAGTAGGGTGGTTTCGCATAAGGAATTTGGTCGAGTGTCAAAGGAATGAATTTATCTGTGCATCTTACAAATAAAACAGCTGTTGTTACTCACAGACGCATAAAAAAGTGCCGTTTGTAAAAGAAATATGGATTATTTAATTACAGATAAGCAATTGTTTAACAAATTTATATCCGAATTGTCAGGATTATTGAAAAGATTACGAATACAAAATGTCAAAATATGGAATTTGCTAAAATAATGGAAAGAAAGTGAACATCTTTATCAAAATATATTCCAAATATACGTGTGAAAAAGAGGGAAAAAAAGAAAAAATGTGGAAAAAAAGGGCATTTGAAAAAGGCTTTTCTGATCATCTGGGTTCAGCAATCTCTTCAAAATAAAATCTCACTTAATCTTTACAAAATAAAACATCATTATCTGCACACAACAAACACTTTACTGTAATTTTAACTTCACATAAGGAAAATCTTCATACGAAGAAGTTATCTGAAAATGGCAAATCAAAAATGACAAGTTTACCTTGGGTGCTCTATTTAACAGATATCAACACACCTATTCAAATTTCGTTTTTCATTTGAATGAAAGAGCATTTCGAGACAACAAAGAAAGAAAGACGTGTGGAACGGGCCAGGATGAATTGAGCGATGGCTGTAAATGCTTTCAGCAACTATTACTTTAGTGGGTGGAACACATTCAATCAATACCTAAGCAAATAAAAAGCAGTGGGCAGTCTGAATGAGAAAAGCTGCAGCAGACTGGACGACAATCACACACACAAATGGACAGTCCACATTCACGCCGCTTCACTGAAATTATAAGCAAATGCTCCCCAAAATATAGTTTGTATAATCTGATAAAACTGCCTCACTCTAAGGGGCAGAGGCCACATCCAGAGTTTGATCATCCTTTTTCCTAGCATGGTGGAGTTTTTCCATTTCACCCTGACCAAATCATGTTTTCAATCATCAAAAACCTTCCTTAAAGTCTTTAACAAAATGCTGTTCCCTTTCCATCATTAATGCTCAGAATTCTGACAGAATGACACAAATTATGTACGACGCAAATGCCCATAATTTATGTAATTAAGAAAAAAAAAATGAAAATAATTTGGGTCATTCCACATGTGACTTTGCTGTTGAAGGTCTTAAAGCCTATGAGAGTGGAAAAAATGGATATTGTCACTCTGCTCATCTCCTATGAAGTGACTGAAACGCATGCAACGTGTCCACCTAAAGCCAGGTCCATATACCGTCCCGCCTGTTCTCCTTGTGTTGAATTATGCATAATTGCAGCAGCGTGGTAACACACAGCGACAATGGTTATCAGGATAAAAGCTTTGCGCAGGACATGGTGTTGGGGTGCATGAGTGTGAGCGTGAGCGGACACATTCGTATCCACGTGATATGGATGAGCTTGCGAGTCAGTGTGCGTGTGTTGATATGAGCGCATGAGCGTGTATGCAACAGTCATGGCGGCTGACTAGCATACGGGCCGGGGTGTTATGTTCCTCTGGCGCTTCACAAAACATATGGTCCCCCGTGTTTGATTGGAACATGCAAATGAAGGATGAAACGGCTCCACCCACTCACAGACAAACTAGTCTTTCTTCTGAGAAAGACTTAACACCCTCCTCCCTGCGCTTGTGCTCCATCCCTCTCCCGCCACCAACAGAAGAACCCCACCCTTCTATAGTGGCCACACACGCATCCACATTCAAGATAATATGACAGTTTTAACATGTTTCTAACTGATTTTGCTCTATTGGTCTCTTATTTTCTTCTTTCACTCTCTGTCCTCGTCTCATCGACCTGTTTTTCTAACTTTTTCTCATCCTAACTTCCACTAGATTTATTAACCTGGGGAAAAAAATAGCTAAATAAAAATCCGCACATAAAATCAATGAAATCTAGAACGTCTGGACTGCTGTTGCCTCAACGTACCATGAGAGCAGATTTGAGCCTGCCTGTCTGTCTTCTTGACTGCCATTTTCCCCCACAAAAGGATACAGTAGTCTGCAGACCCTCCAGGCTAAATACGGCTAGCGTGGGCTCTTTACACTAACCTGCTCTCCACCTCAGCCTCATCAGTGTCAGTATGGGCTGATTAGACAGAGAAGCTTGATTAAAACTGCCTGAGTCTGACAGAGAAGATGAATCAGCCCATGATGGATGGGTAAATGACAGCAGTTGTTACCACATGACTTAAAAAGATCATTTATTTCCAAATCCCCACACAGATTTCAAGGATAAAACGTAGCCTGTAATTTGCTGTATGGTAAGCAACTATTTAGAAATACCAGCCCTCTGTCATGGGTACTTCCTGAAGGAGAGACACTGTGTGTGTCTCGTCCTCAAGTCCTTGCTGTGAAGTTCAAGGCTACGCTACTACAGACAGGCAACAGATACCATACAGCAGGTCTTCAGAGTGGATGATAGCCTATTTCCAGGACACAATTCACCAAATCGCTCTCTCCAATAATTAGCACTGACAGGTGAAAACGGCCACGAATGCCACGGGAGTTCACAATGAAACGGACAATTGCACAAACACACAACTATGGAAGCCAGACGCACACAAAAACATAAACACACGCGTCAATGCACAACAGCAGCAACAGAGGATCCATCAGCACAACTAACACCACATTAAGACCATAAAGCACCAATACATCTCCTGTTCCACGTACACAGCCCGTACCCTGCTGCTTCTGCACTGATACCCCTGATCCCCCTGCGCTTTGACAAGGCGTAATAAAGCCTGTATGAAGCGCCGCATTGTGTGGGGAGAACACAATGTTGCATGCTGAGTGCTGTGAGAAGGGCGTACACCCGTGGGTCCCACGGCGCAGCAGCGCACCAGGGCCTATAGCAGGGAGTGCTGAGCATGCTAATGAGGTCATTATGTTATGCCTCTCCCTCGCTCCTGCTCCCCTTTACAGTGTGGGCTTTGCCTGTCAGAGAAGGCAGGGTACCCTGGTAATGCAGCCAACCACAGATGTCACATATGGCACAATGACAAGACACATGAGCGTCTCCGAATGAGCCGCGCAGGGAAAGACAGGGTGACGCTCCATTTTTCAGCTAGCATCAAAAGCAAGAACACGCCATCAGCGATTTGCATAAGGTGAGCTTAAAGAAAAGTAAAGAGGAGGGCAACAACAGGGCTAATTAGTCCTGCTGTGTATTCAATCAGCAAACTCACAGGATTGTGTTTCCTTTTTTCCTTCTTTATGCTAGCGCTATTATTTACAACCGAGGGGGAGGGGTTAAGTATCAAGCACATGCAAATGCAATTACAGGATATTTGCATAGCCGTTAACAATTAGAGGGCAGATGGCAAACAGCGGGCATTAAAAAGCGACTGAGCGCCATCTTGGCTGAGGGAGACAGCTGGCAGACAGGAATCGGCCATTTTGTAAGCATGGGTCGCTGCCAGGCTGAGGCGTAGAGAGGCGCCAGTCTCTCTCTGTGTGCCAGGAGATTGGCAGGCGAGGGGGAGTTGTGCTTTAATACCTCCCTGGTACAGGCAACAACAACGAACTCCTCCAACACTCAGTGACAGTATGATCACAGCCCAGGGCTCCTGTTGAGAGCCGACTGAGATCAACTACAACATAACGTGTCTGTGTTCACTTTAGAAACACACTCGCACCTCTGAGCAGAGATGGTATCTTATCATAACACTGTTACCAGGAGGGGAAATAAATTCTTATTTCTGTTATTCTCCGTGCTTAGTTCAACATGTATCTCTCAGAATCACATAATTGGTTTTATTTACCACAAAAAGAAGCAATTAAATGAGGATATTGTACTCACCAAGAGGTATGAGTCCCATTGTAATCTCTGTCAAGTTCTCACGCTCGGAAAACTGTCAGTGTGTCCTGTAATGTCCTTCCAAGTCCACAAATATGCACAGCACAGTAGGTTTCGTGGCACGACCTCTCGACGCTGAAGTTTTCGGCCGGATGTTTCCACCACTTCCTCTGAGGATTTTTTTTCTTTAGCCATCACCAATTTGCTTAAACATCTGAAGAGCGAGTCTCTTTGTGCGGAGAGGGACTTTTGTAAACGTGGAGGAGAAAAACGTCAGATGAAAAACCAAGTAGTACCAGATAGAAGGAGGGGGGCTCTGAACAGGTACAACTACTGTCCTTTTCATCTCTCATTCAATTAGTGGCCATTCACTTGCGCTGCTGTGGGATCCCTGCTGCACAGCAGTAAGTGGACTTCAGGTGCTATTTCCACACACACACACACGCACGCACACACAGAGAGGTATGAAAGCCCGGGCCCGCCTTCCTCTCTTCCACCTTATAGATCAATACTGCACTGCCATATCCTCTGATGGGAGCTGCTGTAGTGAGGGTAAGAAAATCTAAGGCGAAAAGACAGGCTGTGTCTGATACACTGGATGAGAGAAAAAGTTCAAATTGTCCTTTCATCTTGGCTCATGAGATCTTAGGAATATTATGCGCTACGTGCTTGGAAGTGGGACAGAGCAGAAACGTCCTGTGTGCAGTACACAGGCCAATGGATCCTTATTCAAACAGTTAAGGTGGAATGAGTAAGAAGAGGGAGGGAGCTGGAAGAAAAAAGACCTTCAGCGTCCTGCCTTATTCTTCTTCCGTTACGCTCCCTCCCTCGATGTCTCCATGTCTCTCTGACGAAGTTTTATCAAGTGGTGTTGGACGCAGCAAAAACCCCTCCGGCTGAACCACACACAAAGACTCTCTCTTTCTCTCTCTCTCTCTCCGTCTCTTCCTTCTCCCTTTTTCTCTCTATTTTATACACACATGTGCACCTACTGACACACGCACACACTGCGTGTGGGGCGGTTGCAGGGTTAGGGCCCTGGCCCTGGCTGGTGCTGGGACTGTTGGAGAAAGATAGAAAGAGAGATGGAGAGAGGCGCTGGGAGCAGTGGTGGTGGTTGGTCCCTGGGCTCTGAGGCCTGGAGGCGGTGCTGGGCAACCTCTGCTAGCCTCTCTCCTCTGTATTGATTTCTGCTGCTCCGCGCTGATCCGCTCTGCCGCGGAGGCTCCTAGCCGGCGGGGATGAGAGCTCGGCTCACCCGCCTCACCTGCCTCTCTCCTGGCTTGGCTGGCCTAGCCTGCCCACTCTGCCGCAGCTTTGGCTGGCCCCTGCTGGCTCCCCGGGACCCCTGTATGCAGCACCGGGGCCACAGGAGGAAGGCAGCCAGAGAGCCCATGGCGATCCACAGCTGTGTTCACCTGCTCTGGGTTCACCCGCTTCGAATCACCTCCTCGAACTGCTTCTATCCTTCTCTCCTTCCATCCTTCCACCCACTCTGCTTCTCTTTTTCCTCCTCCACTGCCTCCTCCTCCTCCTCTTCCTGCTGTACACAAACAACCAGAGACAGAGGTGGAGAAAAAACAAGTTAATCTTAACTTTCAGCATTTTACCCAGTCTGAATGTCAATCCTGGTCTTTGATCAGCGAGAAGTCAGGGGTGAGGATTCTGGCATCCTCTCCCGGCCGGTAATGTGAACCTGCTAACCTTGGAGAGCAGAAACTTCTGGGATTGGAGGCCTGAGAGTTAAGTGTGTCAGGCAGAGAGCTACTGTCTGCCAAAGGTACTCTCAGCTATTAGATTCTGATGTGCTGCAGATAGCAAAATATAGCGAGAGTGGGCCCATTATAAAAATCACCACTGCGTCAATAGAATACATTAGAAATATTTAGAGGGAAAGTTTCTCTTTAACAACCATCCTCCTTTGCTCTCCCTTGGCTGCACAAGACCACTGAGTTTTATATTTATTTGCCCTTAATGGCTATAAATAACAAAAGCAACATTTAAAACTTAGCGGGTATTTCAAACTACCCTTCCCTCACCCTTCTCTGTTTGGTGAGTGTGAAGGAATGGAAATGTTTTGGCCAGACCAGTGGTGCTCTATAGAAACTTTGTCAAAGAAAACATCTCAGCTTTTGTATCATCTAGAATTATTCAAATGGGTTCAGCAGCCCTCTTCTTATGATAATAGCAGTTGGGGGGACATTTCTTTGAGGATTCATGGTCCCATTGTGTTCCTCAACAGAGAGAGAGCCATGGCCGAATTCAACCCCCACCAGCCCACACTGCACCGCGCCACACCAACCACACAATCTCCAAAATATCCTTGCCGCAGCCACCACAGAGCTGTGACAGCCTTTCTGTCCACCTCTCTGCGGGCCTGAAAAAGAGACTAAAACCCCTGGGCCGACTGCCAGGGAAATAGAGAAGTAAAGTGCAGAGGTTTAGAGTTGGTGGGCCGGCAAGTCTTTGGAAGTTAGAGCTGTCTGTTAAGGCAAGAGCGAGGGGGTGCAAGAGTGGTGTGGGGGGTTACACTGTTGGGACAAGAGAGGCAAGTTTGGGAGAGGGGGGCGAGTTGAGTTAGGGGGACATGGATGGGGACCGGGGGTGCGGTGCATGTCTCAGACACAATAATACTATTCATTGGGCTCAGACATGGGTGTTAACTCCCCTCTGACAGAGCACAATGGGACTCGGCGGCATTCAGGCAGCCTTGGTGATATTGTTAGTTCAGGGCTGCATTCTCCCTGCCGCAGGATAGAGCGCCTGCATTGTACCCGTCCGGCAGGATGGATGGAGGGAGGTTTGAGAGGTGAAAGGCAAAGAAAGAGAGAACAGTACGTTTGTCTGTCTGTCAGTGCTGAAGGAGCGAGGGGCAGAGGGAACAGGGGGCGGAGAGGTTGGGGAGGGGGAGCGGAGGTGGTGGCGTCAGGGGTGTTTTGCCCCATGGCATTGGACTTGTTTGTTTCAGGGGGGAAAAAATAAAAAGGAGAAGCTGAGACTAAAAGAGACTGTGCAATAAATATTACTCAAGCAGCCGAGTGCAGGGCTGAGGAGGCATTAAAGGGGGTGGGGACGCAGACGGAGCGAGGAAGGCATGGTGGCATTTTTATGGGAAAAAAACGCAGCAGGTTTGTATGCTGCTTTACAGTTTAGATGCATTTTGTTCATACGCCTCAAAAGAGGGGGAGTGGAGAAGAGTGCAGAAAGGGGAATGACAGAAAATGAGAACTGTGGAGGTTGCTGCTGGTTGTGGCTCGGATGAGGTGACATCCAACTACCACGAGACCTACTTTTCCAGAGGAGAGCAGAAAAGAAGAACAGAGAGGAGGGGAGATACAGCATATAATTCGAAGGGAAAAGAAACTGAGACAGCTGAAGCAGCACAGCAGACACTGGGAAATGCAGGCATTTACTTGCATTTCACTACACAAGTAGAGTTGTGCGATATGACAATACTGTATACAATGCATGACGACAGAAAAACGGCGTCTCATATTATCCTCTATTGCATATTTTATTGTGTTGCAAATTGCAGTAGTTATAGCAAAATGTCATCATTTGCATTCTTCCACATGGCACGAATGCAGGCATGAAATCTGCAACACAAACAAACATGGAGGAGACTGAACGGGACACTAAACGGGTTAATTCAAAACAAAGACAAAACGAGGAGCTCGCACCTAAAAGAGGGGCCACTTCTGTTGCATGGATGTGGTTTGGGTATGAAATGTCTGACAGGGACCAGAAAACCGTACTTCTATGTGGCAGATAGGTCCCCACAAAAGACTCAAACACCTACAAAAGAATCACGTCAAACAGTACGGAGAGAGGCTGCAGACTAGAGTCACAAAGGTACAGTCAAGGACTAATTAATTGATTTTAAAATTTGCAGAAAGGTCTGAAATAGATTTTAAATAAAGTATTTACTCATTGAATTTAAAGAAAATGTGCTATATCGTGATATGTAACATTATCTGGATGCAAAATTACTTACATCTGGATATGAAATTTTGGCCATGTCGCAAATATCGTCAGATTTCCATCCAACGTTAGCACAAATCTGAATTGAATTTTCAGAAAATCAGCCATCTCACATGTGAATTAATTCACGTTTCCATCCAGACCAACAGCTCTTATGTGAATAACAGCTGTTGGTTGACACAGTTGGGGCAGCTAATCAAACCTCAAACAGTGGAAAACAATATTTAAGTATTTAAGTATGTGCTAACATCTCCACCTCAGCCAAGCAGAATAACTTCTTACGAATATTTGACTTTTTCGAATGTTGAACTCCCTTACAGAGATTACCTTTAGAGAAATACACACGACTGAATGTTGAACTCCTCGTCACCACGCACACTTCATAGACTGAAACATAGCTGAGAGGAAGCAGATGACTGCAGAGCTCAAAATACAAAATCATGCCGGCCTGCAGCTATTAGTCCATTAACAGATTAATCAGTTAACAGAAAATCGACTGTTTCAATGATCGATTAATTGGTTAAGCCATATTTTTTAGTAAAATGTGAAAATTTGCTGCTGGTCCTTGTCTTAACATTAAAGCGCATTAAATATTTTTGGATGACAGGGAACCAGGGTGTTTTTAACTCTTTTGTTATATAGACTAAATGATGCATTGAGAAAATATTCAGCAGCTTGATCTCTGATGAAAACGACGGTTAGCTGCAGCCCTGAAACACTGTCAAACGATGAAAGCGTTCTCAGCTTTCATTAACGTGAACTTGATGACGATAACGCTCTGCATCCTCACACATGACAGGCAACACTATGTTTCCAGAGACGTCAAATTCCTCTGCAAGCTGCAGTCACTGAACGTCTGCCTCCCACTGAGCACTTCACAGGTTTCATGAAGGCATTGTAAAGAACAGGAGATCTACAGTAACGGTGAGGTGTTGGTGAAGAGGACAAAGATATAAAAAGAAAGCAGCATGTACAGCTTCACAAACGTGTTTCTAATCACTAGACATGACACACAACCCATAGTTACACACACACACACACACACACACACACACACACACACACACACAGCATCACTGCACCCTCTGCCTCCATGAACAGTACTTTGTTTGTTTCCCCTCTGGTAAACTCTGACCAACCGTTCCCATAGCAACCTTACCTACTCGGTCCCCATGTGAGAGTGTGTGTGTGTGTGTGTGTGTGTGTGAGAAAGAGAAAAAGAGGGAGAGAGGTACTGTGTGTGGGGTTGTGTGAGGGGTTTGGAGTAGGACTTCCTGATCTTAATACAACATGTCTGCATATGTGTGTGAGTGCGAGGGTCAGCAGTGTGATGCTGGGCTGTTAGGCAGGCAGGAGCAGGCCAGGGCACTGCTCTCGTCGGGGGGCTAATGCCCTTCAGGGGTGGCTGGGGTACTGAGGGTACTGCCCTTTGTCCCTAGTGGAGGGATTACACTGGTCAACCAGCACAGACAATGTACCCCCCTCCCGAGATGGGAGGACCAACCTGCTCTCTACCGATGATAGGGGCAGTCAACTGATCACTAACTTAATTAAGGACAGGGGAAAATAAAAGAGGAGGAGGCAGAGTGATGCAGAAGACGGAGGGAAAAAAGAGACTGACAGGAAGTACAGGCAGGGGTGATAAAAGGGGGAGTAAAAAAAGAGAAAGTGAAAGGAGAAGAAAGCAGCGCAAGGAGCACAGGGACACGCTAAAATAAGAAGAGGCATGGAGTTAAAAAGAGAGCAATGGGAAGCAGCGGTGGGGTGAAGAGAAGGCTTCTCTAGCATAGGATTAGGGGGGGGCGAGAAGATGAAAGGATCAGGTCTAACAGAGGACAGGGAAAAGGCCAGGAGAGATGGCCAGAGGAGTGAGAACGGTGACTTAAACTCCAAGCAAGGAAATCAAGTAGAAGAGGGAGAAAGAAGAGAGGAAGAGAGCTCAGGTGTCCATGACCCAGAGGCATCGGTGGAAGAGGCCTTTTTTTTTTTTCTGTAACAGGAGCACAACGTGAAAACTACCTCCCTGTTCCCTATTTATGCCACAGCACACACACCTATTCAAATCCAATGACAAATACAGCAGATAATTCTATTACAGAGGACTTTAATAGAGGATATTTAGGGGACAGTTAGTGGGCCTTGGTAGCATAGCTCAGGCCCACTGCAGACAGATATGGCTCTGCAATACTTAACAACAGGGATTTGGCAGCACTGTTGATTGAACATGCCAAATCCCATTTGTCGGAGGGCTGTGCGCGTTTGTATCGACACTCTGTAACCTTGTGGCTCCGTAAAAGGAGACCACAGTGTGTGTGCGTGTGTGTGTGTGTGTGTGTGTGTGTGTGTGTGTGTATTTTCCTGGCAGGCAGGCAGGTGGGTGGGTGGCATGGTCCAGCTGGATAGGTACATTGGTCTAAAGTCCCCTCCATCCATGTATGCTCCTCTCCATCCCCTCGTCCTTCTATCTTTATATCGCCGTCCGCCTCGATTGCCTCTCTTCGCAAAAAAGGGTGACAAGAGGGAGATAGAGAGGCTTTCTCAACACTCCTTTTCTTGCTTTCCCTCCCATCCTCCCCCCTCCCTCGCTCCGTTCCTTCCATCCCCTATGGTAGAGCTGCCAGACAGGAGTGCTCAGCAGCTCTCCGAACGTTATTGATCCTGAGAGCAAGCCGGCCAGGGAGTTTGTGTCTCTCCCTCTCTCTCTATCTTTCCTCCCTCCATCACACCCTCATCCCCCACCACAGCCCGCAACTTTTTCCTCCCTCCCTCCCCGCCTCTACTTCATTTATCAAGGTTAAAGAACTCTTATAAAAAAGGGAAGAGGGGGTCGCCTGGATGTTATCTGACTTCATGAAAGAAATCCCCTCAGGCCACTCCACTAGAGGAGGATGCTCTTTGCCAGACCCAACTCTACACACACACACACATACACACACCACATGCAGTGGCACCAAGCAGCGGCCCACTCATAGCCAGTCAGAAATAGAAAGTAGCATGTCCAGTTTGGTACACAGCAACAGGACAATCAGAAATAGAAATGAAGAGGATGGATGAATGGACATGGAAAGAGGAAATTAGAAAATTAGTCACTGGGTGTTACACAACGAGGTCAAACATGAGCATCACAGTACCACTTTCTTGGAAGGCACAATTCATAATAGACAATTTGTAATGAATAACATCTGTAAGAGACATTCAATAATTATTCTAATAAATCTTTTACTGATATAGATTATGAGCCATTAATAAGAGCAACTTGGGTTGCCAGGTGCACTGCAGCACTTTCCCAGAAGGCAAGCAGCCGAACATTTCATTTGGCAAGAGCTGAAGTAAATTAACTTAAAAGACAAAGCGTGTCATACTGAAGGAGGAGACTTTACACAACCTGGCAAAACAAAAGCTGTTTTTAGAGGTACCACAATTGCTCAGTTAGTTGGTAGTTGATTGACAGAAATAAGATGGTAAAATTAAGAGAATCAATCGTTTACGGTCGACGAAATAACCGAAGTGTCATTTGGGAGTTTATCACATGCAGCTAGCCGCCTAGCCAGCTAGCTAGCTCGCTAAATTAGCTAACTTTAGCTCCGTGAGTTGGTTGAAACGCCGTCTTTTATATGCGTCCAGCAGGCTCGTTTTGAAGCCACAACACTGTGACACGCTGTTTAATACATTACTTACATTTTTGCTCCACTCCACCCTCCAAACTAGCGAGAATTATGTTGAAAAATACAACGTTGACAGGCATGTCTCGTGCCTACTTACAGTTGCTACGCCATGATTGGACAATCACTGTTTGTGGGCGGTCTTTCATGACTACCTGACTTTCCTTGTAGTCAAACGTAATAGAAAATAGTCTACAGGTTAATTGACAAGAAAACAGCCATTAGTTGCAATCCTAGTTGTTTAATTTAGTATAACTGAGTATAACTGATCTATAAGGTAGTAAATTATTTCTTAACATACATAAAGTCATGTCTGTAATGGGTGCCTAATTAGAAAGTGGTGCCAAAATATAAGTAAGGCCTACACTTTCACAAAGCAACCACACCTGTAAATTTTAGGCTCCATAATCCATCCGAAGAGGGAATACAGTTTCTGCATTTTCAGCCATTAAGAGACTGTAGCAGCTATTGTCCCTGTTTGTAAAAGGACTGGAAATGGCTCTACATGTGGAGTACATCCTGTCTTCCATTGTTACTGCTTTCACTCTCCCCTATAAAGGCCTGCCTGCACTCCAGGCTACGACAGCCAGGCAAATACACACAGCAGCACATTACAGAGCCATACCTTCCCCTCCCTTTGTGCTCCGTAATTGCCACAATGCATCTTCTCATCCAGCTAATTAAGTGAGTCTTTCCCATTGTCTCCCAATACTATCACCTCTTCACACAGCCAGAGAGAGAGAGAAAGAGAGAGAGAGAGAGAGAGAGAGAGAGAGACGGAGAACTATTAAAGCAAGAGATGGAAAGAGCAAAGGGGTGGAAGAAATACAAAGGCGGGAGTCCAAATAGAGAGAGGATGAATGACAAAGGCATGTGTCTGTGTCCTAGTAAATGTTTGCCAGTTGAATAAGGTGCCTGTTGTCTGTGTTTGCCGGTGAGGTGTAAACACCACATTACTGCTGTCAGAAGAAAATCATTCTCCATGAAGTCATTTCAGGAATTAAGAGAAAAAAACTAATCTTTTAGATTGACAGCTATGCATTTAAAATGATAACATGAAGCCAGGACATTTTCTCGACTGTTAAATGCCAATGCAGGCCTCACATTGTGAGTTATTGGACTGATGATCGTGTCATAAAGAGGATGTGCTTAGAGGGAGTGAATAAACTACATCATTGCACTGTTTCGCTTATTGTTACTTCACTTTGTGTGTTTGACCTTCACTGTGCAGGCCGATGGGTAGAGTTTAACACCCCTGTGCTCATCTTAAATCTGAGTTTAACGTGTATATACGAGCATAATTTGTGACATCACAACTAGATTGGAGGGCAATCTTTGAAACCTGCTGTGCACAGACAGCGGACTTCACTGAAATTGCTGAATTTTGAAATGAACAATATTTGCATAGATGCTTTTTTTTACAATTAGTTTTGATAAGGCAATTGAACATTTTTGTGGAAAACCCAAATCGAAGTGTTTTATACTGTATATATTTAAACATGCCTCGAGGGGACATTTAAGCATGTCTGATGTCACCTATGCTGACAACAAACATTACTCATTATTTCCCTTATGCTCAGTGAGGCATCCTAATTCAGAAGAAAGCCTTACTGGCCTCACTCACCCTGCACAAAAAAAGAACTACTGCAGTGCAGTTGGACTATATATCACCATATAAATCTGAATAAGAGTCATTCTTATAATGAAACACTTACGGGAAGTAATCCTGGAACAGGTCCAGGAGTGAGCCTGGGTGTTTGAACTAAAATTGCCCTCACCTCCCACGTCTAAAAAAAATAGAATACAATAAAATAAAATACAAAGGAAATGTTAATAATTTCACTTTGGAGACTGAAGCTTCACAAAGACGTGAATTCATTCAAGGAGAGCACTGAATTCCACTCTTCTGTGTAATATCCTGGATATTTCCTAATATCACACCATGCATTACGCTGTCTGCTGCAATAGTTGGGCTACATCAGCTTCAAACTGTCATGACTTCATAACATCTGTGCGACAGTGGAAGTGCTCGATGGAATCCATAATGAACAAAGCAAAGAGAGCAAAGTGAAAACAGGTGCTTTTGTTTCCTCTTCTTCTTGATTTCCTCACTGTTCAGCCCTTTTGTGTCGCTGACCAAGGTGTTTAAACAACTGAATAATTGGAGGACACAGACCAACAGACTCATCTAAATTCCACTTCTCTTTAGAGTTGCTATAGGAGACACCCCCCCCCCCCCCCCCCCCCCCCAAAAAAAAAAAAAAAAACCCTGCACACACAGACTCAAACTTGCTCCATGCTCAAGTCCACTTGCTGACCTCTCAGGCCAGACACTCTCTTCCCAGCACACCAAACCCCCAAACTATCCCCCTCTAACCCCCCCCCCCAACCCTCAACCCCTCCTTGAACCCCTTCCGCCCCCATCTCCCCCTTCCCAACCCGAGCGCCTTTCCTTCCCACACTCAAGTTCCTGTCAAGGCCCTGACAGACAGACAAGTAGGGTGACATCATGGTGCAGAGAGGGAGAGAGACAGAGGAAGGGGGCTGCCTGCCTGTCTGCCCCCAGCACCCACACAATACAGCAGGGCATCTGGCACTGGGGTGGTGGTGGGGGACCGGGTGGGGGTCTGTCAGGACAAAGCGTTTACATCCCCCTCCCTGGAATATGATTATAGTTTGTAAATGGCGGCTGAGACGTAAACGTGTGAGGAGAAGAAAGGGGCTGAGATGCGGCGGTGGCGGTGGCGGCGGCGACTGGAGGGTGGGTGGATGACACAGTTATGGACACATACAGTGAAAAACACCAACAGACGTATTAGTCCAAGCATATGACAAGGACTTTGGGATACTCATGAATGTCTTAATGGAAAATCTCAATCCAAAAACTGCCAAATCTTAATTAATATTTTCACGCTGCTGTTGTTGCTTTTTTGTTAGCACAAGCAGACGCTGAAACTGCTCCAGCTCGCAGGTATAATGGTGAAATCTGCGTGTTTGTGTGTGTTTGGGCATGTCACTTGCAGCTTGTTAATTCGCAGGATCCAAGACGAAAACAATGGTGCCAACGGGATAGAAATCAGTGTCATAATACTCCCTCTCTCTCTCTGCTGCGGCCCCCACCTCTGCCTCTGTCTGAGAGGCTGTCTACTCGCTGTGTGCATACAAGTGTGTGTCTGTCTGTGTGCATACATAAAATAAATGAGCTGTGCGTATGCATTGTGCGAGTCCACAGGCCCAGTGTATATATTAGAAATGTGACTTGACCCTGGCAGGCTGAAGCAGGGTTTCTGCGTCGTACTGGGCGTGGGAAAAAGGGGAGACCTCTTTTCACAGCTGCTCCGGCCGTTGCATTGAACCAATGGAGGCCCCCGCCACCCCCAACCTGCCTCCGCCGCTAATGCCCCCCTCCCTCCCCCCTTTTTCCCATTCACTCCGCAGCCTGCTGCCTTTCAGCGGACCCCCGTCCCTCCCTCCTGCGCTCTGTTCGTCACCTTGCTGCACCCCACCATTGCAGCCACCACCAACCTTTAATACAGCCACCT
The DNA here is from genome assembly GCF_051107435.1 of Chaetodon auriga. Lineage (NCBI taxonomy): Eukaryota > Metazoa > Chordata > Actinopteri > Chaetodontiformes > Chaetodontidae > Chaetodon > Chaetodon auriga. Next base: position 23,011,998 of record NC_135076.1, read on the forward strand.
CGCCATTCAGCCAGTGCGCATTGAGATGCCAGAGGCCTCTGGGCTTTAAGGAGGTAAAGAAAAACAACACAGCTGACCGGCCAATGAAATAAAGCAACTAATACCTATGCAAAATAAGTAACTAACAAAGCTAATTAGCTTATGTGCATCTTATACTGACTCACCAAAACTTAGCAGAGCTCCTGCCTCATCTCTCACACTTCTCCTTCACCTCATGTGTTTATTCCTCTTTGTTCTTCGAGCCTCAATTCCATTTTTCTCACATTCTCTTCTCTCTTTCCTTCTCCGAGCTCCTCTGCAGATAGACTTTAATTTATGTTAACATACGCCACCACTCTACACTCAGTGCCTACCCCCCCCACGCACATTCGCCGCCTCCCTCCATCCAGTGTATTCATTTGTAGAGATTTATTTCCTATCAAGCCGCATAATGCAGTGGGTATAATTCAAATCAACTTTTAAGAACAGCCAAGCAGTGCAGTTTATGTATACAAATCTAGAGAGCCGTGTTAAAAAATTCCCAGCTAACAGTAGGGTGTTAAAAGCAGATTGCCAACTTTAAGAAGCCATGGGTGGGCGGTGGGTGTTTGGTTTTGCCATTAACGATAACCTATTACTGATAAACCTCAACCTGTTTAAACACATAATGCAGGCTTCATTTCTTTCAGATAGTCTTACTAATCTGACAGTATAAGCATGCAAAGGCAGTCTCGGAGCGGAATCACAAAACACACACACCCACACGCAATTTTAGAGAAACTTTAAAAGGTCACATAATGTGCAGAATAACTCCGACAGATTCTCAGGAGCAGTGCTATCGTGCTGTCTAGCTACCCTGCTGATACACCAGGCGTGTTGAGGAAATGTTGAGAAGCAGCGAGGGGGCTGCGACGGGGGAGGAGGAGGAGGGAGGGAGGTTGTAGCCGAGAACCTGAAAGGACTCCATCTCCCTTGGCCAACATGCCATGACGGTGTGGAGCAGCAGTCTGAATTGGTTTCTCTGGGGTGGCGGCGCTGGAGAGGTGATGGCAAGATGAGCCCGAATGGGGATGGAAAGGGGTGGGGGACTGCGGGGGGGGGGGGGGGGGAGATACGGTGCACTGAGGTATGTGTGTTTGTGTGTTTGAGAGAGAGAGTATAAGAGAGAGAGGGAGAGAGAGAGAGATGGCAGACCGGATCTGAGGTACTGTAAATGAGCGGATTACTGCTTCCCTCTCTTCAGGTCTTTCCATATACATGAGAGTACTCGGCTGTGGAAACAACACTGCTATGTGTGAAATCACACATCCTCCGGCCCACACTTCCTATACGAACAATTGTAACGAATGCACATATTGTAACACGGGTCCTGTAAGGCTAAAGCTAGGCAGACTCGTAGGTGCTAGCTCTTAATTGCTGTTATGAATACAAAGAGGATGTGAAGAGTGTCACTTCTGGATTGATGCGTCTCTGCGTCAAATTTAGCCTGTAGCTATGCCTCCACTTCTAAAGCCCATGTCCAACCAAAGCTTGTTTGCATCGATTTATCTAGTTTGTGGATATGATATTGACTAAGTAGACCGGCAGCCCTTATCGAGTTGAAGCAAAGCGAAGGAGGTTTAAGAGGTGGTCGAACGCGATGGAGGAGGATAGCCACAGGCTGTGAAATCTCCTCTGATCTTCCCTTGTCTGATTCTCAAACGCAACTCTTTCTCTGGGGGGGCATGCTGATATAGAACTAGGCCAATGTCACCGAACGCTCATCTAACCCTGGAGGGAAATAAAAAAAAAATCACTCCTTCTGTTTCTCCCCGATGACGGACCTCAATCTCCGCGGATGGGGCTCCATCTCCCTCTCCTCCCCTCTCCAGCGTTCCCTCCATCACTCCGTCTACTTTGTTCTCTGCAGGAGGTTGAACATGCACGAGCTGAGCAGCATTCTCGGCCTTGATGGCCCGCTATAGCAGCTATTAAGAGAGCGAAGGTAATCTTTAGGCGTGTCACTCAACACTGTGAGGGAAGCTGAGAGGGAAGTGAGTGAGTCACCTAGTTCTAGTTTCAGCCCTCCATCATCTTAAGCATTATAGTCTGTTATAAAACCGGCAGCTCTTTAAGGTTTTTCTAACCACAGACAGCTGGGGCCAAAAGCCCACATGGATGCTAGTTTATGATAACAAATGTACCATGTAAGATGGTTAATATGTAACGCAGCAAACAGCTAATGATTACTTTGCTTTTGCGATAATCAGGCAGGAAATTTGATGAAAATAATAATACTGCTTGAAAGGGTCATGAAAGGGTTGAAGCCACAAAATAATAATACTAAAAAAGAGTGTGTGTAATGAAGGTACAAGGCCTGGACAGAGAGCAGAGGACAGGAAAGTAAGTAGTTTTAGGAGGGGGGGGGGGGACCAGGGAGTGGAGGGAGGGGAATTAGAGGCGTGAGGGACTTAGCCACCCTGGCAGTCTTTCCACATGAGCACACCTTGTGCACACACGAGGCCAAGCACCCCCACCCCCATGTATCCTTAAAGGGATAAAAAGCACGGACAAAGGAATTAAAATATAGATTACACAAGTGGCCACCCTGCGTCTTATCTGCCAAAACCAAAGAATCTAACAAATTGGATCAGACTTTATAGAGCAGGGGGTGAGAGGCGAGTGAGAGGGTGAGGAAGGCAAACCAGGAAGTGCACACGCAAAGAATGAGAGGCACGTCCACGTCGCTGCTCTTATGTGAGGAAATAAATCAGGGCTTTCTGAAGCGCACTGTTAATGAAACTGTGCAACTGTTCAAGCCTCAAAGCAAACAGGTTCACCAGTTCAAGTGCAATTATATGTAAGTAGTGTGAGACTAGTTCAAGTTCAAGTATGTTTACAAATCACTGGCATCGATAGCACACGCAGGAAGGTTATTTTGAAGTCTCACCTGTAACTTTGGAGGACCCAGTCTGTGACCGCTGACCCTCAGAGCAAGAGGTGGCTTGTCTCTGCCGAGCTGACGTCCTGCAGGTTCAGACACAGGCCTGCAGGTGGGGTGTGTGCATCTCTGTGCGACCGTGCTTCTGTCTGCACTCCACACATTCCTGCGAAAGCACAAAGCATTGAGTTGAGAGGGAGGGTCCACTCCTGCAGCAGGTCACAACCTCACTCCCCACAACCTTCTTCAGCCACATTTAACATTTTTGGCTACTTGAGATCTTTTCAGGTGTGTTACATTGATTTAAAAATAAACTTTTATCTTTGAATTATACTATTATTAACAATTAACTTTCACCTGACATCCAACAGACAAGATTTGCACTTAAAGATAAAATAAGATCAAATCTAAAATCATAAATTGAATGCGTCAAATTCAAGTTTTAATGCTCTTTGTTAAATAGAAATTGAACAACACGTAGTTTAGTGGCCACTTTCTTATATTATCGGGCTTCTGTCCATACAGAAATAGCATCAGGCTTGTAAAACAAACTACGTGACAAAAATTAGGATGTGTAAGTTAAACTGGCAAAAGAAAACAGGAAACACCAAACAGATAAATCTACTGTAATTAATGACGACGCATGAACGTGGCCTAATAGCATAACGAAGAGTGTGTATCGTAACACTGGGGGAAAAATCAGTGGTGTCACATTGTTAGAAGGAGAGAAAAGTTTCTTATATTTCCTATTTCAACTGTCGTAAATCGTAAATGCATGACAATACCAATCTCTTCAACGCACATACACACACACGCACACACACTTCACAAGCGATTACACAAAATACTGTAAGATTACATCCGCTGAAACCTGATGTCCTTTGCGGGTTTAAAGCCTGCATGTCAGCCTTTCAATTTTTTTTTTTTCCTCTTTCACTTGCATGGGTCAGAGGCTGTTGCTAGGCTACCAAACCCAGAATTCATAAGTTCAGAGAAAAGGTTTATATAGGCCACTGCAACTCAAGGTAAAATGATAATAGAAGATTGATAGTGCTGGAATATGGATTTTGATGATATGGAATCAAATAGACCATGAACCATAAATTGTTTCAGATCTGCATCAAAGTGTAATAATAATAATAACAAAATAATAATAATAACAAAATAACAATACTAATAATAATAATAGTCAGGTGTATATATCTTAAATTAAAAAAAAATCTATTTTTTGTAAAATTAATTGACATATACAACACAATTCTCCCAGCATTCTGAAATGAAGAAAACCATGGGAAAATGCTTTCCAGGAGGTACTCTGAATCAAAAATTCTGTAATTTTCTCCATAAAGACAGAGATTACAGGAGCAGCTTTTGCAAAAATACAAGTCAGACACCCCGAAATTGAGCACAGTTCTTGCAGTCGAGTAAAATACAAAGCTGCGCAGCCTGATCTCGCATAGTTAAAAAAAACACCTATTCTGTAATAGACAGTATGCTGTCATGTTTATTGTACTCTGTTGAGACGGAAAATGAGGCGCTGAGGGTGCAGTAACAGCGTGCACATGCAGAGAAGCACATGTATAAATGTTCAAAAACATGCGCGCACACACACACACACACACACACACACTCATGTACACAAAGCTCTGCAATCCAGTGGCCAAGTGTGACACAAACAAGATAACATCTATAGGATGGTAGCCTGGAAAACGCAGCTGGGCTGTAAACCTAAAACAATGGCTCTGCTGTGACAGTGTATGGGGCGACTGCTTTGTTCCAACAAACAACACTCATGCAACAGCCAGAACTACAACGTGAAAATATTCAACGTTATCAATACAGTGCAGAGACAGAGAGAGAGAGTGAGGAAGGAAGAGGGGGAGATGGGGGGGACATACTGACATATCTACGCTTCAGCAGGAAAGGCTGCAGACATGACAGGTTGGTTAGAAATGCACGGCATGCATGCATCTCCTCTCCTAGTCTCTTATCTTCTCACCTCAGTCCTTCTACATCCCTTTCAACCCTATTCTCTCTAGTCAGACGATTTTTTTTTTTTGCTGCATTTATTTCTTAATTTCTCTATTGTGACAGAGTGCAGAATAAATCTGGTCCAACAACAAAATTTCAAATACATTTACAAATAGATAAATCACCATGCAAGACAATGGGAGGTGTAATGCAGCCTTATGGCAGGTGTTGGTAGGCTAGACGTAGACTAGACTGGGCTCCATCTGGTGTTGAGGGCCTCCTCCTGATGGTGGAGAGGGCCCAGACAGACACATATTAATGTGGGAAAACCGACGTCTAGCCTGCCTCTCAGACTGCATTTCAATCTCAAAGGGCTCTCCCCATATCCTCCATTTATTACCCCTCAGCAACGCATTCATTTCTGCTGCAACTGGGCGAACGCTGGGAGGGCACTTCTGTCGGCGTGGCATGTGGTGTAGTCACAGCACAAAACGCCATTGTCAAATACAAATGGAAACAGGCCGTATTATTAATGCTTTAGCTTAATATTGCAATTAACCTTCAAAAAAACAGAATGGAGGTGCATTTGCAAAAAAAAGGGGAGCAAATTTTACACACACATAATCCTGAAATGAGGATTTTTCAAGTATTTCTGCAGCCACAACGACCGTATGGCTGAAACAATGCAGCTTTTAATTCTGTGTGTTAAAATATTGTCTCAATGGGACGTTACCATTTGCTGGTTCCTGTCGCATTAAAATTGAGACATGGGTATCCTGACGCTCCTGCAGAGTTTCCTTGATGAAAACATTCATTTGCACCACGCTCTATTAAACTAACAAAAGTACAGCTGCACTGCTCACACTGATAGCCTCAAATTATCATTATCATCATAATTACAAAAGCAGATAGCCTATTGTTTCACATCAGACACGCCACTGGCATATATTCACACTGCCAGACAGTGTGTATTAACACATACAGCTGCATGGTAGCATGTCACTACAAAAAGCAAGAGAACGCAGAGATATTTCCATGCTAGCTTCTTTTCCACCTGCCCTTGTCTGTGACGCAGTAAGCTGGGGCCTACTAACAGTAGCACCAGGCTCTGTGCTGTTACACACACACACACACACACACACACACACACACACACGCACATACACACTCTATACTGAGCAGAGCAAAGCCACCACACAGAGCAGCTACAGCTTTAGCAGCTAACACAGAATTGGCTTGTTTAAAATTCAACAGGCTCCACTTCAGAGTACAACCTATCACTCAGGCAGTCCTGGAACCAGACAGGGGCTCCTCTCTGGCTCGGATGGAGTAGAGAAAGAAGAGGTGATGTGCAGCCCAAACAGCATTGTAAAACAGGCCTGAAAATCAGTCCAGTCTCTGGACGACCCAGCCGGCCCTGCCCGGCCCCTAATGCTGCCTCCAAAATCTCAGCTTGGCCTGTTACTGTACATCAGCGATGGAAATGCACTTACTGGTGATGTGTGGCATGTGTGCATGTGTGTTGACGTGGACAAGTCCCCAGTCACTTGCAGAGTTACAGTATCTTTCATTAGAGAAAATGCAGTTATAGTGTAAGCAACTTTGTGACATGTAGCATGTTAACCAGCAATGCATTTGCTAAAAAAAAGGACACAGGTGAATGTGTTGTCTCCCTGACGTCCCACAGGTCTTTTCCTCGGCACTGTGAGACATTGTTTTGCTCTCTCTTCCTTGTGCAAGAGGCCTGAAGCTGCTGTTAATAAGCGCATCAATCAAGCTAAATCCAGGGATATAAGATGATCCCTTTGACAAACACCTACTGAATCCCAATATCGTCTTCTTCTGCACTTCATAACCTGTGACACATTACTGCGATGACCTGCTACACATTCTCCTGATCTTTGCTGCACCTGCTCTACTGTACCAGACATACTAAGCCCTGAAAATACATCTGATAGGGACATTATTTCTCATTGCATCCTGCAGGTAGCACAGTATGGTGAAAAAACGCATTATCCACTTTTTAGACACAAAAATAAAGCAGCACGCATTTTTGCATAGACACATGTAAGAGCCGTCTGCAGGTGCGTTAGCCTTGATTGCTGAAGCTCTTTTCCATATCACTACATAGAGAGGCCAGCAGCAAGGAGATATGGGGGCTACTGGTGGAACACGTGACTCCAACGAGTCGTCCAATCAGGTGCTTCTCCAGCTACAAACCATGTTCCTCTCACCTCCTGGTTAAGCATCCAACTAACTACACATCCAGCAGAAAAGCATGCAAAGCACGCCTGTTACGAGCTTCTATGCCGTGACTGAAAGGCAGGTATGTCCCATTAAGAGAGACAGCACAAGCACCACTGCCGAGTCGCCCTCCTCCTCCTCCTCCTCCTCCTCATCATCATCATCACTCAATGAATGGAGCCTGTCTCCGGTTGCTAACTGTCAGTCCACGCGTCCCTCGTGAGAGAAATCTAGCGCCATGAATCCAGTCGTTCAGGGGGGCTGCGTTCTCCTCAGCACCGGTACACGTCCAAGGAAGGAGGAGGCGTTTCTCGGTGCGATGTGCGAACGCTGCCGCGGGCTCCCGGTCCTCCGTGCAGGCTGCATCCATCCATCCATCCGCTCCGGCAGAACCCCCCCTCCTCCAAACCTCCTCATCGGTCCCGGTTCCGGCTCGCTCCGCCATGACGACTGTAGAATTAGTTTATACATTCGGTTCTCTAGCTTTATGATATTACATAAACTCATACAGCTAGATAACCAAAGAGAAAAACTAACCCACGTCTCTTAAAGGGGCCGCCGCCGCCGCCGGAGCTGCTTGTGTTGTGGTCACATGGAGCCATCGCATTCCGCCTGCATGCGCACGCCTCTCTCTCTCTCTCTCTCTCTCTCTCTCTCTCTCTCTCTTTCTTCTTCTTCTTCTTCGTCTTCTTCATCCTCCTCCTCTGCGCTCCCTGTCTCTGTCCATCTCTCTCTAATACACACAACATTACTGTGCGCACGCACAAAGCTTTAGGTTATAGGTAAGGTCCTGTCGTCTTTCCACGAAGACTCCGTGTCTTTTACAAAAAATAAAACACGTCCTCAGACTGCTTTGGAATTGGAATAGGTCTAGCTAACAACTGACTGCATGGACAATGATGTAGGCTGTGTGTGTGTTAGCGTGTGTGTGTGTGCGTGTGTGTGTGTGTGTGTGTGTGTGTGTGTGTGTGTGTGTGTGTGTGTGTGTGTGGGGTGGTGGTAGTGGGGGACATAAAAACGTCACTCCATAACCTCCATCACCATAAGATCATCATAAGCAACAGGCTGCAAGCTGTGCTATTCTAAACAAAAGTAGTCTCATCTTGCAACTACACGTCTCGGATGATTATGGATCCACGCCATCACTTCTATTCTTCTAACCCAGAGATGAACTTCCTCCCACTACTACAAGCCTGAGTCCTGACTAGCATCTGCAGAGTGAAGTCATCCAGCTGCAGGAGGATGATGACACATTCGCCTGTCATCCACGGACAGGCGTAACAGGAGAGGAAACTGGGCTCCATACCACTAATAACCTTAATATAGCACGCATTTACATGACTAATAAGACCTCATCATGTCCAGTTTGAGCTCCTGTAACGCTTCTCATAGTCTGAGATGAGAGACACTGTTACTTGCACTGTCTCCTCAAAGAAAACACTCGCAGGCTCCAACAAACAACCAGCTTATTGTTGTTTTAAATGCCAGCTCACATCGACCCATTTCAGACCATAGTTTCCGCGTTGAGTGAATTAATCCATGAATTGTTTGAAAGCATGACAAACTACCGAGGGCCCATCTAGCCTACAGTAGAGGGGCTTCCGGCTAAATGTCAACAACATGATCAAGTGGAGCAAGTCCAGCCTCACTGAATGTCGCTGTGCGCTTTGGATTAGATGGTGACATGCTGACAAGTTGAAGTAGGACAAACTAGGCTTTATAATCCTTTGTAATCACCAAAATATGGCTATTGTGCCGCGTAAATATGTATTTCCAAGAAAACTCGAATTCTGAGCGTTTAAATCTAAATTCTACTGTAGAAAAAAATGCAGATCACAGATAAACATTAGGGCAAACGTCAGGATAAAATACTACAATTTGACATCTGTCTAAACATGACTAATATCTGTTGGCACAAGTAATTCTGTGAAGAGTTCACAAGTTTGGAGCTCGCATCATATTATAGGCAAGATAAAGCAAATGAAAGCAGGTAATTTAAACTTAAATGTATTCACGCCTTCAACAAAATGTTTTAAATGTTGCTGAAACGACATTTTCTACTAAATAGCCTTGAACGGAGAATAAACATACAACATACTCACATGTTCAGCCTATTTGAAACAGCAGTTTCCATAATCGGACAGCCATGTGTGCTTCGTTATTAAATAAGACACAATTATTAAAATCCACCAGGCTCAGAGGCAGCCGAGATATTCTTCTACACCCAATCCGGGATGGGAGCCTGTCTCCCCGGCTCTCTCCGGCCGTGATGCTCCCTGTCTTCAACCATGCGGGATGCCGGCACATGCGAGGACAAAGCCCATTTTACGCACAGCGCTACCGTCGGTGTGTGCAAGTGTATCCTTGAAGGAATAGTCGAGGAATAACGTCCATTCCGGGCTGTCAAAAACACTGCAGCAAAGCCCGAGGAGGAGAAAATGAGAGTGAGGAGAAAGCGCCTCAGCTATCAGAGTGTCAGACGTGGGGCGCAGGAGGTGCAGGAGGCGGTGGGCCGCCCGGGGGCCTCCAGGTCAGACTGCTCGGAGAGGCGCGCGGTGTCCACAGAATTAGGCATGCTCATTGGCACACACATGGGTGAGCAGCAGAGATTTGAGGTGAACACAACGGACATGTGGGGGAAACATAAGGTAGAAACTGGACGGCCACTGGGAGATGCTCAAAGGCGACATCATGATACAGCTCTTAAAAGCAATCAAACTTATCCACCAACACAAACAGCAGAAGCAACAGCGCTTCACTAAATGGCTTCTGGATCTCGATATGAGGCCCGAGGACTCTTCCAAAATCCACTGAAGGGGGGTCTCCAGAGTTCCTCATAGAAAACGAGGAATAATTTCTTCTGTCATTGATCCACAAAACATTCGAGGGAGGCGCAATATTACACTAAACACCAAAACTCTCATAAACACACGATCAGAATTCAAATCAATATTAACCATAACAGCTTTGTCTCGTTCAGAGTGCAACAGTGTGCACCAACAGCGCAGTCACCTGAATGGATAGAGGCCCTTGGCAATACATCACACAGCTGGCCATGTTTAAGGATTTGTTGACAATGAACTATCTGTCTCTCAGCCACACCCTGTCTGTGTAAGGACGCAAAGTTTGTCCCCATAAAGACACACTGAGCCAGCAGTGAGTCACGTGGACTGAACCGAGTAACAGCCTGCAGGGTTACAGCTGTACAATGGCAAAGGGAGGGGGTTAGTACTGTAATGTCCACCGTTTTCTAAAAAATCTAAATCATCTTATTTTTTCTTTACAAAGAAAACAAATAATGCTATTCATGCATTTTGTATATTTTTGCCTTTTCCTTATTGGCTAAAACGGCTCCACAATACGCGCCACATTTATGTTGTAATTAGTAATTTCAGGGAGGTGATTATCTGAGAGCGTCATGGAGCAAATGCAAAGAATGACTGAAGCATTACAGCTTAACAGCAGTGGCACTGCATCACAGCCTCTGCTGCTTTTTTAATATGAGCCTATGATGTGTCAGCGTGGCCAATCACCTTCAGCTTTACATCTCAAATACACACGATTCCCTCTGTGGGCTAAAATCTCATTCAGAAATTAAAGATGGCACAAAAATCCGTTTCAAAGGCGAAATAACGAGCCTCTCTGATATTTCCAGCATAGTTACAGCCGGTAATGTGTGTGTGTGTGTGTGTGTGTGTGTGTGTGTGTGTGTGTGTGTGTGTGTGTGTGTGTGTGTGTGTGTGTGTGTGTGTGACCTACAATTTACTACTAATTTGAATTTTAATGAGCTCTGCCAGTTTTCTGTAGGCCTGCTAATAAAGTCGCTATACGGGGGGAAATTTTCAGGAAAGAGCTGGGCAAATTTTAGGAAATTAGCATGTAGGCTCCCTGAAGCTGCGGCCTGTAGGCTTTCTCAACACCAGGAAATATTTTTCATCCTTCCAAAATAATCCTCAACGACTCCATAATTATTAAGGCATCGTGCCACTCGCCCTTGTTTGAAAGCCTAAAAATGTAAGATGGACAATTTCCTTTTTTTTCTTTCAAATTATATCAACTTTCATTTCATGCCATAACTACTGTAAATGAGACATAAATATTTTTTATTTTATTACAAAACATTCATTTGCAAGAGCAGAAATATGATTTTTTTTATAAATGTAGTAGAAAGAACCAGATTTCTGCATCGCTCTCAATTTTTATGCTCAAAATAAAGTGTTTGAAAATGTGCGTGTGTGTGTGTGTGTGTGTGTGTGTGTGTGTGTGTGTGTGTGTGTGTGTGTGTGTGCGTGCGTGTGTGGACGCTCTGATTTTTTTATTTTTTTGCCCCCTCTCTCTCTCTCTCTGTGTGCATGATTGTACTGTACATTAATAGTGATTGACTCACTGCTCTGCCTTTCATCAGCCTCACGTGAAGCCATCTGAACACGCCCCCTGACTGCGTCACGTCCTGTCAGACGTACAGTACAGTCAGGTGTGCAGTGACAACGAGCTGAACACCTTACACCGACTAACTAACAGCTTTCTGCTGTCGCTCTGCTGCAGTCCGCACACGTTCTGCTTTGTTTGTATTTATATGCTCGTATTTAAATAAAATCAGTCACATCAGTGAAGTTACCTGCTGAATTATTTTGTTTTAGCTGTTTGTTACACGCGCGTCTAGATGAGACAATGACGGCAAAAATATTCTTTCTTTTAATTCTGTTTTAGCAAAACTTCAGAACAAAATCTGAAAGAGCAAAGATCCACCAGCAGTGACTAAAATATGCCTGAAAAATGTTTCAGTTTAAGTGCATTAAAGCGGCTGCGTTGAAGAAAACTGACTCAAGTTCAGCACCTCCAGTCAGAAGTACAGTCTCTGTCCTTGGTGCTGAAACGAATCAGATTAATTCACGGCGCTGTTAGAGGACGTAAAGAAAAACGCTTTCTTCAGGCAAATGTAAACCTGCCAGGATCTAATAAACTGCAATAAAATAAATAAAAAGCAAATTTAAACCGAGCAACCGTGTGAACGTGGGGAAATAATTTTCATATCCTGATCGACGATCACAGCGTTCAGAGACAGAGCAGCTCAGCTAGTGACACTTTTCCGAGCTTTTAACATTTTCTCACTGAAAATAAATGAATAAATAAATAAATCACACTGAGAAAAATGATCTAAATCTGCAGATGGACTTCAACAAGCGAAGGCAACCATGAGCCTGTTTTCTTTTGCTGTAACTGGATTATTAGACAGGAAAATAAACACGATTTAACTCTAATATTATATTTAAACGTAAACATTATATCAGCCGAATTTTACATCTGGTCATATTAGTTATTATGTCGACATTAGTTTTTGATTCCCTCGCGAAACTGTGTGTGCTCGAGTTAATCTAAGTTAAATTTCGTCATAGAGTTTAATCGCTTTAAAATTAACAACGCCAGTGGTGTGTGTGTTTGATTATGTGTGACATGAGAAGTTGTGTATTTTCAGCACAGATGTTGGTAAAGAGGAGATCAAGTCCTGGCAACTGAATTTACAGTAGGCCTACACCTGTTGCACTGTGCAGTATAGAAAGAAAGAAAGAAAGAAAGAAAGAAAGAAAGAAAGAAAGAAAGAAAGAAAGAAAGAAAAAGCATCTTTTAATACTCTTAAAAATGTTATAGAATTCTGTTAGATTAATTTTAGTTTTCATTTAAATGGACTCCATTTATTTTGACAACACACTCACATTTATGTATTCACATATTATTCTTATATTTATTGTTATATAAATAAAATATAAAGTTTTCAAATATTTTAGTAATTTTACTTATCTATTAATTTTGGTTTGTAATAAAAAAAAAAAATCCATGACATCCATGACAGTGTAAATGTTGCAGAATAATCCCAGTAAGTGTCTCCTCTCTCTGTTTGGACCAGGTTTGGCAAAGAAACTTAAACACCAAACACTAAAGAATAAAAGTGACTTTGTATGTTTCCAAGAATTTGATGGTTTTCTATTGTAGTTAGCTGCAAAGGCCTGATTAATTAATTTCACACTGTAGCTCCGGAGAAGATTTTCCCACAAACAAGTGGCCAAAAAAAAAAAAAAAAAAAAAGACAGAAAGAAAGAAAGAAAAGAAAGGAGAAAGAAAAAAAAATCGCCCAAAGAAAGAAAGAAAAAAGTCAACATCAAGTTCAACAACGTGCTGGTGCTCATTAGCATCACAATGCTGTCTGGGAGCACACAAGTCTTCTTAACAAGAGGCTCTGGCGTCAAGTCCCTCCACCTCCCAGCCAAGGGGACATTTTCCCAGGCTCTGCTAACAATCACACAACTGTTTGCTTTATAAACGCCAGCTCTGGGGCCACTCAGCCCGCCTCATCACCGCTCAATGGATGCTCCCGCTAATATGGCACGGAGCAGCCTGCTGCCACTCCTCACGTCAGGGTGCACTGTGTTTGAAAGTGCCATTTTCTGTTTTACCTCAACCATCATGTCAAACTAAGTGAGGTGCTGTGTTATTATTTTACATTATTTCTACTATTTTTCTTTTGTTACTTATTATTATTGTAATTGTTGTTCTTCTTCTTCTTTTAGAACTAATAACCAAGTATTCACATTTCTCACGAGCCTAAAGGATAAAAACTAAAACAGTCAAAAATCATACTTACAAGCCGTCAACTTTGAATAAATCCCGCATCTCCAGTTCAAGTCCGTTCAGGCTTTTAACACAAGTTTCTAGCATCACCTCGCAAGTGTAACCAAACTACAGGAGCCAGGAGTCCGGGGACAAACGCAAAACGCAGCGAGCCCTCGCTGACTGGGAGTAAACCTGCGCAGTGAGTGGATCCAACCCACGGACGTGCTGCTTTTTCAAACGCTGGCATTGCTTTTGCTTCAGTGGCCAGAGACCAGCCGAGGCCGAGGCGAGACTCTGCTGCTAGCATCCGCTCCCGCATCCCAACATCTCCTCACCAGCCTCGGATGACAGTGTGCGCCGAGCTGCTGCGTCGCTGGTCCCCTCCCCTCCCCTCCTCTCTCTCTCTCTCTCTCTCTCTCTCTCTCTCTCTCTCTCTCTCTCTCTCTCTCTCTCACACACACACACACACACACACACACACACACACACACACGCACCGGCTGCTGTGGACGACGTGTACCGAAACTCAAACACATTTCGCACCCCTTATGCATTGACCACAGTGAACTGGTGTCCATTGTTCTCTTTGAATGACGCGTCTCTCTCTCTTTAGTTGCAGCCAGCATGTATTTTTTTTTCTTTTTGGCAGCATTTGATAGACGTGGTGAGCGACGCGCAGCCCCTGTGGCCGCAGCCTCTGTGGCCGCACTTCAGTGGAGGACGGGGCGGAGGAAGGCACCTCTGAGGACCCTTGGGGGACAGATGCAGCAGACCCGAAATTTGGATTTTGTCGGGTGGGTGGGTGGGTGGGGGGAAGAATGCATAAAAAAAAAAAAGCTTCAGCTCGACGTCGCGTGATGTTAAAGCACATCGCAGCAGCACGCTGCCTGGCAGAGGGTGTTATCACTAACGTGCCATAGAAGATACCTACACTCCACATCCCCAGCGCGCTGCATCCCCCCCTGCCCCCCTCACACTCAGCGGCACGGTGAAGTCCTGATGGCACCGGGCACAGAGTCAGTCTTGGGCAGTGAAGCCGGCAAGAGAGAGACCTTGACTGGGCAGTGATCTCCGAACCTGCACCTTGCTTGACTGAATCACCTGAGTCAACAAGAAGACCGAGCCAGAACGAGCCACTAACCGGCAGAAACGGCAGCAGAGTTAAATATTGTAGTTTCCACACGTTTCTAGGCAGGCTGCGGGGGAAAAGGCGTGCAAGAGAAACGATTTGTGAGAGATGGGGACGGTCAAAGAGCGGCGCGCAGCAGGCGGAGTGTGTGATGCTGTTGCCGCAGCCTCAGCAGCGCCAGGAGAAGCAGACGCTTCTCCGGAGCTCCGGCGGGTCACGTTGCTTTACGTGGTGCGACGTCCCCTTCCTCTCTGTGCGTAACGGAGCGCGCTGTGGACACTCGTGTGGCAAATGTCAAGCATATACCTGAATTAAGTCTTTAAAAAGAGAACTGAGGGCTGTAGATGCAGACAGATGAGAGTCAACGCTGCGTGCAACAAATCTCGTCTTTGAAACGGACGTGGTTGTGTGCGTGCTGACGTCAGGTGCCGGGATAGGTTATGTGTAGGAGCTATGCGTGTCA
This sequence comes from Chaetodon auriga, assembly GCF_051107435.1. NCBI lineage: Eukaryota > Metazoa > Chordata > Actinopteri > Chaetodontiformes > Chaetodontidae > Chaetodon > Chaetodon auriga. The sequence goes on from NC_135076.1 coordinate 23,027,313, forward strand.
TATGTTATCCAATACGCCTGTGTGTGGGGTGGGATCCACGGTAGAGGCTCCTCCGTGGGGTCTCAAAGAGGATGATTTGTGCTATAACTCTGCTTTATTACAGCTGCTGCGTTTATGGGCACATCCTCAATTTGTTGCATTATTTTTGAGAAGAAATAAAACATTTTCTCTTAAAGACATGTCGACTTTCCCAATAAAAAAGCGTGGGTTTTGTGTGTGTGTGTGTGTGTGTGTGTGTGTGTGTGTGTGTGTGTGTGTGTGTGTGTGTGTGTATGTGTGTGTGTGTTCAGATGCAAATTTAGCAAAAGTTAGAGTTTTATGATTACTGGACCATAATAAAAAACAACAGTTTTCTTCACTTGGAAGCCCAAAAGCTGTTTGACACAAATGGCAATTAGGAAAATGAGGCCTCCAACATCCAAGATGAGATAAATCACAGTTTGCCTTTTATTCCACTTTCACTGATTCAACATTTTATGGCCCCCTAATAAAGGTTATTATCATTATTATTACAATACAACAATATTAGGCCCACAGCCTCCCCGAGCAGAATCCAGGCTGCCACGTGGAATTAAATGAAGGTGATATTTTACCTCTTCGGGGAATTTATGACGACATTAAAAGTGAAGGTTAACTTTACCTGCAAAATAACGCCTGAGAAATTTGATAGAATTTATATTTTATAGACCTACATTTATCTTTTATTTTCATTTCCTCTCTATAAGCCACAAACGTGCACAGTGAAATCAGCGAGATTTAAATGACCAGCGGGCTGTTAATTGGGTTCTTGATATATGAACATAGTCCACATTTTCCTGTTCGACGTCCAAACTCAGTAAGGAGCGTCATGTTTTGCACGCGCGGTGACCTGCAGGTCTTATAAGGCCTCCAAAATTCACACAGCTTTGAGAAACGGGATTATTTTCTTCCACATTACACTAAATATATTACGATAAGTAACGACAACACATGCAGTGTCTTCTGGAAACTCCACCTCGCAGAAAACAGGCGATAATGAGCGCCTCAGTGAACGGCGGTGATGTTCGAGCTGAACAGTGACACCTATTGGCTGAAAGGTGGAAGTGACGCTCAGGCCTGCGTGAGGTGCGACTGGCCTCTAAATCCACGAGCCTCTTAAAACTCCATGAAACGGCTTATGATCACGTTACAATATAAGAGAAATACAGGCCATAAATTGATGCAGATGGATGTATTAAAATCGCCGAGTTTTGCAGAGAAAGTGCTCGTGCGTCTGACGGAGGAAGTGGAGGCCTTTTTCTACATATTCTTAATTTATTCACACGGAAATGATGATGAAATGTGAAAATACTTAAACGCCAATGTGTGTAAGAGTAACAGAAGGCGTGAGGATGATATTCCATAATTATCGAAGTCCCCACATCATGGCAGAATGACGCTGGAGGCCTACGTGATGGAGCAGAATCGAAGAAAACAGTCTACAATCGTGCATCCTTTGCTGGAAACGTGTGATTCACGTTGAAACAATGACGGAGCTGGAGAGCTTCATCTATGAGAGTCTAAAACAGTGTGATCTAAAAGCCCGCAACACCAACACCATCAGAACAGTGTCATCACTGAGATCCTCTCATCCTCAGAGCTGCGCAATTACACGTATAAGGTGCAAAAATCTGATGGGATGGTTTGACTTTATAAATAAAGTAATGGAGAAATTGTGCTTATTTGTTTTATTTGTTTGTGTTTGCGTGGTTTTATTTACCGGAGAGCGTTTCTATTTTATTAGAAGTTCTGAGGAATCCAGCAGTTCATTGAATAACTTCATCAAAAAGCCCCAAAACTGCATCAAGGATTCACAAAGATTTTGTTTAAGTTTAAATCTAAAATCTTATTGATACGATTTTAGATTGTTAGAATCATATCGCCAATAAATCCGCCAATAAAGTTACTGATAGATCCAAATCTAGATATAATTTTGATTTATTTGGCTTATCATTAGCCTGTATAATTGTGCATTTCTGGAGAGTCACAGTGAATAAATAAATAAATAACCGCATTACGGAAATATTGTCTTCATGGCGGAAGTATAGCCGATGATTAAATAGAAGAAATAATATGTTTTTTGTTTTTTGCAGCAACAATCAAAATTATGCTTCAATCCTGTCTTTAAACTTCAGCGGGAATTATAATTTTACACAGAAGGAAATACGTTGTTCGATATAAAACACATTAGAGATGAGAATTGAAGGAGTTTGGGGCCATAAAGGCAGTAAAACGTAAAAACACTGCGCGCACTAAACGATCAAAGCTTATTCAGCTCAAATGGACATTTAAGGAATCATTAACTGTGTTTCTCAATTATGTTATTTGTTTTTTTTATTTTTTGCTTTTGTTTGTAGAAAGCTAAAGCAGGTCTTGATGCTCTGCCCTTATAAAAAAAAAAATCTGACGTATTTTTTCATTTAATAACTGAATGCATCCATTTATTTGCAGGATTAATGTTTGGTGTTTTTATTGGAACTCGGCAAATTGCTTTTTTCATTAACGAGAGGAAATATTTTAAAAGATTCTTCAGTTTTTAAATTCCTAAAAGAGCTGATTAACTATCGTGTAGCCTGATATTCAGATAATCCCAATAATAATGAGAATAAAAGGAAATACTTTCACACATAATTCACATCTTTTCACATGTTTTTCGTTGACATTGTGACGCCACACGTACACGTACACGTACACAGCAGAGAAATTCAAATCCTAATTCTCCCAAATCAAACCGCTTCCACCTTTAAATTCATTCATTTCTGTCACATTTGTATGACTGTTGTGTCACCATGCATGGCCGCTCTGAGCCCTGTTGGGTTCAATTGTTAATAACTGACCAATTCAAGTGGCCACTTCTGGGAATTGTAATGGCCGCTCTTCAAAGGGGCTTGACCTGACACGGGGACATGAAGGTGTCAGAGGTCACGCACGAAGACCAACAGGGAGCAAATGTTTGTCCTTCCCTCTGTCATGCCCCCAAATTAGCACCTAATGGCAGTTAATAGTACTAAGTTTTTGTTTTCCTCTTCCAGGTGAAGTGGTGTTACTGCGGATTTTAAATACTCAAATCCAAAGAAATCCTGGGCAGAATTGTGAGCGAGTAGTAAAATTCCACAGATGTGTATTATTCAGCTAAAGTATTAACTCATTGCTGAGTGTGGAGTGAATCCTTGAGAGGATCAAACACAGGAAAGTATTTTTGTCTGTTACCAGTTGAACTTCATATCAAGAGCAGCAACAGCAACAACTCTCAGCTCAGTGTTTAAAACTTAAAAATTTCTTGGTGTTTTTTCTGCCACCTGATCTGCTGTTTAAAACAATCCTATTTCTTTCCCTGACCGTGTGGGAGCACTTTTCATTGAGAATAAAAATGCATTCCTTATGCTAGGCAGTTTATAAAAGTATTACAACAAACGTTTTGTTTCCACATTAAATAATATCACAACGGTTATTTGTACTACTGAAAACACACATAAAAAAAAACTAATGACGCAGTCAGATTATCAAACAGGTGAGTAAGGAGAAGCCACCACTGAGGGTCAGCTTGCCAATAACTGTAAAGAAGCACTCAGAGCCTGCTGCATTATGCTGACACGAGCACACACAACACGGTAGGTGAAGAATGCTGTACTGTGGATACACTCAGCAGAAATGCTCATTGGCCTAATGCATCCATCCATGGGACCAGCACCTCACTGTATCAACGAGGAATCAGGTAAACCTGGAATAAATAGACACCTCCAGACTCCCGAATTAGATGCTGGGCCATGCTGCACGTTTCTCTCATGTTCAGGTCTATAGGTGGAAGCAGTAGACAGACTGCAGGTGTCATGTGTCCATCATTACCCCCAAATGAACGAGCGTCACTTTCAGCAACGGAAAGCAAGAAAGAAACTAAAATCTGAGCTATGTCTGCAGAGGAATTCCAGCATATGAAGGGTAAACCGATATTTAGTTTGTAATTAAATAAAACAACATAAAATCAAAGTGAATAAAATAAATGAAACCCCTTCACCAACTTAAAATCAACTTACATTGCAGCAGCGTCTTCAGGCGCGCAGAGTGAGGGAGAGATGTGGGTTCATTCCCCGCCATGTGAAAACAGACTGGTGTTCTTGCTGCTTTGCTGGTTTAATTGGGAACAGGCTGAAGTTTATGCTAATGAGCGCTGACATCAGTCTCAACAGCCTCCACTCCATAAAGGAGAGGAGCAAAGGGCCAAAGTCGCGCCTCCTTTCCCAGGCAATTCCGCCGGTCAAGTTCAAGCGCAGCGCCAGTGCGCACGATTGTCATTCAAAACACGTTAATGCACAGAGCAAATTCACTGGGGGAGGTGGGAGGCCTGCAAACACATTTAGCTTAACACGTGAAGCTCTTGGAATGCGGTGGTTTATCAGATATGATATCATATTTATTAATTTCACAATCGTGGTGGTTTTCTTTAAAAGACTGTCGAGACAAAATGGGAAAATTAGCCGCGGAGCCACTTGTCCACGAGATTGTCCACGAAAAATAAGCAAAATCAGACAAACACCTTTGACTTTTGATAAATCCACGAATAAAGGAATGTATATATCTGGTTTAAAACTTAGCAAAAATATTTCTATTCAGTTGTGTTTTTACTTTTTTCCTGAAAAGGTGTTCTTGTAAATTCAGTGCAGGTAAATACCTCCTGAAGGCTGGACTCTGTTGTGCGGCCTGTTGTCAAAAATCCTCTCCCTGGCATGCAGTGCTTGGCTGGATTGACAAAACATGAGGAGCTTTTCCTTTTAATGGAGCATGAGGGTGATGAGATGAGTCCAGGTATTATTCCATATATTACCTATAGCCTGCAGTATATCCATCATAGAGGAGGAGATGTATAGATGAAGAAAAATGGATGTTATTAATGTTTAAGATAAAAGAATAAGAGATTGTGGGCAGAAGCTGCACATCAGCATCAGGAAAATGTTTAATATTTTGCTGCTTTATTGTAAATGAGCACTTGCGCAAACACACTGTATGTTCGTTTGACAGGGAGGGAAAAGAGAATAATGTAAAATAAAGCCTACCGCAGGAGCCAAATTACATTTGTGCATGTCTTTGTGTGTGCATCTACATCACCCATCTGTGCATGCTGGCCTCCGGATCATCCGTGGGATCATCTATGCCACAAACACTCACTGAAATTGAATTAGCAGCATACATTTGCGTAATTACAGTATAAGTGTGCAACGATACATGTCGTCCAAATCCAGAATCTGTGTGAGGACAAGCCAGAGTAACGGCTTAACGCGTGGCAGCAGAATCAGGCTGAGCTAATTCTCCCCTGTTTGAATCTGAAGCCAGATACAGTCAGTCATTACGCGGATATGAAGCCTGTAAGCAGATAGCCTGCATTTGCATGTATGTTTTGCGCATATTGTTGTTCGTATGCATCTTATTTTACAAATCCACAGCCTCAGTTCTTCTGCGCTGGTAGTGCATGCAGGCCATTACAGAGGAAGGTCAGTATCTGCAGTTATGATGTCACACAAGATGGCTTTTTAAATCTCAAAACTCTGTAAATAACCCCAGGAATGCTGCTGTTGTGGGATAACTTATTATTTCAACAGGCTCTTTTTCACTGAGGACAGTAGAGAAGCTCAGGTGTAAATGAGCCAATGAATAATGGCTGGATTCCCTTTAGTTGCTTCAGCTGAAGAGCCCTGGTATTGTGCATGCTGACTCATTGTTACACTCTAGAGCAGAGCCATGGTTGATCTTATTATTTGTGCTTTTCTATGACGAATGTAAACATGTGCTGTGAAAAAGGCTTTTCTAAAAGTAAGCTTTTCAAATTCTTGAGGCTTTTTTCTTACAGGAAAAACTGCACATCTAAACCAACATGTGAACGTATGTCCACCGAAGACATGTAACGTGTTTGCTTGCCACATGACAGGTTCCATGTTTGACTAGAAAGACATGAAGGCATCTCTGGCACCACCACTTGTGATCATGATATCTGGTTTGATTGTATAGAGCGGAAAGGAGCGATCAGGTGGAAGGATAGTGTGCAACCACAGGATCACCTTTACACACTCTTTGTCTCTCCTCCTTATAAAATACTGTATGTTTGGTCATTAACAGTCATGAGTCTCACTCCTCTTTGAAATAATCCCTGTGACAAAGCAGATCTGGTTCCCACAGCTATCGCCCTCACTGCAGAGGAGGCAGCAGTTAGGAAAGAGACAAAAAGGAAAAGAGCGGGGAAAATGAAGGAAGATGGGGAGGCTAAAAAAAAAAAAAAAACATTGGTGGTGGTGGTGGTGGTGGTGGGAGTTTCCTTTGACGGGGCACCATTGCAACATTTGCATATATTCAAATCAGATGGTGAATACCATGCACGGGGGCAAACAAAGACGAGCCAACGGGGGGGGGGGGGGGGGGCTGCATCCCTGCTGAGGCCTCAGAAGCAGCCGCCGGTATCCAAGCAGCTCCCTGGGAGAGACACAGGGAAGTGGTGTGGGAACCGAGAGGCCCCCCGAGCTGAGCAGAGGGAGGGGAGCCACTTGTAGCCCGTGGCGAATTAGCATTTTATTTGTGTCCATTTTCCTCAGTAATTTCTGCCCCGCCACTTCAGCCACAGATGGCTAACATGGCAGAGGGATTAGCATTTGTGTCAAAGATGATGATTATGGAAGTGTTTTTCCACCCAGACAGAGACATTTCTTCTCACAGTGTGACTGACATTTTAATGTCGGAGATGTCGTGCAAATACACAATATGTGACTTTTTTCTGCAGATTATTGCTGCTTGTGATCGATGGCTTTAAAAATGTTGGTGTTGAAAAAGTGCGATGAATAAAACAATATACACTGCTTTATGTTGTACTAAACACATGTAAAGAGGTCATACATACTCTTTAATTCATCATATCAGTCCATGCATGCAGTGCATATTTAATCTTCAGCAGCAGCAACATATGGACAAGCAAGCACCTTTATTTCTTTAAAGGCAATAAGCAAAAGTGAAATCCTAATTAAAATGTGATCTCTCTGTTCCCCTTTGCTCAGAATCTTACAAACTAATTGCTCTAGTGTATAGGCTGGAGTTGCATCCACAAGACTCATAAAGATCAAGCAACCACACAGAGTTTGATATTGAGCCCAACAACTAATTTGTGTGATTTATGTTTACAGATGCCTGCCCGCTGGTGCGTACATGCCCACCAGAGATGCTGTTGCTTCATCGCACAAAGCTCCATTTGATCAAATTCACAGCTCTCATTGAAATGTCATGCTCGCGTGCGCAAATTCACAGGCCAGAGGATCAGACACATCTTCAGCAGAAGGGGTGCCACCAATTAGCAAAAAGTGGGAATTCAATCAACTTCAGCAGACCACCCAAATAACACGAACGCACACGCTAAACACAGATTTGAATGTGGTGAATGGATTTGGTGAAAGATCTTTTAGGGGCCGTGCAGTTGGGAACACTCCGCACTGTTGGAGGCATACAGGCCTCTGCTTTACAGAGGATGAGCTGACATTATAATGCATGTACAGGCCAGTGTGTGTGTGTGTGTGTGTGTGTGTATGTGTGTGTGTGTGTTTGGACAATGATTCTCATCCTGAGTGACCAAGCACACCACACATAGAGGATGCACCACTGCACCCAGAGCTGCAGCCCTTGTACTGCAGTATTCCCCAAACGCCTCGTGGTTTATAATAATCTGAGGCTCAGAGATCATACAACATAATACAGCAAGAAATTACAAAGACATAAACGTTGTCTACAGGTTTGAAGAAAACCACGGTGGCATTATAAAGTATTTCCTTATTCTTATCCATCTAAATGGAAAAATAATGCTTAAGTTCATGATTACATGAAAACGTGCGCCTCGCTCGCCTCTGCCCCTCCCTGGTGTGTTTCAACGCCAAAGCAGAGTGTAAGCTGAGGAACATATCTGAGACTTTAAGCTTCACTATTTGCATAATGTTTGTTTCCATCCAATGAAATGTTAAGATACATGATGGTGGCAGCATGAAACATGGAGATTATCATTAGAGGGATCTCACAGAGGTGTTCAGGGGTATTGAGGAAGAACAAGGAACTAAGACGGATGCAGTTTTACATTTTAATTAGAGATGAGGAGAGGGAGCATGCTGAAATTAAAACTGCTCTACTGGATACCTTAATGGGCCAAGTATATGATCTTTTTGCATATTTTCTTTTTTTGGAGGAGAACAAGTCTTAACTAAGAAGACGTGGACTCAGTATTTTTGAGACAAATGTTAATATAATAATATCTTAAAAATCATACCAATATTCTTTAGGTCAGTGTTGCTGAGAGCCAATCAAACCACTGTTCCTCTGTGGCTGCTGTGATGCCTTCAGAAAGCTCGGAAATATTGCTTGTTATATGTATTGCTTTCATTCTTTCTTTCTAAAAAAATATTTTTAGCTCTCACCTGAAAACTGGTGGTTGTACATTATGAGGCTGTTTAAAACGATTTTAGTGGCTAAAGTAAGGAGAAAGTGTAGAGTTAAACTCCAGTGAGTCCAAAAGTACTTTCACTGAGCTGCTTTATTTGCAATACAAAACAAAGTCCAAAAGTTCAACCCTGTCAATATTGTATATTGACAATGTGCACATTAGAGAGACACAAAGGTATTAGTAGTATTATTAGCAGGATCAGAAAAAAATACAATTATTATGTTTTTTTTTGTTTGTTTGTTTTTTTATAATAATGTTAACAGTAACTAACCGTGGCAAGAAATCAGTTGGTTTGCTGAAGGAAATTTCAAGAGCGCAAATTTACAAAGCTTTCTAGCAGCACTAGAAGGCAGCGCGAGTCGCCACTACTACATCCGGGACACTGAGCAGTTTCACATGTCAGTTGCTTCAGCTGTCTGAGACTTTCCTGCATGTGAAGAAGCTCCGGCGGCTCCTTTGGTTTCAACCACACCATTCGAGAGACGAGATGGTAACTTAATTCATATCCCAGCACACTGGCCTGAAGTTACCGGTCTTAACAACCTGCATTAAAAATCGCCAGCGAGCTCATTTTGCTTGTATCGGTTAACCAACTACTGTAAGAGCTGTAGTGCTAGTGCTAGCTAGCTTGCTAGCTAGCTAGCTAACGCTTGCAGCAACACTGACAGGTGGTGAAGTTTAGCTAAATTTAGCACGATAGCCATTTGCTACTTTTCATTCATTTTGCAGGGCCTTTCGACACATCCTATATTTAACGTTGTACTATTGTTAGCATTTTAGCGTGGCGTGTGACTTAGTTTATACCGCAGCCTGTGGTAACTCGCCTCTGGTGCAGCTAAAACTATCTGTTCTTGAGAGTTTCTTGGATCTGGTCTGCCGAGTCAACATGAAACGCTGTCTTGACTGACTGTCACAGTTGTAGAGAAGGCACACCTGCTCTCTGACCGTCTCTGATGCATTACCTACAGACACACAACATGAACTGATCTCACGTGCAGGACGGGAGTTTGAGAGTTGGACCTCATACTTAAACATGAGTGTCTTTGCTCCCACAGGCGCTGATGGGGATTCAGCTGGTGGTCAGCTTGCTGGCTGCCAGCATTATGCAGAGGATGGCTCCGCATTGCTCATTTGCACGCTGGCTCCTCTGCAATGGAAGGTATTCTCGCCCTGACAGTCAGATTATACACTGTACACGTACTGTGCTGTAGCCTGGTTACACACATGTCCCTGTCGTTCCTTCCAGTTTGTTCAGGTTCAAACATCCGTCAGAAGGAGAGCTGTGTGCACTGGCGGGGAAGCAGATGCCCAAACAGAACAGGAGAGACAGGTGGGAGCTGGGGAGGGTCTGATGCTGCAGGAAAGGGTCACTTCTGTAATGCTGCCAAGAGGAAGAAGCTGGCTTTAAAAAAAACTCTTATGTTTGCATCCAGCAGAGACAGCAGGCTGTTCACACCTGTGTCCATCATGCGTCTCCACGTTGTCCAGCTGACCACTTGTGTTCAGTTATTAACTTAACTTAACAGCTAGCAAAGACAACAGCTAGTTCACATGTATTTGCTATTGCAGCTGTTGAGATTGGCAGCTCAAAGTCATTTACGACTCAGTAATGGAAGACATGTTTGTTTCTTTTTCTTTTCCTTTTTAACATGGTCATATGGCGTCTGTGCTGTATTTCCAGGAGACAGAATGGGGAGAGCAAGCCTCTCACTGTGCCCAAAGACATCGACCTTCACCTGGAGAAAGCTCCGGTCAACACCATCGACGCTCTTGGTAAAACAAACGTTCCTGTGTCTACACCACAGTGACGCTGTGCAGGAACAAACACTGCTCGAGCTCAGCTGTTGATTCACAACTGACCCGACTTACAGTTACACTATTTCCATATTTTTATCCCTGCTTCAAGACTATGTGTAGTTGTAGTTTTGATTAACTGGTAGACCATTAAAGAAAATCCTGAGCCCACTAATGTTTTTCTTTCCTTGTTTTCAGTGTTGCGTTTTTTCCTGGAGTACCAGTGGCTGGTGGATTTTGCCGTCTATGCGATGGGTGTCTTCCTGTTCACTGAGTGTTACTACAGTGTGGTAGATGCCAGAAAGGAGGTCAATATCGGAGCCATCTGGTGTGTCCTCACTGTTCTCTTCGGCCTGTATCCCTCAACTGTGAAGACACTTCTGTCATGACAGATAACTTAGTCATCATTTTCTGTAGATGCACTCTCTGACTTGCATGATTGATTTGGACAGTTGGCAGATAGTGACAGGTTATTATCAGGATGCACACTCGTAGTTAAAAGTCATGTTAAAAGACTTTTGCTTTTTTAAGACTTGTCATTCAGATGTATTGGAGAGTCTTAGACTGGATGAATGCTGTTTTTTTCCCCAGTGGTTGTTTTCATTTAACCCGCCGCCCTCAGAAAGACCCTTCACACTCTGATGAGCCACTACTTCCGCTCTGAGGAGGGCGGCGAGCGCTCGGTGTGCCTTGCCTTTGGCTTCCTGTCTCTGCTCGTGGCCATGCTGGTGCTGGTGGTCAAAGAGGACTACCTGGAGTTCGGCCTGGACTCGGGCTTTTCCAGCCTCTTTGACAATTTGGAAGTCTTTGCCAAACAGCAGGGCTACGCTGACTGGTCGTAAGTATCCGTGTTAATGTAAGATTGACTGACAGTGCATCATGCATTAAGAGACACCCCCAGGTTGCAGTGCTGTCCCTGAGCCAGTAACAGACTCGACAAATATCTGTTCTAGACACAGCGTAACCTTTGGTTGTTCTGACCTTCTTCAGAATCCCAGTGACTAAGCTGACAGTGAAGCTCGGTCTGGCTGCTGTCTGCGCTTACATCGGTTCTCTCATGGCCTTCCCCGGCCTGCGTCTGGCTCAGACTCATCTAGATGCTGTACAGATGAATTCAGACCGCCCCCTCATCCAGTAAGAGCTGATTCTTTTAATACTGCAAGAAGCAATGTACTCCTTGTTAAAAATATTAGTACTCAGCTCTCTTTGATGTCCCTTATGTTTCCTGCAGGATTCTGCTGCATATGAGCTTCCTGTCTCCGGTCATCGTGTTGGTTCTGTGGGTAAAACCCATCGCAAGGGACTTCCTGGCCAATGCACCAATGGGGAAGACCTCTGTCACAATGTGAGCGCCTGTCCATTTTTGATTATTTGATACACTCTAACTGATCTGTCAAGGCATAAGACATAAACAACCTTTTGTGATCACATGCCTGCAGAGTTTCCAGTGCAGCGTTTGACAGCATGCGCCTCTGGATCATCGTGGCGTTGTGTGTGCTGCGGTTAGCGCTCACACGTTACCACATGCAGGCCTACCTCAATCTGGCTCAGAAGTGGGTGCAGCAGATGAAGAAGGAGGCGGGACGTATCGCTGCGATTGACATCCAGAGGAAGGTCAGCTGTTTGAACAATGAGGGGTTCAATTTGAGCTCAGGAGCTTTAAGTCCAGAAGTTTTTACATGTGGGAAACAGAGAAGCCTTTAACTGCAGGTTTACCTGGAGTAAATGTGTTGTTTTTCAGGTCACTCGTATCTTTTGCTACCTGACTGTGGTGACTCTCCAGTATCTGGTTCCTGTTTTTCTCATCCTGTTTTCCACGCTGGCACTCAAGGCACTAGGTCAGTAAAATACCTCCACCACCATCATCACTGCATACGAGGAAGAATCCACATCAGCGTTTCCTTTCAAAGATCTTTCTCTTTCCTCTAAAATCTAAATGTCTGTTCTCTACTGGTCTTGCAGGGGACTTCTCCTGGGGGACCGGAGTAGAGGAGACCCCCGGAGTGACACCGGCACTGGTGATGCCCACGGCAGCGCCTGTGCTGCCCAATGGTCTGGATGAAGATGAAGAGGGGGTGGAGGATATGGAGGAGGACATCCAGGCCACGGTAGCACGCCTGTCAGAGACCTTCGCCGCACTGCGGACCGTCCTCACTCCACTTTTCTTCCGAGGTTTCTTCGCCTTCCTCACATGGTGGGTGGCTGCCTGCCAGGTCATCAGCTCTCTCTTTGGCATCTACTTCCACCAGTACCTTATGCAGAACTAAGTGAGGAGTGCCAAACAGCTCTACCTGCAATGCAACCCCACCCCTCAGCTGTTGCCAGGGCTAGCTGCAGACAGCGATGAGAACAGTTCATTAGAAGACAGCTACAGAGAGAGTGCACCTTGTTTGTGCAACAGAAGTTCAGATCAAGGTTTTTGTGACCAGCAGGCTTCTGGTTTCAATAACACAAATGTACAGAGAGAGCCGGGGCGCGTGTTACAAAGCAAGTTCACCTTAGTCCGTCTTCACTGAGTAACACTGACAGTCCATAATTACAGCCATCACAAAGCTGGTTATCAGCTGGCTCAGGGTTTATTGATCCAGCCACGGGTGTGCTCAAATGAAAGAGTTTTAATTACTAAATACTAAGTACTGAATAGAATTCAGTGATTCCCAAAAAAAGAGGTAGAAACAGGAGGAATCATTTCCAAATCATCCATGTAAGGCTCTTTTTAAAGGCCTTCTTAAATATGTTTGGCATTTCCAACATGTTCACTTTAGAGGAATGACATTTTGGTGTTTTTTTGTGTGTGTCTGTGTCTGTGTGTGTGTGTCTGTGTGTCTGTGTGTCATTTTGAACAAACTAAGAGATTCGCTCCAAAAAGTAAAGCCCCTTCTGCTGAAGCAGACGGACAAAGGATGAAAAGAAATACATGCCGAATAATGAGGCTCATCTGACCCTGTAAAAATGTCTTTTTATTGTAAAGTCAGTGCTTTTGTCCATGTCAGGATCCTGTAGAAACGATGACTCAGTTTTCCGAGTGATCCGATTGGTCAGTGGTCGGCCTGTTGGCAGGTTTTGATCTGAGCCTCTGAAGTTAAACTGAACCGTATCCTGGTTAAAGGTGAACCAGCTTTGTGATACAAGAGTTAAAGGATAATTCTGATAGTATTAAATCAGGGCCATATTTTTACGTAATTTGGTACAAAAAGTGTTTGAAATGGTCGATCACCTCAGCCGACAACCATGAAACGGGCTGCAATGACTGCAACGTAATCCTCGAGGGCAGCTGTGTCTGCCAGAGTCCTTGTTTTTGCCACCCTCTTACAGAGATGGACCTTTTTGTTGAAGAGGAAGAGTTTAACCAGAAACAGCTGCTGTGTCGCTCTGTCCAAAGGCACCAGACTCCATTGACAAAAACAGTCATATTAACTCGCAGAATACGAGCGTTGCTGCTCTACCGCTGCCTTGATCGGTTAGTCTTTTGGCGTTATTGTGTGACTTTGGTGTTCAGACACTTCTAGCAATCTGAGCCTGTTAGTGGCAAAAAGAAGAACTTTTAATGGACGTGCTTTTACAGGCACATTCGTCCCGAAGGATCACAGTGCAGCCCATTTCATAGATGCCGGCTGAGGTGATCTACTGGATCAATTCATGAAACTTTTTGTGCCCGTTAGTCATTCAGATAACGTAACGTCGTTAGCTGCTGTGGCTTCGTGATGCCGGCCCCGGCTCCTCTCGCAGCTTTTTCAGCAGAACGTTTTTCTGCAACGTTTCAGATGTATCTATGCCAGTGTTCCCTGAATTGTTCTTTATAGAACATTTTAATGCTGCAAATAAGGTGTTGAAGTGGTACCAGGATAAGTATTAGTGCTTAATCCCTGTGTAGATATGACGTTTTATTTTTGTGCAGGACTGTTTGTCCTCCTTAAGGAACCGATTCAAGAGTGCTAAATGTTTGTTTGGTTGGTTGTTTGTTTGTTTTATCTTTTTCTGCTTTAAAGATTTCGCTTGCAAATAAGAGGCAGAGCTCGAGTCCATCCTGTTCAGCCCAGAACTGAAGAGCTGTTGCTTTTATCTAAAGAGTTTCCTTCAGAATTCCTAAGTGCCTGCGAGTTCGGGGGTTTGGAGTCACTTTCCGAACACCCTCCTCCCTCATCATGCATATTTAGGTCGAGTAGAATCTGTTGATAGGTGACATCAACACTCCGAATGCGTTTTTTGTTTTCCTATTTATTCTCAAACACTACTCACTGGCAACAGTTTTCGTTGCGGTGTCTTAATTAGCTGCAGCAGCTTTTCATATTTCTGCTGTTTTTATAGCCGATCAGTCACGTGAGATTAATCAATCAGTAATAGAATCAGTTTTGTGTCAGTGGAGTTTATTTATTTATTTATCAGACATTGCCTCTAATAACTGGGGTTAGTTAGACATGAAGCAGATGCTGCAGTTCTGTACATTTTTTGATTTTTAGTGTTTTTTTTTTCTAGATAGTCTCTTTGAACTGAATGCTCTGAAATCATTATACTGTGAATTTCAAACGAAAACGTTGCTTTTTGAGATTTTCTGAATGCATGGTGTGCAAACTCTCGGATGTAACCTGAACGTTCGTGTGGCTCAATAAAACATTTATTGTTTTCACGTCGGTTTGATGTTCCCACTCGACTCCGCTCTCCCTCGAGCGTGGGAGATGCTGCCAGTAAAACGTTTCCTTTTAAAAACCTGTGCTGCAATTCACAAAAGGCATCGCGCATGACAATGGAGTGTCTCGCCGCTGTGCCGGGTCCTGATCTCTGACCCCCAACCTCTTGAGAAGATCGTTCTTTAATCACTGATAATTACTATGAACCCGATGCCCCTCAAGACTCCAGGAAGAAACACTGTTTGTGGACGCTCAGCTCGGCCTTAGAAACGGTTACAAACTCTGGAAATCTTCCAAATCCCCTCCGTTCGTCAGACAACATTCAAACTTAGATTTCTAAGCTTTATGACGTTATCAGAACATTCAGATTTTTCATGGCAGTCGTTCAGCAACAGTGAAGGAACGTGACCTTTCACCAGACTCAGCCTGGAGAGGCTCTTTGTCTGGAAGTCGACATGATTAATTGGTGATATCATTTGACTTCCACGTCCAATCAGAAGCCACAAAGGTTCTCTTATTTAGGGAGGGATGGCCACCTCGCTGTCTTTTATGTGCACTGGGACATGCTTCACTGGAGGATATCAGCGATCACAAAGGCGCTGAGAAAGTGAAGAAATTTGGGAGGGCGCCGGTTAACAGTCCTCAGTCGTCCCACATATATTGTGGCTGTTTGAGATGTAGGATGGGGAAAACTTCCAGGGAAGGAGTTTCTATTGTTAGACAGCATGATTGAGGAGTGTTTGTAAGAAGCGTCCTCATCCAGCATGACGGGCAGAGCTGTGGGCCTTACGCGCCGACACTGACACGGCTGACATATCTATATCATCACGTTAATTATGTGCGTCTGCGCTGGAGGCCCCGGGCCCCCCCTCAGCCTGCTCTGTGGACTGCGGCGGGCCGAGTCAGGCGGCCATGGCGGGCTGTGGTTGCTATAGAAACCAGGGCGTGTGCAGGACCCAGACATGCCCTACAGACCGGGCTGGCCTGGTCTCAGGGGAGCAGACCAGACATGACCCCAGTGAGACTCTTTTCATTTAGGGAGGAGAGGCGACAGAGATGGACCGGGGCTCGACTCAGACGAAATGTTCCACCGTGGTGGCGTAAGAAGACGTTCCGGCATAGTTAGTGTGAGACAACCAGCTGTGGAAATGAGCCTTTTTGTGCTGGATGCTTTTTCTTTCTTTTTTTTTTTTTTTGAAGACATAAAGGTCTCCAGGCTTTTAAGTGCTCCATTCTTGTTCCTCTCGTTTGGTGGCTGCGTGGTGAGCTGCCTGACAGGGGCCAGACATGATAATGAGGGAGTGTGTGTGTGTTCAAAAGACGGAACGGAGGTGAATAAGACTAAATAAATGGACACATGAAAGCCTGATGGCTACACAGCGGCCGGCATTTTATCTGTCTTCAGATTGAACATACATGAAAAAACAGAGGCAGCAGAATCACATTTTTCTCTCAAAAGACAGATAATAAACTGAACGTCCTTTGTAGAAGAAGAAGAAAAAAAAAAAGAAGCAGGCCAAGGCGAAATGTACAAATCAAACCGGGTTTTATTTAAAAGGAATCACAACAAATGTCAAATAAAAATCTCTCTCTGTTCTGTTAGTGAAGCGTTCTGCAAACGTATAAAAACTCAACCCAAAACATCAGAATACTGATAATTTGGTTTTTCATGCTGATATTAATCCACACTGCTGCATAAAGACATGAAAAAAGAGTTTCTTCCACAGCAGCACTTGAATGTGAAGACGTCCGCCGGCCGGCCGGCTCTCTGCGGAGCCCGTCATGATGGGTTTGTTAAAGGTCTGCAGGGCGAACCAGAGAACCTGTGTCTTGTCACAGAGATTCAACAGATAATTAATCCTCAATAGTTTAGGCTGGTCTTCCCTGCTCTGCACTTTCTCATTCAAATCCACATTTTGTGACGTAAGACGACCCCTTGTGGACAATAAGGGGAGGTTCAATCAGACCCGAGTATAGTTGCAGAACAAAAGTTGAATATGCAAAACTAAAACACACAAAAATCCAGTGCACGGAAAATACAGTGCAAAGTACATTTACAGATATAATGAAAACCAAACATTCCTCCATTAAAATAAAAAAAAACAAAACGCGTGGGGCTTTTATGAAATATCCTATGATTATTTGGACTCATTCGTTACACAGTGTCTCATATATCTCAAAATATCATCAGACAATGACAGCGGTAAAGCTCAGTGATATCTACGACATGCAGTTACTAAACAAAGCCCTTCAGAAAAAACAACTTGTACCATTTTAAATTACTTAAATTAGACCCAATATAGACCAACACGTGATGTCTTTGGCTGCGTAATGCATCGGCCGTCTGTTGACTGCCAGAGATTTTGGTAGAAGTGAAGACATAAACTTGCACTAGTTGTATCCATAATTAAAGTCTTACAAACAACCAGAGAAACCTCCCAAAGAAACCAAAATCCAAGTCCCTGAGACAGAGTGATGCCCAGAATTTTAAAGGAAAAATCCACATTTTTCAAACCTGTCTTTAAACAAAGCTCACGTGTCCGTATGTGCGACAGTTTGACACAGTTTTTGGTTTGCTGTCATTGTTCCTCCAGTCTTTACCAGCCATCTTTAAGTTAATCTGGAGGCTTCGGCAAAGTCACGTGAGACAAATCAAGTGGCCATCTTGCACAGTGACAGTATTTTAGTGCAAAACTTCCTCTTTGTGTTGCTCTTTAAAGCACTTTGACTTGCTTCTGTGTCACCACAAATGAATTTGACTACCGCTGTACCGAAGCTCAGCAATGAAATGCAAAGAGGGAATTTTGTACTAAAAAAAGACAAAATTTTAAAAATATCAGCTTGATTTGATTAAGTCTGACTGCTGAAGCCTCCTGTCAGCTGAATTTTTGACTGCGCAAACTGTGGATTTTGTCGAGAGTTGCATGACGAAGGGGCCTTTTCACAGCCGGTATGGACAGGAGGAAGATTTACAGCTGCGATCTATTCCATGATACACATGGTCACATCAGTGAAGTTTTAAGACTGACTTGGAAAAACGTGAACTTTTAACATGTTCTAGAGTGTTTCGAAAGAGGCCACAGCTCCGTGCATCTAAATGGTTTAACGTGGGGAGACCATGCCACTGGTTTGGGGCTAAAACCTAACGCGGTTCTGCAGTTTTGGAGAAATTCAGCTGGTCCCGATGTGCTGCTGACTGCTAACTTCAACAGAGTCACAGAACAGAACCACTTCAAATTGTATGTGTGACTCACGTTAGCTCCACACAGAAAACTAAACCTAAGCAAACAAAAAGCAAATGTCTGTTTCCGTCTCCTCGTGGGCTCGATCAGGCCCAGGAGAGACCAGCTCTGTGTGAGGAGACAAAGAGAGGCGTTCCTCTTTGGGATGATGGGGACAAATTGACCCCATCCTGCTATCTTCTGTGTTTTATCTGTGTGTGTGCGTGTGTGCGTGCGTGTGTGTGTGTATGTAAGAGAGGACTGGTTTTGATGGAAGATAGCTGATTGAATGGGAGATGGCGTTAGACCGCAGCAGCCAGCTATCTCTGCCACCCATCACTTATCTCTAACTGCCGGAGCGGCTGCCCCCCGTCCTCCTCGGTTTGTGGGTAGCCGGCTTTGGGAAACTCCTTCGTCTCATTGGCCAGACCGGCTTCCGGAGGGGTATGGCGAGCCGAATCGGGGTTGCTCATTGGAGAGTGCTGCCTGAGGTGGTGTAGAGGAGGGGAGGTGGGTGAGGACATGTGCTCAGGAGAGCTACGCTCCGATTTGATGCTGAGGTTGAGGGAGGGCAGATGTGGAGACGTTGAGGAGCAAGACTGGGGAGGGAAGGAGCACCCTCCACTGGACATCCTGGAAACAGCAAGAGGGAAGACAAAAGAAATGACAACATGATGCTGAGAAAATCAGTGAAAAGACTGTCTGTGAATGTGGGAAATCCATCCAGTGTTACACATTATTAACATTAACAGTGTGAACGCGTCAACACCCCAAATATAAACAACAGTAGGTGGAATAGAGGCAGTGGAGGAGCAGACGTGACCCAGGAACAGACATTAATGTGTGACTGCATTATGGAGAAGTGCCCCGAAGTGGGCGTTCACTTCGACACGGCTAAATATATTTTTCTATGTATATCTGCACATTTTTAGTTATTATTTAGAATCATATTCATTTTCCATTTGTTGTCATTATTATTATTATTATTATTATTATTATTATTATTATTATTATTAGATTCTTTCCAAATTCTATTCTTTTTTTTACTTTTTATTCATTTTATAACTTAGATTTTATCAATGTATTTTCTTCTTTTTTTGTATTTTCTTTTCATGTTTTTTTTGTATTTTTTCATGTTTTTTTTTTTTGTTCTTCTCTACTCCTCATTTTTATTCTTGCTGGCTGGCGTGGGATCAATTAGGTTTTATCTTTTTTATCTTATCTTATCTTATCTTGTGACAGTCGCTACTGCAGTTTTGCGTCTGATCAAGATCTGAATGACTGAAACTCTGCAAAGCAGGAATGAATAAAAAAAGCATCGCTGGAGCTAAGACGAGTGTGCAGATTCAACTTCCTGCCACGGTTCTGTATTTTATCCACACAGAGGGACCTTATTACACATTAATGTCCTTACCCTGGGCTTATATGAGGCCCGTGGGGCTCCTGAGGCGGCTGTGCTGGCTGCCAGGGGTTCACTGCTCCTCGCTGAAGACTAACAGAGTGATAAAAACCAGGTTGGCTGTACTCTGGAAGGAAAGAGAAGACGTGGATATAAATTAAAAGATGAAAAAAGGCCAGAAGGAAAGAATTTAATAAACCAGAATCAGTGAGCGATCGCATATATTATCTTCTCTCTAAGAGGATAGATTGACATCTTAGGAAATACACATATTTGCTTTCTTGAGAGTTTGGTGAGGAGATTCATGTCACTCTCAGGTCTGTGCTGTAAACATGAAGCCACTGTACAGCCAGCAGCTGGTTAGCTTAGCTTAGCACAAACACTGGAAACAGGGGGAAACAGCTAGCCGGGCTCTAAAACTCATTAATTCACATGTTATGTCTTGCTTGTTTAATTCATATGAATGGGAGTTATGCACAGGACTATTTCTTGGAGTAACTTCTTGTAATCTTGACCCCACTGTGAGGGTGTCAGGCACCCGGTGCACACTCAGTGAGGTCACAGCAAACCCCCCCCCCCCCGTAAACCCACGACTTGTCGGTTTTGCAACTCTGATTTGTGCTGGACGGCAGATTTTGTTTCCTTTGGACTGAGTCAGGCTTGCTATTTACCCCGTTTTCAGCCATTGTGCTAAGCTAAGCTAAACAGCTACTGGCTGAAGCTTAATTTTCAACAGAGACACAAGACAGGCATTGATCCTCCCATCTAACCCTCTGCAAGAAAGCAAATAAACGCATTCCTTTAAAGTACTTTTTCATCTGCCTTGTTTTGTACATTTAGCGCACTTATTAAATTCTATCCACCCTAATTTACCACAGAAACGATGATGCACAGCAGACGTACCAGAGGCTCCAGGAGAGGGGAGGCCGTAGCCTCCCAAACTGTGACCGAGCAGCCCCGCCTTGCCCATGGCTACCATGGAGCTGCCGCTGTGCAGGCCCTGGTACAAGACACCCCTCTGATGAACAAGGAAAGAGAAGTAAACTGAAAATCTCATGCTTGCCAGGATACAGCGACATCAATTCATACATCAGGTCTGTGAGGGGTGAGAGAAGAACTGTGAAACTGCTCGTCTGAGCTGGCAGAGCAAAGAACATCTCCTGTCACATCAGTTAAGTTTTGGAAGAACCAGAACGCACAGTGTGTTAGATTCACTGACATCCTTCAGCGCAGATGACGCTGGAGAGTCACAGCTAGGCTACTTACAGCAGAGCTGTGGTTAGCACGTGTGGCCCCCATGCCCTGACTAGCAGCATCTCCCCGCAGGAGCTCACCGCCCAGGTTGAGAGGAGGAGGGCTTTTCATGTCCAGGGCTCGGTTCAGGCCGCCATGGGAAAACACGGAGTAGCCGATACCTACACAGCGAAAGAAAGGAGCAGGAAGTGAAAAGAGATGTGAGCTTGTTTCACCCACAGAGGAATAATTTATTCTCTGTGATACATTCATCACCTCCCGCTGGTTCTCTGCAAGTGTGATAAAAATGAACTTCTTCTTTTAGTTTGACCTTTGAGTTGGTAGCTGATCTTTCTGGGCCAAAACTGTACAAGTACAGGCTGACCTGACAGAATCCTTTTTGAACTGGTCAGTGTCAATCGCTATAAAAGCCGTAATAATACATTTAAAACACTGTGACTGAATGACATCATACTGCATCCAGATAGCTTGTATAAGAGGCTGACATGACTGGCAGGTGTGCTACGTTCTGTACAGAAACCACAGAACTGGTGGAGGGCCAGTTTCACAAAGCAGACTGACAGCATGTGTGGATTAGTGTGCACACACACGCACGTACACACACTTCCTGTGAGTTCACAGCCAGCTGCACAGAGGGCTGACAGCAGACATGTGAGTTTTACAGCGAGCATTCAGCGAGACCCTCCCCGAGCGTTTGATGGATTTTCATTCTCAATGTCTCCCATTTATTTCGAAGCAGCAAAATGTCCTTTACCCATTATTTCAAACATATGGTAAAAAAAAAAAATGGTAATATTCTGTGACACATTTATAAATGGACAGTTTTAGTCAGCAGAGAGTTTTCATTTAATGGCAGTCAGCATTTTCTTATAGAGTTCACTATTAAACTTCATTTCTTTTTTCATAAAAATGCCATTTAAGGCTGCAATTATGGCACACAGTATATACTAATACACACATATACATTATAATAATATGTATAGGTTACTTTCCTCAGTATGTACAGTAACATAAGTGGAATCCAGGGTCTCTTTGTTATCTGTCCTTGCATTAACAGCTTTTTAAACAAATCATCCTGCAAATCTTTCACCTTGTGATTGAAGCAATTCTGATAATGTCTCATGCAGTAGGACCAGTAGCTCGTTCTGCTCACCCGAGTGCGGAGACATGAATGCGGTGTGGGCGTGTGGTGCAGCGGGGCTGGCAGAGCCGGGTCTGGAGCTCAGAGATTTAAAGCCCGGAGGTCTGTGTGACGGCATGCTGGATCCGGAGGAGTTGGGGAAGCCGTTTTCACAGCCTGCAGACACCAGAAACTGAGCCTCCGGAGAGAGGAGCGACGGAGCCTGAAGAGGAAAGTCCAGGTGTAATAACAGAGCAAGAATTAAAGGCTGAAAACTGTGAAGAAAAACGGCACATTTGTGAGAAAACATAGTGTCTTTCTGGACATTTTGAGCTGTTTCATCAGCTCATTATGTGCATGTCTGGTGATGCTCGTGTGCGTGCTGAATGTGCTGTGGCAGAAGTGTGTGTGGACTGACATAGAAGCGCTGGCGAGCCACAGAGAGATCCATGCCCTCGCTGAGAGGATATTTATCTGCAGCCACCTGCATGCTCTCCTCACTGTCGAGCTCAGCGCCTTCGAGGCCGAGGCCCTTCCTACGCAGAGTCTGATACAGAACAGAAAGTACGCGTGGAAAATTAGCCACACAGAGAGCATGAAGATTTAGAAAAAAAAAACAACCCATATCATTTTTTGGAAGAGTTCGTGACCTGAAATTCCCTTTCGTGTTTCCTGCCCTGAAATAATCACGCCTTCCCACAGCAGCTCGGAACGTACCTCCAGTATGTCCGTGTTGGTGCGGCTCTCGTGCGGCTCGCTGTACTCTGTGTACTTGAGCAGCACTTTGTCCATGTCTGTGCTGGCGTACTGGAACAGACGGTTGGTGCTGTTGAAGATGATGAGGGCGATCTCGCAGTCACACAGCACGCTCAGCTCGTAGGCCTTCTTCATCAGACCAAACTTACGCTTGGTGAAAGTCACCTGCGGCGGGACAAACGCACCGAGGTTAGCGCCGCCTGAGCTTTGACCTCAGCCGATTACTGACGGCTTAGACGAACGTACACCTCCTAAATATTTAGCGCAATCTAAAGTGAAATATGTAGAAGTTTTGGTATTAACTTGAATTTTTCTGCAGGAATGAATGATGGGAATAAATTAAAATGGTGTACAATGGCAACTTACACACAAGTACTTGCATATAATCAGCCTAAAAATACAACTTTTTGTTTATCCGAGTTTGCTGCTGTTTAAAAAAATGCTGCTAAAAAAAAATCACTTCTTTTTTCAATAGAAAAACATGACACACAAATCCAAGCTGACCACGAGCAAATACTAACAGTGTTGACAGTCAGGTGCGTTTACACAGCCTAAAATCACAAGTTTGTCCCAGAAGGCTTCAAAGTCTGTTCAGCACACAACGCTGTCTATCGTCAGACTCTCAGTTCAGATAAGAAAAAACTCCAAAAAACAAACCTTATCACTAAAAAAACACTCAGTCCTAAAGATCAGATACAAGAAGCCAATCGTGTTTGCCAGCAGTTTAATACTCTTGCGGTTTACATTGATTCCTTACGTGTTTTTTCAAACACACTGATCAACATATTAATAGGTTATGAGCGCAAAGTCAACCTTTTCTTCGTGTTGCATTTTCAGCCCGACATCACCTCCAATCTACGGCAGAAAAATCAACGTCCTCTTCTGACGTCTGTATTTCTAATCAGTGTTATCACATTCCCCTTCTATCGAACTGATAAATACTGTCCTTTTTCAGCTCTAACTTTCACAAAGTAAGTCTCACAGCGCCCCAGTGTTGCATTTGCAGTTTGGCCCTCGATATGCAAGTAAGCAAATGAAGCACGTGTTCTATAATTACCGTAAAACGTAGCTATGATCCCTGACTGCCTTTTATCATTGTAAATATCATAATGCGATGTTTCCTCCACTATCTTGCAGCATTAAGAAATCACACCAACACACATTAGCCCCAGGAGCTACGTCCTTGCCACATAATGCACAAAAGATGTTTTCATATCCAAATCTGTACAACTACCACATTGTACCGCACCGTAAATATCACTCAGGCAAACATACCGCAGAAGAAAAGGTCACGGTTTTGATTCTCACAGCATTTAAATTAAACGTTGGACATTGACCCACCTGTCTGTTCCTCTGGTCCAGTATACGAGAAATTTGTATTTTCTTCCTTCCCATTTTTTCTGCCGTCAGACACTCGGAAAACCCCTGAAAAAGAAAAACAATGTCATACTGGCAGACGACATGTTTGTGTTATTTGCATTCGCAGCGCTGCAGTGACCATCAAGAAATAAAAGTAATATTAAACAAACACGTTTCTTTCCTTCTCCAGTTCAAAGAAAATAATAGTTGGATGAAAAGTGTCTCGTCATTCGTACGCAGAGGCCACACTGGTTTATGTTATTTTATAATAACAACAGTACAAATATTCAACAATTCTCCTCTTCGCTTTCATATAATTCTGGTGGGAAAATGTCATCCATTTGGTTTAAGTGACTCTCGTCCCTTCCCCCTTGGTAAGGACAGGGTGTTTATTTTTACCACCATGAGGCGATGCGGTCTAAAGTTAGAGCGGCCCTCGCCGGGCCAGCAGTCCGTACAGTCTGACACCCCCACAGTCTGGGTTACCCCCGGGCCAGCAGCACAGCGCTCGGCTGCACCGCACAGCCCCAAGAGACAGGGTTAAAAATACAGCGGATAGCTCCTTTTAAAGGTTCATCAGGCAATAGCCAAAGCCAAACAGTAGAAGGAAAACGGTGTGTTTTTGAAAGATGGCTGAAGCTAAAAGCCACCCACTCCTCTCTCATGCACAGCCAGGTCAGGAAAAAAAAAGCAGGCTTCGGAGGGGCGGACGGCAGAGGCATGGATGGATTGCGGCTGGCTTGAGAATGTCCATTTTTGAAAGTCACACCCGCTGTTTTTCTGTTTCTCTTGGTCTACAGAAGCCCCTGTACTTTCCCTGCCCCTGCAGGACCGTATGGAGCGGGACACTGCGGAAAAATGTGAAATTACTTTCACTCTTTGCATTATGGGAGACAACCATAAAGTGACTTTGCTGCAAAACCATAAAACACTAAATCAAATGCATACATAAATTTGCCCTTTGTGTCAGTTATCTCCGTTTTACACTCCACTATCAGTCAAACGACTACATTAAGTGGTGCTCTGACTCCTCTGACCTGACCGTATAGTGCTTCTCCAAAGCCCAGAGGAGTTTTCACTGGTTTTTCCCCTTAATCCTGAACATGTATTGGACTTCTCTATATTTAGTTCCCTGTCCCTCCTGATGGTGCCTGAGCGGATATGGCGCCTGTGTTCCCACGACCCCTGAAGTGCCCGCTGTCCCTCAACGTAAGCTTGGCACACAGGCATCTGGGGCATTTCTGGAGGAATCCACCTCTTTGCCCTTTTTATTACCTTATAAAGTCCTGTGATCTCCACTGCGCTGAATATACTGCAGAGACAAGACACACCTCAGCACTGACAGCTGCAGAGGAACCCGTCCTTGCCATTGCCTCTATGGTTAACAGGGGCACGCTGCGGAGACGTAGCTCTTGCTTGTAAGGAAAGGACCACAAAAACCAGCACTGGTCTGTCTCACTAACAACGACCGCAAAGAACTGAATTCGGGCCAGGCTGTTGTTTTTTGGACCAGAAGTGAGACAATTGAACCTCACATCAAGGCATGTTAATGGTGAGAAGAGAGGGAAGTGGGACATATGGTATAAACAGGGCAGAAAGATCTTTATCTCAGGGTTTTACAGAGAGTTCCTCTCCTCTCAGATATAACCAAACGGCGACTATCACCGCCGCAGACAGCACTGTTAAGACACATGACTAGCTGGGTAAATATAGCTCCACCTCCAGTCAAATGCTGCGGGGGTTAGCTATAGAACCGTATGTGGTTTGGTTGGTTTGTCAAAGGCCTAAACGCTGAGACAGGCAGATAAAGCCTGCTGTGCCTCACATATCAGCTAATTGTACATTTTTCCCATACAACATCTGCTGTTTGAGGTCTGCGAATACACCAGAAAAGGCAGCACACACCTACAGTCTGTGACCTTTCATCTCCAAGGCCAACTCTCACCGCTTCTTGTCATCAACTGCTCCCAAAAGTACAATCACAAGATATGAACGTAAAGCAGAATCGCTGTGCGTCCTTTAATAGCGCAGTAATTGCACACTCGCCCCTGGGTCTCAGGCTTCTATAGGGAAAGACGGTACCTTTGTCAGGCGCCTTCCCAGAGGCAAGACAGTGGAAAAAGACGCGCAGCAGGCAGCAGCACACAGTAGCCCGGCTCTCTGACATACCCTGGGAGCTCCACACTGATCACTGGGGACGTCACTGGGACAACAACGCACATGCACAGAAAACTAAAAGCTTGTGCATCAACGGACGAGATGACTTCAACAGGTTTGCTCAGTACTGGTGGCACTCATTAATGGGTCACACACTGGATGTTTTTCTTGCTGCAGTGAGCCGTATGCATGAAAGAGAAGGGGAAAATAAGTAGGGCATTTCTAGAATATTGAGGGTTCTGCTTCAGTGGTTTTGTTTCCATGAGTCATTCAGAGCACAATGCCCTGAAAGTGTTTCAAAAACATGGCAAGCACGTGTAAAGATATTAGCCAGAGGAGCTAATGGCTTAATCTGTGGTGGCAAAGCCTAGAACACCTAATCACATTTTCTGGTCCATTTTCAGGATTGTTTGTTGAATCTGGGTAAATATAACAGTCAGATTAATCAAAGGCTGAAGTTGCCAGTTTCCCGAAGTGAAAACAAATACTGCAGCAATAATCCATTTAGTGAACTCTGTCTGCACCTCTGTGCTGCTGCTGCTGCTGCGGTGAAATATTATGTTTCATCCTTTCCCTTCAGTCACATATTGATTATAGAATGAAAGCAATCAAACAGAGAAGCTGTGACTGGAGCACTGATACACTGAACTCTAGCTGTAACCGAGCAGTGGATGACACCCGACAGCCGTGTTTTCACTGTTTTAGTCATCTCAGTCACCTGTGTGTCGGTCAAAGTCCTGTGTTAAGGTGCTAAAACGTGAAACCAGGCCCAAAACTCTCCAGAAATACAAGACTGGAACCAAGTTTTGCATGAACCAATACAGAAATCCTCCCAAACTCAAGTTAAAAGGGGTGATGGCCAAAAATGTAGCTTTGAAATGTCACTGGCAGAGCCATTCAAATCAAAACTGAAACGTGTTGAAAGAAGAGGAAGCCCCCGGCGCAACTCATTTCTTACCGAGGTGTAAAAAGTTTTGTCATAAAGCATAAACAAGTGTTTTCTCTCTCTCTCTCTCTCTCTCTCTCTCTCTCTCTCTCTCTCTGTGTGTGTGTGTGTGTGTGTGTGTGTGTGTGTGTGTGTGTCTTCCCCAGGGTCAGACAGTTCACGCGCTCGCCGGCCCTTTGCAGAGTAATGGTGAGGAAATATTTGTCTAATTTTAACATGGAGATAATTGAATTGCCTTGATATTTCTGATAGAGCCAGAATAGCAATAGTACACGCCGGCGGGAGCTGAACATTTGATCTTTCCATGAATAGAGGAAAAAAGTTGTTCATGGCTTGATGTGAGGTGACAGCTGAGCGCTCTTTTCATTGAAATTCAGTGCAAAAGGTAACATCTTGATCTCGGACTCCCAGCAGGAGAGTTATCGCTGCAGAGGCTGAGACTGAGCAGCTGTGCTGACTGGAAAGGCAACAGGTTGATGAATTCAGTCCATGCTTGGTGGACTCACGGAGTCAAGTGTCCAAATCCAAAAGCCGCGGATTCATTTTGCACCGCGAGATACGCGGCACTAAAAATAAAAACTGCAAAAATACATGGCTTAAAAAAAATGTTTGCGGATAATTAGGCTAATAATTGCTGACGTCATCCAAAATAGACCGTTTAAGAATAGCCCGTCTGTCCCCGGGTTGCCAAGCATCCCTGTCTAATATAGCCTCATCTATAGGCTGCTTCCAATAACACAGCAACAGGTACTTTATTTACAGCTCAGTCACAACTATTGGCACACAGGGAACTGCATTTGCTTCAGCACTACAGACGCTGAAAAACTAAACGCTTCAAAAACAAAAACACATGTGATCTCACCTGCTCTCGATCTGTGTACCTCCGAGTCTCGACCAATCAAACAGGAAAAGTCGCGGATTGAAAGGAAGAAAAACCAAAAACACACCGAGCGGGTGTCTCAGCGCGCACAAGTCTTGTCTGGCGTTCTGGTCTCCTGCCGTGATGCGCAGACATTCACCTGGTGCAGTCGCAGCGGATGGTTCAGGAGAGCAGCTTTCCAACAGCTGGCTGCCGCAGCCCGCCTCCCTCTGTCACCACACGCCGCCTCCTCAGCCGTGCCATTGGACACACTCCTCCGCCTCCCATCCGCCTTCGAGCGCGCCAGTCAGTCAAGGCTGTCCGCGAGATCACAGCAGAAGTTACGCTGCGTGCGCGTGATGATCAGGGCTGCTGGAAGAGCCGCATCACAGCGCGGACACCGTGTCCCAAAGGAGCCTTTTTCAATGCAGTTCTGATTTTGTGTAGAATTTCATCCGTGGAGGGGTGAAGAGCAGACAGTGGAAAGTGCTGTCTTGTGATGCACGATTTGCATCTTTTCTGTGGAAAAAAAAAAGGGAAAAACAATCTGTGCTGTATATATCTATATACAACCCAGATTCAAAACTTCTCAGCATAAGTAAAACAGAAATGTTATATATATATATATATATATATATATATATATTTTGTAAATATCTGCTTATTGTGAATTTGATGCAGCAACATGTGTCAAACATGTTGGGACAGGAGCAACTAAAGACTGGGAAAGATGTGGAACGCTCCAAAAACATCTGTTTGGACCATTCCACAGGTGAACAGGTTCACTGGTAACAGGTGATAGTACCATGATTGGGTATGAAAGGAACATCCTGGAAAGGCTCAGTCGTTCACAAGCGAGGATGGAGAGAGGTTCACCACTTTGTGAACACATGATTGGATGTTACTGCATGAGCTCAGGAAGACTTCGTAAAAACTGCTGTCACCTTTTTTTTTTTTTTTTAGAATCAAAGTGATAAATATAAGTTTGGAAATGTCCTCAAAACAGCATCCAAACATCACAGCTACATGACTTTACATGAAAAGGTGTACAAATGCAAAGAAAATATGACTGATAATTGTTATGACTGACAAAATAAGATTGAAGCATTTTTCATTTTAATAGAGACCACCTAAAGCTCCCTCTTGGACCCTCGGAGGTTCTACGACCTCATTTTGGAAACCACCACTTCGCAGACTGGCATCATTATTGATTTCCTCATAACGTTTTGACATTTCTTAAATGAGATCAATCCAGAGGAATTATTAAGGATTGTGGTGAGACTAAAATACTCTTATGACAGAATTTCTTCTTTGGGATTATTACCATTTGCTGTGAGTAATGCCATTCATAAGTGTTCTTCAACCTTCTCTTACTCAGGAGGAATTTAAATTGCAGTAGTGTCTCTGCAGGGAGAAAATGATTGAATGATGTATGAAATGAGATTATATGGTGTTTGGATTAGAGGAAAGAGACGATGAGCTCAGGGCGTGTGATCACTGCCAAGTGTGAGCGAGTCAAAGAGCGTAGCCACAGAAAAAAGGCCTGCTCGTGAACCCTCATCACAGACTGCACGAGTACTGAGTAGTGAGAGTTATTTTCCGTTTGAGACTCTTTGACTTGTTTATTTTTAGAGGTAAAACTATGCAATATGAAACTTTAGAGTAAGGAATAAAGCAAAGATTAGAGAAAGGGCTGAAAGATCTGTGTATTTTACGCAGCAGAACGCTGCTTCTTCTTGTTTCCCACCCTGTTAATAATATCATGACCCCTTAGACTCATCTCTAGACCCTGTATGGGGGTCTCAATCCCCAGGTTGGAGACCCTTGCCCCACAGACACTTTCTATGTTTAAATCATTTGCTTTTAGTTACAGGATGCAGCATGAAATTTGGGTTGAAAGTACTTCTTTTCTTTTTTTTTTTTTTAGTACAAACCAAATTTCAACCTCTCATAAAACATCAACCTTGCTCTGACAGGAAATGTCTGATTTTAATCTTGGAGCACATTGTGTGCTTTTCAATAATGGATCTACAATTTCTTGATGTAGTTAAGTTTTAGTAAATAAATAATACACATTGTAAGAAAAGGAGCGTTATTCGTGAAAGGGATGTGCACATCAGGGTGGCCTTCGACCGAAGGAGGAAGCTTAAGGTATACGACAGGCTGTATGCTAAAGTGTCCTTTGGCAATTCACTGAATCCCCACAGATTAATTAAGTGTCATATAACTGTATGTTTAGTGTTTCAGTTTCACCAGTATACGATCAGGTTACAGTCGCCTCTCCCCTACATCATGGCTGAGGTCTGCTGTTGCTATGATTAGATCAGTCAAAATGCATTCCACTTTAATTTGCTTATTAAACCGAATCCGAACTGAGGCGGAGAATTGAAACCATAATTGTAATTTTGTCCACCTCCGTACATGCGGGCCTGTGGGTTGGACAAAATTACAGAAACACCTAACAACAGGCTATGATGTATTACAGCACCACAAGACGAGCAGACTTCAATCAACTCTTTGATAGTCTCAATGTACATTTGCATTCGATCGCATCAAACTGTACAGTTATTACTGTGTTCAGTCACTGTGCATATAAGATCAAAAACTCACAATTTAAGCAGGAAAACAGCTATTATATACAATCTTGGTGTCTGAGTGCAGTGTGTCCAAACTGCTGCATGCTCCACGGTAGATTTTCTATTATTACGCATGATTATATTAGCCATCCCTCGATATCACTAATGAAAGTGAATGGGGTGACAGAGGTAAAGGGAAAAAAGGAGAAATAAAACGGTCAGAAAAGCAAAGCTGAGACACTAGTGGAAAACAGACATGCTGTCAGCTTAATAGATATATTTAGAGGTAATAACTGAATCACTGCATGAGCTGCATTATTGACTATTTTTGGGACGTGACACAATGTACCCCTAAAAATAATATAGTGAGAATTTATTAGCACAGATCATCTGTGGAAGTGTGGACAACAACTCTGTTTCTCTCTCTCTCACACACACACACACACATACATACATAGACAAACGTATCGACACAGACATGTAGACACAGAGCTGTGCGAGCACAAACACACACAGTCTGAGATCCCCACGAGGTGGCTCAAACTGTGCATCTGATGCAATACTTAGCAACATCCCTGCAGACTGCCACAGTTGTTACCTCCAGGATTCACCTGCGTGGGCCCCGGCAATCCGACAGAGGATAGAGCAAACCGTGTAACTACAGCAAGCTAATCACCTGCAGAAAAGGGGAAATTGTGTAATTCACTGTCGGTTACGTATGCAAGCGTAATCTTCATACATTCCTCCTGTGAGAGCTCCATCAATCGAGACTGAAGGCTGAACTGCAAGCGCACTTATTAAATATTACCGTTAAACACATAAGACAAGAGCCATTAGGCAGAAAATACAGAGACATAAATGCGCCTTTGAGAACTTTCCGTATCAAGTCCATTTTTTTTTTTTCATTTTCCTGAAACTTCTCACTTCTGCTTTCGACAAGATCAGCCTCGACCCTTTTAGAGCATGTGGTGAGGCTGTCGAATTCAGAAATAGCCTGCCTGGTCAGTGTACATGTGTGAGAGCAATTGTTCACATTGTGTACCTTTATAGCTACAGTCTTATCTACATCTCAACAGAATAAGGGTTACACCTTTACACCCCCCCCCCCCCCCCCCACATACAGCAAACCCCAACCTCGAAGAGAACAATAAGGCCTCTGTGTTCCTCTACAAGTATGTCAAGGTGTATTCAGTCCATTAGTGGTGTATGGGAAGTGTGTTTAAAGTTAATATTAATTCTGTTCAAGCAGGCAAATATTAGACAACTTATTTTGTTACATATGCACATAATCAGTGACAGTGCCGGCATTTATAAGAGAAGTGGATGCATCCCTGTTAAAGTGTGCATGTTTCCACAGCAACTAGTGCAAAGTTAATTAGATTCGGAGAGTCCGAGGAGCTGGCCTAAGAATAAAAGGGGTATTCTACAAAGAAGAGGGGTCATCTGAGGTGGCCGCTGCTGCAAATTCCTCAAAAGTTGGCTGCAACATACACCTGCTGTGGTCTCATTCTGCACTTTGATTTTGCTCTGTTATGTGAGGCGCAGGGCAGTTTTTGCTTGTTTCTTCCACTGTAGATGATCAAATAGCCTTTTGTAATCCTTTAATCACTTCATGAGGATACCAGGCAACATTGTGGCATAAGAAGTAGGCTAATCTGTTAGCTCATCGTCATGAGGAAATGTTTGAGTCATTTCAGGTGTGTTTTTCCTGTGGGGTAGAAGATAATACTTTCTATAAATATTTCCATGCAATTCACTCATTATAGAAAGGCTTTTCAATGAGGTGCAAGTGGTTTCATCTTAGTGTTTTCATGTCCTTTGTTCACAGGGTTTTGTGTGTATTCAGTGAGCTCTGCCTCTCCCAGGAGCGTGTCAACGCATTGTTTCCGAGGATCCAGGAGAAAAAGTCCA
This sequence comes from Chaetodon auriga, assembly GCF_051107435.1. NCBI lineage: Eukaryota > Metazoa > Chordata > Actinopteri > Chaetodontiformes > Chaetodontidae > Chaetodon > Chaetodon auriga. Next base: position 23,059,769 of record NC_135076.1, read on the forward strand.
TTGTTGTTGCGAAGTTTTTAATCTGGGGATTTAAAGCACATCACATGCTCGGACTGTGCAGCGGGGCGCTCCGGCACAACAGGCGAACTGCTGCAAAAATCCACGCTGTGGAGCAAAACTATTCATCCCGAAAGCACCGACGAAAACACTTCATGCTCACTGCGATGCCTGCGCACTTTCTGGCAGCTTAGGATCGCCGGAGAAGCGAGTTTGGAAAGTCCGACACGGAGAGGGAAAGTGTTTATTCTCTGGAGAAACCTACCCGGACATTTTGGATATTTAAAAAAAAAAAAAAAAAAATGACGCTCAAGTACAGCCAGCGGTCTCTCATAGTTCTGTCTTTGCTGGGGATTTTATCGGCCATCATGTGTGTTTTATCGGTCATTTTGATTTTCCAGCTCCAGGCTCAACAGACGGCGGTGAAGGAGTCTCCCCCCTCCACCTCCTCGGTCGTGCCGGCTCATGTCTGGGCCGTCCTGCTGCCGGTCTCCACGGTGCTCTCTGCCCTGTCCCTCACCCTGCACCTGAGCTCTGTGGTGGTGTGTCTGCTGCACAGCTACTTTTCGACAGAGGTCTGCAGAGGAGAGCAGGACACTGACAGGTATTTCACCCGCATGTCACGCGGCTCTTCTACCACCTGTTGAAGAAAAAAAAAAAAAAAAAACCACACCTGAAGCTGCCGCAGCCCTGCAAGTCCGGTGGTGTGAGGCTGCTGTTGATCCGGATCGTTCAGAAACGGATAGTTCCGGTCAGGTCTCTGAGCCTGGGTCACGTTTGATGTCTTACAGTTAATTATATTAATACGCGCCACGCTCATGCTGCAAAGCGACCTTTAAAGGAAGCCTATGTGCGCTTTAAAAGAAATAACCCCATCCTTCAGAGTTTAATTTAAAAGCAATAAAAAGCACAATGCCTCGATTCAGCACACTCAGTGGTTTTGCTGCTACAGCCTCACTTGGTCTGGTACGACCAGTAGCTTAAGTGGCTAATGTTAGCAAACATTACATAGATGTTATGTAACAGTCATCGTGCAGTTTACTTGTGCAGTTACACTATGTTTACATATTATTATGCTGTAATTGTCACTTGTGGCTGCAGTGGCTGCTGTTGAACATAAGTTGCATAGTTTCACTCGAAGTACTTGTTTAAGTGCAATGAATGAAACAACCCTGGATTAAAAATTGATCTACAATGGATTAATTTTTAACTGTTGGATGCTAATTCAACCATAGTCTAATTTGGAGGCTGTGGGCTGTGGTGTATGTTAGTCTGTTTACATACATAAGAAAAGCAAAATAAAGTGTAAGTACTTTCACAATAAAACACCACCTCAGAGGACAGCTTCATATATTACTCCAGACTGAATGAATGCCTTTTAAAAACATTACACTTTAAGGAAAGTAATGATTGTTAAAAGGCTTTAGCAGTGCAGTGCATCACATCCTGCGTACGTTCAGTGTTCTGGTCAGCAGCGTACACCGCATGCTCTGAGCGGAAAACAACATTTAATCAGTTTAGTGCGCGTTTCTGCCTGAGCCCACACAATCTTCTTTAATTGTTCTCTGTTAACCACAGAGGATCCTGGTTGGCCATTTTGAAGTTTCATTAAAAGAAAACATAGTTTCAGAAGCATAAAAGGGCCCTCCTTGTGTGTCAGGGTGCAGAGGCCCTCACTGCAGTGTTGTTGGTCAACCCCCACCTCTCAAACCCTATGAATCCTATCTAAACAATGGCCTTACTCTCATTATGCACCCAGCGCACGGCCTCTAGCTGGCCCTTTCCCACGTCGGTATACAAATCCAACAGCACACCCCAGGACCTCCCGACTGACAGGGGGGACATTCCAAGAAAATGTGAATAATAATGAGCTTTACAAAATATCTAGCGTTTGAAGACACCTAAATAAATCATTAATCAATGTTTACAGTTCTGATATAAAAACTTCGGGGGGAACAACCAACAAAAGTTTGATTGTATATCAAAAAAGGTGCCGTGAGCTGAAACAAAAGAAAACTGTCAACACAGAAATGATGTTGCAGGAAACTGTCTTTGTTTATTCACTGATGAGAAAACTGCACTCACACTGTTAAAGCATCAACATGTCTGAGCCATGAAAATGGACATTTGACATTTGTTTCCACAGAGCAGACTGGTTCCTTCTGGATAGCAGAGCTGTGCGACATGTGGCTATTGGACTGTTCTGCCTGGGGGTTTCTGTCTATTTAGCAGGTAAGAAGAAAAGAGTGAAATTTAAGATTTGTTCAATCTGACATGTACAGATGTTTAATCCTGAAATCCAGGTCAGAATTGGGCTTCTGTTATTGCCTTCTGGCACACACGTGTATGTTTTCCTCTTCTATGTGTGTTAAGCTTGTATAATTTGCATGCAGGGTACTTTTTAGTCTTTAGCTTTTGAAAACAAACTCACAAAAACCTGAAAACTAGTGTCCAAACACTGGCGGTGAAGTGGGTTTTCAACAACAGAGGCGAAACCGGCACGGCCGCTTTCTCTCTGGTCCCTCCGGCGAGTCCAGGAGAACAATGCATTCTTTGAGCAGCGTCCATGACTTAAGTGTTTTTAATGCTGAACATGGCAGCGCTGCGGTATGCTGTTCCACTCAGCGGCTTGCACTGTGGGGGTCAGTGGAGGAAGTCACTCCATTGTGATGAGGAGGTGTCGCCCTTACAGCCCCCTTTCGGCCTCAATCGAGAGGTGGAAGGGCCCGCTGAAGCAACACCTCGAGCTCAGGAAGTCACGTCACATCCCAGAGCTGTGTTTCTCTCCCACTTCCTTTAACATGCCTGAGTCCATAGTCCTCTTCCTGGAGATAAACATAGGACAACTCAGCTAAGAACAGCTTACTTTAATATGACATTTCAACAGCATTAAATACATTTTTGTCAATCCATTGCTGTGATGTGGGAAATGTAAAGTGAACAGAAAACTGAAGAAAAAATTGGAGAATAAAAGCAAAAATAACTTAATTAGTTATCTGGCCTGTTAGAAAGGCAGCAAATGACAGATGTCACTCAGTGTTTCCGTGCATATAAATTCTGCTTGTCTTCCTTGGCAGCTATGTCCATCTTCATGCTCCTGATATTTGAGGTGGAGACGGGCATTGCAAGCGCTTGCGTACTCTCCTCTGGGATCTTAATCCTACTGGTCGTGGTGATTCACTCTCTGGTCAAAGCTTCCCGTAGTGCCAAGCGCTATCACGGCGACCACCTCGACACCCTCTACCAGAACGACCACGGGAGCGGCAGCATACCCGTCTCCAGACCCTGCGAGCTCAAAGTTGGCGTGGACAAACCGCGGATGCACCGCAGCCAGTCTCACCTGCAGCACCCGGTCTCCTTCCCTCACTGTAACAACCCTAGACAGCGAGAGCAGTACCAGCCACAGCAGTACTCTCCGGCTGGAGGTTCCCAGGGCCACGCTAGCGATAAAGATGGCTACAGCAGCGGAGGCAGTTGTCCCCGAATGCACAGGACTCTGTCGACTGAATCTGGCTTATTGCAGGCCCAGGCTAAACCCTGGAATGGGGTCAACAATGAGATGAGGAGCGTCCTGGCGCGCAAGTCGGGCATTTCCGCAAAAGACTCTACTCTTGTGTGACATGAAGGAAGCTGAGCTCATGATCGGCGGACTAAGGACAAGTGTCATCTCGAACAGATACAGAACTGTCAGTTTGTACCTTTTACGCTCATCAGGTTTATCCTGACTGACTGCAGACAACACGGGGCAGAGATTGAAAAACATACCCAAGTGTTCACCTTTACCAACTGATTTCTGCTGCTCAGATCATGAAGCATTTTCTATTTGATTTGAACACAATGAGCACAACTTTTGTATCATTTGTAGTGTTTTGTATGAATAAACTTGATTTGTATGTCATTATACACACCAATATCGCCCAAGTATCAATCAGACAAAATGTAGAGCTTTCATGGTAATAATGTAAATACTTTATTCTGCTGTATATGGAGGCATTTTGCCAAATATTTGTGCCCAATGTGCAAATGTGTTTTGTTATGTGCTGTTCAAAATGATTTCATATCAACTGTAAATTAATTAATTTGAGAAAACATAATTCAGTTTAAAAGTAGGATGTCTTTCGACGGCTAAATTAGACATTAAAATGATGTTCACAAAAAGCTGTTCACTTAAATGTCATTTAAATGCACATTTCAATAATTTCTGAAAGAGATCGTTGGGATTATATCATGTCTGGAGGAACTACTAACCTTGGACACCTCAGTCCAGGGGTCATGAGGAAGTGGGTGGGGCATGTGGAGCAGAGACAAGGGGACTGGGAGGGGGGGTCACATCACGTAAGCTTCATGCAGGTGTCAGTGGGAAACAAAAAACAGCACACACAAATAAAACGGAAAACATGAATCTCCCGTAAACTACAAAGAGCTCAGAACAGGCCAGATTAATGTTTTGCAGTTATTTGGGAATCAAGCATCAGAAACTGAAAGGAGCAAGTTGGATTAGCTGATTTCAAAACATTAAAGTTATAATTTGGAAGATTTTCATTTAAATAAATGTCTGTTAAGTCACTCTCCATTGCTGAATGAGGTAACAATGGTGCTGGAGCCTATGGCCCACTGATGAAAGTATTGCAATATTTCTATATTTGCAGTATTACGATCTGGGTGGTGGCCCAAAAGAAAATGCTATGTTATGTTACTGCTAATACAAATCGGACATTTCTTGCTGCTGATGCTTCACATTAAAAGTATTTAACTGGTGAGACCCGTGTTGACTTTTATTCTGAAGTAGTCACAGGAAATGCAACGTGTTTGTCGGAGATCTTTGCACTGTGAGTCAACAACACAAGATAATGGTCCTATTCATTATCTGTTGACAGCGGACCAGTTTGAACTATTGCAGGGAGTAACGGAACAAGAAGGAGCAGCCACAGTGAGCTGTTAGATGAAGAGCTGCAGGCGGCAGGCTGCACACCTCCAACTTCTCAGTGAGGTAAACTCCTTTCAGTTTCACTCCGCTGTCTGCGGACTGGCGCCATGAGCAACATAAAATGAGATCACGGTTGCTCACAGGATGATGGAAAAGAGGCCAATAACTGCCTGATTTCTTTATTAATTCAACAACAGTTTGTTTTGTTTTGAGGTTGCCAATTCAACTCATACAAATTATTAGAAATGAAGGATTAATTAAAATGAACAGACATGAAGGTTATACATGAGCAAAGGTATGATATGGATCAAAAAATGAATCCAAACTGGGTAAAACTCCAGACACTGGCAGTGTCCTGGGATGGGTGTTACGGACCAAAAAGTGACATCCTAAAATACTCTGGCTTGTTTTGATAGTGACAATGATTATGTTGATAACTATATTTGTTTTGAAGGATAACTGTGTGCGAAAATCTAGTTCAATAATGACCATGACTCTTCAAAGTGCTGAACTAATGAGGAAAGGCACACGCATTTGACAAAGTGGGAAACCCGACGCATTGAGTTTAGTAGATATGTTTCATGACTGCTGTCAGACATAATTAAACATTCAAATATTTTATGCCAATAGTTTCTAAATTTTAAATACCGAGCTAAAGTCAAGTGATGGTCACTAGTAAACAGTGCTGAAAGGCTAATACTTTGAAGCAGCTATAAGCATGTGCCGCATATCGACGAGTCGCGTTAACTAACTGAACTAACTTTACAGCTTGAGAAATGTTGCAATGTGTCTAAATTTGCACATTTTGTTGTTTTTTTAAGTGGTTTGTATTGCTTTCTGGAAAATTTAAAGAAACAGACATTAGTTCCAACAAAGTACGGCAAAGGGGCAAGGATCAGAAACAGTGACGCTCTTATCCAGAGAACAGACAAATAATAACATTAATGCCAAGGGGGGGAAAAATGATCAATGCATGATGGCTTTGTGGATATGTCTGTGTGACATCATTATAATCTCATTGCTGCCTCCTACCTGCGTCCTTGAGAGCTGCTAATCTGTTCCTTCATGCTGATGGCTTGACGGAGGAGGCTGTCCACGTTTTTGAAGTACATACTGCTGTTCGTCATGCTCTTCACGGCACTGCAAAACCCAACAGACCAATAAAAGCCTTACCAGTCATGACTGTGCGGCAGCGCAAACACGAAGGTCAGCGCCTCCTCTCACCTGCATGCATACTCCACGGTGTAGATGGCTCCTTGACTCTGCTCCTCCCAGCTCTGCATGTCAGTCTGTGGGAGAAATGACAGAAAACACAACCATTACATATTCAGGAGAAAAAGCATGTTTTTGCCACCACCAACACACAAGCACACAGGGCTGATGCCATGCCTTCTCATTCGAAAGTGCATGATAACTTCAACAGCAACGACTGCAAAGGCTTGAAAACAAGTCAGAAAGCAAAAACAGAAAATAAACCAGAATCCATACAGGTTATTTCTTTACTATTGTGTGCCACAGTTTTATCTAATTCATATAACTCTGATTTTCCTTAAATGTCCAAGTTGTTTTCCATGTCGCTGTATGACTCAGGGTGAATTACCTTGTGCTGCACCAGTTCAGGCAGGGACCTTCTGACGTGTTCCTGCAGTCTGTAGAGAGCCACCGACGGCTCGTTAGCCAGGACGTACATGCTCTCCGTGAATTTATCAGACACTGCGGAATCAAAGAAGTACAGGCAAATGCATAAAATCCACGACCCGTGTTTGTAAAAGACCGGAGAACATCCAGCAGCACGGGGACATGGACAAACGGCGATGTAAACACAGTGCTAGCATAGCATTAGCTCGGCGGCTAATGTGAGCTAACGCTTAGTAGCAAGGTAACTATGAGGTAAGTTGTATGCTGATTTATTTAATTCATGTTTACCTCGTCTGACTTTCAGTTGCATCTCCTGGTCCTCCATCATGAAAGGGGGATAAAACGATAACACAATGCAGCTGAACGCGGCTTGTGTCAGCTGATTTCTTACTTCTTCCGTATTTTTGTTGTCGTGTGCTACACGACAATGTTCCGGACTGAAATCCCGCTGATTAAAAAACAGTTCTTCCTTTAAACAGTACCAAATGCCGTGAGACGTTACGCGGGTTGAATCAAACGTGTTTTCAATTGTTTTCGTTAAAATATCTGATTAATTGAATAGCTAATCAGCTAAGCGATGAGTAATGTGTCTCGGTACACTTCGGTGGACGGCAAGATCCATCGTGTGATCTGAAATAATTTACTTTCAGTTTTCCCAAAAGGAAGTTAGCGCAAATTAGACTGAGAGGCTGGATGTGGTGAGTGGACAGTGTAATTTGCTTTAGAAACAAATTTTGGCTACTTTTTGTATGCCAGTACCACATCGTTCAGTAGTTGATGTCTTGTTTTTATTGCAGTGATCATGGAGGCCGAAGAGGTTGTAGATGGCCAAAATATTCAGTCATCTAACGCTAATGTTTGTCCTTCCGAGTCCAGAGATGAGAGGTCCAATGGTACCCGCGCCTTTTATTTTCCATCTCTCAACACAAGCTTCCGATATGTGATCAGTTTCCTCACACAATTCATCCTTTTCTGTGTAACATCTGCAATCGCCCGATGTTTGCAGCTTTAAAATCATTAAACAGTGAGTATCTTGCTGTGGTTCACCTGATTGGGCCATTCTCTCCAGAGAACATGGATGTGGATGAAGAGGGTTTGTTCAAACACTCCACCACTCTGACCAACAAGCAGCGTGGGAATGAGGTTACAGTCCGCCCAGCAACATTAGACTGTAAGTACTGGCACAGATGCTCTGATGGCAAAGACTGAGCTAAATGCTGTGTTAGACAAGCAAACATGGTGTTTTCCTGTGAGGTTATTGAGACTTTATTTCCATCAGCTCTGTCCATCCACCAGTTGGCAGCGCAAGGTGAGGTTTCACAAGTGGCTGCGCACCTGAGTAAAGGTGAGGATCAGGGATGTCACTGTCAGACATTTTCCAGCATTAAATGCAAAATTCCTCCTGATGAGCTGTGACCTGTTTCGTTTTGCAGACAGCTCGCTGCTCAGCAAACAGGATGAACGGGGCTTTACGCCTCTCATGTGGGCGGCAGCGTTTGGGGAGAAAGCAATGGTGGATTTTCTCCTGGAAAAGGTTAGAAACAAGCAAATGCTGTCCAGAAAGACATTATTAAGACAGAATGCATCATCTCTCTGATGTTTGTGGCATTTTTCATTTAGGGTGCAGACCCCAAAACAATTGCGAGGGAGCGAGAGAGTGCCCTGACTCTGGCCAGCTCTGGAGGTTATGTGGACATCGTGGAGTCTCTTCTCAGACATGGAGTGGACATTAACACTTACGACTGGGTACATAATGACTTTCTTTGTGTCAGACTTATCATCCACTAGAATTATTAGTTATGCATAGACACCACACATTATTAAATAATGAAATATGACTACAACGTGTTGTTTTTTGTTGATGAACCCTCTTGTATTTTAATCTCAGAATGGTGGGACTCCTCTTCTTTATGCTGTACGAGGGAACCATATCAAATGTGTAGAGGCACTCTTAGGTATAATGCATGTCTACAGAAAAGTTGTGATAAATTCTGTCGAATTCTGTTTGAATACTTTTATGATTGCATTGCTGTACTCTCTTGCAGCCAACGGGGCAGACATGACCATCGAGTCTGATTCTGGGTACAGTCCAATGGCCTTAGCTGTTGCCCTTGGACACAAAAAGAGTATGTATTGTCCCCTTATATCCAACAAATGTTTTCTTTCTATAAAGAGGTTACTGTAAAAAATGCTTTGCAGAATTAACAATTTCATTTCTATTGTTTCCTAGTTCAAAAAGTGTTGGAGGACCATATTCTGAAACTCTACAAGTCGCCAACATGACACTAGTGAAAATGAATAAATGCAGTCTGACACTGTTGATCACAGATCCAGAACCAGCCTTCATCGGTGGTGAGATGATGAAGACCTCTGTCACAATGAAAAGTCATTGTAATGGACCAGTACATATGCAGATACATTTACACTGAGTAAACTGCATTTGCTATTTTATAAACAGTTTATTCCATTTGTATGCATTACGGTGTACTGAAACTTTGTACAAGCAAGGACTAAAATGTGACAGTTGTGTACAGTAGAATTATTTTGTTTGGCTGAAGGGCACAAAAAAGGACTGTAAACAAGTTTTAATAAAACTGTATTTTTACACTGTGTGTTTCACTGGAATGGCGCTTCAACACAAAGGCACAATTTATCAACAGCATGACAAAAATTATATAAAACCATACAAAACCCATTAAATCTGTAATTAAAACATTAAGAGTCACACTTCATGCCAGGCCTTCTGTGTTTAAGTGATCATGGGTGAGATGGCTTGACAGATCCCTGAAAGCGTCCATACCAAAAAAGGCCACATTCACATCAGTTCATGAGGTGGCGGTACAGATGACATGCTTCCCAAGTGCCACCACACCGTCCTGCACCCCAATGCTTTCCTCGGGTCATTTCCTCTCTCATGAGTGGATTCAAAAAAAGTGGTCAGGAGGCTTTCTCCCCCAGGACGTCCAAGGAATAAACAATAATTCTCCCAAAAAAGTCGGCACTATTCTCAAATATTATTTTTACTTTGTCCACTGCAGGGGCCTCCTGTATGGGAAAGCTGTGGGTGTGGAGTTAAGAACAAGATAAGCATGGTACTAATGAAAAGTATTTCCAGGAAAATATTGTCTGATACTTATTATGAACCATCTAAGTCTTGGTAACAGGAAACACACTGTTCCAAGAGTGACAGGTGCAGCTTCAGCAACTGCAGACTGTGACTTAGTGTATAAAAGCAGAGTTGCTTTGAGTGTAGTTCTATTCATCCTAAAGATTATTTAATGTTACCACATCATTGGTTGCAAACCATAGTTAATGCGGGATTGGTCTCATTTTTGCAGTCGCATTTACCCCGTTATTGATCAAATCTGTTATGTGCTGCGTAGTAAGACTGAAGGATATCTGAAGAGAGTTGTTGTCCTCTGGATAAAAATGGCTGATCACTGTAAAGTCTCCCTCTTTTGGGCAACCTGCAGAAAGCACAAGAGAAAAATCATTTATCTTTTTACACCAAATGTCTGTGCACTGAGAAACACTCAGATGTGAAGGAGGTGGATAATCACGTCAGGAAGTCATCTGGGATGAAGCTTACAGCTGGAAAATGTAGTTTCTGGGTTTTACCTTCTAGTCTGCACGTTTTTGCTGAGAAGCCTCCCTGGAACTGGAGCTTTAACTCTGACACCTTCACAGTCTGGGGGAACTCAAGCAACACCCACTGACATTCACCCTGTCAAAAGATACTGATGATGATTCACTGTGAACAGCAGAACACCCAGGTGCCTGTGGGAAGTCTTTCAGTGTAGTTATTTATCTTGGTATCATACCACATGGCAATTGTTAGTGGGTTTTGAGTATCTAGCGTTCTCACACTGGAAAACTCACAGAATAAATGTGACTCAAAGCAGTTAGCATGTACACCACAAACACCCACAATGCAGTAAAGACAACAGGAGCTGTTCACTGTTGCAAAATATTAAAATGTGGATGGAGGTGAAAGAGATTCATAGAAAAACTAAACTATGGCATTTCTGGGGAAAAAAAATCAGCTCTTATTGTGGAGTTTAAGTATAGTCTGTATGAGTTTAAGTTCATTGTGAAGTCGCAGTGTGAGTATTCTCATTGCCAATTATAAAACGATGCAGTATGTTGATTTCTTGTACATTAGCTGGATACAGTACACAGTGTATACCGTCATTAGTAGCATGGTATTGGGATACAGCTGTAGTTTTACCTGGTCTGAGTTCCAGCATGTCTCTTCATTGCTGTCAAACATGTACTTCTTGCCATACTGCTTAACATCTCTGTTTAGGACTGAACTCACCCTGACATTGGAAAGACAAAAACCACACACAGTTTAGTTTACACATCTACTAGCAAAGATAAGTTCACCTTAAATAACAGACAGCAGAATATGTGACACTTACGAGTCGTTTCGTACAAACGAGAGAGTCGCTCAGACATTACAGTTAACTCCATTGTCTATGTCTTCGTCAATAAACACCATTCATTTACAGTTGTTCTTTACCTGCTCTGTATTTCGCTGCAAATCAATGAGGACGCCATGTTGGAATTTTAACACGCTGCCGTAAAGTGACGCGGCTACACACCGCTTTTGTTTTTTACGACAGTGACGTTCTCGTGTGACCGTTTCTTTTTCCCGTCACTAGATGGGAGTCGCGTTCCGTCATGAAGTCGAGAGGCAACGTTTGATGCACCAGATGCAGGTAAAGTCCTCATGGAAGCTCCCGGCGGCTCAAAATCAATAATTAAGAGCATAAAACATTAAACTTAATTCGACTCTTTCTAATCCGCGTGGCAAGTAGTCTCGCCAGTAAGGTGCTGCTCGCCATCTTGTTTGTACCTGCGTGTCTCACCGTTGTCTTCAGGAAGGTCAGGGAGATAAGAATCGATTAGGAGAGACCAACATTACAGACACCGGGCCTCACAAAAGGTGAATCGACCAGCTAACCGATAGCAACCCTCAAATGAAACGTGCATAATAACAGAGGGAAGGCAGCACTAAACGGTACTTGTGTTAAAGTGAGACTAAATGTTTTGTTGTTGATTCAGAGCAGATTGGACATTGGTTTTATTAGTGAGCATCTCTCTCATTCTCTTTACACACACACACACAAATATATATATCTCACTATCTCATAACCAGGGGGGCAGTAACATAGCAGTGCAAATGTGTGTGTGTGTGTGTGTGTGAGGAGGAGAACCTGTATTTGGCACATGGCTTATTGCAGATGGAGAACTCCTGCTGAGGTTTTGTCACAGGGCCCCCTCACTGCAGATAATCAATAGGTCTGAAATACAAAACCTGATGAAACCCAGCCTCCGTAAAAATTGTGCAGGGGGCTGGGGAGAGTGACCAGATTGTAAGGGTAAGGTTTGGACACACACCCCCTTACCTCCTCCACAATCAGCACCACGCTCTCTCTTTCACACACACACACACACACACACACACACACACACACACACACAATGACTTTGTGAGCCCTGCACTTACATCACAGTCCTTGTTCATCAGGCGGGTTTTCCAGCCTTTTGTCAATTATTTGAAAAAGCTGCTGCAATACTTATACTGACCCATATCTGTGAATGACTGATGTACATCATTGGAGGTTTTGTAGGGTTGTTAATCAGAAACATTGGCTCCACAATTCATTTGCTAGGTGCTCAGATTCTGGCCTGTAGCCATTTTGGACCCGACCTGGCCAACAAAGCCATGTGGGCCTCACATAGGTGAATAATGACCTGGCATTGGGGGGGGGGGGGGGCAGCAGACAGCATAAAATGTTGTCTGCTGGCTCCATAAAGGTTGCATGGTTGTTTTACCAAAGTAGGCTGATAATAATGCCAGTGTGGGCTGCAAGTGGGGCCCATATGTGCAATCATGCTAATAACCCACATGAGGAATTTACTGCGCCCACCTGAGAAATAGTCCGGCGCTTAACGCCTGTAAAACCACAACTTGATGTTTTTACTCTCTGGTTTTTATACAGATTAAACAAATGAGATAGGATATGTTTGTTAGGGAGCTTTAGAGATGCTGTTGGGCTGATTTTTATTTCTTAACCTTTGGACAGAGCCAGGTTAGCTGTCCCCCCCCCCCCCCCCCCCGTTTCCAGACTTTATGCTAAGCTAACTGGCCTTACATTTAACAGCCCATCATGAATGTTCACAAAACGTTAATCTATTCCCTTAGCTTGGGCACAGGCGGACTAAAAGGTTGATCTTTATTGTCGGCACCACTGTTTTGACCACTTGTCTCTCCTATAGTTTTGTTGCGTTGTGGAAAATCAGCTTTTGTTTGCATCTCCGTTTGAACATCTCACGGTCAACTTTGCCTCAATGAAACATTTCTGGCCTTTCTTGCTGACTGAACTTGTTCGAGGATTATCTTCACCTCTGTCACTGATACAGCTTAAATCCTTGTGTCCCCTCAGCCGTCATTGTCGCTCTTTCGCCGCAGCGGTTGCTGTTGCTCTCTGAGTTTTTGTCACCTCTGTTTTTGGGTTATGCCCCATGAGGAAGGATTAGTGGTTAGCAAACCAACTTTGGGCTTAACCCTCGCTGGCTTTTTGGTCTTATTGCAATGAGTCGTTTTTCACCCTTTATATATCACCATGGTAACTTAGGTGGCACATGTAACCTACGGGCTATCACGTGCAAGGATATGAAAGTCTGACTCCTCACCAATTAACACTATGAGAGAATTTTATTGCCATTTTTAGACATTTCTGTCACCTCAGACAGAGATTTAAACAAGGTATTTTTGCAATTAATCTGTGATGATATGATGAGTCTTTGCTGCAGTTTTTCCAGTGCATTTGCTTGCTCTGACTTATTGCAAAGAGCCTTTATCAAATGATACAATGGTTTAATAATCAACAAAACTTTTTTATTCCGTTGTTGAAATTTTTTCTCACCGCTTTCCCACGAGTGATCATGGCAATAGATTGCAAGTAATGTTCCCTTTAATGCAGCCTTGGGAGAACATGAAGCTGTTCGTGTGAGCAGGAAATCTTTTCATAGCCTCAATGTGACCATTAAATATTGTTTCAATGAAAAGTACGCCCAGCGTGCCCGGATGATGGAGCAGTGAGAAGCATTAGAAAAGTCTGTCTATTGAAGTTGGGACCTTGGAGCGTGCTATTGTGTGAGCTGCTTTTTTTGTGTATGAGCTTTTGCTGCTCTGCATCAACAAAGTCTGATGAAGTGATAAGCATTTAGGCTACACTGTCTGCAGATTACCTCCAGCCGTCCTCTCCACCCTTGGAAAGAGAATCAGGGTCACTCATATTGCTCTTTTTTATTCATTATAATCGTTCTTTTTGACTGAAGAGAATTTATGTTAAAAACCATTTCCCCTCTTGTATTTGCAATTTGCTTATTATTACTTGGGTCATTCAACAAGGCAAACTATTAAGATTTACAGTTCAGTAAAGCTGCAGGAGGCCAAACATGTGCAAACATACACAAAACCTTCCTCCTCACTCCCCGCTGCCTCGTATCGCTGCTCTAAGCCCCATCAAACCGAACAGCAGCAGGAGTCGGTTACCCTGCGGAACCTCGTGCTTCGTAGGGCCCGCTCTCCACAGCGTGAGTCTTACCAAGACCCCGGTCCCTCTCCTCGTGACTCAGCTTCTCAAAGACGCCCCTCCAGCGCTTCAGGGCCCCGGGGCAGAGCGCCCCAGGCTTCAGAGGAAGCTGTGACGCCATCTAACAGCGGAATGAAAGGATGGTTCAGGCATCCTTTTCGTCTGCCTCAGCAACACTCTGCTTTGACATTGCGGGCCACCATATTAGTACACTGGCACACCGACCACTGTTAACACAGAAAAGGCAATTGGACGTTTAGCTTTGCGCCAGTGAAAGCTGCATGACTAGCACACAACTGTCCTCCCTCAAAGGCTCTTCCTCTCTGTTTGTCATCGTGCCTCTTCACCACTCGTCGATACGAGCGCCATGGCACCGAACGTAATGAGTCTGAAGCTCTATGTGGAACCAGGACCTGTTGACACGTTTTGTACAAGACACTGTTGTAGATGAAGGGGGTATTGGAAATGTATCTCAAGTCTCAGGATTTTCTGAAGGATTTGAATCAGGCTTGTACCATCTGAACGGACACATATCTGCACTTGCAGGGCAGCCAATGGAAACACCCGCTCTGTGAAATGACCCGCAGTTGGCCAAAGTCCCCCGTCATTGGCTAGATTTTCAAAAGCCCCAAAGATTATTATCAAATTTTTGCCCAGTGATAAAATACACTGCCTACCCTGGCTTTATGTGGCCAACTAATTGGCATAGCAGTGGTATTTTGGGGGAAATAACCAATTGTAAATTTCTGCGTAAACTTAGACCGCGAATAAAGATAATGGGGATAAACAGCCCTGTGCCATCGGAAATGGTTGTATGGGTGGGTTGACTGTAGTGAAAGGTAAATAAGCAGATGCTTCAGGAGGTAAAACAGTCACTGTGGTCTATTCCAGTTTATGAGCTCTGGGCACTTGTGCAGATCGTCTTAATGAGTTGGGTGATTAATGCTTCTGCTGCTTTCAGCGGAGGGACAGCCCTTTGTCTGGGGCAGCACAACAGCACATCGAGCTGTCCCCTTTTGGTCCACAAGACAAACTGACTGCACTGACTTTACTGAACTTTTTATTTTATTTGTTGCAGTTTAGTTTTATTGAGGAGACACCC
Organism: Chaetodon auriga; assembly: GCF_051107435.1. Taxonomy (NCBI): domain Eukaryota; kingdom Metazoa; phylum Chordata; class Actinopteri; order Chaetodontiformes; family Chaetodontidae; genus Chaetodon; species Chaetodon auriga. Next base: position 23,075,040 of record NC_135076.1, read on the forward strand.
ACCTGGAAAGCTGTTCTGTGGTGATGTTAGGGTCAGTTGGGGTTGAAATAGTAGATGTTGTCACTACACCCACTTGTCTGGGCACCACATCCTCAGTCAGTGACCTCAAACTCAACTTCAGCACAAAGCATAGATGCAGATCATGCTCTAGCCTGCCATGAGAACCAACAAGCACAATCTCCACCCTATTTTCTCCATAGTGGACGACTCCATTATCAGGAACATCCGCTTCTTCAACGCAGCCACTCACTGCTTCCCTAGAGCCACGGCCCTTGACATCTTGGAGCTCCCAGGGCTGCTGCGCTCACTCCCATCCCCGATCAAACAGACAACAGTTCATGTAAGATCAGATGACACAGCTTGACAGTGGTCTGAGCTGACCAAAAAGGATTTTAATGACCTTTTTAACCTTTTAAGTAGCTGTGGAAAGTCTGTCTTTATCTCTGGTCCAATCCGCACACAGGAAGTTTCGGCAGAATCCTCAGTCTCCACACTTGGCTCCAGACCGCCTGCAGTGCTCACAATCGAAGTTTTATTGGCAGTTTTATGACAGTTTTTTGGCATTGTTTCTTACTCTTCTAAACTGACGGAGTCTTCCCCCAACGGGCTGGTTAGCAGAATGCTAGTGGCCAATTTACAGCACACTGTACAGTCCTGTCCACTGTCTCCACCTGACTGTTTACATTCCACACAGCCCCGGGAACCTCCATCTCCGTCAGTGGTGTCACCTCAGAGTACTCTCTCCACACTGGCTCCCCCTCCCTATGCTGCCAGTGCCACAGACTACCAGTAGCTTTAGTAACATCTCTTATCATCTATATGCTGATGACATCCAGATGTATTATAAATTTAAACCCATTGAGCCTCATAAACTTTTTGTACTGAACAACTGTTCAGATGCAATTAGGAAGTGGATAGTGAATAATTTTCTGCAGTTAAATGCAGATAAAACTGTCTTGGTGTGTAAACATGGTTTGAAATTTGGCCAATCAATGCGTTTTGATCATCATCATCATGACAAAATCATGCTTCTTTCACCTAAGAAACATAGCCAGACTTAGTTCTGTTGTGTCAAGAAATGAAATGAAGATGCTAAAACATGCTTTTATCTCTTCACATTTGGATTACTGCAAGTGTCTCTACCTGCCTGAATAAATGTTCCTTACATCATTTACAAAAGGTTCTTAACATGATCCAACAGCTAGTTGCATATTACACCTAGTTCAACCTCTTGTTAATTTTAGAATTAATTAAAATTGTTTGGCGCTCACTGAAAGAGACCTACATGACCAAGCTCCACCATCTGGACCTTCTGCACTCCCACACCGCTAGCTGAGTTCTTAAGTCTTCTACCCAGGGTTTTTCCAAGTGTACCTTGGACACTTTGTAAGACTCAGGGAGATCATGCTTTCCCATCTGTAGCCCATAAGCTTTGGAATAGTCTCCTAATAAGCTTGAGGTCTTTGGTCTCTTTGGACTCATTTAAAAATCAGCTAAAATCTGTTCATCTGTTCAGAAAGGCGTTTAAGAAGCGTGTGGTATTTTATGTTTTAACTTGCGTCTTATGTCTGTTCCCTTTGTATATTTTATCTGGTGCTTTATCATTGTTTAATTTTTTTTTGTGTCCATTTGATTTTGTTGATTTGCTTCTTTGACTGTGAAGCACTTTGTGACTGATTTCTGTGAAAGGTGCTTGATAAATAGACTTTGCTTGCTTGGTGGTGTAAGTTGAGGCGAAAGAAAATCGATCTGTAACCAAACTTCAAGTTGGTTGTTGGAAGTTGTACCTATTACATTTGTCATTCTGGAACAAATCAGCAGTTGATGATGCTGTGGTTAATGATTTAACACAAGCTCAGCTGCCTGAAGCCACAGACAGCTTCCTTTCTAAATTACGTAGAGTATGTCGGAAATTAGAATGACATGATGGTGCTTAGTGGTCGTAAATCATTTAGTTTAGGAAGACAACAGTTGGCGTTCTTTGGGGTCCAACTAATTTTAATAAAGCAGGAAACGGGCAGAAACGTGAGGCACATCTGCCGACTGCTGCAGCAATTAACACAGGATCTTGAGTCGCCGTGCCGTTTTCAGGCAGAGCTCCTCACTCATCGCAGTGCTGAAATTTTCTGCTCCAGTTTTGAGTGAGGTTCTCTAATTAAATCATTAAAAAGCAGTGCATTTGCACAATATGCTCCACTGCCTTCATTACAAAGCACGATCACTTGTAATTTATTCACTCACAATGAGAGAGTGTCAGATTTGATTCGCTGTCTGTCGCTCTGTTTGTGTGAACACAGACAGAGTTCGCTCTCTTCTTGGTTGTGTGTTATTCTTCCAGGCGGTGTAAAGGTGGACGCGCTTGCTTACACAGCTTTAAATTACTGAAAGATTGATGAATGACTGGAGGATAATGGAAGTCTGGGATTACTTAGTATTGTGTCCAAGAGGTTGGATGCAGTTTGCTGGCAGACTTAGAGAATATACTGTAAATATGTATATGTGGACACATGCAATCCAGGGTGACATGCAAATGTAGAACACAAGTTCCAAATATTGGTTTAAATTATTCAAGCTTGTTTTCTATGGCAAGCTATCGCAACATAATACATGTGCTGCCTGAAGACAGTCAGCTATAATGCAGGTGTATCCCCACTATTATTATTGTATAGCTGAACACAGCATGTAAGAACTGCAATTCTTTTGTTCCCTCCGGCTTCGCATCCCCAACTATGTGCAGCATCGCGATGGGCAGGATTTATAAAGTGTGGCTGCTTCCACTTCATGCTCCAGCAGTCAGAATCCCTGCTTGCTCATGATGTGGTTGGAGGCCCACAGGACATGCCTCACTCACCCCTCTCAGCCTGCAACCTCACTACCACAACCGCATGCCCGGCTTCTGATATCTGAGTGAGGAAATGGGCCCGTAGTAATGACCTGAGCACTAGCGGGCGCCCACTGGAGACCGCAGTGTAAAGAGAAGCAAGAGCGTATCATTTTATGGGGAGGTCACAGGGATTTGTCATGAGAAATAGCAGGGGATCTCATGGTTGAGGGACTTTCGCTTGAATGTTCAGGTTGAGGTTATAGCTTGAGACTAGAACAATGAAGGGAAATGAGTTGGCTTAGCAAAGACGTGACATTGTTGTTTTTACAAGGCATTACATTCTAATGACAGATGAGACTATATGAGTGGTGCTAAATGGAGATGTTTTGTTCTTTGACGTCTTAAACGTCATTCTTTTCACCTGCCTTCAGCTCTAGTTGTCTAGACGAGGAGGAGAAGTAATCCGCACACTCTGTATTCCAGCATGCTAGCCCAGCTGCATGCAGGACCCCGCCTCCCATCCTCTTAATCTCTTTGTCTCACTTTATTCACAGCAACACACCTTGTGAACATGAGCAGCGGAGCATCAGAGCAGCACTTCACAGACCCTCCTCCTCCTCCTCCCTGTTCTCTCACCAGTGCTTGGTGTCAGATGAAGCAGACAACTTGTAAGTGCAGATCCCTTTAACTTTATTTACCTGCTGCAGCTCAGTGGTTTGGCATGACTTTAATCCAGGTTTACCACCATGAGAAGCTGAATCAGACAGGTAACAGCCTCTTCTTGTACCACAAGTGATAATGTACAATAATGCACTTGTCTTAGCAGCGACTTGATGCACTTTCTTTTAATAATTCACTCAATTTCCCTACCCAAAGTACTTCTGTTTTGTTATGTGGATGGAGCAGTCTGAAGCAGTGGTCACAGGAAGAAAGATGTGTGAGAGAGTGTGGGTGGCCTTAGGTTGGTGAGCGCTTGTAGGCTGCGTACCTTTAGCTGCAGTCTACTGCATTAACTCACTTCATAACAGGGAGAACTAATGCTGGATTGTTGTGGTTGTTATATTGTCACAATGCAAAAATAATGACCCTCGTACCACCATAAAGCTCCATACAACAGATAAAAATTAATTTTGTCGCGTTGAAAAGATCCACTTATTTTCCCTCTTACTGCTGGTGTATTTTTCTTGAAGCTGCAGTAATCAATATTTTTATATTAACAATGGGAAAAGTCAGAAGTGCATTAGTGTGTTTCGGCTCTTTGTTTTGATTTTATGGCCCTCAACTTTACTGATTTGGTTTAATGTTACCACATTCATCACCCTCATTTCACATCCACAACAAGGAGCTGCAGAAGTCTGAAAAATGTGTGATGTGCGTTACCTTCCCAGCATCAAACAGCACATGCAGACAGCAGACAAAATGAGCAACAAGCTAATGAAGCATCTAGCAGCTAAAGAGCAAGATGTTTACCTCAGGAGTTAATGCAGACCAAAACAAAACTGTGGTCAGTTCCTTATTACAGTCAATATTGTTGCCAAAAAATCAATTAATGCAGGTTTAATATGACGTTTCAGACAAAGTATCGAGTGAATGTACAAAGTGAGTAAGTAAGTATCCATTTATATACAAAGATGCTAGGTCAATTAGTTCAGAAGGGAGTTGAAATGCCTTCAGAAAACACACATATAACCATTCAGATAAACAAGTCATATTCAAGTTATGCCGGCCTACAACACAGCTGTCAGGCTTGAAGGTGTGCAGAGATTTTCATTAGGTATGGTAAGAATAAAAAGTAGAAGAAGTTATACTAAGTCACCCTCTCAGGGTGGGATTTAAAGGTCTGGGGCCTCATTACAGAAACATTTCCCAACTGCTTGTCCGATCTCATTACAGAAGCAATTTCCATACTCATGGCTGAGTCCTATCCCATCTCAAACCTCCTGTCTTAACTTAAGAAATTCTGACTAGAACTGTAAACTCGACTCTTCAATCGGCACTCTTCCTGTCATGCCTGTTTCCGTGTTAGAACGCACACAAGACTGCCTGTATTCTTGATCTGAATGTAGTAGTTTCACCTCACTTTTCACTGGCTGGCAAGCCTGTTAGAATGGATAAAAACATGCATTAATCTTGTTTGTGGAGGAGAGGAAACCCCAACCAGGATAAAGATTTTAAGGGGCAAAAGGCAGTGATGCCATCATGTCAGTATTGAAGGCTATGGACGCAGTAAAAAAGGAAAGAAAAGTGGTCCACCATCGCCAGGGAAGCATCATGTTCCCCATCTTCATTGTCATCACCATACTGACCTAACAACTGTGGTGCTGCCATTTTTGGCAGTTATTCTGAGTTTAGAGCAGGGTCTGCCGCCCTAACCCTAATGGGGTCATTTCACTCTGATTTATTTATCATAGCGGAATAAAGTAAAAAACATTGAGGGCATGTGAGGTAAATTGTTTTTTCAAGCACAAGGCTGTTATTCACACATACAGAAGATAATGATTTAAGAGACCGGCGAGTGAATGATGGGAGGCATAAAAAGTAATAGTGAAGAAGATTAGCCTGCTTGCTTGAGGTCGTGTCTCAGCATCAGAGTACCTGCCGCAGAGCGAGCTCAGGGAAAACCTTTCAGGCGGCCGTGACGGTGCAGACGCCTGAACATGCAGGACTGCTTAGTGTAACCATGGCAAATTGTTTTTACAACAATTAAAAAAGATGGCACCTTCAATTAGGAGCTCTCATTCTCATTACGGCTTGTTGTTCCTTCCTGGATGTGACAGACATCAGCGGCAAGCACCTGCTATGTGCTGGGGCTTTTTTGTGTGTGGGTGTTTGTACACAGTCGATCGGGTCAGTTGTGTTGGGCTGACTGATATGTGCATGTGTCGTCGAGAGTGTTAGATATGTTGTTCTGCTACAGAGCAGAGCAGTCAGGGGATGCACATGTGCAGATGTCTCCGTACATTGACGGGGATAGATGTACTGCTTTGCTTGCACGGCACAGCTTGTGTGTTTTGTGTGTATGTTGAAGTGTTTAGTTGCTGTCAGACGTGCTGCCTCGTTAATCTGTGCAGACAGCTTTGTAATTGGAGCACTGGATGAAGAGGGGGGACCTGCAGCTGATGGTGCACCCGCAGTCTGAAAGATGGAGAAATAATAGAGGTGGAGGATGGGTGTACGTGTGGTGTGTGTGTGTGTGTGTGTGTGTTTCTGCAGTGATGTGGGGGGGTGGTCGGTGTGGAGAGTACAAGGACTGGCGGCAGAAGTCCTGGGGATCGGGGTCCTCAGTCCATCACCGAGGCAACAGCATCATTGTCTGGGTCAATTCACTCGATCCCCGCCCGTTCACCCACTCAATCTGGTCAAAACCAATTGAGTGCCTTTCTCAATGAATTCCAATGGCAGCCATAAGAGGCTGCCCGATTTTCATTTCAGTGCATTTCAAACGCATTTCAAACAGTTTCACTTTCAATTCCCTCCCATTGCGGTCCCCACCATAATGTGGCCCTCTCCTCAGGTCCTGGCCTCCTCCCCTGAGTACAGCCACCACCGCACAGGAGATGAACTCACCAGACAGGTGCCATACCGCTCAGAATGACAATTTGCCTTTTGGAAATCAGCCTCTGGCTCCATTGTGTTCCCTGAAATTGAGTTAGCCCATCAGCAGACACTCAACAACTCCCTCCTGCCCCCTCCTCCCACCTCCCTCCCTCTCTCTCTCTCTCTCCTCTCTGTCTCTGTCAGGTCCTTTAATGTTCAAGCTAGCGGAGGAGAGTGCTTCCATTTGAACGTGTTCACAAAAGAAGCACATTTTAAATTGGAAGAGCATTGCATATTATGCAACTGTTAGAGAGATGTCTGTCATAAAGGTTGTAATAAAAAAGACCGGACCATATGCAAGTGAGCAGGCGGCAGTGTTCATTTCGCACAAATGGTATGAGTGCAGTCTGATTGCTTATTTTTATATGATACCAGATAGACAGGTATCAGGCTGGAAAATAACACAGCCATTCTTCTGCAATAAAAGAATAAATGATACCACTTTTAAAATAGTTAAGCCCCAGCACTGATCTGTAACTAAAAGGGTATCTCATGGTCTCCTAAAGCAACCACCTAGTCCCTATATATGTCGAGCAAAGCTGACTAGCAGCAACTCCTCCGGCGTTATTCGTGATCAGCTCGGGCGGCATGCAGAGATCTGCTAGTCGGCCAACACAGACGGCCCTTGGTCAAGCCTAATTAACGTCTGCGTAAAAAAAAAAGAGCTATCAATCAGGAGGTGTGGCTGAGAGATCCATCCATCTCAGGTCATCCTGCAGAACATATGGTCAGAGACTTACTGTAGTGCACAGGTAGCACATTTAACCCAGTCACTGCTGCAGCGAAACTTGCAGTGGTGCAGCCACAGCAGGAAGTGCAGAAGCAGCGACCCGAAGGACTGCTCTATTCGGTTAATTGCTTCACGAAGGAGAACTTACTCGCAACCACTCGGGGCTTTTACATCAGATACGGTTTCTTGTAAAACGCTCACTGTGTGTCTGATTACCAAACAGTGACAGGAAAGCATACAGCATAAAATTAATATGGCGATTAAATGTCACATTAAAAGCTTTGTATCGCTGTTTGTAAAGACGGGTCAGGTTGTTTAAATGTTGCTGCTGTCACTCATTACAAAGCAGAACAGAGAGTTTATGCTGCGGTTTAATCTTTGATCACACTAATGCACACCCCAGTTACAGAATGTGAAGATACAAATGGCTTTTGTGATAATACCGAGGAGGATATCCTTGAGGGAATAAGAATGAATTTTGTGGTTTAGGAAACACACAATCAGCTCACTTGACGTCCACAGTCCAGGATTCATAAATGTGCCTGTAGGTATCTGTTTACCAAATAAATACTTACATGCGAGCATCTTTATGCTTCAAGGTCAATACCATTTTCAAATTGTGTGTTTTTTCTCCTTTGTGTACAAGCTGTTATTCGTCCAAATTTATCGTGAGACTCAGGTAATTATTTTACTCGGGGAACACAGAGATTCTGATTTGGATTGTAAATTTGCGGAAGTCAATTGAAGTCAGCTGCAACTCCCCAGCCTTCGCTGCTCTTGCCTGATTCTCGGTTGTTTTATTTGATGCGATTCTGCTCCTCTCACTAAGTGGTAACCTGTGTTTTGAGGTTTTTTTTTTTTTTTTTTTTAACGTCAGCTTTCTAAATGAGGATGGAAGAGGATTTGTAAGTGCTGACATCAAAAGGGTCTGGACTTGAAAACTGTCATCTAGAGTGGAAATGAGCCATGAGAGAGCGAGGCATTACTTGCTGCTTTACTGCTTTCGACATTGTGTGTGTGTGTGTACTTGTGTGCAGAGCCTCTTCGCCTTGTCTTGAATCCAGTTGGCTGCACGTTTCAAAATCTGCAGCCAAAACGTTTGGATCTCTTTCATACTGTATCTGCTCCTCCTCCTTACGTAACTGAGCAGTGTGTCTTAATGTACTAGCTCTGCTGTACTAGTATCAGCGTGTTCCATTTATTTATAGTTGGTGGGACATTTTATGCAGGAGAGAGATGGAGAATGACATGCAACATATATCTTTGGACAGACTCACACCAGGGATGTTGCTGTTGGTTGGTGCCTTCAACCCCGAGGGCACTCAGACACTCCAGAGTATTCCACTTTAAAACAAGACTAAGAGTCAGCAGCCATGCTAACAACTCAGAGAGGCTGTACTTAGATATAGTGGTGACACCAGCATGCTCACAGTCTCACAATGACAGTGTTCAACGTCAGCATGTTAGCATTTTTAACGTTTAAGCTGTGATAGGAAGTTGATTTTTGGTATCACTGGGCAAACACGGGTCTGAGAGGAAAATAGGATCCTGCCCGTCCTCTTGGCTCTGCTTTCGGGCTTTAGAAGATCTAGACCATGACAGGTCTGGTGTCAGTGGTTAGCTCCGTTTCCCCACAGGAAGAAGGTCCTGGGTTCGATTCCTGGCTGGGGTAGGGTGTGTTCTGCTTGTGTTTGTTGATTCTGATACCAATACCAAGTTTAGCGTCTCAGTGGCCGATACGGAAACTGACCCAATACTCGATACCTAATGCATCAGAACTCATCATTCTGTCTTTGGGGTACTTTTGGGTCAGTTGAAGGGTAATGGTAATGTTAGGCTGCCTTTCTCGTGAACTTTATAAAACAAAACGTGGACATACACTATGCTGTTGCAAAATCAGACCTACAAAATATATTTACAATGAAATCTGAGCTGTTTTATTCTAATTTCATACATAAAAGAGCAAACTGATAATCTGAATTTGTAATCTATCTCATTCCTCCCATGTATTATTCAACGAATAGTTCCAGAACAACAAAGCAAGATTCCACTGACGGGCCATTTCCACTTAAACCAGGGGTGGGGAATCTTTTTCTTATCAAGGGCCATTTCTTTTTTTATGACATCCTTCAGGGGCCGTACTAAATTATCAAACACATATATCACACTTGCCTCAGTGTGATGGCTGGGACTGCTTCCCTTTGGCAAGGTGTCTGATGTCAGACGGTAGTGATGATGATGCTACCTGCAGCTTCTGTTCCAGGTTTGAATCAGTCATTCTTGAGCAGAGCCGAGTCTTTGCGAGAGTCAGCTTTGAAAAGAGCTGCTTTCAGTAGCTGTAGGCTGTCCCAAACACAGATGCAAACTTCGGTCCATAGGTCCTCACAATGGCAAAATCCTCAGGACGTACATACAGTTTATAGAAGTTCAACAAAGGTGCATTGTTATACCAAGCTTTGTTGTATCGTTGCTTTGCAGCACAGTGATTTTGTGTTGATGGATGTCAGGCACATCAGCTGGTTCCACATTAAATGGTGGAGCAGCTATGTTCATTTCCTTTTCTTTGCTTTTCATGTCCTGAAGCATCACACCAAAAGAACTTCTGCACACTCACAGCATATTCAGATGTCATAGCAGGCTTTTGTTCCTGCACAGTAGGAAAATGCAGTGTTACTCCTTTCCAGTGGCACTTTCCACAGCTTTAATTTCTCTTCAAATGATGTCATATTTGAAAGCAGAGAACTGAGAAGCTTTCTGGCTCTTGAAACTTGATATTCAGCTCTGAGAAATACTTGGTCATGTCCACCATGAAGGCCAGATCACCAGACTTGTTACAATTAATCCAATGATTAATCCAATGACTGTCAAAAGTACAAAATCAACACAATTAATACAAGAGTTGTTGAGACGTGGATCAATAGACAGGCATTGCCATCACTAGAGTCACTATGGCTGATGTATTTCTTTGTAATGCGCAGGCGGCAGAAATTTGAAAAAGCCACAGAAAGATTCATCCGGAGAGCCAAACGGTTAAGGGGCATATCACATAACAGCAACAACCCCGCTTCGATTGTGGCAGGTGACCTTTGTTGCATATGTCATTCTTCCCTTGTTTCCCGTCTGCTTCTATACTGTTTGCTGTCCAATAAAGGCCAAAATGCTAACAATCAGTTAAAATGAAAGATAGTCGATAATGAAAATAATTGTCGTTGAAACCCTGCAGATAATTATAGGCTTGTTATCACCAAATGTGTGATAGTGCTTACTGTTCAATTATCCGGGCATAGGTTGAAGGAACACATCTTCAGTGTGTTCTTTCATGTATTACAGTGTCGACCGGATTTCCGTGAATGTTCTCCCTCAGCACAGCTCACAATGAATGGTCCGCGTCGCCGTGAGCTCTATCAGGGTCTCCTGCAATCAAACACATTATTGTCGCAGACAGTATTATCTTATACGTGCCCCCTCTGGCACATTTTCACAACTGCATAATTGTATTTTTCTGGTGTGTTTACATTTCAGATCTTTCTTCCTGTATGCAGGTGCTGGAATCTAAATGCAATTACTTGAATAGTGAATGGGAATGCTCCAGACCAAAGTAATACATCACTGTCAAGCAGGACTGAGATCTGCTGGTGAAATATGATTTTCTCTCTATCTGTAGAAATAAGTTCCCAACTCAGTAAAATGAAAATAAACTGCTATATTTGCCAGCCACGGCCCATTTACCAGATGGTGGATGTGGACAGTGGGTAAATTGATAAAAAATCGAAGAAATAACTTGATGTACCTCACATCTACAGGAAGCAGTGAAGAATATGCTCGGCCCACAGTAAGGCAAAGACATTACAGATGGATCTGGAACTCCAGGACTCCATGTACTTTACTAGTGAATAAGATTACAAAAAGAAATTGGATTTGCAGTTTCATCTCTCTCGTGACTGAGCTTTGTGCTATAGTTCGGAGAGAAGCAAGTTTATCTGCGCGTTTTAATATTAAAACCAGCTTGATAACACTTGAACGGTCTTGCTGCAACACAGAAAATGGTTTTAAAATGCGATGATGAGAGCCGCAGAAGTAGCATTCTGTGAAACTCCCGTAGTGCAGAAAAAAGGGCATAACATATACAAAGAGCACAATGCCATTCTCTCTCGCTCTCTCATATCTTCGCTGTGTCCCTCACTCTACGTTATGCAATAGCAGCCACAAAATGCCATAAAAACAGTAACTGCCGAACTGCAGACATTTTATTATGTTGATGTTCAATGAACGTTGTCAAATAATTGGAACTCAGAGGAAAGTAATGGCTTTTTTTTTGTCTTTTATTCTTGCCCTTTTTGGCTCATGTCCCTTACATCGTCTCCACATTACCTCGACCACAGGCCATTTCCCTTTGTCCATGTACAACCTGTAAAAACCTTACGAGGGCCAGTAACCTGAATGGAGCTCGCTTAACTGAGACATAGTGCAAATCACACTTAAGAGGTATCATTCCTATGCGTACACCTCCTCATCCTTGTGTGTGATTTGCCACCTGTCTACACACTACACACCTTTTTTTTTTTTTTTTGTAATGCTGAAAAATACCTTGAAGGTATACATTATGCCCAAGAATAGCTGTTTATTCTCTGTAACAGACTGAGGTGTTAACAACAACAGTAGCATCATTCATGGCAGGAAGGTAATTGAATTTTGCTGCAGAAACACTGATATGCAGATTGGTGGGATGCAACAAGGATCCTGGCTACACTCGAAGTCCGCGGAGCTCCTTCTTCAAACATTATTTCATGCTCACGTTCCTCATCTGTACACGCTCATTTGTATTCGGTTTAGCGATAAAGCTCAACCTTCTGTATTTGTGTTTAGTGTGGGTGAGTCCATCCCTGCCCAGGCGGGTCCAGTGTAGCCTGCTCTGTTCTTGTTTCTTGTTTAGCCCAAAAAACAAAGTGAAAAAAATCAAATACCCATCTTAGCCCAAGCTAATGTATTCAAATGTGTTGTTTTCCCCAAACAAAAGAGCAAAAACAAAAGATATGCACTGTACATCATAATATAAAACAGAGTACCAAAGTATCAAATTCTCACATTTGAGAAGCTGGAACCAGAGTTGTTTTTTTTTTTTTTGCTTGATAAATGATCATCAAAACTGTTGGCAGCTCATTTTCTGTTCATCAACCAATCAGCTAATAGACTTCTTTTTAGACCAGAGGGAGCTTATCAAGTTGATTACTCCTGATGTCATTCATAGAAACAGTCCGTCACAGCACCATATATTATCTGCCCAGTCACACTGTTATTGATTCCTCCAACAGTTATGAAGTACACCGGGCTGCAGGGCTATTTCTATAGCAGCAGGGTTTAAGGAGAGCACGGGAAAGCCAATTCTAGGCTTTCTTTGTTGCCCAGTTCTCTATTTATTTCCCCCTCTCTCACTCTTTCTCTCCCTCCGGTACGTACGCACACATCCACATGGCACGGCCGTGAGTTGTGGAGGGAAAAATAATAGATTCTTAGATGCATTGCGATTGTGTCGTGAACCATTCAGCATGCACAAAACTCTCTATTTGGAATTTAAAATAGTGCTTTGTGGAGAGCGCGTTTTTTTTATTTATTGAGAAGTAAACACAGAACAAAGGAGTAGCTACAGCGTGCGGAGAACAAATAATGTCAGGGAAATATGTGAAGTCTGTTGAAAGTGGTTTAACATTAATCAAACTGGAAACAGCAATGACAGTATTAACTGGTCCATTTGCGAGGGCCAAATAGGGGGATTTGAAAATTCATCACTTTTGTGGCATCCAGAACCAAGAAGGACACTCAGCAGTGCGCGCCGCCGCATGCCGCCTGATCCATGTTTGTGTATCCATCAGAATATTTCGATTGATGCTACAATCCCATAAAACTTCAACTTAAAGATAACATGGGCGAGCTATCCCGAGGGCAGTGTAGCATATTTTTAACAAACTCACCAGTATGCTGTAACCCTAATGTGCCAGTTGGCAAGCCTCTGTAACCTTAATAAATGATAATGGGAGTAAAATCATTTCACTTTTTACCTCATCAGTATTCATGTTTATGCGTTTGTGAGTGTGGTCATACAGTAAAAGAAGGAATGGATAATGGCTTTCGTGAAAATGCATCAAGAATCGTTTTTTGTAATGGAATCATGGCGTCAGGAGATACCCAGATATTCCCTCCCTGACCGTGCTTTTCTTTTATTCTTTATGTGCAGGAGGGCATGGCGCTGCTTTAGATGTGTGTTAGGAATGTGATGTCTTAAAGCACTTGGGTTATACGAGTTTGATCATGGATGTATATATGCAGTTTGATGTTGCAAGTCTGTATGCTGCGGTGTGTCTTCTTAAGCTCCAGATGCATGCATATCATCACAGTGGTTGTGTTTCCAAGCAAACATTAGTTGTGACATGGCCCCTGCTACTCCGTGTCAGCCTGCAGACTCATTCAGAAATGCATATATGCGTGCAGACAGCTAAAACACATATCAGAACTCCCATATTATGATGCCAGATGCTATTTTATCAGTTGTTCTGAACTGATCTGAATGCTGCAATTTTGGTGCTGTTTGTACGGTATGTGTGTGTGCGAGTGTGTGTGCTGCAGAGAGGATAATGAGCGACAGATACGGAGCGCGAGAAAACAGGAAAGACAAGAAAAAAGCGCGTTGCATACATCCGTAATTGTCTTCCCCTGCCAACATCAAACAGAGCAGGACACGGCGTATGAGATGGCACCTTGAAAGAGACTTCATAATTTCAAATGCAGCTCAACAGTGTGCTGTGGACAGTTGCATAAATAAAACAATGCATAAATAAGGCAGAGGTAACATGATAAGAGGACGGAGAAAGAAAAGGAGGCTGTGTGCTCCATTAGTCAGAGTTTAACAAATCGTCACCGAGAGATAAACTAATGATGGAAGCGATCAATATTACGTTCTGATGTCTCTGAACGGCGACTCTCACACTTCCTGTGATATTTCCTATAATGCAGACAGATGCCGTATAGCTCCTTTCTCTCTCGCCCAATGGAAACTCTTTGATCAAAGAAACAATTTGTTTAATTGCCCCCAGCGGTGGAGCCAATTAAGAATTTAAACTCAATTAAGTCTTAAGTGTGAATTTTTTTTTTTTTACTTGAAGTTGGATAATGATGCGGCCCAGACAGGAGCCCCCGTGGTGAGTACAGTCATTCATATGGAGGATTGCTTATGCGCTTAATTACTCTCTATGGCTTTTTCCGCCACAAATGAAATGCCGTCAGAGGAAACCATTCAGATCATTTTTGTCAGCTTCAGCACATTTTTTAGATTATACGTACAGTCAGATCGTATCTCAAGAAGCAATGGCAGCATTCGTGACAGCGCTGCCTTGAATAGACATTTATATGTCTATTTTTGTATATGTATGAGCCCTGTGTGTGTGTGTGTTTGTGAGAGTGTGTGTGTGTGTGTGTGTGTGTGTGTGTGTGTGTGAGTGAGTGTGTGTGAAAGTAACACTAACTTTCAAGTCATTGTTACAGTTCCCCTCTGAACCCGCAGTGTCTGATTCCACTCTGTGTAGCTGCACCAACAGACTGATTGTTCATTCACTTTGCCAGGAGCTACATCGCATTGCAGCTGTCTTATGGCAATTTCAAGCAGCTGATTTCCAGTAGCACCAATCAGCTACTTCATCAACCCTTTAAATAATAAATGAGACATAAAGTTATGCAAGTACATGGCTGCAGCCACAGACAAGTTTTCCTTGCCAATAAATGAAAAACTGTTACTCCGGTTGTGCAATACTAATGGACTTTGGCAACTTGTCTATAGAGTTGCTGCCAGCGTGTTCATATGCATGATAATGTAAGTGAGCAGGATTATTCTAATGAGCTTCTTTCGCTTTGTGTACCACCTTTAATCAGCTACATTGCAGCACCTATAGCCATAGCCAGTTTAACTATCAATAGCAATATATTTTGTGTAAGTGAATAGCCCTGAAGGATTTCTGTTCTGTTATGACTGCTTGATATGTGATTTGTCTTTTCATGCACCTCCATGTTTCGGCTTTAATGTCAAGACAAAAAACAACAAGCTCTTTAAAAATCATCTGCTAGCTGCGTCGAATCTCCTCACAGCCAGCAGAGTTTCTTCTTGCCTTTGCCTAATGGCACAAAGAGACACGCAGCGTTTGCTATCTGGCCAAGAGCATTTTGTGGAACAAACCTGATGTTCTTGGGTAATTGTCTGTTAGTTAAACCCCTCTCCCGAGTAGTGATTGTCCAGTCATTGCATAACAACCGTAATTTTTCTCCACATGCCGAAGCAGCATGCCTAGGGCTATGTATTGATACTGTGCGTCAATCCCCATAGATCCCCATATTAAAATGCCCCAACTTTACAGCAGAAATAAAGTGTTTACAGCCTGGTGGAAAAAAAGGTTTTTTATAGTTAATTTCCCTTATGACAACTGCATTTTTTGTTTAACTCATCTGTTTAAACTATATTAGGCCTTAAAGTTTTGCAGAATTATGGTCTTGGCTGCTTTGAGTGATACAGCCGACTGCTAGGTTTCAGCAACCGGGCTTCATTCCGCCTGCTACAGCTCAACTCACACTCCACCTCTGCCCATTTTTGGATTAGCTGAGAGTTGTGGTGGTGGTGGCCGGAGCCATAGTCACTGGGCTTCACAATGGCTCTTCGGAAACACGGAGACCACGGCCGGGTTTTAAAGTCTATGGTAGCAACAGTAAATAAGGGGGCAAGCTTAGCAAACGCTCAGTTCAGGATATGAGATGGCAACATCGAAACACACTGCTATACTGCGAAAACCTTCCACTTTCTCTACTTATTAATAGAATGATTGACCTGTAAAGTGAACTGTGGGTGTGAAGCTTAGGCTACTTACAAGGGTTTAAATAATATTTCAAGTAGCAGCCAATCCCGGTGCTCAAGCTTATGCTGAAGGCTTCAGTGTTGTATTTAAGTATTTGCATTAATTAGCCAGGCCAGATAAAAGCATGAGGACTTAAACTGCGATGTAAACACAGCATCTTCTCTCCCCCAGTTTAATTCGCCCTGACAGACACCTCATGCCAGACCACTCTCCTGTTTATTACACAATGCTAAAATGAGGTGAAACACAGTGTGAAGAGAGGGCTCTGCATGCGAGATTAAAGCTATGTTGATTTGACAGAAAGCGGAGGTTGTCTGGAGTTTAACAAGTCAGGGAGACACACACACACACACACAACACTGTGGCTGTTTCAGGACAGGACTACAAAGAATAATGCTGGTCCCAGTGGACCTGAATTGTAGATTCCCCTCTGCCACTTCTGTCTCACTAACTCTTTGCCTTTTACCTCCCCCTCTTCCTCTGCTTCCCCAAACACAGTCCCCTGCCACCTACCCTCTTACTCATCTTCTGTCTCCTTTCTTCACAATGTTTTTTCTCTCTCTCTCTCCCTTCTAGTCTCAGCCGGCGGCGTTTGGTTTTTTTTTTTCCTTTTTGCCCTCTCGGCTCCCCTCGAGCCTCGTCTCTCCGTCTTATCCCTCTCCGTCCATCTTGCCTTTTGATTCTCTCAGCTCTCACACTCCCCAAATAAAATTACCTATATTCAGATGATTGTGATCGGTCAGTATGATGAATAATCCTGTCAAAATAATCAGAATAATCCCTTGAATACCTCTAGGTGTATTTTGCATCAGTGTGTTGAAGTGCATTGATTTGTCAGGTATTTGATTTTGCCCAAAACAGAAACATTCCCATCTGATATTTTATCTATCAACACTTTAACACTCTTAACCATCATTTCATCTCTCATTCAGTTTCATTTAACATGCATGCAAAACATTCTGGCAAAATACATCTTCGAGTAGATTTTCGCTTTGAGGAAACAAGGCCAGCATCACCCGAACCACAAATGGAGCTTTGAGAACATAAAAGTTATTCATGCACATCAGCTGATCAGCTACCTGCTGACTCGTCACATCCATACATGTTCATACAGGGTGTACATCTGTATGCAGGTGTACAGTGCAGCCAATGTGTATTTAGTTGTTATATTTTAACTTTTCTTGGGTTTTCAAAGCTGGAAACAGCAAAATTCACATGTGAGCAGCTCATGAAAACCATCCCGCTTTCTGTTTTCTGCTAAAGTAATGCTAAACTCTTCCATTTAATGAATTTCCTGAACATTATTAAGTCATTGCCTGAAGCCATTTTCTTGTTATGCTTGTTTTTTTGTTTTTTTTGCTGGCTACAAGCAAAATCTTTGCCAGATATCTGTCTCTTCCTTGTACAGCCTCCTCAGTGTTCTCCAGGTAAACCACAGCGCAGTTGTTTGGAATGGCATATCCCATAATACCTTTTATGACTGCATTTATATTGTCCCACACAGGCTTTAGTAGAAACATGAAGTTTACTGTAGGTTGCTTCCAGGCCGCCACAGTTGTCTTTATTTGGATTGTTAACCGTCTGCTGTGGATCCTCCAGGTGAATCGTCTCTAGACTGACTGAGTTGTTTTATGTGCATCTTCTACCTGAGATGATCAAAGGTTTAGCCTGGCTACATGCATCCACAGTCATTTTAAGCACACTCTTCATATCTATGTCGAGGTCAGTGCACACTTTTCATAAATAGTCCCTTAATTTTCTATATCTACCTGTATCTTAAGAAATCTTGATTGACACATCTGAAATCTAATGTTTGTGTATGTTCACAGTCGTCTCCAGAGTCTGCACACAACAATTCATGTGCTTGTTATGCTGGGGGAGCAGTTCTTCCAGCCAAATCTTTGTGCTTGCTCCCACAAGGAGCAGAGCCGTTTACTCTTAGCTGCATAACCAATAAATAGTCAATTCCCTGATGCTGAAGTCTCGGCTGAGCTTTATAGACTCTCGTGCTTTATTAAAACACAAATATTTACACCGACATTGCGATTACCCGAAACTGATTAACAATAATGTTGAGTGATTTCCCTCTGTATGTGACATTCATTCACCTAAGGACAGTATTATAATGCTATCAAAATGACATTTAATACTCCAGACGCACAGTCATAATACACAGCAAGCTTCCTTTCATAAAACTCCTCCAACCAGCAGTGTCAGTCAAAGAAATGCAATTCTCAACACACTTAGATCTTTACATATACCAGACATCTCTCTCGAGCTTGGGAAGTTTCAAAGGTTATGCATAAGGGGAACTGACAGGTTAACAAAAGGCACATTAAGAGGGAACACAACATCTTTTAAAATGTCACCTCTGAAGATGTGCGATGACACCGGTATGTAAATGGCATGTAGAGCCATTTCAGCTGCCAGTTGTCCGCTCCTGCTTTGGTAAAGTGGTCTACACCTCCTCTCCCGAAGGTGTCTGTTGAACCAGCATAGCTCCTCGGCGGCATAAATCCCTCCCTGAGAAAGTAGAGGGTACACAGAGCCTCTCCCCCTGTGAGCGACTGAGTCCTGATATTTATTCTCCAATGAGATCATTAGAGGAGGAAGAGCTGGAGGCGACCATATGGACACGTCTGCAGCTCAGCTCAGTCCATTATTTAAATAAAGATCATGGTATACGCCACCAGTAGGCTCTCTGCATGTGCTGGCACAAGCACATGACAGTGATTTGATGGGCATGTACAGCAAAGTGACATTTAAATTAGGAGAATACCCATAGCTGAATAATTTATTTGGGGCATAATTTTGGTTTGGTTGAAGACAAAAGGAATACAGGACATTTTTTCTTTTTTTACCAATGGGGGTCACATTGACTCGAATATTTTCCCAGTTAAAAAGATGACACCACAGAGCAAAATACAAGAGCTGAATAACAATGACATGCAATACTGGTGCAAGCGAGCGCAGTCACCTTTATTAGAAATGTCATGAATAGACAGACGTAACTGTCTGAAAGAAAGCAAAAAGGTTGCAAATTTCCCCCGAAACTGCTGTTTGACCTGACATGACTGCGCTCACCATAGCTCTTTTCTCTTTGAGTCATCAGCCCGTTAGTACATTCAGAGATCAGAGGATCGTTTTCGCTTTAATCCTGCATAAACAGCTCGTTTGAGCAGATGTTTTAACATTCAAATACCAACATTCGAGCAGATCTATATGACATGTATCTGACATTGTGCATTACTGTAACGGCATGATCACCACTTCCTTTAACGGTGGCATAATGGAGCCTTAAAACAGCAACTCGGCTGCTCTGTTGTTTCGTTTGACTCCAGAAGACAAGAGAAAGATCAACATGAAAAAGAAGCAAATTCATATGGCCCCAGGCATGCTTTGCCACGCTAAAATATGCATAGGAAGCTGTGATTATTATGCCTGCCTCTCTCTATGGAAACTAATGGAGCAAGATGATTTGATTTTACACAAAGTGCGGCTTAAGATGCTTTTTATCGGAGTGTTTCTATGACTGACTGTAGAAGAAAATCTGTCTTTATGAGGGAAGGTAAATGAATAAGTACAATATATTCCTATCTCACAACATACAATTCTTTACATTTCTAGGATCATTTAAGGTAAAGCACATTTGCTGCATTATTTATTATGTTTTTGAGCCAACAACTGTGTCTTTCAGCTGGATTTTATGACGGTGAAGATCCAAGAAACTTAATATGCTGAATGTAGTGGCAGGAACTGCTGGAGGTCAGAGAAAAGTAAAGTGTGATGCAAGAGGAGTGGAAAAGGAGGGCAGGAGTGAAATGATACGCACGAGGTAATTATGGAGTCTGAAGTGAACAGATGAATAGAGCCAACCGCCTCCCAGTCCCAGATGAATGAGGGGCCCTACAGCTGGACACCCGGCCTTTGGGCTGAAATATATCCACTCTTTTTCTGGCCACCGATTGTACAAATTGTTCCCTGCGCTGGTCTATCTACACATGCTGTCTTTTCAGATAAAGCCAAGCCAGGGGGGCCAGGACGGTGTGCTGCATTTGGAGGCTTGATTATGCCGAGTGGCAGACTGAGTGAGGCATTTGGAGACGCTTCAGCAGACAGATCACTGCTGGGCCTCTACGGGTCGTGTGTTTGCCGTCCAGCAGCCGAGCATCAGCAACAAAACCGCTTACTTGTTGACTGGCGACACTCAAAAGGCCCCCCCCCTTGGATTGACTGAGCTGTCTGTGGGGAGTGGGAGGAAGATAAGGAGGGAAATGGGTGAAGAGATTACTGGGTAGAAACAACAAAAAAGGGGGATGTATAGAGGAACATAAAGTTGAAATGTTTTTAGTGAAATGCATCCTTTAATATACCAATAGCGGGTTCTGTTTCCATTTCATTTTTCTCTCTGCCTTTCCCCAGGGTCCGACTGTACAACTTTCAGCCTTGTCAGTGCAGCGAGCAAGGCTAAATACGTACTGCCAGGTGTCGACTTCCATTTAACAGATGCTTTTTCTCTATCATCACTTCCCTACCCTCTTCCTCATCAGAGTCATTGGCGTGTTTGTGCACGAGTCCTCTGCAGTATGAAACCGTGGCAGGCATCGTCCGTCTGGCTCTCTGCGCCGGCGCTTGCGATTTGTAGAAGTCACACAGTACACTGATTGCCAATAATGATGAGCTGGCGAAGAGAGGCAGAGGGAGAGATGAGGTGGTGATTGCTGCTGCTCTGTGAGAGTCGATAATGGAGAATATATGCCATGTGCCATTATGTATCTTACTGTGTGCCCGTAACCCATATGCTAATTAATGCTGATTTATGCCTCATTATGTTGATTTATAACAGGGCTACAGGAGTGCTGTTGACTGGCTGTAGAAAAAAAACCGAGTTGGCTCCATTAAAAGACGTGATGATGGTAGCGTAGCTCTCCCTCTCTGTTTTCAGGATCAGTGAGGCTTTGTTTCATTCTAGATTTTTTGCAGGGTCATGATGATAAATCTATATCATAAAAGTTTAAAACTAAATCACCAGAGTATCATACCGGTGATTTTGCACATTTTGGCTCATTAACTGCAAATCATGTATACTTAACATTACTGCAGCCCATTTTCTAAACCATAACTTTGATTTCCTACTTTCCAGTCAGCCAGTGGTCTCCTTCATAAGCTATGTAGATTAGAGACTTGAAACTTGCAAGAGATAATCCGTCACAGTGAACATGCACCCACGTTTTTGTGGGTTACACTCTTACTTATTTTTGTGTAGTAATTCATTTGGGAGCATTTTAAAAACTTTTCTTGCTGGTGCTTTTAGGGAGACTCAGTAGTCAGAAATCAAATCTCAGCATATAAGGAATTGTAAATTAAATTTGGTAATTCTATGCCTTAAAAATACTGTGCAGGTTACATTGCAGTAACAGTTTTTTGCTACTTCCACTGGAGGCAGAAAAGTTGGGAATTTTCCAACGAGTATTTAAGATTATTTAAGGTATGATTCATTGATTTGTTGCATTATTTGAGCCAATAAATGTGTCTTTTAGTTGGATTTAATGACAGTAGAGAGCCAAGAAACTTAATATGCTGAATGTAGTGGCAGAAACTGCTGGAGGTCAGAGAAAAGAAAAGTGTGATGCAAGAGGAGTGGAAAAGGAGAGCAGGACTGAAATGATATGCACGAGCTAATTATGGAGTCTGAAGTGAATAGATGAATAGAGCCAACCGCCTCCCAGTCCCAGATGAACCTTGACCCACATGAACTTTAAACCTGGATTTAAATCACTATGTGTGCATAACCCCAAATGACACATCCATCAGTGACATATCATTACCCTATAAAGTTGATTTGGTGTTCATGTTGGCAAACGTCTGTCTGTTTACACATTTAGCATACATGGTGTATGCTCTTGTGGTGTATTACAGGTCACCTGGGTTCAGCTTTTGAAGATTCCTCTGTTGTCATGAGCAATCAGTGCCCAACTCAAGCTCTAAGCCAGTGCCTTCAGCAAGGGAATTGACCACAGATAAATGTTTTTGGCAGTGGTAACCCCCTCACAAGAGTGGGAGTAAACACACGAAAGCACTGGACGGCGATAACCTGCCCCCGATCGGGATTCAAACCCAGGACCTTGTGGCTATAAGGCAACAGTACTGACCACTGAGGAACGATGGCTGCTCTTGTTCCATCTCTTAAGGAAAAATCTGCATACTGAAATAAATAGAAATCAGTGAAATGAAATGAAATGTAGGGAAACAGTCCAAAAAACTTAGGAAATGGTTAGCAGGGATGTAAAACATATGCAATTTATAGTTAATGGTCTAAAATATGCAAACCACTGCAATGACATTACTTCAATAACAACAGCTGTTACTTTGTAATCCCGTCGAGAAACAATTTGCTCAACCAAATGCCAGAAAATGCTTACTGATCATACATACATTAAATTCTAAAATGGTTAGGATTTCAGGCTGCACTTATGCAAATATGACTCCAGGAATGTGTTGATATTCTGTAAGAAAACTGTGAAGCTGCCATCTGATCTTGCCACTGCCTTATCACCAAGCTTCCTGGATTTGTAGCTCAAGAGATTGGCTGACATCAAGCTCCTCGCCCTGTGGACCGTGACAGACACATTTACAGCTGGCTTTTTCACTGAACTGTCCTCTTTACGGTTTACTGTAACAGTCAGCACCTGTGCGTTTGAAGGCCGTGTAGAGTGCTGGAGGATGAGGAGGTCCCGCTCCCTCTACAGAAGCTGTTGTTTGGGTGACAAGGCAGCTTTTAAACAGTAAGATGATAGCATCGCCTGTAGAGGCGGAGAGAAGCGAAACAGAGAGGCAGGGGTCTCTGGTGTCACTGCTGATGGGGCGGTAAAAGCTAAGCATCTCCTGCTTTGGTTTGTAATACAAGCAGGCCTCAGGATGCAGCCTTTGATCATGACGTTGTCTCTCTGCTCACAGCTATTGTTTGAAATGGAGTTTTGTCTGCAGCACTGAACACCTTTGTGTCAGTCGTGGAGTCTGTCAGTGTTGGCCAGAGACGTGGACGTGGTGTTTTAACAACTCTCTCCAGCGGATTGAACCCCTTACATGATGTTTTTGGTTTACTGCCTTCTTAATCTTTTCACAGTTGAGCCTCAATCATTATGGTATGACTGATGCTTTTAATTAACATGTGATGGCCTTGACAAGATTATATCGGCTTGGCCCACAGTAAAGTGAAATATAAAACAGGTTTGCATGTTGTTCTCTCTCATCCCAGAATTTCTTTTCTAATGACACATTGAGTCTGTTTCCAGAAAATCACAATTAAGTACATTGCAGCTATTTATGCACAGAGTGTGATTTTCTCACACTTTCCATCTGTCAGCAGACAAGATGGGGGGGCAAGAACTGTCGTTAGTTTTGGATAAGGGCTGCCGGTAGAAACACGGCCAAGAGGTGGTTCCAGAGTAATGCCCTTGGAAATGACACATGTTGCTGTTTGAGTGCCATGAGAACAGATCTGGCAAGTGGACTTTGAGGATGATATAAGCCAAAATGTGGAATTTCCATCGTGTGCAACATTGAAGGCCTTTGATTTGTCAGCAAAATGTTTTCTCTTATGATGTGGTCACCTCGCAGCTGCGTTTTAGCAAACATTGGACTGGTTTCACAGTGACACGGTTTAGTGTTAAGAACTGCCACAACTGGAAAATGACACCTGCCATAGTAGTCTTACAACCACTGACCATTAATAGCGATAAAGTTAAATGTAGTTAAAGCCCTCAGGGAGCGTTTTCCACATGTTTTGGGGAAAAAGGCACATTTTTCTGCCATCAAATGTCTGTAGGAGATTCAGTGAAATAGAGATAAACAAGATCAGTCCAGTTCTGTGTGACACAAAGTTATAATTGTAGAATGTTGTCAGGAAAATGGATGATATGTTGTACAGTATATTATGGTATAATAGCGGATGAGAAGTTGTTCGTAAATCAGCCTCCAGACTGACTTCCGGCTCGTTCACAGTTGTTTGTGAAGAATGCACATTCATCCTTAATAACATGTGTCATGTAAGCATCAGCGCTGTTGACATTTGTCGTGATAAAACCGTGTAAGCTAGTGGAACGTCCTGTGGCAGGTTTACACCAAAGAGGGTCTTTTTAATGCGATATCTGCCGCAGATGTGCTGGTTTCAGGCCATATGACCACCTCGTAAATGTGCAGATGTGGTCCCAATTTTGAGAAATTTGTAGTGCGTTATGTGAAATAGTTTTTAGTATGAGTTTACTGCAGCTGGGAAGAGCAACTGGAGTCTAAGAGATAAAAGCAGACACTGAATGAGCACAAAAATGGGATGGCTTTATAAGATCAGTCAAGTTGAAACTTCATTTAACTCAGAATTTTTGAGGCTGTACCATGCAGGATTGTATTATTACATCCACATCTGTACTAAGACCCCTAC
The DNA here is from genome assembly GCF_051107435.1 of Chaetodon auriga. Taxonomy (NCBI): domain Eukaryota; kingdom Metazoa; phylum Chordata; class Actinopteri; order Chaetodontiformes; family Chaetodontidae; genus Chaetodon; species Chaetodon auriga. Next base: position 23,099,522 of record NC_135076.1, read on the forward strand.
AAAAACACATATTGGTATCTTGTTGGTACAGGCTGGTTTTGGTTTGGCTGCTTTGTATCAGTACTGAAAAGATCATTAAACATCAAGCCAAACTTCCTCTGCTCCCCACCTCTCCACCAGGCCGTCAGTGGCTCTCTGACTGGTCATCTGTTTATTATAGACCGAGCAAAGCCCAGCTAATAGTCTCCCCTCTCCTCCCCTCTCAGCTTCATTAATAGATCACCTGCCCCCACCTGCACGGCTTCATTACTCTCTCATTTACAGCTTCTCTGGTCTGCTGACTCTTCTTTTTTTTCCACGGTGCATCACAGCCCTCCTGGTGCAGTTTAACCCTTCACGCAGGCAGTTTGCAAGTGATGTTGCTGTATATGTCCGCGTGCAGTTTGTTGATTGCCTTTTAATGCTTGTGTCAGTCGTTTCTGGGCCAGTGAGCTGCGGTTGTCCAGATCGGCACCATGAGTGACCCCCCACATATGAGGCTCCCATGCAACTGTTTACAGCCTCAACCCAGCACTCTGTTTCCCTCCCTCTGCTGAGTTGCTCACCAGTGCTGTTAACCACAAGGCTCTCCGATGAATTAACAAAGCCAATAATTTAATAGGGGAAAAATAACGCCTACAATTATTGGCACACAAGCCCAGAATCCTTTTCCTGCCTCAATGAAATAGAGCTTATTCATGCACGTGGGGGTGTAATATTGCAATAAAAATAACAAACTGATTGACCTATAATCAAGCATAATTACTGATTAGACATTCTTTGATAAGCTCAGCATACTGAATTCATCCCTGTCCAAATTCTGTCTGTCCCTGTGAGTTGTTTCTTATTGCTTTTTTATTGACCTTGTTTCGTACGAAACGAAGAATAAGCATATGACCGTATCACTATCATAAGTAAATGCTAGCTGTGCAAGGTTGGCAGTGTGTGTGTGTGTGTGTGTGTGTGTATGTATATGTGTGGTTTCGCTGATGCAAAGCGAATTAAAATGTGTCAAATCCACACCGTCTCTAACATGCACACACATGCATTCAAATGCCATAAAACCACCTCGACCTGCCCCGTGTTTACCTCCTTGTTTGCACTGCCTGGATGTGCATCAGCTTCAGCCTTCTTTAAATGGAGGCAGCTGGAGTGAGTCTGTATCCTGCTCCTTCAAAACAATGGCATCCATTCTTCAGGATGATTATGTAACTTATTTAACATATCTCCATGACAGTGAAAATGCAAGGATTTCTCAGGCTAATTAGGAGCAGCAGAGAGTCTAGGTTGGCTGCATCAGATGTTTTTGTATTCTGCTGAACTAATTTCAACTCAGAACAATCTTGTAATTGCGTTTTGTAGCCGCTCCAGCGACTTTTCTTTGTGGGTGGCATTGTTGGTCTGCCACCACCTTCAGCCAGACCTCATGACATTTTGTACAGACATTCGTGGTCCCCGGAGGATGAATTCTCCAGAGGTCATTCCCTGACTTTGCATCTAGCGCCACCATGAGGTTGACATCTCTGGTTCTTACTGAAATACCTCCACACATATCGAATGGAGGTTTGGTCCAGAGGATGAATCCTGATGATTTTGGTGACCCTTTGGCTTTTCCTCTATTAGCACCACTAACTTCTATTGGATGGGTTGTCATGAAATTTTGTTCAGACGTACATGTTCTCCTTAGAGCAGATTGTAAAAACTGTAACCGTCAACTTCCTGCAGTGCCACCATCAGGTCAAAACTAGCGACATTCCAATCAGCCTCAGCTGTGCCTTGTCTTCAGTGCTAATTAGCCAGTGTTAGCTTGCAGCACACTAAACATGGTAAATCTTATACCTGCTAAACGTCAGCTATTATCATTGTGAGCATGTTAGTGTGCTAATGCTACCATTTTGCTCCAAGCTCTGCTCTGTCTGCACAGCCTCACAGCTGCTGCACGTCTGTAGACTTGTTAATATGAAGACAACTTCGTGTAACAAGAGGTTCACTGCAGGTAAACTCTTTGATGCATAGCCAAATAGAGTCAATGGTGCTGTCAGGTAATTGTCACTCACTCATTGGGTTTAAACACTGTTATGGTTTTTTATTGAAGCTGCAGAGAAGACAGAGCATTTCAGACTGGAAAACAAATGTGAATATAAAGCTGGAACAGCAGAACGTCTGTATGTCTGCTGACCTTTTCATTCATTTCCACTCCCTCACAGACATAAAACATGTGGCAGTTTATTACCCAACAAATATATCTTATGTTCATCGTAGATGAATGTCGTGGCTTTGTGGTGCATTGTGCTGACGACTTTGCTCACATACGTTTCCAGATGCTCGCCCACATGCTGAATGTTGAGATATTTTCAGTGAGTTTTTGGGGATGTGAAATGCTCTGTTGCCATTAAAGCTGATTTGGGCTTTATGATCGTTACGCCTTCAGAATTGAGTCTTCGCGCAAACAAAAGCACAGCCCCTGTCTCAGACGAGGAGGTAGGAGTAAACTTTATTCCAAAATCCTCTCAGGGACAAACACATTTCTGTGCTGTGCCTAATTATTCTGTTGGGTTTCAGGGGTGGCTGGACAGTGTTTTAAGAAGCCAGTTCTGCAGGGATTAATTTCTCTCATGCTTTGCCTAATTAAGGTATTAACAAAATGTAATAAACTCTTGCCAGAGGATGCTTCCAAGCAGCGCGTTGCTTATAGCTCCAGCCACCACATCAAATATGTATTTAATCTAAGTATAATGTAGTGGCTACACAAGATAAACACATTTACCCAGAGCTATAAAGCCCACGGATCGATATAAGCTGTTTCTTTGTTTACTCTCTTGTTTGTAGTTTGATTGCCTTCTGGTCATTCCGGGAAGTGGAGAAGCAGAAAGAGCATAGAGGTAAAGAGTGAGAAAGAGTAAGCAGAGAGAAAGGCAGCACCGTCTCAGTCGTCTTCATCATCATCTCAACCATCATCATCATCATCATCATCAAAAGGTCTCGGCCTTTTGAAGAGTCTGTGTGCGAAGAGATCTGATAAGCATGAGCTTCGGGGTTTGTGGTGCTGGAGTGCTTTTGGTGTCAAACCCGCTGGAGACTCTGTCTGGATTCAGCTGTGCTTTAATGCAGACGACAGTCTCAAGCACACAGCCAACAATGGTTTGAGCGTAACTCGCATGTGCTGCTTTGAACAGGATGAGGACTTGAGCTGTCCCCGCAGCACAGCAATTATGCCATCAACAAACTGTCTGAAAACATCAGATGATTTGTAGCAAGTGATGAGCTGCGCCTTCAAACGTCTTCTCCTGCAGTGATCATTAAAGTTGCGTCTCATGTTTTTTAATCTCATCTTAAATCAAATGATAATCCCGCTATCATTCTGCTCTATATGTCTGCTATATCATGTCCTGCATGTCATCACTGTGTGGTTGCTTAATATTCTCAGTGTGTGTGTGTTTCTGTGCATGTGAGGTGACTGAAAGTGCTGAAAAAGGCATCGTGTTGGGAGTTCGCTCACTTTGATGCTTAAAAACAGGCTCATGAGCTGCATAGACAGCTTCACACGCTTAATGTCACAGCGTAGTTCTTCACATTTTTTATCCTTAAACTGTCTTTTGTGGTCCAGGAAATGTGCATTTCTCTCACGGTCCGTTAATGAATAAGTTTTGCATGCTTTTTAACTCTACCAGGCTCGACTAATGGTCTCTTTTCTGCTCTAACAAAGCTTTGAATAAACTGCAGACCATACAAAATGCAGCATTGCAACTGCTGACTGCGGCCAGAAGAACAGAATACATTACACGTGTTTTAAAGTCCCTTTATTTTCTGTTGTTTTTTATAATATACTTTTCGATACTGCTCATTTTTTAAAGCCCTCAGGGGACTAGCACCTGAATACATAACACTTATGCTTATAGGCTTAAGTCTGGTCTAGATCCTGCTATTTTTTGGCCTTTTAGTTGATCCTGGTCCAAGCCTAATACCTGTGCCGAGGCGGCCTTTGGTGTCATGGTCTTCTCTAGAACCTCCCGAACAGCCAGCCGTGAGGCATCAGAACCTGCTGACATCTTCAAACACAATTTCAAGTATTAGTTTATAGCTTGGCATTTACATAGTGGCATATATCAGTTGAGGTCAGCATTAAGTATTTTTTAATTTCCACTCCATGATGACTTTTATCATTTGTCCTTTTCTTGATATTCTTTTACGAATAAATATGCCGTCCAGCTGCTCACGTCATCAAAATCTGCCCTTTACTTGTTGAGATACCAGTAACATGAGTGTCAAGAGGGAATTTGGACCTGGTGGTGATGCCAGACGAGTCGTCAGAAGGTCACCAGAACCATTAGGAATCATCTTCATGCTGCTGTCAGTAATCAAAGCCAAGTCAAAGATTTCTGTGTTATTACCACAGAACAGGCAGGGTTTCATTATCTCAGGGAAAAGAAAAAGGCTTTGTTTATTATGTGAACCAGGTGAGACTAAAGATGCACTCAGTTTCATGTCTTATTGCTTATGATATGATGATTTTTCAGGCTACGCCGTTGAATAATATTGAGTTGTGATTGAAAGGGATTTCATTCACACACCTGGGGACAGAATACAAAGTTCTTTGTTGGTATGGTAATGCTGTGTGGAAGAAGCTGTGCTGTTGCTTCACAAATGCAACCGGTGCAGTTGTACTTTTGGTGTCTTTTAAGTCCATGTGGGCTCTCTAGCTCTGTGTATTGACGAAACAATAATAGTACTAACTGTATGGGAAATAGGTGGTGTGGGCACCGGATCACCCTGTGCTGCAGAGACAGCATACGGAAGGATTAGAAAGATGTGATTTTTAAGTGACAAACAGCAGTATTTTAAATTGGCGCCTTATGTTTTTTAAGGTAGATCATTTGAAACTTTTATTAGCAATGTGGTGAAGAGCTCTAACCCTCCTCAGCACCATGGACAGCAGCTTGAGCCTTGAGAGGCTGCATTGATGCGCTCGCACAGAAATCACGAGGTCTATCGAAAGAAATAGCAGTTTTTTGTTCAACGAAAAAAAAAAAAAGCAGCGCGAGCTGTGCGTAAATTATACAACTCTGCTGAACAAAGCGTTAATCTCCCTGCACGCGGCGTGGCGTCTCATGGGGGATCATTATTCTTTACAAAGCGGTGGGTCGCTCACGCTGCCTATGTGTACCAACAGCACTCTGCCAGCTCTCTTAAATGACCGCAGGCAGGACTCTTTAACTGCCTGCTACTATTCATTTTTTTCATATAAGGACCATAACAATGATCTGCATGTAAACCCTAACCCACGCAAAGATCACAACACCTGGAAGGCGCGCCGGCCCTGTTGCATATTTCAGGTCAAATTCTCAGTCAGGTGAAAAAATGTTGATTCAACGTTTGCTGCTCAAGCCTGCCAACTCAGTCCGAGGCAATTTGAGCTTTTAGGCTGATCTCATTTGATAGTTAGCTGAGTGCAGGTCGAGGTCATGCTGCACCGCCAAACAAGGTAATTCTATCCCCGAGGTTATTAATTAGCGCCCCCGACAAAAGGCAAAACGGGATTATGAGTCCTACAGAGGGACAGAGATGCCAAATCACGTCTTTCTAACCAAACCCTCTCCCTCCCTTCCTGTCTCACAGATTACATCAGGGATCAGGACTAATAGCTGTGTGGGTGTCTCACGTGAGATAATTTATCACACCGAACAAACAATAACACAACAGCGGATCATCGGCCAGATCGTCCCCGCAAATGTACTTACATGAGGCGGATTTGAATGAAGTTTTGGCATTTGATCGCGTTGGATGCAGGAACTTCTGGTCTTTACGTCAACCTCAGGACCAGAGCACCCCCCTCCTCCTCCTCCTCCTACTCCTCCTCCTCCTCCTCCCTCTCCCTCCTCTTCTATCCCCCTCCATCCCTCTCCTGATATTTGAATAGAGAGCCTGCGGAGCACTCTTTTGTTCAGTAGCGCTCAGCTGCTGGAGAGGTGAGCACCACTCTGGCGCTCATCCACTCATCGCGGCGGCTGCCTCGACTCGTCTCCGGAAGACGCACTGCTCGAGACAGTCACCGGCTGCATGCAAAGACGACACCGCGCTCCCCGGTCTCTGCCTCCCCCACCCGACACCCAGAACCGCTGCGTTTTTACACCCGCACTTGCAGGGCTTTTACGCATCGCTGGATGGTTCAGCTCCCCCGTCTGTGGCGCTACCACCTGCACCGTGTCAGACCGACGCTCCTGTAAGGCTCCAGCATCGCTCTACATTCCTGTGGACTGGACTTCATCCGAAAGGTGAAGGCGAGTTGTTTTAGCTGCTTTTTGTTTGGCATTTTGCATGTAGGATCAGCAAAGTGCATTTAATGTTGCTGTACTCCCACGTAATCAAGGAAAAAAGGGTGTTTTGCAGCTTATGTTCACTACAGTCGGTGATGAATTGGAGAGGAGCCTGTCAGTGCTGTTCAAAGACAAAGGTCCATCATCAGGATTACAGGTGCACTAGACATTTTTAAGAGTGTTGTTCATTCACTCTTAAATTGACTTTATATTGCTCTGCTTAATGCTGACATAGGGATGATTTTCAGAAAAAAATACAGTTTTGCCATGTTGGAAATGTATTTTAATTTCAACAGACCTTTATTTCACTCTTTTTTTTCAGTTTATCTAAATTCATTTTACCACTTGGCACAGGGAAATGTACTGTTTTCTGACCACAGTGTACCCTTTTGTCTTTTTCTGCCTGTTTGCATGATGTAATGACTGTCCAATTATGCTGCATCTGTTAACACGTAATAAACGTGGCAGGCTAAAGTATCACTCCCCTCTTTGAAAGCTACTTGTGTTGAGCAGCTACAGGCTCACTGTAGAATCTGGATCTGTATGCCCATCAGTCCACTTCTTGTAGCGAAAACCCATGTAAGCCTCCAGGTGAGGCAGACAGGGATGGAGGGAGCTGCTGGCTCAGGTGAAAGTCGATCGGCAGTGCAGGCAGGGCTGTCGATGCTGTCAGCGAACCAACGAGGGAAACCCGAGACATTATCTCCGATGGCACTTACAGTCCGCCAAATGGGTCTCTCAATTATTTCTGCTGGTGGAAACTTTGCCCCCGCCGCACAGCAGCACCTCTAGGCTACAAACTGATATAAGTGGAGGAGGTCCGGGCACGGCTGGGTAGCCACAATCGTGAACCGCAACATGCCTTCAGAGGGCTATCTAGCACTGAGGGAAAAGAAAACGTGGAAAAGAAAACGTTGGCTTTGCTTTTTTTTTTTTTTTTGTTCTGTTTGTCTTCATTTTAGGAGTGTATGGCAGTGTGTCAGATAGAGAATGGCAGCAAGAGGAGGAGCGGGCTTGCTCATGACCCCCTGGGAAATTAAGCAGAGATTCAACCAAGCAGTTTGTGAAATGGTTACTAGACTAGTCTCTCTCCTCGTCTCCCTCTTGTTCTCTTTCAGCCTCTTATTCTGTCTTTCTTCCTCTCAGTGTATGTGTCGGATATGTGCACACATGGCTGCAACACACACACACACACCCACACAGTCTACCTACAGTATCTACAAGCTGTCCGTAGCAGGATTGACCCCACTCCCCTTTTTCCCGATGTTTCCACCCTCCCAGCCTCCCGTTGGCCTCCGCACGTGTGATCCTGTGTTTGGCCTTATCATTGGCAGGGTGATCATTAATGTGCAGTGCAGAGCCAGTACCTGCAGAGAGGCTGGCTGATGGATCAGGAGCTTTTGTTTCCCCGTTGATGCAGAGCGGCACCACAGAGATCACAAAACACCCAGCTTCATTTTCATTCAGTGACTGACTGTAGATAAAATGTTCCCTTCTCACTGGTTGAGCAGCCATGTGCATGCCTTTGTATGAGTGTGTGTGTGTGATGCTTGTGTGTGTGAGAGAGCTGCTGGTCACCCCTCTTGCCAGTTCCTGAATTGTGTCAGCTCCTGTTGCACTAATCGGATCTGGCTGTGCGTTTAACTGTTCTTTAAGTCGTTCTGCTGGCTTTTGCTTCTCTCTGCCTCTCGCACTCTCATGCATATTGTAGAAGGCCTCTGTGTTTGTCTTTCTGTCCTCCTCCCCTCCCGTCTGTCAGTTTCTTTCTGTCGTCTCGCTCCGTTTGAACTCTATCACTCTTGCACTGGATCACAGGCTTGTGCCGTTAACACCATTGTTCTCAGAAGAGGTGTTCCTTTCTGTGGTATTGCCAGTTCACTGCCCCTATTTTCACATTTTCTGTGTGATGAGGCATTACAATGGATGAACAATATTCCTTTAGAGAGAGGTTCATTGCTTCTTAGTGGCTCTACTCCAACTGCGGCCAAGGCCAAAAGCTGCTCAGAAATGTTGTCATCACACCTTGGGAAAAACGACAGAAAGAAAGGTGCGAAGAAAGAAAGGAAGAAAAGAAGTGAGTGAGTGATTGAGGGAAGGAGGGACTGAGAGAATTTTACTGAATTATCTGCTCTTTGCATGAGGTTGTGTTGTCACACATTTCAATAATGTGTCTTTTCTGCCTGGCTGCACTCAGCTTAGTGCAGACACTTGTAGCGGAAGACGTGAATGGGAAAGAATTCAATTTTGCACTTGAGCAGTGTCCAAGCAAGTGAATAGAAAACTGTGAATTTTTACAGAGATTTTGCAAACGTAAGACATTAATATTCCTACAATGAACCTTCTGCTGTGCTTAAAACAAACAAAGCCACCCTGGCTCAGGATGAAACAAGGGAGAGCAGCCAAGCAACTGCACAGTATCAGTACAGAGGATCTCTGGGCTTGAGTTTGGCTGTTTGACTGGTGAGGGCCTCCAGCTACAAATCCTATCGTTGGAAACGTGTGCTGCTATGAGACCGTTGTGATCCCACAGTTGCTAATAGCTGGCTTTAGTCCTCATAATTCTCCAGTGGAAAAAGAGATATTTATTATTGAGTGGGTTTTTTTGTGCTTTTGGAAATGGATGTAGCTTTTTTGGATGTAGTGGTGTAAAGGGTAGGAGGGATGCTAGAAGATTCCTGCAGAGAGAGACTAATTTACAGACTTGGATAACCCTGATCCAATTAAGCAGTGAAAACACTCACAGCAGCTTACACACATATTTGATTCTCTCTGTATAAATGATAGAGTGTGTGCTCTGCGCCGTCTGTTAAAGTTCAGGCTCGTCTGTGCACATGTATGGAGCCTGTTAGCACGTATGACGTAGTTCATCTCGTAGGCTTGGCACCTCCATTCCCCCAGTCAAGGGGTGGTTTCATCGGCTTAACGAAGGCTGTACCTTTGCTCACCAGAGGACGTCAGTCTGCTTGATCGACAGCTCCGTGTCATTCCGCTCCTCCAGCCTGACACCGCTGAGCAGATGGAGCAGAGCCTAAGTGGGCTGCTGGTAGCTTTGCCTTGGCTAATAATATAATAGCCTGGCATTAGCCATATTGAACTAGCCACCACACCTAGAGCCAAGCAAATGAGCAGTGCAGCTGGGGCCCTCATGGCCAGTGGCGGAGCAGACAAAGCCCAGAAGGCACAGAGGCAGAAAAAAAGGTAGTTTACCACAATCCCTCCAGACGCAGCTCGTGAATATTCATCAGGACCCCCCTCCCCTCTCCTCCCCAAACCCAGCTCTGCACCCCTCTCCCACCAAATGTATTATTCAAAGGAAGCATTTTCCCTATTAAATACCATAAATAAATAATGACATCTGGTAACAGTTTTTGTCTGCTGAATTAATGACAGGGCCACAGTCGAGTATCTTCCAGTGATTGGAGGAGGGGGTGTGGAGGGGGGGGATTTCCTTTCAGCTACCTTTCCTCTCCTGGCCTTTCCTTTGTCTCACCAGTTGGGTGCGATGCTTCCTTTGTTGAAGTCGCCAGTAGAGTGTCAGCAGAGCTGAACTGGATTGCGTCTCTGTCAGTCACTTCCTTAAACACCCTGGAAGAGGAGCAGATACTACATAGCTGTTTATTTCACCCTTATGCCGGTGTTCTCCTGTCTGAGCTAATCCTCAGAAAGAGAAAAGCTCCCCGTTGGCTCTTTGTGTGGTTTCAGCACCGGACAGCTCCTGAAGCATTGCCTGTCTCGACTACCTCTCGCTCTCTCTTTCCTGGTTAACAAAAAGCTTGACAGGGCACATCTTCACGCACAGTGATTGACTGAAAGATGCATCACTGAAGGATATCAAGTATGTAATGTTCGCATCACTGTTGTACAAGCTCCTATCTGTCAGACTCTGATGAGCTGGTAAACAGGGAGCGCTTGAGAGGCCTACAGATGGCCAATGTTTTCTGCTCTCGTGTGCTGCGGTTCCCAAAGAAGAAGTGCATTTTGTTGTGTTTGCACAAGTGTTGGGTTTTAATTTGTGGAGGTTACAAAGGATATGAAAAAAGGGAACTAAAGCTAAAGGAACGCACGACAGAAGTGGGCAGAAGAAGAGGAAGGGACTGTGATTTCTGTCTGTCTTCCTCTGACTCGCCTCGCCTTTCTGGATTCAACACAGCGGGGCTATTTATGAAGCCGAGGCACCCGTGTGATACTTATAAAGCTCTTCTTGCTAATCAGAGATCTAGCTCTGGGGTTGCTGAAACCAATCACAGGGATTTATGGGAGAGAATAGGAAAGTAGTATAATTAATTTCATTCAGAGCCCTTGCACCCAGGTCGGGCCGATCCATGCACGCTAACTTCCCTTTTTACACCATGGCCTCGGTTTGCATGTGCGCCAGTGCAGGATTTGACTTCTGTTGCCATTGATATAGATAAATGTTTTTTTTTGTTGTTGTTGCACAAAATAAGACACGTCGTAACTCTCCCTCCTTTGTGTTAGTCAAACAAATAGTGAAAGGTGAATGCTGGAAGAACATTATGCATAGAATGCCTTAGTGCATAATTACTGTAAAATATTGTGCCTTCAAAAGGTTTGTTGTTTGTGTATTTTGTTCTGGAAAAAAAACAATCGGTTTTGCTTTTTATTCCATGCAGCAAGCAGAAAAAAAACAGGTTTCTGTAATCCTCCCGTCTGTCTCCCTGTAGGCGCAGAGCTGAGAATCATATTTTTCTTAAAGGTTTTTTTATTGTTGGTAATACTGTCTTTTAATGTTTGCACTGCAGGTTCATACGTTCTAATAAAGACATGTATACATACATGACAGGAGTGTCGACTTACTGAAACTTAATATGTGATAAATATATTTTACCAACAAATCTGCTTATGTTGACTGCATTTCAGCAATTCCACATCCAGCTGAATGAAAGTGATGACAAATAAATAAAGATAAGATCACAGATGAAAATTTGGTGTTTCACCAGGGACACAGCATGGTGTTGATACTGTGGTGTTAACAGCATGGAGTTAATGTGCTTTCAGCTAAATGTTACCACCAGAACTAAACATGAAGTACAGCTGAGGCTGATGAAACGTTGTTAGTTTTGCAGGTATTTCATCATCAAATGAACCTGATGATGGTGCTTTGGGGACCAGGGATCTCTGCACCCAGTTGTATGGAAAGGCTACGTCCTGTGAGAGTGTCCATACAAACTTACATGGAAATTCATCCGATACAGCCATGTGGCCAACATGGCTAAGAACAACAAAGAATGAATCACTTTGGTGAAAAAAAGCCATCAGTGGGGATTCAAACAGATGAGAGACAGATGGAGATACAGACACAGATAGACGGAGGAACAGCCAGAGTGAGCAGCGGCAGCTGGCCGACCTGCAGCCCTCACCAGGTGGATTTAGTCAATTGTGTCCAAACTCAGCCTTTGGGTGACACTTGGATTTGTAGTCCGTGTCGGTTTAGCCACCTGACAGATACCAGCAAATCTTCTCCTTCAGAGGTTTAGCCCTGTGTGTGTATACATGCGGTTGTGTGTGTGAGCACTTTTGTGAAAGAGTGTGTGTGTGAGTGTATTTGGGTGTGTGAGTGGACACGTCAGTGGAATCCAGAGATGTGCTGAGCTGAATAGAATGAGCCGGCAAGCTTAGAAAGGGGGTGAAAAGGCCAACGCGAGAGCTACCTTCATGTTGGCAGTGATCATCCTTTAACTGCAAGACATCTATCTCTCTCTCTATCTGTTTATCTCTATCTCTCTATCTGCTTTCTAGTCCTCTGTCTCTCTACGGTAAACAGAAGGGAAATTACCCACACCAATATTTCTCTTCATCTCCTCCTCGCCGTCTTGGGTTGCTCAATGAAAAACTGGAGACATCATCAAATTGATTTTAATATGGAATTTGTAAGGCTCATAGCAGGTCGGATGTCCTGCCAGTAGAGTCGCTAGTCGTTTTGCAGTCAGTAAAGATTGCCAATGCTCCACCAAAGTGGTTTTTACATGGAGCTATGAAGCATGCTGCCTTCAAAGCTCAGAGGCATTAGAGTCGATGGTAGAAGTGGGGCGCCAGCAGATGTGCAGGTGTGTGTGTGTGTGTGTGTGTGTGAGAGAGAGAGAGAGAGAGAGCAAGTAAAGGCTTCAAACTTTTGCTCAAGGACTGTGCCTAATGTGGGAATTAGTTTGTATAGGGACTAACAGTTTTTGAGGAGAGAGGGCATTATTTTGCCAGCGTTTCTGGCATTGTTTACGAGAAAATTGCATTTTTTTTTAAAGTGGAATTTCCATTCAGATTGCTTTTCCTGTGTTTTGTCAACACAGAGCAAGAAATAAAAACACAATTGTGTTTTGTGTCTTTCCAAATCAAGAGAAAACGAGTCAGTCGCCCGGTCAGCCGACTGAATGCAGAGGTCACTCTTTGTGGTCGCAGATTTTAATGTACAAGGCTGTTAAACAATTACCTTTTTTTTTTTTTTTTAGCTCTGCACACAAATCCCCCCGTGGTGGTTCAGAGTAGCTTTTCTGCTCTGCTCTGGCAAATTCAAAATGAACTGTTGGCGTGGTTACCCGTTCTGTTTTCTAATTAAATGTCACACTGCAAAATTAATAGAGAAGACAATATGTCGTGGTAAATGCAGAAAATGAAGAGACGTTGCTGCAGCCACTCAATCAGTAGTCAGGCAAGAATGATACTAATGATCTGTGTGTTGTGTGTGTGTGTGTTTGCCTTGAATCTGCAGGAGCACACACCTGCTGTTCACCTCCTCCCTCAAACAAAACTAAGATATCAAACATTAAACCACGATGCGATACGTCCCCTTGTGTCCTCTCTGTGCCCCCTTTCTCTGGGCTTTCCCCCTCAGCTGTAATTAAAGCCCGTCCGTCTGTCCCCCTCTCTGTCCTGGTAATTACCCTTGGTGAGGAGTGCTGGAACCCTCCAGTTTGCTCCCGGACCTCTTTGATAAATTTGGCAACTGCTCTCCAGAACCTGGAGAGGCACCTCAGTGACTGTAGATGCCTGAGACTTGTGTGTGTTCGTGTGTGTGTGTGTGTGTGAGATAGAGAGCTTCATCCAAGAGCATTGCTATCCCCAACTGTCCAACTCCGTGCTCGGATTGATTGGGGCCTGCTGTCTGTGATGGATCACTCTCTGCACTGGACGTTTGGCTTAGCTGCTGATCACTCACCAGTGTCTTTCACCGTGCAGGGGTTAGTGTAGCTGCACTTTGTGAGTGTGTGTACGTTCATTAATAAATAATCATTGTTTTACTCTGACTCTTCTTATCTGTGTTTACTTGCTCAGTCCAGCCGCCACATTAGCGTCCCATCGGCTTAGTGGAGAGCGGCAGAGAAAACAGAGCGGCTCGTTTCTTGAAGAACTGTAGTAAGAGGCTTCTCTCTGCTGATGTCCTTTCTTTGCTTTCGTGCACGCTGGGACGTGCGCTCTCATAATGCTCGGTTGCCCACTTGCTTGCCGATTTTGTCATGCACATACTAAAAGCACACATGCCAACACACACAGAGAAACACAAGGCTTTTTCTCTGAGCTCGCAGGGCCGCGGGCACCGCAGGCGTTTGAGGCCGAGCCCTAATTGGGCCTCGTCTTAGCGTGACCTTCATTGTTTTGACAGAGGGGATCAGAGGGAGACACTGGAAAGCTGAGGTTATCTCCTCTCCCCCTCCCCTCCCCTCCTCTCCTCTCCATGTCAAACCACCAGGCTCAACAGTAGAGTAGGCATGTTGGAGCAGCCATTAGCTGCCTCCCAAAGTTTTTCCAAGAGGGTCAAAGCTGTCTGAAGCTGTGGAGTGGATGGTTACCACTCACCCCAGTGGGCAGTCTGTGGGTTTGTGTGCGTCCGCTCAAATCTATGTCTATTTTGCTCTTGTCCTGTCCTGGTAGCGCAAGGCGAGCACCTGAGAATTTCAAGATGGGCCAAACAGCGAGTCAGCTCCGCAGTGCGTGATGTGATTTACCACTGAGCCATTAGCAGTCAAGCTGTGTGTGCTTGTGTGCTTCAGGTGTTCTCAGAGGGAATGGAGAAAGAAATACTCCGCGCCACACTGCACACTGATTTTAAAAGCTCCCTCGTGATTTATTAGGAAAACATTTCTTTAGACCGCCCACCCTCACTTCGCTGCCTTAGAACCTATAGATACAGAGTTTGCACACAGTCGCACACTCAGTGCTGAGGTAGCAGGAGAGCAATTTGGAGTGGATTTAAAGTGGCCAGCGGAGATTCACAGTGGATCATTGCTTTAGATGCTCTTCACTGAATTGTGTGCGTAAGAATACGCTCATGTGTGGCAGTGGTGGAGGAGGTATTCGGATCCTCTACTCAAGTAAAAGTAATACCACACTGAGAAAATACTCTCTGCCCTGAAAGTTTGACATAAGTGAAAGTATGTTTCCAGCACCTTGTTGAAAGTATGCCACAAAGAATTAAGGCAGTTCTGAAGGCAAAAGGGGGTCCAACCCAGTACTAGCAAGGTGTACCCAATAAAGTGGCCATTGAGTGTATTATATCATTAGATTATTATTATTACACATGCATCAGTACAAACGTGGGATTTTACTGTTGCAGTTGTTGCAACTAATGATTATTTTTATTATGGATTCATCTGCTGGTTATTTTCTCTATTGATCAATTGATATATGCTTGTTTTGTCCAACCAGGGGTTCAAAAACCACCAAAACATCATATTTTACAAGCTTTTTGTATACTTTGCATGTAAAAATCTTAATTTTTGAAGTAGCGTGGCCTGAAAAGAAAAGACTGGAGTAAAATACAGGTACCTCAGATTTGTACTTAGAGTACTTGAGTAAATGTCCCTCATCACATTCAGCCACTGGTGTGTACTCAAAATGGTGGAAACATCATTAAATCTCGAGATGAGGAAATCATCCCCTCTTTCTTCCCTCTTCTGTCTCCCTCTTCCTCTTCTCTTGCATCCCTCTGAATGCAATGCATCAAGGTCACGGTTGAACTTTGGCACGTTTGAGAGGCCAATCCTGCAATCACGCTTCTTGATTGCGCTTAATCAGGATCTCAGACAGGACAGCGTCTTCAGCAGCCCATCACCGCACACCGCAGCAATCATGGCGTTTGTCATTCCTTATGTATTGCTACGAATAGCCTTAATTGGCTGCTGTTTCTCCCTCCAACCACCCTGCTGCCGCTGCTGCTGTCGAAGAAGCTGCTCAAGATTAATTGCTCCTTTTTAAATGCAGACTGAAATTACGTAATTGTAAATGAATTCTCAAGATCACGATTTGACTGTAAGTGTCATTGATAGATGGCTGCAGTAAATGGCGGTTTTTAGATGGATATGCTCTACTTCACTCCGTGTTGTGTGTCCCCTGCCCTCACGGGTTTTATGTCTGGGCTGAGCTGCGCTTAAATTGCCGACCTGCACACCATCGAGCAGCTGCGTATGTCCAAGCGGCTATTGCCTTTACCTAAAGCCAAGAGCTCCGGCTGCTCATCTTGTCACCGCCGCTGATCTGACTGCTGTCTCTACGGGCCTGCCGTGGCATCTGCTCTTTGCATTGGCCGCCAGATAAATGAGGTGTTTGCTTTTCTTCGGCAGAGCGGTACCTTTCAGAAGGTCAGCTGGGGTGGCTTCGGTGGGGAAAGTGAGCTCTGTTGATGTGACTCAAAACTCAGCTCTTGAAAGGACCAGTAGTTCTGAATGTGTTAGCCCATTAACTGCAAATCATGTATGCTTGAAGTACCTGCTAACCACTTATGACTATAAGTATGTAGATAGATTTCTTACCTTATCAGCATGTGGTTCTACTGCTGAACAGGATAAAAATCAACTTAGAGAAACCTTAAAATTGTTTGACATCAGTACTGCAACAAGGTCAACATTTAGTCTAACCATCTTGTTTTCATGAAATGGTAAAACTTGCACTTGTGCTTTTACGGAAGGTGCGGCATTCAAGATCTGTATCAGCTGCAAATCTCTAAAGGTTTTCAGTTCAAAACGACCTAAATTACAGTGTTGCCCTTCCAACCTCCATCCTTGAATCGTTTGTTTTGCAGCCTTGATTTCCCTAAAAACACTGTTCCTTTCACAAATTACCAAGCAGAGTTTTCAAGAGTCTAGAGATTTCTGAGAGTGAGCTGGCACACGCTGAAAACAAAGGTCTCCCAGAAGGTTGGACATTATTCCGAAAGCACACTGGGTGCTTTTAGCCACGCTAGCACCATGGCTCTTTTATGACCATGTCTGTCTGCTGTTTGGTCAGTCTGTCCACCACTTTTGTCCACGCTGAGGAGCCCCAACAGCTGGATGAGCTGCCCTGAAATTTTGTACAGCCATTCATGATCACAGAGGATGAATCCTGATGATTCTGGTGATAGTCTGACTTTTCTTTCAGCACCACCAGCATGTTTTTCTCAGATTGGTACAAAACACATGCTGCTAAGACAATCCCCGTGACTTTTGGTGATTCTCTGCCCGACACTCTTGTGCTACTGTGAGGTTGGTTTATGGTTTTGAGTGAAATATCTCAGCCACCGTTGGACGGACTGCCATAAAATTTGGATCAGTCAGTCATGTCTCCCCCAGGATGATGTGAAGACTTCTTGCCCTTGTCGAGGAGAGAGCTCACATCGGATGACATACGACAGAGGTTTCCGGCTGGGCTCTATTCTAGTCCTCTCAAACCCCCCCGGGCCACCAGGGTGCCCGATTGAGCTGCAAATTCAACTCCACATTTAGAAAGGAAATGTAAAATTTAAAACTACAAAACATTTGGAGCTGGGAGACATTTATTCTGCCAGTGGGTCAACCTGGATACAGCCCTTGTCTAAGAATCTTGCTCAGTTCTTCCTTTCAAGGGAATTCAAGCGACGTCTTTTTTGTGCCGACATCCTCAGTCGGCACGTCTCCTTCAGTAAACAGATGTTTTGTATTTTTTTGCTTCTCTGTGCTGCATCAACCCGCCACTCATCCATTTATCCGCAGCTCCATATTTCCCCCCCTCTTCAGTTCCTTTCAATTAAACCTTCCGGCTGATCATTTACTTAACAAAGCTCCCTCCGGCCCCCCGTCACTCCGCTCAGCCTCTGCGTGGAAGTGCGTTTTGAATTAGCGCCAGGTGTTTGTTTTTCCCCTCTCAGTAAACATTGTTTGATGAGTTAAATTAGCTTTGCCGACGCCTCCTTCTTCAGAGAGGAGGCGCGGTAACTGAAGGGCCCCGGACTGGCTTGAACACCAAGACTTCATTCATGGAGTTCACGGTCAATCTCTGATTAGCTTGTAGTGTAGAAAAGACTGTTCACACTCTGGTGCCCTTTGTGGCTTTGCTCATTCTGTGGCCTCACTGGAGGAGGAATTTTTCCTCAGGTAACGTTTATTTCTCTGTTGGTCTGGAACTAGCCTTGGTCTGCAGCTAGTTTCCTCTGTGACTCATTATGTTGGAGCAGCTTTCATGTTCGTTGCCATTAATTATACAAGCCTGTGGAAAAAGTGAGCATGTAAGGAGCTCATAGCATTAACATGGAAACCTTGCAGCTCTTAGTTTTGTCTCTCTGCTTCTTCTTCTGTAACATAACATTAACAATACGCTACAAACAAAAGCTTTTATTTCTTACGAATATCACATATAATACAGTAAGAGAAGGTTGTAACAGTAACCTCTAACCCCATCTGTCTGTCTGTTTCCTTTCATTTCCCAAATCACAAATACACTGATGGCATACCACGTGTGTCACGACAGCCACCTGCATTATTTTGTGTGGGCGCACTGCACCACAGCACTTTGCACCACCTTTCACACCCTTTTTCCACCATCTCTGCCTCAGAGAAGTAGTATTTTCTCTGCCCCACGGCACGGCGCATGCAGCTACCGTACCTTGACTTCTTCTCTTGTCAGGTGGTAGCAGGTATTCTTCTGTGGTCTTGTAGCTGTCACAGCGGATGAGGAGAAACATATTTTTAGGTAGAAAATGTCCGGTCCACATCCAGACCATCTTTTTAATCCCATAAAGATACAATTTGAAAGATGAAAAGATGTTGCCTGGCAAGTTGTATTTAGAGAGCACAAGAGAAATCGAGTGAAATAACACCCAAAAGGCTCCTGAGCCAGGGGCAGCACTCCAGATTCATGTTATATGCTTTTTGTTATGTGTTTAAAGGAATATTTCGCCTTTTGGGAGATGCGCTTATTTGATGTCATGCTGCACGTTACATGAGAAGATTGATACCATTTGCATGTCTTTACGCTTAATACAAAGGCAGCCAGTTAGCTTTGCATAAAGACTGGAATCAGGGAAACGGCCAGCTTGGCTCTGTCCAAAGGTGAGAATATTTACAGTATAGTTATAGCTTTGCATTTTATATTCTCATAATGTGTGTATAATGCACATTTCCACAGTGCTAATTCCATCATAAGAACAACAGAATCATGTTGTAATCAACACTTCGGTGCTCTGAGTTCCTCTTTTGGAATAAACACAGAAAAACCTGTTTTCATTCCAGTTGTTCCGCTTTTCAGTTTCTCCTGATCTTCTTGTGGATTTTTCACACTAAAAGCCATCAATAATAATGGGAATGTGGGGATATTTTTAATGTGAAAAATCTGCAGGAAGTGTTGCAGCTCACTGCCGGCACCTTGAAAAAGGTAAAAGTGAAAGAACTGGAATTAATTGGTGAATGAAGGTGGCGTTTCTGTTCGGGCATGACTAATGATTGTACAGATGGGATTAGTGCTGTGGAAATGTACATAATGCTGAATTTCTCAAGACAGCAGGTAAACACGGAGGATGGTTTGAGTTTGCATTAGCTGGGGAGCTGGTGAAATTCGGATTAAAAGCCTGTCTCTAATGCAAGGTACAAATAAAAGTCTCTCTCTGCCACTGAGGTAAATAAAGAGAATTTATTTAGCAAACAGACTTGAGAGTGGTATCAATCTTCTCATCTAACTCTCAGCAAGAACACAAATGAGTGTATTTCCCAAAATGTCGAACTGTCCTTTTGATGTATTGCAGTCCTCTTGACACAGCACTTCCTTCCCTCCACTTCCACTCGTGTCTCTCAACGTTGACGCGTTGACGTAGTGCCAAAACGCTCCCTCTATCTTTCTGTTAACTGTTATGCTGTTATGATATGTCGTGAGCTGATCCTGACACTTTTCTTTTCAAGTTATTGTCCGTGAAGAGTCTGCAGATGGTACTGAGCCTGAACACATTACCCACACCACAGGCTGGAAAATGTGTCCAGTTTCTGATTTGTTCAATGCATCCTGCGCTCCTCTGGGCTTTACCTTCCCCTTTGAGTTCCTCTGTTCCTCCAGCCAATTCCCTTGCCATCATTCACCAGACAGTGAGTCAGTGCAGTCAGAGCGGAGGAAGAAGAGGAAGAGGAAAAGAAAAAAACAGGAGAGAAAACATTTTTAGAAATGTATAGAAAATGCAAATTCAGAGGCAGCTGAGCTCACTGTTTGGTAAATACCTGACCAGCAGTTCAGAAGTTGTACCTACTGTTTTCTAGATATTCTCTAACCTGAAGGACTCAAATCTTCACGTTCATTTTTGAAAATTAATTGAACATGCGGGAAGTAGCTATTAAACCCAGAATGTGTCCCTGGGCTGCCGGCACTGCGTCTGGGGAGAAGCAGGGAATGGAGGGGCAAGAAGCAGCCATCGCTTGAACAGTTGGCTGCAATGACAGGACAGCATCCATCAGGGCTTGATGGGCGACGGCAGGTTACCAGAGAGAGAGCAGGCAGCACCGATGTACACTCATTCACAAATATACCCCAATATTTAACCCATCGCTGCTTGTGAAATATTAAAAGCAGATTGTTTTTTCCTGGAGACCGCGTCTGTAATTTTCCCTCATTGTTGTAGTGGGACCTTTTATTCGATGCATGACTCCTCCGTCAGAATCGCAGATCCATGCCTGTGAAGTCCCACTACAGTGGTAATGCATGAGGACTGCTGAGAGCCTTTGGCTGTGTGTGGTTGTGATGAGATGTGTAATTAGCCAAAGCAGCCTGACAAACTGCTGCAGGTGCATGAGAGATGAAGGGAAATGAGCCAGGAGAGAGGTCAGAGGAGGGGAGGGGAGAGGTGAGGTGAGGAGGAGGGAAGGAGAGAGGAAAGGAGAAGTTATTGTAGCCTATAAAATTCAAGGTTGATCCAGTTTTGTCCAATCAGGCAATCATATTTCATTGTTTTATCTCCATCTCAATGCCAGACCCATATCTGAACTCTCTTTATATAAACTACACTCTGTTCCCAATTTAGTAATTCGGGTAATTCTCATGAAGTCTGTCTAAGCAGTGCTTCGAGGACTGCTGCAATATGGGGAATAAACAGCAAGCAGGGTACAAGGCTACAGTATGAATCAGCCGGTTTGTTTGCACCGCCAAGAGTCCAGGTGGAAGAGGTGGAGGTTAACATCACCGATCAGGGTAATTAATTGCTCCAATTTAGTCATTAAGTGTTGAGTTGGAACCGAGAGCTGACACCTGCAGGGTCTCTGAGAGAGTCACAAAGAGAAAGAGGGGGGGAGAGTGAACGAGAGGCAGAGAGGAGGGAGTGGAGGAAAGTATTGATTGTGTTGTTTTAAACGGCACATAAACTAACAATGAATCAAACCTAATTATGCTCATGAAATAAGTAATATTGCTACAAGAAAGCAATGTTAATTCATCATGCAGCCCACTCTGGCTGCGTGTGGACGTGTATTACTCATGCTGCGGGGACTAAATCGGTTTATTTGATCAAATTGTGGGGACTCGCCTTGCTTTTGGGGACAAAGTGCAAGTTCTCATGATGTGAAGTGTCTTGGGTGAAGGTTAAGGTTAGGCTTAGGCAACTAGTGGTTAAGGTAATCATGCAAGTGTAAGTGAATGTAAATGAAGGTAATGTGTTCTGAAGTGCTGGAAACAGGACTCTGTGTGTGTGTGTGTGTGTGTGTGTGTGTGTGTGTGTGTGTGTGTGTGTGCGTGTGCGTGTGCGTGTGTGTGCGTGTGCGCGTGTGTGTGTGTGTGTGTGTGTGTGTGTGGCCGTTGAGGGGAATTCTGACAGGCCCCTGGAGTGAGACCTTCACTGGGTCTACTTCTGCCAAGACACTCATCAGCACTCCCACAGAGAGGGATGGGGCAGGAAATTGGGTGGAGAGAGAGAGAGAGAGAGAGAAGAGAAAGGTGGAGGAGAGCGAGAGAGAAATGTGGATGAAAGAAACGAGATGAAGAGAAGGAGCAGCAAAAACTACTTGAGTCACATATGAAGCGGATATTTAGATGTATGTTAGGTTAAGTGTCATTCTCGAAGGTAATGTGACTGTTCGTCTGCACAGAGATTTTCACAACAGTGCTGTTAATGAAATATAAAAAATGTTTATATGAAATTTGGTTCCAGTCATAAAATACAGTATGTGATATTTTCTGCACGGTAAACAGTCGGATTGAAAGAAAAGCCTTTGTTAAACACTTGACATTCTTGAGGAATCCTCTTCCCAAGAACATGATGTCTGCTCGAATAACAGGTGATGTCAAATATCTTTTCAACATTGTGATGGAAGGCTGTTCTCACCAGATAAACGACAGCATTCGCAGTTTGTTCACATGCTTCAAATGACTTTTGCATTTCCCTGAGAAGTGACTGCTTACAGTCATGCGATTGATGACTGGATACCCTCAGATGCAAAAGCAGAAGTAGTCCTTCTTGAGGAGGTTGCAGTGGAACGTTTTACTAACAACCAGCCATCAGCCTGAGCTGCACTTTGTGTTTTATGCTAACTAGCAAATTAGCACATAAAGACCATCCAGACATTGCTGTGTAAGAACAGCCTCACGGAGCTGCCAGCATGGACTCTTGGTCCTGTTTCCCCTCGACAGTCGTAGCTGCTCAAAATGTACCAAAAGATGAACTGTCGAGGTGGTAAATCAGAAAACACTCCCATGAATGCTTTTTAATGGTCATTATGGAAAGCAGTTAGAGAGCAACCTGTCATGTCGTGTAGACGTGTGGGCTCGTTTGCCACGTCTTCCTGCTGATCGGGGCGCCAGATTAAAACGCTGGTTCAGCCTGTTTTGTCATGTAGCTGTGAAGCTGGAAGAAGATGTTGAGGGATGGGCAAGCGGTAAATTTACCCTGAATTAGAAATAAAGGCAGAAAGGCTATTACAAAAGAACAGCTGTTTGAGTATAACGCTTCAGAACACATTTAGGTGAAGGAATACAGATAAAGAACAGGAGAGAGGCTCATTTAAACAGCCCAATAAGTAGGACGTCATCAAGAGGAATTGGCTCTCCGTCTATGGCTCTTGTGTACAATTGGGTTTTCTTGTAATAGATGGTCCGAGGAAACTGCCCTGCGTCTCTGTCCCATCAGGTTAGCCCGATAAAAAGGAGAAAGATGGTGTTAACTTCACACAACGCCTCTCCTCCTAAATCATTTCCAACTTTCTTAACTTCTCTTCTCCTCCTTCATCCCGCTTACGCTCGCCTCCTTCTCCCCCTGCTTCTTCCCCCTTCCTTCCATACTGCTCCTCCAGCTCCTTCACCTGCTCTCATTGTCTTCAAACCCTCTTTGATCCTTCATAAACCCTGTGTGTGCCCCTTGTGTTCCAGTGCTGAGTAATTACTGTACAGGCTGGAGGAGGTTACGTTGGCACGCCGGCGCTCTTTCTCTCTGATATTCAAATGAGCCGTTGCATACTCGTTTGTCATCAGTTCAATGGTGTGTGTGTGTGTGTGTGTGTGTGTGTGTGTGTGTGTTTGTGTATGCCTGCCCATGTGGCGTCTAATCTCTTATTTAGAGTATCAGACGGGAAAGGCATTAACATCAGTCGGGTTAGAAATTAGAAACGGGTCTGATTAATTCCTGGCAAAAAGGAATTAAAGGGCGCTTCCCTGCCATCGTCTTTGTTGCGGGAGCAGGATTTACCTGCGGTGTGATTGAAGGTGGCTGCTCTGCGCTGCCACTGTCATTAATAATCACCAGCCTTCAGGAAGATTCATGCTGCCATGAGCTAGTTGGTTCAAAACACTTAACCATTACACATGACACTGAGGGCTTGATATATGACAGGCTAATAGCTCCGCACTCCAGCACCGATGCTGTAGAACAACAATAAGGACCATTAAGCTATTATCAAACAAGATTAGCAGAACAAGTTGCATTTTAGTATAAATGGCAGCTTGTCATAATGTAGACTTAAAAATGAGTGACTGTAATGCACAATTAACACCGTTTGGTTTCTTTTTTTTTTTTATTTGTTGAGTTTACATTGTCATGAATTCGGAGCTCAGCAGCTGTGCACTTCCCTCTTGGACCTGTGCGTGAGTGTGTTCATATGGTGTGAAGTATGATTGGGAAAACATGCCGCCACTGTTGACTCATCAAGAAGAAACAGCACTTCTGAGTGAATTGGTTTAGCTGTGCGACGCTGAAATGATTCTCATTTAGTCAGCTCACTGAGTGAAAATCTAAAAGTCGCCCCTCTCTTCTCTTGAGCCGGGCGAATATATAATAAATGCGATCAAATTTACAGGCTGCTAACACTGTAAAGCAGGTTAATTTGCTTCCAATAGAGAAGCAGTAGAAACTAAATCACTGTATTACTTTACATTCAGGGTGGAGCGCCTTAATTCTTTCCTGACTTTACTTCTGAAGGTGGATTCTGCAGAGATGAATAAGCACTTTATGGCTGGCTCTAATTTTCCCTGGTCAAGTGTTAGGCTGCAGGTACTAATCTGTTTCATTACATTAACTCAGGTGATAAGGCCACTTGGGAGCCTGTGCAGGAAGAGGAGCGTGTAGCTCTGCACAGCTTCGCCCTAAACTGCTTAAAATGTTGTTTGTATTTCTAAAATACGGTTTCTTTGCTGCAGCAGATGCTTTAAATGACAGCCGCACGAACATATTGTGACAGTTGTGCGACACAGGTGATTGTTGTGTACATGAAACACAAATGCCATTTGATATATCGGACAACATGGAGACTTTTCATGTGCGCACATTGCAGAGGTAGAATCTGGGATCCGAGGGCTGTCAATTACTGATAGGAACACGATAGAGCCGAGCTGATCAAAGGCCTGCCTGATGTAGTCTGGCCTCTTTGTTCCTGTCTCAAGGGACGGGGGAAGGAGGGGTGGGGGTTCGATGCTCTGCTACATCTGGTTCACACTCCAAGGGCTTCTCATCACTGCCTACACACACACACACACACACACACACACACATACAGTATTTGTCCAGTTCAGAGAGCAAACGTAAATTGAGTGCACACGGGTGCGCACAAACTCCACAAACACGTATGTACCGGCTCACTCATCCAAACACGAGGACGCCCAGTGATTCATCACGCCACGCGTCCGTCGTGGTCGTACACGCACGCTGGTGCACGAAAAAGATTCAAACTGTGTAAAAGTGATATCATGCATTTCCCCGTCGCACTCGCAGAGAGACCTGCCAAGGCCAGAGAGATGATCGCCATGCCCGAGATTGATTCCGAGGTTTGTCGCTAATTATTTTATGCCGCCGTTTGAACTGTCTGTTGAAATCCAATTATCAGGCCGTCTGTGTAGCTTACAAGATTGGGGCGGCGACGAGGGGAGGGGAGAATTGGAAGGGCTGAGAGAGAGATAGCAAGTTGCGAGGAAACACACTGTCTGGCTGTGAGATATGAAGAATTTCATTGAAGGAAAACCTCCGAACAGGATGCTGAGAAACGGCTGTTTATTTTAAATGTGGCTATGGTTTCTTTACCTTTCAGCCACCAGATAACAGCATGAGCTTAAAGCAATAGTTTGACGTTTTGGGAAACACGCATATTAGCTTTCTGGCAGAGAGTTAGATGAGAAGAGTGATACCGCTCTGATGTCTGTCCATCAAATGTAAGACCATAGCCAGGAGCCAGTTATCTTAGCATAAAAAAGCAAGGGGAACAGCGAGCCTGGCACTGTTCAACAGAGACAAAATCCAACTTCTCACACCTCTAAAACTCACTAATTAACACGCTATAGCTCCTTTGTGTCATCCAAAGTGTAAAAACTACAATTTCCTTGCTATTACCAGCTGAGAAATAGTCTGACATATACAGCAATCACCAGTAAAACGGTGAGTTGTCGTTTTCACACTTCGTACAGGTTCTTGTAGATTAACCGCACAGCGTCAAAGTGTGAAAAACCCTCTGGAAATCTCCATTGTTGATTAAGAAGTGACTGTAAACTGTGCAGGAGGGAGTGAAGGACATAGCCTGCTTTAAATTGATCCCTCTGGTAGCCGGCTCATGATGACATTGCAAAAAACAGCCTAAAACCAACAATCAGGCGCACCTCAAATGAAAATACGCCCCTCTGTGAAATGCCAGTTTCTGCTGGCTGCCCTGTCTTGATTTATGGAGGGTGTGCGCAGTGTAGGTGGCCTGCTGCATGCTCAGTATCTCTCTCTTTCTCTCTCACACACACACACATACACATGCCCTCAAATTAGTTGTCATGCCTGGACATTTGAAGCTGCTGGGCCCAGTAGGTAGCCCCATATTCTCAGACAGATGGGGCCGCGGCCAGAGCAAGCACCAGATAAATAAGTAAATAAACCTTGGCCTTAGGCAGGTCTCATCAATTCTGATTCTCCCAAATGAGTGTGCCTGAGAATCGATATACCTAGGGGATCCCAGTCTGTCTCCATCTCAGACCGGGGGATCGTGCTCGGACTGAGGCCGGACCGCGGCGCTCTGCAATAAAGCTGTAAATAGCCATCGTGTGCCATCAAACCCCTGCCAGCCTCTCTCGCTGTCTGTCGCTCGTTCCCTTCCTCAATCTCTGCCGTTATCTTCTTCTTCTTGCACCGAGGCGTCTTTACTCTCCCCGCAGTCGTTCCTCTCCTCTGCATCCCCCACGGCGCACTCCCATTGGCATCTCACACCTTCCTCACCCTCTTTACACTTCAGCAGCACTCTGGCTGTTCTGCCACTCCTAACAGGATACCGGAAACGTCTGCAAACTTTCACCACTTATTAGCCATTCTAAAGCATCATTATTTAATAAGCACAGAGCAGGCCGAAGCTACTGCCACTATCAGCATGCTTGCTTTCTGTTCATCCTCCCTTTTCCCCTCAGTGTTTCTCATTTCTCCCTCCTTCATTCTCACACTTCGGCCATCACATCACAGTGTCTTTCTCCTCCACGCTGTTTCTGTCCTCTCCCCTCTCGGGTTCCCTTTTCTCGGGCCGCAGTGTGCTCCAGTTCCAATTTCTGCTCAATTTATTCAGCGTACCTTGACACTCTTGTTTCTGTCGCTCATCAGTTTTAAAACCTCCCTTTTCTGGCATATTTCTTTCTCTGAATTCCAGTTTCTTTTCCACGCCGTTTCCTGACATCCACAGTCTGGTACGTTTTGTCAGAGCTGATGCATTGTCAAAGTCTACTCACTAATCTCGCTCTTCTCTTTCTTTATTTGTCTGTCAGTCTCTCTACCTGTTAAATCAGTCTTCTTGCTTCTGCTATCCTCCTCAGCTCCATTTATAGCCTGAGATTACCTCCACTCCGCCTTTTCCAGCCCTGAAATCCTTCAGTCAAATCTGACTACTCACGATTCACTCATTTATTCTATTTATAATAGGATCAGGCCAATATGAATGGTAGCTTTTTTAAACAACTGTAGAATTATGATGTATTACTGCAGTTTAAGTCATCCTGGGTAGTTGACTTTATGATCACAGACTGGAGTGAACCTTATTTGAAACCTTAAATGAAATACATCTCTCATGTATTTGCGTTGCCTGTTCATGAATTTCATCTCACGTCTCACTCGCTACTGACCGTCATTGTTAAGAAATTCTGTTTTATAAAGCACAAGTATAAGTTTAGAATAGATAAATAGCCAGATTGCTAACAGACAACAGTCCTTGTCATTCCGCAGTCACAGACTCTCCTTGTTAATTTTTCATCCTGAAGTGGTGGGTGTATTCTTAAACACACACTCTTACATATTTTAGGTTTTTTAGGCAGTTCACTGTCTTCGCTTTACTGTCTTTGTGTTTGAATTTAGCACCTTTTTGTTTAAACAATCATGATTTTTAGCCACCATTTTTTGTGCTAATTTGCAAGAGCTAGCACACCAAGCTAAGAGGTGAACATGCCAAACAGTATGGCTGTTAAATATCAGCATGTTAGCATTAACACTGTGTGACATTAGCATTTAGCTCACAGCACCGCAGTGTTTAAATATAGCCTCACAGAGACTAGCATGGCTGTTAGTCTCGTTTTTAGCCTTTCGCACTTCATTATTTTCATTTTCTGTCTTTTTATTTTGAGTTTAACACTCAGTTGTTTTAATCACACGTATTTTTTCTTTCCTTTCTCTTTCTTTTTTGTTACCCGGTCACCCCGTCTTGTGTTGTGTTGTTGGAGCCAGATTGTTTGGCCGTTAGCTGTCAGTCAGCCAGTAGCTGTTACACTGAGGGTAACAGGACACGGTCCAGTCTGTCTGGGCCCTCGCTGGCTCTGAAGCCTCCTCTCAGGTGGCTGCAGAGTTGGATGAGACTGAGCACACACACACACATCCTGCCCCCATGAACATGATATAAACACACCATCTGTCTGTCTGCGTCCTGGTGACTTCATGATTTGTTTGTGTGTGTGTGTGTGTGTGTGTGTGTGTGTGTGTGTGTGTGTGTGTGTGTGTGTATGTATGTGTGTGTGTGTATGTATGTGTGTCCTCCAAGGTGCCTCAGATGGATGTCTGTATCTGGCAGTCACTGACGCTGTGATTGTGATGAGATACAGACTGATTTAACTGCACATCAAAGCAGCAGATCACCCCACCCCTCCACCCCCCACCACTGGGCTTTTGTGTGCGTCTCTTTGTGTGAGCGTGCTAGCATGTGTTTGTGTGTGTGTCCAGGACACATGGGCCACAGACACATATGCTTCCCAGTGTGTAGTCTACTTGTGAGATGATTTAATGAGCAATAGTAGGGGATTGGGTGGAATTTGGAACTTGAACAGCTGAGATATTGGACAGGAGAGGAAAAACACACACACGCACACACGCACACACACACACACGCACACGCACACGCACACATTCCCTGACTGGGTGCCATATACGAGTATCTCTAAATACAGCCCTCTATGATTTTCCACATTCTATGCAAACTGCCTCTTTCTGACCCTCCCTCTTCCCTCATCTCTCAGACTTCCTCTCAACTTACTTGGGAAAATACAAGAGAAGATTAGATGAGTTCCCCTCAATGACAGGCAGCTCTCATCCCTCTGTTAATTAGTCTGGCCTCTCAGTCTGTCTGGCTAGCATGACGAGTGAGGTGGAGGTGCAAGGACCGGGCAGGAAGGAGTGTTTGCTGTTTTTAGCTCATGTATGGTACGTTCTCATTAGCAAAGGTTGCTATGCAAGCTAAGCTAAAACTTCATGTAAAACGATCAAATTTATGTTCACTGCAGTTAACTTTGTTCCACCATGTCACAAAACTCCTTAGATTTATGAAACAAATCTTCTAAGAAATAGCATTGTTAGTTTTTTATATTGCAGTTTACTTTGAATCATTGATTTGGACAATACAATCTGTAACACGATAACACAGTAGGACAGTATCATTGTGATGTGATACCATTAAAAGACAATAAGCCATAGCACTGAGCCTTCTCTGCACTCCTACATGAGCGTACGGCTGCAGGTCAGGAGCCAAGCTCGAACCAACCACGACACTATCTGTACAACCCCACTAATCTATAGGCTGCCACTATATTTATTCTGATGGGGGGGTTCTGGCGCAGAGCTGATCATGCCAGTTTACTGACCAGCTCCCAGGCCTTTGACCCAGCATGAATCAGTTTCCCTGCACCGCTGGCTTTGATGAACTGAGGAGTCTTTACAGCCTGCAGTCAACAGTGACGATTTACTGTATCCCATACGTCCTCGGATCCTGCCGACGGACAAAAACAGAGAGAGGGAGACATTAAAGTGAGAGAGAGAGTGGGAATACAGAGACGTACAGGCTGGAGTGGAGCAACAGAGACAAGAAACAATGTAGAGGAGAGAGGAGAGAGAGGTGTAGAGAGGAAAAGCCTGGCAGCCTTCCCAGTGAAATATGTCCCGCTCCCAGACCTTCTGTAATAAACTGATAGCATCCTTTCACCACACTTGTGTACAGCTGTAGTATATGTTTGAGCTTGTGTGTGTGGTGTTGGGTGGATGTGGTCGTAGCCGGTCGTATAAGGCCAGGGGCCATCACAGAGGGATCATTATGTCATGTCTTCATGCTTCATTGTGTGTCTTAATGACCCAATCGGCAGAATAAATGTTGACATTGTGCATTTCTGTTGAAACTTTACGGCTTTCAGTTTTATGTTGGGACAAAGCAGTAGTTAAGGTAAAGTTAGTTTTAGGCACTGAAAGCGTCTTGTTAAAAACACCCGTTTTTGTCTCCACAGACATGTCTCGAATAGTGCTCTGCTGCTTTGAAACAAAATTATGAAACAAAAAAAATGTCAGGACTTCCTGCTTTTCCTGTTTTATTTCATTTTACATTTGGGTGTTTGGACTTTTGATCAAAAATAGAGCAAATTTGAAGCTGTCACCTTGGATGATTTTTCGTTTTTCACCTTTTCTACTGTTTTATAGATCAAAGAATGAACTGACTAATCTAAAAAATAATTGATAGAATGAATAGATCAGTACAACAGTCATCAGCTGCAACCTTAAAATGTTTAACTGCTGTTTAATTCTGCAATGAGACGGACCAGAAAAGCACAGAATTCAGGCATTTGTCCTTCATCCAAATCCAGATAAACGTATGCATGGACTAAGACCGTCTTTTGAGCGCGTGGACCCTGAAGGTGTTCGCCGCTCTGCCTTTTTAAGCCCTTGTGTACAAGGTGTCGAAACTATTTTTTCCCTGTACCCTCGTCTCAAGCCACATTAATATTCCAGCCGAAGACAAGCGATCGGCCAAGGGGACCTTGATGTGCCCAGAACAAGTTTAACATTTGCCACCGTATAAAGTGGCTTTGCAGCCCAGCAAATGAGAAGCCTCAGACATTTGAAAATTGCCTGGCCACCCTCCCTGCACGTAAAAAGCTTTATGTCACCTCATTTTTCAGGAGAATCTCCCTCCCCGTCCCTCCCTCTCTACTATCCCTCCGCTTTGCCCCTTCGCTTTGCCTTTCTCAGCACTGTATCTTTGTATTTCCATCTCTCACTCTCACCCTTTTCTATTCACATGTACTGTAGATCGAGCTCACCTTTTTTGGCCACAGAGAGAAAGTTAATATGTTTTACAGAAAGGAATGGGTGATACTCTGTTCCCGGCCAAATCCTCAACAGGATGCCTGGATGTGTTTGCTGCAGGCTGGTGGGCGGGTGCAATGAATGAATAAGGGAGAACTGTGTTGCTTTTAGCTGTAAGTAATGGGTTTCTATATAGTTCTGGGCAGTCCTGAAGCTTATTCCCACTCTGCACCATCAGGGTGCTTAGCAATGTCACCCCCACTTTGTACTGTATGGTGGAGCCTGGTCAGCATTGTGCAGTGCACAGTCTCTCTTTTTCTCACCGCTTTGCCATCTGGACCATCACGCTTATTTAAAAATTGAAGAATTAAAGCAGGAAAGCATCTGAATACACACACTTAGTCCACCACAAGCACTTAATAAAAGCACGTAATGCACAGTGTGTGGGTCTGGGTGTACGCGTGCATGCGGGCTGTGCAGTGAAACACTTCACTGTAATTGACAGCACTTTTCAGCACCATAGTGATAAGGCTGGAACAAGCACAGGCTCATCCTTACTCTTATTCCCTCTTCCTTCCTTCCTTTCATCCCTCTGTCACTCTTTGCCCAACTCCTGATTAACTGCACCTTTTCATGTGAGCATGAGTGGCTCCTCATTCATGTACAGCAGAGCTTATTAATGGTAATCTGCATTTGTAGAACACCTTTCAAAGTAACAATTAAGAAAGTGAAAAAGCTAAAATGCATCAATTGCAATATAACAATGAGAAAATAATAATACAGTGACATCAAAATAGGAACAAAATCCTCTGCAATAAAAGCTCCGAGTTAAGCCAAGATTATACATTTCTGCGTCCTCATGAGGAAAAACTTCGTCAGAGGGTGTGCATGCAGGCTCCGTGAGGATATCTGCATACCTCCAAAGTGTTTGCACAGCCACTACGCTACAACTGTGGAATACATCTGTGCTCTCAAAGGTAGTATAAACAGAACAACTGAACGTCTGGGGTGCCTGCAGCTGTCTGTGCATGTCTGTTTGGGAGTATATTCAGGCCTTTACCACAAAT
Organism: Chaetodon auriga; assembly: GCF_051107435.1. NCBI lineage: Eukaryota > Metazoa > Chordata > Actinopteri > Chaetodontiformes > Chaetodontidae > Chaetodon > Chaetodon auriga. The sequence continues at coordinate 23,131,078 of NC_135076.1, forward strand.
CTACTGAAAGCATTCAAGTGTGTCTTGGGTTGAGCTTTATGCACAGATGTATGCACTAATGAGCATGTACCATGTGCATGCATGCATGTGTGCCTGAGCATGCATCTGCCATGTCGTTCACACTTCATTCACACTCTAAGCACATTCCCATCAGTATTTTATCCCAAAGGTACGTTGCACATTCAGTTTTCATGATACAGACGACTTCATTATAATGCAGAGCTGTTTCGAGTTCGCCTCCCTCATAACCTCCGTCTTCTTCAGCCTCTCAAGCAGTAAGGAAAATGTTATTGCCTGAGCATGCCCTGTTTGTGTGTGTGTGTGTGTGTGTGTGTGTGTGTGTGTGTGTGTGTGTGATGGAATGAAACTGTCTCTGCCTTACGCTGTGTGTCGAAGCCCATATGGTGGGCTCTGAATCTGATGGCAATTTCTTCTTTTTTGGGAACCCTGCCATCTTCCCTCACGTTAGTATACCAGCTCCCATTCCCTTCCAAGCGTATACATACAGCGGCAGGCCCAGCAAAGCATCAGGGGAAATTTATGGCTGCTTAAGATTCAAGTTGCCCCCTCATCCACTCAGGCTTGGCATTTGAGTGGGGCTGAAATAAGTGTCGGCTTTTCTCCTTACCTCTATCTGTCTTCCCGTCTCTGTCTCTTTCCACACTCTCTTTGCTGTCCTTCCTCCTGCTTTTACTCCCTCTCTCTCTTCCACCACCTGTTCTCCTTCTGTCTTCCTCTTCCTCTCTGTCTTTACCTTTCTTCCTCCAGTCTGTGATCTCTGGCCCCTATATGGGTTGTAACTGAGTAGTTCAATGAGTTATCAGTGACTCATCTGATTTGGGCAGCGTATTTTGGCCCACAGAATGTTTTTTTTTCTGGAGACCCGTGGTCTTGTGCTCCACCTCATACAGGTTTATAAGCTGGAATATAGCCGCCAACTCATCAGCCATAGTTCTCATTTATGTGCTTTTATACTGTAACTCCCACACAACAAAGAAACCACCCAAGGAAGATGCATGCTTTAAGACAGGTGCAAACACAGCTCCATCTGTGCCGAAAATGTGAACCGCTAAAGGCATTTACTTATGACACAGTGTGACAGGTTCCTTGCTAAAACCTTGGTAATATCCTCCTGGAAGGAAAACAGTCTTTTGTCACTCGAAGTGTAGCCTCATTTTTCAGTCTAAGGGACTTATACACGGACATTGATGGGGCTAACTCCCCCTGCGAAACCAGCGCTATTGTGTGCATGAATGTGTGTGCATGCGTGCTGCAGAAACAACAGCCGCATGCACTGACGGAGTGACAGACAGGCGGCCTGAGTGATTAATGAGCCCTCTTAATAATGCACCATGCTGAGGAAAGAGTGATGGGACAATTTGAGAGAAGCAAAGAAAAGAAAAGAGAAGAAAGGAAGAACAAACGCGTAAGAAAGTCTGTAGCTAGTTGCAGATGCAGGGTTGCAGCTAAATCCAGGTAGACAGAATGAGGTAAAAGGTGAGATGAAGATGAGATGACAGATGGGTCGGACCAAAGGTCTGGGACAGAAGACAAAATGTGACAGCTTGGCTCTCTACCGTTTTTCAGTGTATGTGCTTTTGTCCGCCTGTCTGTCTGAGACAGTCTAGCTGTCTGTCTTCCAGCCCGTCTGTCACATCTACAGTATCTGTGACAGGCCGGATAGGGAACAGTGCACTCGTCTGACATGTTGAGATCTGGCTGGATCTTTCTGACTGGTATTACACACACAGCAGGAGTGCTCATACTGACTTTCAGTCGGGGATCACACGACTGTGGTCAGGAGAGCACTGAAGGGGTGCAGTCGATGAAAATTGAAAATTGCCCCTCCCATCTCATTTACTGTTGCTACGCTTGTCAAGCACTCAGTTCTGACAGTTTTCCAAGGATAGCAGTGTCGGATTTGTGCTCCAAATTCATAGTAATTTGGGTAGTAATGGGTCTTAGAGGTCGTATGGAAGTAAACAGAAGCTGGCTTCTCAAATCTAATAATTTTGTCAACTGAAATGGCAACTGTCGCTACGCTAGCATAATCTAATGCTAACGCTAACACTCACTGAGTTGGTTGATGATTGATGCTAAAGCTACATGTCCCAAAGTCAGTATCCTCACCAGCTGATAAGGAGCAACACTGTTTGTGTATTATTGATAATTTTCAATGAATTAGCATCTTGGCTTCCACAAACCTGTTCCGGTCCTGAATAGGGATATTTTTTATCGTAAACCGAAACCCTAAAGATATAAAATTAGCTGACTTCGCTAACTTAATAGTTAGCCCTCTTTGGAAATAATGCTATAGACCTTGGTTTCTAGGTAGATAGTAAGCTAGCTAGCTGAGCATGCTAACATTTGCGGCTTACATTAGAGTAGAGACTCACACATTTTAATGCATACCTTACACTTTTGCACCTGCAGGCTGTTCAGGGGCGGGGTTTAATGAGCATTAATTTATACACTTGAGTCAGACCTCTGTAATGTAGATCTGCATCCACACTGTATATATGCAGTGGAAAATGCATTCCACATCCTTCAAGATCCAGCAAATGGTGGATGTGCTACATCCTGTGCAGGCTAATGTGTGTGCAGCTGAATTTAGACTCATGTGGGCGTGTAATGTAATGACTGACTCAAGTGAGCTGATGTTTTCAAAGGACACTCAGCATGTTGCCTGTGCCATGTCAAACACACACACACACACACACACACACACACACACACACACACACTCATACAGTAAAACTTTTTCCTAGATTCTGAGTCAACAGTGAAAAGACCTAGCATCAACATCGAAAAGGGAGGAAGGGCACAGAACTGGCAACACGCACGTCAAAGCCTTCAAATGAACTACTGCTGTGCTCCTGGAAGAGGAAAAATAGCCGAAGGACAAATAGGGCATGGCAAGAAAACCTGAAGAAAACTTTACTTTCCTGTTGCACTTTTAATTCACTGGAGCTACAGTACAGTACAGTAAATGCCTCGATGTGACATGTAAGAGGGGCCAAAGGAAAGCACGAGGAGATAACAGAGAAGAAGCATGGAGATGATGGTCAGATAGTTCCCCACACAGCAACACACAAGACTTTTGGGAGACTTTTTCTTGTCTTCTTGAGGTATATCCTCAAGAGAGCAGTTATTCAGTTACATACAGCATCGTCATCGTAAAGGTGTCAAAATGTCACCCTCAGTGAAACACACATCCTACCTTCAAATCTCTGTCCATTTTACTGATGGAGGAAAAGAGGATCAAAGCAAACCTAAAAGAAGAACACTTCCTGTATGGTTCATTAACGCTATAGCTGGAGCCTCATCAAAAGTCTTGTTAAGTAAAATGTAAAATAACTTACTTTAAAATGGGCTTGAAAGCAGATGAGTCAATTATCTGTTATAATAAGTAACCCGTAATAGTTATTTTCATCTCTTAAATGGACTAAATGATTTGTGAAGCGATGTGATGTTAATCTGTCACAAATACTGTCAGTCTACACCAAAATGTCCAGAGACCCTTGAATCAGCTTCCATTCAGCCGGGGCACAGCGCAGGTATTTGGTATGAGGTCAGTGTTTTGTCCTTGGCTGTACCTTTGAGACCGAGTCAGAGCGACCGGCGCTGCTGTAACTGACACTGGCTATCTGTGTCCAGCATCTCCACTCCCAGCCTCCAAATCCCCTCGTCTCTGCCCCCCCCCCCCCCGGCTTCCTCTCCTGCCCTCAGGCCCGCTCGCCCCGCCACGTCCCCAGAGATGCCATATTCATTACTTACACTCAGGGTTTCTCGAGCCCCACGGCAGGGGTCGGCCAGCCTCATTCGGTCACTGTCGCCTGGCTTTTGTGACACACACGTATTAGCTGTTGGTCAAATATACATAAATGCACACACACACACTCGCGGATGCAAGAAATGTACTTCTTGCTTGTCTTTTTTCTGCCTCTCATTGGCTCTCTAAAACTGAAGGGTTGTGTGACACTGAAGACTTTTTTGCTAATAAAAACATTCAGCTCCACGATGTACACGGAGAGCATCACTTCATAATATAATTTTTACACTCCGCATCAAAACAAGTCGCTTCCCTCGAGGAATTAAAGTGAAGACCAAGCCTGTGTGTGTGCACGTCTTTATTTAAGACTTGAACAAAATTCCCCAGGTACTTCAGAAAAAACATACATATTTGTCCAAGTAATCCTGCGTAGACATACCATAGACGGCTGCCGTCAACCTGGCTCTCAAATAGATATTTCCCTATGTTTAATGTGACAGCATCGACTCCGCTTTGATATTTTTCTGCTCGGCAGAGTTTCCAGCACACCGTATGCAACAAGGGAGCCCAGAGTCCATCATGTTAGATTTGGCTCCGGTGCTCTTATCTGGCTGCTTCTCTTGTTGAATTGCATCAGTATCTTTCCCTGTTGTGCAACAAACAATCTCTTGTTTTTCTGCACACAGCTGAGCCTGTATTCTCTGCTAATCCCACACCACACATCAATAAACAAGCTTTTATTTACAAGGTAAACTGTATATGGAATTTTTCTACAGGAGATTCGGTCTCATGCAGCAGCTCTCTATCCAAAATCTAACCTTTGCGATGGCGGTGCTTTAGTACAGAACATTTCAACAGTTTTTTCACAGGGAAAACTTTGACGTTGACGGCTCAGTGTTCAGGACTATTGGATCCATGTAAGAGTAGATTTCAGTCCAAAGATATGCAAGGCAGGTGGTTTTGGAGAGCATGGGTATAAAGTGAGCATCTGTGTCCGTGAAACACCCTGGGAAAGATGCCAGTCCACCACAGTCAGTCTGGTTTCTTTCTACCTTCTCCCCAGTGCATGCTGGGATAGGTTTAACAACCCCACAACCCTGAATAGAAACAAAAGGGTACCAACAATAGAGGAGTGAAGCCTTTTAAAATTTCATTAGGCACACTACGTGCCTGTGAAGTGTAAGGATAACACCATATTTCTTTATTATACTTGAAAAAGAGCGGTCACATTAAGTTTATTTGTATCGCCATTTAAAAGCCCTTAATCACAGTTACAGTCTCAGAGTGCTTCACAAGACCTCCCAACACAATAATTCTTTTATTATAAATTGAACTGAAGAATGAATTGATACCCCGCTAATCTAAGGCTGAGAATAAGGGGAAAAAATGTCATGAAAAGAAAGTACAAATGGTGACTCATCCAACTATGCCTGTGCGCTGGACGAGCCTCATCAGAGCGACGTGTTGATTTCAGCTTCCTTTGTGTACTCACGTTCCCTGCCTCCCTCTTCCTCTTTGTCTCCAGGTGCAGCAGGATGCAGGGCGTACTGCCGGTGTGTGGACTGCAGCCCCTGCTGGCCCTCCTTCTGCTTCAAGCTGTGGGCTGTGGTGAGTCCTCATTAAACCGTAGGCGGTCGCCGTCACCTGACCTGCAGTCTATACAGTCCGTAGCTGCAGACAATCATGTGCACAGATGAACCGCAGACTGGTCTCTCTCAGTTTTTAGCAGGCGGAATCCAGCCTATTAATAAGTCCTGGTCTTATTTGATTGGAGCCAGTTTCCAGCCATTACCTCTGATATATGAGATTCTACTGTGTGCAGTCAATCTGCCACATTATTCATGGTCATCATTAATAAGAATTACATTTAACTCAATGCTTAACTATTAAATTGTACATTTTATAGACTACTGTCACAACCCTCCTGCAAAGCAGAATGTCGATCTCCTCAAATCTCCCCCATCAAAATACCCTCTGTAGGTCAGCGCTGTGAGTTTGGGTCCACCTCCTGTCACGCACCAACTTCAATGCGCAGAATGTGATAAATGGCATCCCTGGTGCAATTATAGAGGGATGAATATATCTGCTTAAAAACGTGGTTGTAGAGCACGGAGGGAGGCAGGGGGACAGGGGGAGAGGCAGAGTGATGTGTGATAAAGGTAATCAAGCATGTCCTTCCAATCAAAGATAAGCAAAACCTCCAGGAAGCACGCAATCACCGGCTTTTGTACTCTCAGCCAAGAACTGTTGAGAATGACTCAAAAAGGAGGGAATATAAGGAAGACATCGATAAAAAACTTTTGTGGGATTGTATTTGTGCAGAATAATTCAAGTCTCAGGTGTTCGCCTGCTCTGTTCTGGATGGATCTGGATTAGAGGTCAAAAACTGCTCCAGCAGTAATATAAAGAGCGTGATATATGAACAGGCTTCATTCAGGCAACAAGGCGAAACACATTCAACTTGACCTCTGCGTTGACTTGACTGCACTGAAGTATAATTTTTAAGTATTTGTACTTTATGTGACACTCTCCATTTCATGCTACTTTGTACTTCTACTCCATTACATTTCAGTGGAAACTATTGCACTTTTTACCCCACTGCATTTAAATAACAGATGTAATTACTAGTTATGTTTTCAGATGAAGATTTTACAAGAAAAAACAACATATGGTGATCTTGTATAACTCAATGCACCAGTAGTTTCCCCTCTGAACTTTTAGAGGCCCGAAGAAGTAAAATTATCAATTTTTTCACAAATAAGGCCTGACCCCTTGTTTGTGAACCACTTTTGATTCTTAATCTCTTTTAAATGAAGAATTATTTTATGTAAATTTCACAGTTTTCTGTTGGCACTTTCACATCGGGAGCAGATCTCAGTCGCTGCATTTAACCCGCTTCTGAAAAGTTTCCTCATGTCTCCTTCTGGTTTGTTCATTGGCACAATCGTAGCTCACACTGTCTCACACTACGCTGCCAAACTGTGGAAAACAAATGCACACTGATGAGTGAGTGACCATCAGGTTAGCATAGTGAACGACCCTACGAGTGTCAGCGAATGAATGGGCACAATTTGTGATCAGCAGCCACAGCAGCAGTCTGCACCGTGAGACCTTTTAGATCTCCTCAGTAACGTTAATGATAGCTTTGCTCGTCAGTCTGTCCGCTCTTTGTTTCTCTCGTTTCTCTCCATTTTCATATCTTGAACACTTGGCAGACCTTGGCAGCCTAGCTAGCAGCCCTCTAATTCCTCTCGTTTCATCTGCTCATAATTACCCCCAACAGCACTTCCAAGAAGAGGCGAAAATACGAGAGGTAAAGAAGAAAAACAAATCTGAGATCTCCAAAGCTCACATTCATCTTCTCAGCCATTTCGAAGAGCGCGGAAAGGATTTTGATATTTTGTTAAATCTCTGAGATATTTATTTCAAATGTATATTTGCAGAGCTCATTAAAACTTGCTTTGATTTGGATGAAAAGCCCGAGTTTAGGATCTTAATCCTCTCATTATGTGTCAGCAAGTTATCCAAACTCTGGAGAGGGACTTGACATTTTGCATGTATTTGCACATCTCTTTTACTGACTTCCTTAAGCCCTCGATTCAGCTGAAAGAAGGACAGGGACACATGGAACGGGGGTTAATGAAAACACAGTCATGGAGGCTTCAGCGTCATACAGCGACTTACACAGACTTGTGTGAGTAATTTGTCTATCGGTACCTCATCCCCAGTTGCTCAACAGCCCCCCAATCTGTCTATTTGGCAGCTCTTTATTGCACAGAACTCTGCAGGGAAACGTATGCAGTACAAGCATTGACATCGCCGAGTCCGTCTTTACCCTCTCTATACTCTCCTTGTACTCCCCTACTGTGTATTGGTGTGTATCTACATGTGTTTGTGCGTATACAGGACAGACTGCACACCCCCTCAGTGCCCTCAGTGGCCTCCCTGACCGTCTGCTCCTCTCTGTATTGTATTGTTTCTGCCTTCTGTGGAGGTAAAACCTGGCACCGGGGCCTTTCTGTGACTCAGGGCTCAGATTCGCAGAGAGATGATGAAAATGGAGCCAACTCCTCTGTCTTCCTCTATGTGTGTACACGTTTGTGTGGAAACCCTCAGGTTACATCTGCCAGGTAGTTTGCAGCCAACTCGCCAAGCAGCACACACTGTAGCCCACACACACACACACACACACACACACACAGAGCATCTCAGAGGAGCCTGATAACACACTCACATGTGCCTTTCGGAGTGTATATGTCATGCAAATACACCCTCCCTGCTTCTGCAGGAGTTTAGTTTGTGGATTTTGAGGGCATTAACGCCTCCTGTTATTGCTTCCTCTCTCTCTCTCCACTCTTGCATTTTGTTTGTGTGGTTTCTCTTCTGCTGTGTGACTCTAGAAATAGTCAATGGGAGGTAGAGGACTACAGGGTGGGCTCGCGCTAAAGCTCGCTCTGTGACACTTTGCTTGACGACCCCTGAGATTGGAAAGAGGGCGGGATGTGGGGGCGGGGGACACATCAGGAGTGAGTTTTTGCATGCGTGTGTGTTCTGTGTGCATGTGTGTTTATGCATTTCACGATGTTGGCTGCGTGCCACATGAGATAAACGTATCATTATGCTTCAGAAGATGTGAAATTAGTCACGGCAGCAGCCCTGCGGGAGGTTCCTGTGAAGCCTGACATGGCCTGGTGGGAGTCACCTCAAACAGGGAGAGAGCTGCAGTGAGATGGTTAATATTTGTCACGAAGAGAGGAGGGAGGAGACAAGAGGAGGCAGTCTGGGTCACAAAAGGTTTGACGGATGGTTAGAGCGCACAGCCAGCGTGGAGGAATTGTGAAATTGGGAGAATATCCCTAAAGACCAAAGAGGAGGTGTGAGAGGTGAAGTGGCAGAGTTACATTTGGCACCTTGTTTCAATTTAGCCTTTAGTGATAGACGTTTGACTGAAATGTGTATTATTTTTAGTTATATTTTCATGATTTAATTATTGTTAGTTTTAGCCCCAAAAAGAACATTTTAGTGCATTTTCTGGCCCTGCACTGATATTTATCCCCTAAACACAAAATATACTCAACTGAACATTAGCATCATATCCATATTCATAATGTTGGCTTAATGTTAGCTGAGCAAACAGTGCCTGATTCTGCAGATGCATGCTGCTCATTTTATTGGCAATTAGTGCATTTGTCCACTCGTCCATCTTTCACGTTACTGTTTGGTTTTTATTCGTCTGTTAAAACTTCTTGTTTTCAGAGGCTTCTTTTTATTTTGTTTTCACCCTGTTTCTCATGAAAAGCATTAAGGGAACAAATATTGTTTCATTGTTGTTCCTGATGCCGAAATCGACACAGGTGAGGATGAGAGGAAAGAGGATAAAGTTAAGCTGAGGGAACCCGGGGTTTACAAAAGGTGAAACAGGAGGGGGAGAGAGTCAGGGAGAAAGGAAACAAGAGTGAGCGAGAGAAAGACAAGATTAGACAGGAATGCATGAGAGGAGAAGTGGAGCGCAATAGACGAAACATGAGGGAGATGAGAGGAGAGGAGGAGTACGGGGAAGGAAGGAGGAGGCAGGTGAGAGTTGGAGGGATTTTTGGGAGGGAGGATCTCATGCGAGAGAGAAAGTCAGCATGGAGACATCATTTCCAAACCCTGCATGATGTCCGCTTGGCAGACCTGCTGCGCTTCGACAGGCAACACGAGTGTGCGCACACACACACAGATGCAGAGAACTTCAGAGCGTCTCGGTATGCTTTGTGTGTAACTTTGCATCTTCAGTTGCGCGTGCGTGTGTGCATCTTTGCATATTTAAGAGTGTGTGTACTTCCTGTGGGGGGAGAGGCAGCTGCACTGCAGTGAAACACAGACCAGTGATCAAACACAGCGGAGAAAGACGGAGAAACCAGCCTCCCCTCATCCACTTTACATTAGACCGTACGTGGCCTCAGATCCGTTCTTTGAAGAGGCCACCCCCAAAGCACATCGTTAAGTGTGCGTGCGTGTGCGTGTGTGACGCCCTTTCCCCCCTTTTTTTCCCCATTTGTGGTGCCTCTGTTGCCATGGTTATCATTTCCGGCCTCGCTCTGGCCAGTCTCGCCCTCAGCGTCTTTCTCTCGTCCTAAACGATAAGTTACCATTGTTTAAGAGCTGCTGGTGCTCCTTTCATGTCGTTTTCACCATATCCCTTGTTTTCTCCGTTTGTCTCCATTTTTGCATCATCCAGGATCTTTTGAAAAGAACGCATTTCTCCACATCCCGCAACAAAACAATAAAGGCGGCGAGCAGTTTTGCCAGACCAGCCGCTCACACAAGAAACAAGCCCACACTTTGCTGCCGCCGTCCTTGAGATGTTTTATTCATTTCAGGAGATAAAAATGATTCAGCTTCTTCCTACTCCTTCCAAACAGTTTCACTTTACTCCTCTCAGCTAAGTTTTTTTTTTTTTTTTTTTCATCTTTGGTTTGTAACATTTCCTTTAGATGATAAAATGGGATCAGCTGACTTGTATAACAAAAGTGTTCAGCATGGGAATACTTTTTGTTTTTGTGTATTTGTTATGGGTTCAAGCCAGTAACAGTCATGGTTTCATATCATTTCTTAGGAGGAAGCTGATGTGTAAATATAAATGCATGGAAAGTTTCATGGAAAGCCAAAGTCGTAACTTTGGTGCAGCTCCACTACATTTACCTCAGCAGTGTAAGCACAATTTTGACATTTTATTCTACTTTATCCTTCAACTGATTCGTTTGACAGCCGTAGTTATTTTACAGGTTGAGATTTTACATACATTTTTATGGATTTGACTGCCCAACAGTGTCGAAAAGTAGTTAAGACTGGCTCTACCTCTTCCTGCTACAGCATTAAAATGCGTCTTATGTGTTAATGCTTCGATAATAATGAGCCAATAATAAGATATAACACACTCTGAAAGGTGTCATATTTCATAACACCTCTCTACTTTTACTTCTGATCAAATCTATTTTGCAGGTAACACTTCTCTACTTTTATTAAGTAAAATTCTGAATATAAAAATTTTTATACAAACAGAGTATTTGTATGCTGTTGTGTTACTTACTATGCGGTTGTGACTCAGGAGGTCGTGCTGTCATCTATCGTTATCAGAAGGTCGGTGGTTCGATCCCAGTCTAAATGTCGACGTGTCCTTGGGCAAGACACTGAACCCCAAAGTGCTCCATGGGTGTGTGAGTGTGTGTGAATGGTTAATGCTCGTAATGAGCAGCTGACCTCGCCACCAAACTGCGAATGGGCGAATACAGATTTTGAAATTTACTACTTTTACTTCATGGAGGAGTACTTATCACAGCCTGAAGGGACTGTATGTATTTGAAAATGATGGACCTGTAAAAGCATCACCACTGAGTCAAATTAGCACTCCTCTCATGTTCTGCCCTCCAGATTAAAACCAACTCTGAGAATTACAAAAACAGCCTGACCTGAGCCCGCCGCGCCATCGTTTGTGTTGTATCAGCTGTGGTTTCTTAACACAGTCATCAGCTAATAGTGGCAAGCCTCTGTCAGTCAGCTCATCTGTCATGATTTATGACCTACACACACTTCTGCACAATCACGCACACATGCACAAACACATTATCAGCTGACACGCAGGCAGCGGGAGTGGAGCGGCGGCGACAGGAGGGGATGCACTCCATCAGTCCTGGTAGCTCTTGACTGGCAGGTTGACGGGGTTGATGCGGGCAAATTGAAGACAAAGGGGCCTTTATCATCGGAAAAACCCACTGCAGGCGCTTCGGACAAGAGAGAGAGAGACAGAGAGAGAGGAAGAATGAGAAAGAGAGGCAGAGAACAAGGAATGATGTTCGCAATTGTGTTCTGATTACAGTGAAAATGCCCATTACAGCCCACCCTGTGTCTGTGTGCAGCTCTGTGCCAGCCACATAAAAGCTCTCCAACTGTGTTTAATAATTCTGGAGCAAAGTGAAGACAGATGGGCCAACGGTGATGTTCACGTAGACGCCACTGCGAACCAGCAGAAAGGAAATAAGAAAATCTGAGCTCTGTCTGCACGCCGTCGGCTGAGGAGCTCCCAGGAGGAGGTGAAGGGTGTGTCCTCTCACGCCCTGCCCTTCTCAACACTCATACTGACGCACAGAGACAGAGGATGAGGTCAATGAAAGATCACCTGTTAACATTTAACACCGTCCCACTGTACTGGCTCGGATTCTGCTCTCCAGCGTCCTCCAAAGGAGGAGTTTCACTGAGCGTGCGTGCTCTTTATCAGGACTTTCCTTGCCACGCATTGACATTCAACGGCAGTATTTCCTCTCCGTTTTATCACCCAGCAGCAAGGGGAGCCTTGTTTAGGAAAGGGTGACAAAGAGCACTATGAAACACAGATAGATATCCAAACAAAGAACAATCTTTTGGGGGTTACGCTTGTGATAACATTTCCATCTAAATGCAGATTTGATATAGCAATGGCATTGGGCACCCTCTCTAGTTTACATTCATTACCTCAGAGGAGGAGAGCAATGTTTATTTTTTATATTTTCACCTGGTCTCCTCCACGATGTAATTCGGGCTTTTCAAAGAGGGGATGTGCAATTGATTTTGTTTGATGCAGTTGTGCAAATTGCAGCACCAGCCGGGAAACAAAGATAAACATTTGTCCAAATAAAGTGGACAGAAAGAGTGAAAGGGAGAGACGGAGAGAGAGAATGTGATTGTGATTGTAAAGCTTGGTTGGCTTCATTTGTGCCGCTGTCTTGCTATTGGCAACATAAGTAGCATAATGTTACCCAAATGGTGCTTATCCAGGTGGAACCTGGCAAGAAACTGGCAAGCAGATTAAATGTTATCGATGCCTTTTAGCTAAAGAATAAATTTGCCTGTTTTTTGTTTCTAGCAAGCTCTCGGCAAGGTGGTTAAGAAATTGGAGTTTGATTGCGTGTGTGTGTGTGTGCGTGTGTGTGTGTGTGTGTGCGTGTGTGTGTGTTTGAACAGGAGGGGCACATGCGTGAGTACGTGGTAAACAAAGATGAGTGCCACATCCTCGAGGGGGATAAAGCAAAGAGAGTGACAGCAGGGAGTGGAATCTGATAGACTCTTATGAAAGATGTGTTCTTTAAGTGAGTTTGTGTGTGTGTGTGAGAGACAGAGCATCAACGTGTCACTATGTCAGTCTTCACACACCTCCTGCTGAATCACAAAAGCACATCTCCCCTTTTTTCCATCATATCCTCTTGACTCCTTTTCCACATCACATCACTCCAATTTCCTCCGTTACACAAGCCTCCAGCTTTTTTCCACTTCCATTTTTTTGTTTATGTTTTTTTTTTTTTTCCCCCTCCCTCGCCTCCTTCCACCACTCACAATCCTACGCTGTGTTATGCTGGAGTCAATTGTGCTTGTTCATCTTTTCTGTGGAGCCTGTTTTTTCCTGTGTTGGTGAGAGAAAAGTGCATTGCTGCTGCTATCAAGTAAAACAAATTCAAAGGTGAATCAATTTTCCTCTACAACTTCTCCTATCGCACAGCGCATTTCTGTGCCGGCCTTGCAGACCACAAACTGTTTTCAGAGAGCCACTTTGCCATTAACAGTGTTGTGTAACGCACAGAATTGTCATTTTAACCTGCGCAGTGCCTTTGTTGATTAAGTGAAGAATTTGAATCTTGCAAAATATGGACCAATTGATCAATAATAATGCTAATTATAGTAAGTAACCTAACAGATGTTCTGTAATTAACTTAAATAAATAGTTCTGCATTTTGGAAAATACCCTTATTCACCTGCTGGCCAAGAGTCAGGTGAGAAGATTCATACCACTCTTGTGTTTCTATGGTAAATATGAAACTACATTGAGTTAGCTTAGCTTAGCATAAAGACTGGACACAGGGGGAAACAGCTAGCCTGGCTATGTCAATTTGTAACAAAATACACATATGAATCATGAAGTAGCTTTGCTAATATGCAGGTTGTGTTACCTTTAGACAGATCCAGGCCAGCTGTTTTCACCCTGTTTCCATCTCCATGCTAAGATAAGTAAAGCTAAGCTAACCAATGTAGCCTTATGTTTAATAGCCAGATATGAGAGTGGTGTAAATTTTCTCATTTGACTCTGCTGCTTTAATTTTCCATATGCACAAGAACAAAAATCAGAAGCACCGGTCTTGATCAGGGTAGTCATTGTTGGCCACCCACACTGCTTTGCTTCTTTAATCCCCACCTCCTCTCTTGTCTCCTCTTATCCTTCTGCCTTTGAAAGCCTCATGCATTTTGTTTCACAGGTCACCTCACTGGCAGGGCTGAGCTCCTCTCGAGTGCGAAACGAGAGGCCATTTCAGAGCACAAATCCAGTTTGATGCTGCCGTGTAGAGCAGCATAGATCACTTGGTGAGGGAGTTAGACAAGTAGCGCTTGTCTAAGACGATGTCACTGCGAGAAGCAGAGAAGTGGGTATTTATGTGTGTTTATGTATCTGCAGGGAGGGGAAAATGTGGTAGGAGGGCTGATGTTAAGCTATCAGGGAAGAGACACTCAGCCTCTTAGCTTGAGCATCAACGGCTGCAGGAATGAGCAATGACAGCTACTCGCGAGTCTGCTATTTGTGTGTGCTCAAAGGCACATTAACCATCCAGTAAGGAATGAGAAATGGTGCCTTCAAAGGTGTGTGTGAGTGTGTGTGTGTGTGTGTGTGTGTGTGTGTGTGTGTGTGTGTGTGTGTGTGTGGAGGGTGTGTGTGTGTGTGTGTGTGTGTGTGGAGGGTGTGCATTTGGTGTTCCATGAATAACAGATGAGAAATGAGATGTTTTCACTTGTGAGAGCATACCAGGGCACACACATGCACACACACACGCACACACACACACACACACACCTCATACAGCATATCCACTATTGGCAAAATTGGCAAAGATGAGGAAAGTGATTCAAAGTTGAATCTGAATGATAAAGTGATTTTTTCCTCAGCGCGACTGAGGAAAAAAATGAATTCCCGAAAATAAAAGACACTGTGAATCTTTATATAGAGTCTGAAGATAAAACAAACTTAAGATTTCCAGATGGCAGGCGTGTGATGGTACAGTAGGTGAGTGGAAAAGCTGAAAATGCTCATCTGAAAGCTGGCGGGTGGTCGCGCTGTCGGGGAGGAAGAGGAGAAAGAGAATGGCAGGAGATGGGGAGAAAAATGACAGAGCAGAGGGAAGGATAGAGAGGTTTAGGGACTCGCACAGCGGTGTGCCTGTGACCGCTGCAAAAACGTTGTTCCACCAATCTGCCATTTAATTACAGACAGGAGGGGCCGCCCCTGTAGTGTGTAGCACTTTTACATGCATCCAAACAAACGGGAGCGGAGCAGGACGCACGGCATGCTGTGAACTGACACTGATGAAAAGAAATCAATAGGCTCATTTTCTCCACCGCTCAATCACTCTGTCTGTTCCGCCCACCTAGGTTGTGCTCCTTTCTCTTCTTTCATTCTTTCATGTTTTGCTCTCTCTTCCTGTCATCTTCTTTCACTTCATCCATTCATACAGCTTCACATTACATTTCCTCTGCCCGGTTATTATAGCTCGAGTATAATTTTTCTCCAGGTCAAATTGTATTTCCAATTATGTGGTTTCTGTGTGGCACTTTGGGAGGTTTAAAAATATGTTTGTTTTATTGATAGAGGAACTCTCAGGTAAAGGAAGTTGGGACAGGACAGGACTGCAGCGTGCGAACATGCTCACAATGACGATGTTTAGCAGGGAGTGTTTGCCATGGTCACCATCTTAGCTTAGCATGGTAACATTTGCTAATTAGCACAAAACAAAAATTACAACTGAGCCCGGACAAGGTGATTTTTTTTACCTGATGGTGAAGGTACATGAATGAATTATGTTTCATCCTGAGGGGACATGAATGTCTGTACCAAATTTCATGGCGAGAAGGAAATTTCACCAAAACTTTATTTTAATCTCATGGTGGCACAAGAAGAAAAGTCAGACGACCACCAAAGTCATTATGATTTATCCTCTGGGCACCATCAATGTAAATTTCCAGGCAGTCCATCTAATATTTGTTCAGATATTTAAGTCTGGTGTGCTGACTGACAGATCGCGTTGCTATCCCTCCAGCTAAGCTGCTTGTGTGACTAAGAAGTGGCTAGCTGATGGAAAATGCATGTTGATGCTGGGCTTTGGGGTAAATTAGACGTAGTTGCGGCATTCCCGGTCGTTTGAATAAAGGGAAGCGTGACTGATAAGGGCCGTAGGAAAGAGCGAGAGGAGGCTTAAGGCTTTACAGGTAAACCTCATTCTCACACTGAACACGCTGGATAAACAGAAGCAGATCGAGCTCAGAGATGATAGCCTGTATTACTGTTTTCTAAGGGTGGAATTCGCTTTTCACAATGTAAATGAGAACCCTCTGTCTTCTCAGGCAAGGTGACACAGGATTAGAGTGTAATAATAATGTATGATATGACTGAGAAAAGACAAAAAAAAAAAAAAAAAAGTCACAGAGCTCCTCTGAATGCACCACACTCTGGATTTCTTATAATGACACTCCTCTCTGTCATTGGATGTTTTGATGAAAGTAACGTTTTTATCTCTATGGTGGTGCTGCTTCAAGCTGCAAAGACCTTGTTGATATTGATTCCATAATGCATATGCAGGTTTGATGTATGGCTCACAAAAGGACTTTTGATATCTTCCCTCCGTAGTCTAGCCCTGCCTCCCACTGTTCAGATAGCACAGTAATGGCCTGTTGGATCAATGACCAATAATCAGACAGACACAGCGAGCCTCTGTTCTTTCCCTTTTACTCCGCAACCTGGACAGTCTGATGGAACAAAGAACCTGGAAGGACAGTGTGTTTTCTTCTACACAAAGCAATTAACAAACCTTTTTTCAGGGTAATGAGAAATAACGTCATGTGGCTTCATTTAAAAGACAGCATTGATTGTCTCCCCCTCTCCTCTTCCTCCCCCCTCCTCTCCTCAGGCTTAACCAATGCCGACACTGTGGTGAACATGCGGAAGGTGACCCATCAGACCATTAGCGAGGAGCTGTCCAAAACCGTTCTGCTCCCCTGCCTCTTCACGCTCCGCCCCAGTTCATCCCATGAGCCCCCCAGGATCAAGTGGACCAAGGTCTGGGGCCAGAGAGGCTCCGACGGCCTGCAGAAGGAACAGTCGGTCCTGGTGGCCAAAGACAATGTGGTCAAGGTACAGTAAAGGCTGAGAGGGACTGCTGTGAAAAGTTGTCAAGTTTTTGCAAAAGTGAAAATAGCTCAGTGGTGTTTCAAGACGTTTCCCTCTCTCACTGTCATCATCCCACCCCCTCCTCCTGCAGGTGAAGAAGGCCTTCCAGGGTCGTGTAACGCTGCCTGGTTACAATGAGAACCGCTACAACGCCAGTCTTGCTCTGTCAGGGCTACGTTCTAGCGACTCTGGTCTGTACCGCTGCGAGGTCGTGGTGGGCATCAACGACGAGCAGGACACGGTTCCCCTGGAGGTCACAGGTGAATAAAATGTGGACATTTCGCAAGTCGCACTCGCTGTGGGGAATTTCATTCTAGAGCAAACCTAGCTGTATGCTATTTGCATTAAATAAACATCAGGATTTTGAAACTATTTAATGTCCTGCCCAACGGAATAAAAATGTTTTAATCCCAAGAACCTGGAGATCAAACAGAGTTGGTGCAGAGTTGGGGAAACATGCTATTCGTAGTTAGGGTCGCTAGCTGCTACAAGCTAGTGCACTTGCTAGCTTCCCAGGAGTCATTCTTCAGCATTGTTAAGGATTTTTTGGGAACTGATTGAGAGAAACAAACAACAAATCGGCCTGTTGTCAGGTAATAAAGCTTCACATTTGCAGAGCCAAATAGCACGTGCAGCTAGCGCGGTTAGCATCAAATAACTAATTCACTGCAGAAGCTAAAGGGAAGAGCTGCATTGCAAATAAACCCTCACAGTGATGGCAGTCATGTTTTATACATTGTTAAAATTCAAACCAAACTACAAGTTTTAGCAATATTCAAGAGTTTTAAACAAAAAAATACTTCATCCGCCTGTTAATCCATCTTTTCAACACAGGAGCTGAGGGAGCAAGATGAGTTAATGAAAGTTTCATCTACTTTCTGTCATTAATTACCAAAGTCAGCACCCATAGTGGGATTTGTTTGAATCTGATAGCTGTGTTATAGTGTGATACACAGAAATAATGGACAGTCGCACCACTGAAGCATTATTGAAATTGAGAAAGAAAGAGCAAGAATCAGCTACCGCCCTCATAAACCTGCTTATTTCTATGATTCAATTTTATCTCTGAGCAAATTTAATAATACCATCAACTGATCAGTGGTGATGTACAAAGTCATACACACCATTTATGTCATTGTGGAAGTTCTGCCTGTTTTCAGCTACACAGAGTGTTGTCTCAGCCAGTCAAGACTCCACTCTGGTTGTGTACAGCTCCCCCATTGCTCCCAAGGTTTGCCACTATGAATAATAATGACCCTGTTTTCCATGTCAGCCTAATACAGCCATTACACCCAGGCCTGTTTACTGTCCGTGTAGAATGTATGATGATGGGGAAAAGGTGAGGGAACTAGAACACATTAAACATCATTGACCTGGGCCACTCAGGTGTTGTTCATGCACTGGAAGCCTAATGAAACCAACAAGGGTGGAACCCAGCAGTGCACTGTTTGTCAAATCGTGTTAATCCGAGAGCTTGTATGGCTCTCGGTGGCTTAACTAAATGGACAAACCATTTACTGCATTATCTGTATCCAGGACATCCGTATTTGTGGAATTACCAGACTACCTGGAGGTGGTTCAGTGTAGTAGAACCATAATTACTGTGTCAGAGTATTTCAGCCGCAGAGCTTTCGTCAGATTCTTTCCAGGTCACTCACTATTTTTAATAATAAGCTATTATCATAATGACCACAGGGAATCACACGATGCATTAGCCACCGTTCGCCATGCTGCCGCTTCCACAAATCCATTCTAGTGTTGCTAACATCAGCTCTGAAAGCCCAGTAGCCTCATTCTTTTACTCAGACACAGCACGCTACAGTGGCTGCTCCGTGTGTCACTGAGAGTAACACACATACAGCAGCCTCCATCGCATCGCCTGCACGGAGCTCAGATGAGAATGCGCGAGCGTGCGTTTGTGTGTGGGACCCGTCCACACGGGCCACTATGCCTCTATAATTTCAACATTTCAACAAGGATGCCAGCTGGTTTTCTCAAGCAAGTGGAGCACCTCATCTTTCTCCATTAAAGCCGTTTACATTTTGTAAGCGAGACCCCTGTCACAATGCTTGGGAGACCCTGCGTCCTCCCCCTCTCGGCCAATCGATTAACACGCTATGAAAACCACTCCTTCAGAGGGAAACCAATTACGTAGCTGGCGAGGAGTAGCCATCTCCAGGGCTTAGTCTTAATTGGCAGTCACGCTACGTGGCAGACCAAAGCCGTCCCCACACTAATTCTGCAGAGTGCTTAACGTATTAATTAGCAGGTATTGATACTGCTTAGCTATATCAATATCATATTAATCCACGCTGCTCTTCTCATAGACTCATTTGTGCACGCCTAAGCCCCGATGAGATGTCCTTCCTTCTTGCCATCTCTTTCTTAATTTCTCCCATGCTGCCTCTTTCTTCCTCACTCCCTGTTTTGTCTCCATTTTGTTTTGTGGTGGCACATATTGACTGGTCAATTGGCTGTGTCTCACCAATTAGAACGCAGCACCATTGATTGCACGTGTCAGCCGTTGTCTGTGGTGAGATATGGCGATCCACTATTAACTGGTGTGAGGACAATGGATAATACATCAGAACTGGGCATGTTGGGAAGTATACTGTGCAGATAACTTCAGCATGGTTCTTCATGGTTGCCGACTTAAACCGTTCCAAATATATTACCATCATTAACACAGTATATATGTGTTCCTTTGTAGTATTGTTAATACGATAAGGAATTTTTGCTAAGAAATCCATATCTTATTAGTATCTCCTTGTTTTGACTTATGTGCTTTGGTCAAAATTATAATTCCAAAGCTCTAAAGTTTCACTGTGAGTTGGGATTATGCCAGACTTCCAGAGCGTTTGGACGATGTTTCTAAAAATCTGCACAAAAACGCTTTTAGCTACAGGTTTGTTGGAGTTACACTTCCATACACACACAAAATGAATCAAATTCTAGTTTGACTTTAAACAAAGTCAATGTTAAAATGAAGTGCGGTGGAGTGCCAAGGGACACCAACTGCTCAGTGCTACAACGAGGGCATCACACAGTCATAAAGCACACGGCCTGCACACAAACGCTGTCTTCCTGTTCCTGTCCCTGGAGACTGTGCGGGGATGTGTGGGGATGCAGAGGGTAAAAATAGAGGCATGAGGTATCAGGCATTCAACCCTCATGTGGAATAGGACTGGGTCTCCCATACCGAGAGGAAACCCATTCGTCTCTCTAGTGTACGTATTAGCCAGCGAGCTAGCATCTCTGTTTGGACAAGTCCCACAGCCTCAAAGGAGAAAGGATGGAAACTGAGAATTTACGAGAAAAAAAGGAGCAAAAAAAGATTCTTGCTCCACATTCATGTGAAAAAGAGACTAAGACCAGTATGACAGAATGGATTGATGGACTGCTGGGATTATGGGAAATGTGACACACAGACACACACACACACACACACACGGCCCCAGCTTGCTTTCCTCACCCATAGCCTGGAGCGCTAATGCTCAAATTGCCACGCGGGCCTCCATCTCGCAGGAATCTCTGTCACTCTCCCAGACAAAGCCAGCGAAGATAAAGGGGCCGTGTTAGTAGCCAGACGCCCACTGGCTTTCATGTCGCTGGATGCTCCTCGGGGGAGCAGCACTGCGTGACTGGCAGGCAGAGGTGGGAGGTGAGGGAACATTAGATGGACACTTCTGAAGTGTTGCCTTTCCCATTTAAGTGGAATATATGCTCCTTTCACGGCTAAGAGAATTTTGTCTCACTTTATTCCCAGTTGATTTATTTTTTGCCACTTCCAATTGTTATAACCTGATTTTTTTTGCATTCCTGTCTTCCTCTCACCGTCTCTTTCTGTCTCTGTGGTTCATTACATGCATCTCCCTGAATGCAGCGTCTCTCTGTTTCGCTGTCAGCCTTCTTTGTCTCTCCATCATGAGTGCGACAGCAGGCGGTGTGCAGCGGGGTGACATTGTGTGTGTACTGTTAAAGCAGTAAAGTAAACATCACCGCTGTTTGTCATCCACTGTATCCAAGGGCAACATCTCTTTTCTCTAATGATAAGCCGGCCGAGTGCCTGATGCAAATTAGACTCACGTGTGCGTGTTACTGAACCTGAATGCTGTTGTTTCCTCCTGCACAGATGGAACGATGTCAGTACATGATGAGGGCGTTGAGAGGGCTTTGCGTTCATGTACCTGTGAGCGTGTACATGCTCATAAATATTTCTGTGACCTGTTGGTTGCAGGCCGAGAATGCATGCGCTTAGCTTTCAGGGTCGCCTGCTGTATCTCTTTGCTCCAGGTGTGGTATTTCACTACCGGGCGCCCCATGACCGCTACACCCTGACCTTCGCTGACGCCAAGAGGGTGTGTGTGGAGAACTCGGCGGTCATCGCAACGCCAGGCCAGCTGCAGGCCACCTTCGCTGACGGTTACGACAACTGTGACGCCGGCTGGCTGTCTGACCAGACTGTGCGGTGAGTTTTTCATCTGTGCATACTTACACCTCATCAAGTTCAGCATTTGTTGGACAAACAGAAACACTCTTTCCTGTTACTATGGCTACTATGGTGATACAAAGCAGTGCCTTTGATACCGGCAGCATGGCTGCAATCCTTAAGTTTGTCGTAAAGTGCATCCTCAAGGGCGATTTCAAGTAGTATGTTATGTATAGAGCAGGGGAGAAATTGTGAAGAAGACTAATTAGCCCTCTGGTGAGAGACGGCATGTCAGCAAATAAGACACAGTTCCCCGTGCATTGTGGGAGTTATGAGCGCAATTATGAGCTCGTCTTTCAATGCTGAAAGCACTTCATGTAAGATATACGCACACAGCAGCAGCCAATGGTGAGACAGCTCGTTGATTTAATGAGAAGTAAACGAAATGGGAAGTCAAGAGGCAGACCATCACTTCACCTGGAGTCCCTGATTGTCACATGCATTGCAGCTGCATGTGAATGTCCTGCGCCGGACAGTCACTCGCAGTCTTTGGCTTCAGGTCTGCTGACAGCTCTTGTTTGTGGGACCAGGTTGCTTTTTGAAAATCTCTATCAGACCTCACTTTCAGCCTAAGATTTCGGATTATTTGCATGATCCGATATGTTTAGAAAAACAGAAAACTTAATGAAACATGAGAATGCCAGTGTGATAGTCATTTTAATCTTTTCGGTGTTTTTATGAACACTAAACTGTGCTACATAATTGGACCTAATTGTTTGTTTGCACGCTGCAAAGGCAGTTAACTACATCTGCCCCCTCAGAGCTGTCTGTCAGGCTGCTGCGTGTGCTTCAGCTTGCCACCTTCCATGAAGTCTCTGTTAACATTACCAGTCAGAGCTCATCTCTCAACAGCGTTCTCCATATCTACATTTTAATTTCAAATCACCGTTGCTCCAGTAGCCCAGCAGATTGGCTGTTGTCTTCCTGACAGTTTTTTCACAGCCTTCCTGCGGCTCGGCTCCCTTCGCTTTTTCTTTTTTTCCTTCCGTCCTTAGCTCCTGTTGCTTTCACTTGGGAGCTATCTAATTGGTCCAGATCCAGTCGGCTCCGACTGCACATCAGCCAGGAGGAAAGTGTCCAATTAATGCCGCGCAAAAAAATACAGACATCAGCCGTCGCTTCACGAGCCACCAAGCAGAAATAAAGAGGCTGAGGGCGGAGACTCTACAAGACTTAGCTCTCTTGTTACACTTTGATGAAAACAGGTTGCTATTTGAAGAAAAAGAAGTGCTGCGGGTTTACGGTTATGTGTAGGCATGTGTGGCCTCTGCATGTGTGTTTGTGAGTGTGTGTGTTCCAAGTACTTCATAAGTCCCTGTATGCCCAGCGTAATCTTTTAATCAGCCTCTTTGCCTGTGCCCCGGTGCTGCAGGAATCAATGTTCTTGCGGAATAATTGCCCAGTTGGAGCCTGAATATAGATCGCTGTTTTTTCAGCCCCACAGGCATGCCAAGCCAGCGAAGGAATTCCTGATTCTTTTAACCTCTCCTTGACTTCCTACCTCTCCTTCCCTCCCCCTCTCTCTCTCTCTCTCTCTCTAAAGCTGTGGCGTTACTGGAGTTCTTGCGTTGCCAGAGCATTAAGCACATTTCAAAACAGTTTTAAGTAAAACGGTTGGGTAATTATTCTGTGAAACTCACACTGAGGGCAGAATAATTAAAAGAAGAAAGATATTGTATCTATTGAATTGCTTTGCGATTGTTGTCCTGAGGTTGTTTTGAAATGGAATGAATGTTATTGTATAACTCGCTTTGGCGTTTCAGCCAGTTTCGGGGGGGATATTTATGTGTTTATTTTTGTTATTCTGTGGGTAATATATTTGGGTAATCTCTGGGAGGAGGATATACTTAAAGTCATTGTATTCGGGGCAGGAGATGATAAAAGTGTAGTTCAGTTTCATCTTATTTTGTATGTGTGTGAACACAGACTCGTCCCCGGGGAGCCAAGTTTGTCTGCGGCTGCCGTTTTCATCGCCAGGCTGTGTTAATCTCCCTCCCTCACTCCCTCTGTCTCTTGGTTTTCTCTGCAGGTATCCCATCCAGTCGCCTCGGCCTGGTTGCTATGGCGATCGCGAGGACTCACCTGGAGTCCGTAACTACGGCAATAGGTCCCCTGATGAGCTGTTTGATGTCTACTGCTTCGCTAAGCAGCTTCAAGGTAGGAGTCAGGAGCTTCAATCGTAAATTTGGGTTTAGTCATGCATGGATCCACTAAGTCGTGGGTGTGCAGCGCAAGAACGCTGTGACCAGGACTTAATACTCTGTTAGCGCAGAAAGGAAGAGGGCAGTAGGAGACAGAGGGGAGGAGAGCCCGTGGAAATGAGAGGGAGAAAGAGAGACAATACCTCCTGCAGGCAGGAGATAAGTGGGTCAGTAGTGTTATCCTAAAACTTTACTTTTTGATTCGCGGTGCCACAGGCAAAGGAGACACAGATCTACAACAGATGGACAAAATGTCTTTGACTTTGATGAACTCATATCTGGCTCACCCCTCCCCTGAACAGCTCGTCCATTAGCAACCGTAATTAGGGATGGCAGGCTTGTCAAGCTTTGGGTTTTTTGGAGCAAAACACAAAAGAGTTGAAGGAATCGATCACACAGTGTGTTCATTTGTTCTAAGGTAAGCTGCAAATGATAGCATGTCCAGCTAATTAGCTTTCTGTATACAGAAATAACTTCATTCAGCAATGCTTCACAGGCTAAGGGGGAGCACCATATTATACCAAGAATAATGCCGCTCCTTCATTTCTTTGTATCCCATGTGGATCATCAATGAGCAAGAATGCCGACTTGGACATCTAACTTTAGCCTCAGTCTCTTAGCATGATGTCACGTACAGTATGTAGCCACCAAATGCATTTTTAAGGACCTTTTACAGAGCTCTCATTTAAAAAAAGAGTTAGCAGGGAGTATTACCAAGTCAGCTGGAGACAAACCAGCACAACCACCTCTTTGAGCTGTCATTAAGTGGATAGCTGCAGCTGATGAAATCTGCCAGCAACAGTTGGCATTTCAGCCATCAAACTCAAGGGTTGTCAGCTAGAAATGAGAAACCTGCTGTTGCTTACATCTGTTTGACATCTAAAACCCATTGTTTTAGTAGTCTTGAGTGGTAAATCTGCCACCACTGCCCTTGGAAACTGCATTTGCGATGTGCTCGAGGGGAAAGCTTGACGGGCATACTAACAGTAACTAAGCAGGTGAGATGTAGTAAAGTTAAGGCGTCTGCTGGGCCAATCACAGCCAGATCGATCAACGCTCCGCCATCTAAACAGCCTTTTTGGCAGAGCTCCTCAATTAAATTTATCCTTGGGCCAGAATTTTTCTCAGCAGACACTGTGAGCAGAGTTTCAAATAAAAAAATAATATTTTCACTTTCTTACAAAATGAATCTTATTTTTACGAGCTGACATCAGTGTGAACAGGCTGCTCTTCAGAATCCCAGGAAGCCAACAGAAATGCTCCAGAGTTACATCCCATCATCCGGCCAGTGTGCTGCTGCCGGCTCCAGGGAATGACGAGCCTGAGAGCCGAGCGGTGTGATGGTGGAGAGGATGGAGTTCGAGAATTAACCAAATTTTGTACAACAGGTTTACTATAAATTATTGACTTTTTGGCTCATTGCCAGCTGTTGACAAGCTAATCAGTGATCAGTCTCAGGACGGACTGGGCCTGTGAGATGAGCAGGTTTTCTGAATTCATTTATATTCTGCAGGCTGGACGGGAAGCTCTGGCAGGCCAGATGTGGCCTGTGGGTTGTCAGTTGACCATCGCTGCTTTATGGGAATTTCAGAATTTTCTCCTTCTGGAGGCCTTGTTCCTCTAGTTTACCTCCCACTGATTACAGTTTACGATTAATTCCATGGGCGCCTCTTGCTACTCCTTAGATATTTAAACCCTGAGATAGTTCAGTCAACTCAAGTCCGCCGCTACTCATACGTGACATACTCCTTTCACTGAAATGTACATCCAACACACCCTTTCTATTCTGGCAGGCTGTTTAAGCCGTCAAAGGTCTGAACACTCACCGAAACCCGTGTCATCACTTCCGGTCTTACAACATTTCGTGAGCCTCTACCCCCAGAATCCACCTGCAGCCTCTGAGTTTAAGTCCCTGCAGGGCAGAATTATCATCACTCCCTTCTGAGCATTGTGGGGAGTGACGGGGTCAGAGTTTAACACTGCAGATATTCAACCATCACGTTATGATTCAGGTTCAGTCCAAATCAACGTCCATAACAGCTGACGGACCGAAAATGCCTGTTAGGTGTTTGTTAGATTTGCATATCCCACAGAACAATCATAAGCACAGCAGGATTTTAACACCACAATCAAAATCACTACAGGGGTGACTTTATGTGGGTCACTTGTTATGTGGTGGTATGACCACAACTGTTATTAAGCATAAAAATAGTGGGAGTTACAGGAACTCTCAGTAGACACTTTGAACAGCTGATATGTGACTAAAATCCTGAGCAGAGAACATTTCATGACCACCAGTTAGCTGTGTATTTACCTGTGAGTTTCCAATACAATTCAGTGAAATTAACAACCTGATTGAAACAATCAGCAGATAATTATCTTCAAGCTAAAATTACTACATGTTTTCTCTCGTATTTTATAAAAACAAAACAATTAGAAGCTTGATTAGCAAACCCTGTTGTTTGATACACAACGGTGTTCTGGAACAGACCTGGTTTGAATTTAGATTTCACTTATTGTTTAATTTGGTCAAACTCGTTCCAACTTTTCACCAGCCCACCAATAAATATTTCAGTCATCTTCAAGTTTTTCTTCTCGCACATCGTTCCTCACATAATCCCATTGTGCTTCTTGCTTCTTTCATTTTGTTCACATCTTCACCCTTTACCCTTCACCTCCTCATCTCAGTTCAATAAATCAGCAACACCATTCTACTCTTGGCATAAATCTCCTGGATCCTCGTATCGAACCTGTTCATCTGTTCTCCGCTCCTCATTCTCTCTGTCCACTCCTCAAGCTTATATTTTTTTCATCACACAGTGAACTGCCAGTGGATTTTCTGATCATATAATCTTATTTGTGCTGCGCAGACACAGCGGTCCTCTTGAGGTCTCTCCATCTTGCTTGCTAAAGCCCTATTTTTGCATCACTGCTGCATTTTATCCAAACCGGCCGCACCTTTCTTCAGCTTCTCCTTTCTTCTTCTTCTTCAGTCGCAGTCTGTGTACTTGTCTTTCTGTTAGATGCGTCTTTGCATCCGCTTTGAATTCAAAGAATTGTCTTTATATAGTCTGTTCCTTGAATCACTGATGTTTCTTATTTTTATGCAAAAATGAAGTGCATTCATATGCATAGCAAGCAAAACTTTATTTCAAGTCTCCACTCCTCTTATTGCTTTGACAAAGTTGACAAAGGAGAAAAAGGAAATGGTGAGAACTCATTGGTTTTCCAGTAAAATACTGACAGACTTTATTGTGTGTGTGTGTGTGTGTGTGTGTGTGTGTGTGTGTGTGTGTGTGTGTGTGTGTGTGTGTGTGTGTGTGTGCGTGCGTGCGTGCGCACAACAGACGCAGGCTCAAATGTTCCCACATCACTTTGTACAACCCCAAAAAAAGAAAAACTAACTCAAAAAGCGACAATCACAAGACAGCTGAAGAAAAGCAGTCTTTAATTTACGGGCTAAAAATACCCTGGAGCTCTCACTCGTGCTCTGTAACACACTAAACTGAACACCTTGTCTCTCGTCTCCCAGGTGAAGTCTTCCACTCCGCAGTGCCGGAGAAGTTGAGCCTGGCCACGGCCTCCACCCACTGCCATTCCCTGGGAACCCAGCTGGCCACCGTCGGGCAGCTCTACCTCGCCTGGCAGGCCGGCCTGGACCAGTGTGACCCCGGCTGGCTGGCTGATGGCAGCGTTCGCTACCCGATCAACGTCCCTCGGAAGAACTGCGGCGGAGACGAGCCCGGGGTGCGGACCGTCTACAACAACCCCAACCGCACCGGCTTCCCCGACACCACAGCCCTGTTCGACGCCTACTGCTACGGAGGTACTGACAAACTCCATGCGCCATCGTCGTGCTAATTGCCATGGCAACGAGAGGCGGGTCTGGGGAATCGCATTGCATTCTGGTTATTAATTAGTGCAAGATGTTTGTGTCACACATGAGCTGGTTGCACAGAGATTGTGTGACATTTTTGTTCCCCCCGGTGGATTTGAGGGCTTGTATGTTGGGTGTAGTGAACCCTGAGAGAGAGAGAGGAGGAGGAGGAGGAGGAAGAGGAGGAGGAGGAGGGAAAGTGAGGTAGAAAGGGAGACAAACAGAAAGAAGGAGAGCATGAATTAGACCAACTGGGGTTTGCAGTGACTCTGTGTCTGACCTTGTCTTTTATCATGTACCAACTGAGAGTGGAATAAGTTTCATCTTCCCTTTAGATCGACTTTCCACGACATTCTGTTCGCTCACATTGTGTATTTCATAATTTACCAAACCTCTGACTTTGCACCTAGAGCTTTTTTTTTTCTGGCTTCCATTGATGGTAGCAGACTACAGACTGATATTTCCACAGATAGGACAAAAAAAAAAAGGATTACATTTTCATCTTTCACAGTGTTAGCTTATGAAAGTTTCATTGAAGGGAAACATCTGCATAACCCAATCTTTTTAAGTAAACAAGAACAGCATGAGAGCAGAGGAGCAGTGCATTTGTCAAAGCAAACAGCTGATAGATGAATCTCTTCATTGCACCAACAGTTGTATGCACATTTACATTAATGTTTAAAACAAATGATGTCTTTCAGAAAGCTAAAATTACATAAAAATGGTAATATGTTTTATTTAATAGCATGAATTTGTTTCATGTAAATAATATTGTCAATACAATCTCATTAGTATGGCCTTGCAGCACGCTCTGTGTTTAATCTTGTTTGTGTAGCAACAGCTGCAAAAGAAGGAGGGAGGTAAAGTGAGCTTCAGTGCTGTGCTGTGCAGCGGCAGATTAAGCAGGTCAAGTGACAAAACAGTGCTGTTGCTTTTGATGAAATGTGGCTGTTGTGTGTTGCAGCCCACCAGCCAGCAGGGGTCCAGGCTGCAGAAGCACAGGCTTTATACCAGACCGCCAACCCAGCAGCCACAGAAGCCCAGCGTAGTGCTTCTTTTTCCAAGACGTCCACCTGGACTGGCCTGGTGGACCTGAACAACACGGGAGTCCACTCCATCGCTGGAAGCAACAACTCCTCCGAGATCTCTGAAGAGCATGTGGTCATCCACTTAAGGCCAGAGGAGAGCTGGGATGAAAAACACGATGGGCCGAGAAGCAGCCAACCCAGCCAGGAGGAGGCTGACCTCAAGAACGAGGAGAGCCATGGGGGTTCTGCTCATGAAGAAGAAGATGGTGGTTATTTTGGATCATCTGACACCCCAACGGTATCCTCCATACCTTCTTCCACTCCTCAACCTCAGACTAGTAACGGTGTGCTGGCTGAGTTTGTGAACACTCTGATGAGGCCCTTTAGGTACTGGACTGGACAGAAGGAGTTGGAGGGGACAGAGAATGGACTATCAGTTCTTGAGGAAAAAGCAGAAGAAAACCAGATGCAGGCAGAAGCATCCAGCAGGAACCTGAGTATGGCAAAACCCAGTGGAAACAAGGGAAGCCTTGACAATGCCATCATGGAGGACAGGAGTGATAGTTTTTCCTTCGGGGCTCCTACCAGTGCACTGCAGAGCCCAGAGGAAGGCCTGTCTGAGCAGGAGAAAGAGGTGACGCCACTGATTCGATTAGTGCCTGCAGTCCAAAGCGCAGGGCAAAGAGACACCACGACACAGCCGGGGGAACGAGCCTCCAGCCCTCCGTCCACTGTTAACGGTATGAGCTCAGGTCTGTGCATTTGTGTGTGTTTAGGGTTCACCTTTAACCTTTAAAACTCATAACTGAGTGTGAAATTGGGGTAGAAATGAGGATGAATTGAAACTGTAGCGTTTCAAATAGAGGCGTGCCGCGATTAAAATGTCGCTGGCCACTATAGGATCTGTTTATGTCATGCTTTGTAAACAGTCCGTCTCTCTATTCCACTCTCTCTTCTTTTCCCTCAAGAATGCTATAATATATTCCTCCACAGGGCAATTTGAAGTATTGCTGTAGATTTAATTAAACAGTAATTGTAAACAAACGAAGGGGGCATACCACATACAGTACTGCAAAACGGTGGAGTGGAGACTGTTTTGCCTTTATTCTCATATTTATCGAGTGTGCCGTGTTTACAGTGCAAGCTGTCAGAAAGAACACAAACCAAGCTTGAATTTTAATCTACTTTGATGCCATAAAAGGTTTCCTCGCATATGTATTGTTTATTTAGAACAAAGCGGACCTGCAGCACAAATTACAGCTTATTTTTACGAGTCAAAGACTTATTAGACTGAAAAATTGACTTGTATTAGCTTTGGAGAATAAATTAAGCAGTTGAGGAAAAACAAAGCAACTTGACCAGACATGGATAGATGTTTAAGTCTGTGTTCACATACAGAACGAGAGATTCACTGAGGAGTGTGTGTGTGTCTGTGTGTGTGTGTGCGTGTGAAGAACCTGGAGACACTGTCAGACAGGTAACATCCACAGTGGAGTGATTTGCCCTCAGGAATGATGCGGTACAACTCATGCAAGGATAGAAAAGGTCACCAGGTCACTGTTTTCAGCTCATGTCTTCTCCGAAGCTCCAAACCCAGAATCACTTCCTGTAGTTTTTAACTGCAGACCTAAAGGTGGACTGAAGATGAGAGGAGCAGCTCATGACTGGAAGATTGCTGGATCAATAAATACCAGAGCAATGCACCTACAGTGGAGCCTAAATTGCAGCTCAGAAACTCATCATCGGCCAAAAATAGAGAAACGTAGCTGACAGGAGCCTAAAAGAAAGTGCACCACAGCCTTATGTGGAAGGAAGCAGTTTTTCTTTTAATAGCCACAACAAATAACACATCCTTGGCATCAGCTAAAGGGGAGGACACACAGAAAGACTTAAGACTCGCCCACAGACAGCCAGAAGAATGATTCAATAAAGGTGATAGGCTTTTCTCACCTAGCAATTGCCGGCTTTATTAATATAAATACTCACTGCTGTGCTACCTGGAATCCGATGCCAACCCCCGAGGTATTAATGAAAATCCAAGCCTTAGACCACATGCATTATTCACAGCCGTATCCAATTAACGTGGAGGTTTGGCTGCACTGCCGTTCACTCTCACCTCCATCTATGTCTCTGCCAATTAGGCCCCAGCTCTCTGAAGGTAGGCGGTAATGATCACTGCAGCACACAAGAGGGGGGGGATGAGTGGAGCGAGAACGAGGGAGAAAAGGGGAAGACGCGGGAAGAGGGGTGAGGAATAGTCGTTCCTTTCTTTAATGTTGCCGTGATGGAAAGCTGCCCAACTGATGTCTCTTCTTAAACTAGCATCAGTGAGCTGAATTAACTCTCTTATTGCACACCGCAGGCAATCCCTTGGATCTCAGCACTTCTCAGTAACTGATGGTGTCATGTTGCCTCTTTGATTGAGGGGGATGCAAAGCTTTGCGACGTAGACGGCGCATCAGCAAGAAAGATTAGAATTCAAGTCACATTTTTTTTCGAAAATGTGAAAATGGGTCTCTGAATGTAGAGTGATAATTTCAATTATTCCCCCTGCAAATCAAAATATTTAGAACATTTTATCGAATTAAGTATTCTTTTTTTTAAGCTCCTAGTGGAGCGATCTGCCTCCAGTTAAAGCAATTCAAAGAAGCTCTGCCGTCTGTCAAGGAAGTGCACGTCTGCTTCACGCCGGCCTCGTCAGCCCCACAGACTGAATTCATGTGATGGGAGACAGTGGGATCTGTGCGCCGACACCCAGTGCAGACGCTCCTGACACCGTTCGCGTGGCCATGCAATAACTTCTCCTCAATATCTATTATTAGATGCTGTATCTGCAGATGGGCCGAGGTGGCACTGGTACCAGCTCTCTCTCTCTCTGTATGTGTCTCTCATTGTCAGCCTCCACTCTCACAATTTAATATCATGTCTGCCTGACCCGAGGGATTCTCTCAGCCCGTTTACTCCAGTAAAGTGGAGTCAACACAGCAGAACCACTCACGGTGGAAGCACACAATTACTGTCTGAACGGGGTTTATTATAAATGTGTTTTGTAGCATTTCACTGTTGAGTTGTGTCTTTTCCACCAACAGATTTGCAGCATCGAAGCCGAACTCTAAACAGCACCAGCATGAAGAAAATCCAAACCGCTGTCGAATTGTCTCATTTTATTTATTACATGGGTCATTACATAGATGATCAAACCAGATTAATGTGCTTAATTATTCTCACTTTCATCAGTGTGTGTAGTAAAAGTATGTAATTAGCCATTTGTATTATTAATAGGACAATTATGCCGGTCTACATGGCTCTTATGGAAATGAACCTCGGGCTCATAAACCTTGCTGGGGTGTGAGGCAGCAGCGGACCTCCTGAATAATTTACATCCATTTTAATATTTTATGCATGGACATATTTGTGTATGTTCTCCCTCTCGTGGTAATTTGTTGTGCTGGGTTGTGTTGCACACCCCCCCGCTGTATTGCTATACTTTTCAGACATGTTAACACAAGTGAGGACAGCCAAACCGAACTGAGCGATGATGATGGTAGCAACACTAGCTGGGCCTCTCAGTAACACGACTGCACTGCTGCCCTAAAAAAACAAAAGCAAAAAACACCAGCCGTGAGTCACACATGCAGACTGAATGAATTATTGATGGTGTAGACAGTGTCTGGTTTAAAGCCGTAAGCTGATAAGGTACAGTGGACCACTTCATCTAAATAAACAGGTCTAGATGGAGCTTGTTGTGGAGCAAGTCATTTGCTTATCGTGTTGCAAGTGCTCCTGCGTTTTTCCACATGGCTTCTCTCACCACAGGCAAGCGTGTCCCTACAGGAGGTTGTTTGGGGTAAAAGAATCCACGGGGAATAAGAAAACAGGGACAGAGAAGAGAAGTGTGAAATTACTTTGAATACATCCTTCCATCCTTTCGCTGTGTTTGTGCCTCTCGGTGCATGTGCATGTGTGTTCACGGGCTCCCTCGAGGGACGGCTCCCATCTTTGTCTCCAAACTCCAGCAACTTTAGTAGCCGCACTGATCTGCTCCACTGATGAGGAAAGAAGTCCAAAACATCCAACTCACAGTAAATAACAGTTAACTGCTAGTTCACCGAAAGGTAGAGTTCGTCTGAGCAAGGAAGGCAAACTGAACCTCAGTATGACTTTCAGCTGTGTTTCCGTATGTGCACTTTCAACGAAAAGCACACCTTAGCGTACACACACTGAATACAACACACTTTTATTTATGTATATACATATTCATAGAGTTTTTCCTAGTCATAGATTATTAGAAACGGCAAGGCCACGGCTAAAAGTTGCAAGTTTTGTTTTGGAGGTTACTTGTAAGAGCTGCCTTAGAAGACAGCTTTGGGGAAAGTACAAGTTTTATTGTTGGTAGGTTTAAGGACTGATTTACTTTGATCTGGCTTCACAGCGTTGGTTCTGAATTGGATCGTTTAAGGCTAAAAGCATAAGTGACTGGAGCATTTGTCAAGCATTTGTTCAGTTTTTTTTAAAGGAAATATTGCAGGGATCAGATATTGGACCATTTGGCTCCCATGTGAACACAATTTTGGGGGCTTATTTCACATCAGAGGCTTGTGTGTTTATTTTTTCTCTGATGGAAAAAGGTCATGTGACAGTCAAGATTTGGCAATATAACATCTCACATGTGGTGACAGGTCTGATGTTTACTAATGATGACTGCCTACCATCAATTACATCTGATCCCAGTTCTGGTGAAGCTGAGTTTTAAGTTTTAAGCTCTCTATAAATAATACCTAAGGATGTATTTTTACAAGCTTGAGCTGCGGTTGTTAGTTATGAGTATATACTGTTATCCAGAAAAACCTTCAAGTTTCAAGGTCTTGTAGGGGTTTTAAACCTATTTGTCTTTTCTGTGGTAAGCTCTATGAAGGTTTTTCTTTAAATTTAATAACTTTACTAACAAAATAAAAAATGTTTTGTAGTGTGAGGCCAGAAAAAAGAGCATATGCGTCAAAAACAGATGTAGTCCAGACATGGCACAAACCCACCGGTGAGCACACGGCAGCCAGTGCTCGCCTGGCTGATCCGAGCAGACTCATGCTTTCATCATAATTTCCAAACTCTGCTGTAAGAGTTATATGGGGCTCCTGTAAGCCAGGCTTGAGTTTTAATTTGCTAATTACACATCCATAAAATTAAATCCACCCCCACCCTCCCCACCTCATAATGGAATCGTATTAATTAGTCTATTCTGTCTCTTTATTCCCTTCAGAGTTCACTGCATCAGGTCCCAATGAGAGATCGCCTCCCAGCGAACATGTCAACGTATCCGGTCCTCAGGGTCCCAAAGGAGGCGCAGCCTTTGCTCCTGCCCCCAGCAGCCACTTTCGTTGGGCTGTCAAGTCCATGCGTGGGTCCAAACTAGGTCCCCCTGGAAATGTGGCCTATGTGGGTAAACGTCCCACCTGGGAGCCAATGGAAGCCAAAGCAGGGCCACTCGAGGTGATGACCCTGCCCACCTCCCTTCGACAGGACAACCCCGAAAACTATTCAGGCCAGGGGAGGGACCAGGACGGAGAAGATGCTAACACTCCATCAGCTGCCAGAGCTGCATCAGGGGAGGAGAGGGAGATCGAGGTGAGCGGTGAAGGGAGCAACTTTCCTGCTGGATTTGCGCTGAAAGCCGGCAACGTGGACAGCAGTGGTGTCAAACTGAGTCCTGACATAGAGTCTTCGCTCAGCCAAAGCCAGACTGAGCCTGTGACAGTGGCAGAGCACACTACTCTGTCCCAGTGGCAGCTCGTGGAACAGCCCACCACCTCACCTCAGGGCTCCCAGGAGCCCAACACAGCAGAGGAGGCCAGGGGGGAGATCCTCTACGTCCGCCGGCCTTCTGACAACCTCTCCTCTGCTTCCTCACGAAGAGGAGAGGGTAGCTCAGGTTTCACTCCTGTTTTTAGGAAGCACAGCAAAGGCACAAGCAGAAAGGAGGTGGTGACTTCCACACCTGAAACCCTGATGGAGGTG
The DNA here is from genome assembly GCF_051107435.1 of Chaetodon auriga. Lineage (NCBI taxonomy): Eukaryota > Metazoa > Chordata > Actinopteri > Chaetodontiformes > Chaetodontidae > Chaetodon > Chaetodon auriga. The sequence continues at coordinate 23,165,679 of NC_135076.1, forward strand.
CTGACAACCTCTGAGGTGACCACGGTGGATCTTCTGACAACCGGAGACACACAGAGGACGGATCCTCCCACCACTGCAACGAGCACAGAGAAGTCCTCAGACAGCGCCACCACCGAGGAGCCTTCGATTTCCATTTCCTGGGTTCAGGAAGAGCCAGAGGGAACAACAAGCACACCAAACCTGCAGGGCATCCTCTCAGCGACTCCAGCACCCAGCGAGGGATCTCAAACGACTATGAGTGTCATTCAGTTGACCACCTTCACGTCAGGCTCCAACGTCGGCGCCACAGAAATGGAATCCAGGTCTGCAGTGTCTGAGTCCTTCGTGGTTGGAAGTCGGTGGACACCGTTCAAAAGCACGAGCCCGAAGTCAGAGGATCACAAAGCGTCAGAGACGACAGACAACAAAGACACAAACAACCCGTTCGGCGTTCTCGTACCCAACTGGGCCTTCGGGATCATCCCATCAGGTACGTGAGCTCCCCCGTGTTCCCGATGAATGAACTTCACTGTCATTATTATCTTCGTAATTATGAGTGATTATCTAATCAGCAGCAATTTATTTAATTATGTATGCAGCTCAGTGAGAGCGAGGAACATCATTCAAATCATCGCTGTCCTGAGGTGACATACAGTAGAGTAACAGCAGTATGTTAACACGGCTACATGCCCTCCACCTGAGTTCAAACCATCTCCAATATATACACCTCTATTTTCTGACTCTCTGTCTCTTGTTGTTTCATTCTACATCTCCACTCTCTCCCCTGCTCTGACATGCATCATGCATTCTTAATCCCGGCTTGTTCTTGCTTTTCGCCTTCGCGTCCTCTTCCTCTCCCTCTTCCTCCCACGGTGGTGTAGATAGACAGCTCCAGACAGCAAGGCAGTGCACTGAGGTGAGACCAACTAGGTCCCCCCGTGAAGTAATTAGCAGGTCAGACTGAGTGCAATTAGGTGAACCGGGGAGAAGCAGAGATTCTAGTTCCCAACAAATCAATGTAGACACAAACTACAAGATGGGACTTGTAATTGACTGCGGTCTGCTTTCTCATTTTCAAGTTTGTCCATGTTCGCTCGGCTGCTGCTCTCACGTTCGGCTCAACTTTCCTCCCTCACACTCCATCCCCGAACTTGTCGTTCACAATAATGGCGGTGTCTGCGCTGTTTGTCTCAGCGTGCTCGCATTGATTTCTTTTGATGGTTAATGGACCTGCTGCTGTGGCAGAAAACCACAGAGTAAATGAACATAAAGGCCAGTCGTCTCTTCCTTGTCTAAATTTGTAATCTTAACAACCAGAATGTGTTTGCCTAAATTTAATGTGTCTGTCGACAATTACTGCAGTATTTGTTGTGTATTACTGCAAAACTAATGCCACTCATTCATCCTCAGCTCCGGGCGTCTGGTGTTTTCCCGGTTTTGAAAATACATTTTTTAAATCATGACTCGGATCATTAGTCACTCTGCTCTGTACAACGCATTTCTAAAGATTTTCCTCGTAAGTCGTCACATGTAGAGGTCAGAGCTGGTGGGTATTCAGCAGCTGCATTTACATGAAGCCTTTTATGCCACTAATAATGAGGATAACAGCCTATTCAGAATACATACACCTCTGGGAAACATTTTGCAGAGTGTCTATTTTTGGAATATCCTCAATTGAAACTCATCGGCTTCATTGATTTTTGTAAATATCTGCTCATTCTGAATTTAATGGAGCAACAAAACAGTGTGGAATGCTCCAAAAACACCTGTTACAACTTTTTTGGACCTCCAACCACTGTATGTGTTTTGTGCCTTCTTGTCCATTTGACTTCTTCTTTCACCATTTACAACCACTTTTTACCAACTGTGACCATTATCTGAGAAGTGTGTCTTTCCCAGAGGAGCCATCTTTTGGCCAGGTGATGTTTTCAGGTTTGCAGGAGATTGTGAAGCGGGGGACTTGCCTTCTTTCTTTTAATAACAGCAGCAGGAGGAGGACATTCTGATAAAACTGTCTTCCGTAGAAAGCTCAACAGCAAACCAATAATAAACCAGTGCAAAGGCTCAACACAGGAGCGTCTTCGTTGCTTGAGGTGGATTGCTTTATTGAATGCATACAGTGAAGCGCGACCGTGAAACTCGTTTTATCATTTAATTTAGTGAACATGTAATTCAGATTCCGGTCAGAAAAAGAAAATCTCGGTTTATGTAATTGCAGCTCAAGGACACTTGCTGTCTTCAGATTGAACGTTTACTACACAAGGAAATGAAAAGAAAGCAGCGCAGAAGTACAGCAGCACATTTTTGACTTTATCAGTCTTTCTGACACGCTGACATTTGAATGGAATGAGTGGCCCCGCTCGTGTTGAGTGATTAGAAGCATGAGACCTCCCCCTCCGCGTGACCTTTTGTCAGTTATAGTACGGAGAAAATTACAGCAGTGGTTGCCTGCCCATTAAAGCACAGAGATAGAGGCCGAGAGGAGGGAAAGGGCACAAGGATGGACAGCTCTGGGAGAGACGAATGGCGGGGGGGGACGAGGAGGAAGAGAAGGGTGAGTGTGTCCTCTATGGTGCTGTAGGTGGGAGTACATAAACCTCTGTAATCAATGATCAGAGACTACACTAACACAGTCCCATGGGCCTCCAGAGATCACATTGTTCATCCTCATCCCTCTTCCCCCCCGTACCTCCCTCCTCCCTTCTTTCTTTACTTCTTCACTTCCTTCCAATCTTCATTCATTGTTTGTTATCAGAACAGTCTCAGCCCCTCTGTGTCCTATTTGGCCATATATCAGAGTGATAAGACGCTGGTATATAATGCCACATCCAGCTTTCCAATTCCCCATCAGTCTGGCCTCCAGCTAAACCCACACAGATGGGTGGACACACACACACACACACACACACACACACACACACATAAAAAACTGAATATAAGTGAGGAAGCACCAGCATGCCAAGCTTGCTCAGGAGTAAACCGCGTTAATCCATCCCACATGTCGCACCAGCACATGCACACGACTGAATATGTCTTAATCCCTCACTGTGAACGCTGCGAGAAAGTAAACACGTTTCATTTTATTTCTTTTTCAATTACTCATATCTTCATTTCCATATTGTGTAATCCTAAAGACAGCGTTTATGGAAGTTTGCAACGCCACAAAAAAAGTAACAAAAGCACTTTCTAGTCCGGAGAATCCCAAACAAGCGTGGAAATGTACCAAATGATTCAGAGCGCTGGCATCCGGCCGCTCGGGGTGACGAAGCAAGTTGGGTGGATACAGTAATGTCGGCTGTCTGTCCAGCCTTTAAATTACCAACGTCAGTCTTATACTCTGGCAAACAGGGAGCGGGATGCCTCTGAGTTATAGCCATCTTGACTAAAGCCTTGTCCTGGTCTCAAGATGGATCAGACCTCTGGCAGCATCAATAACACAGCAGGCAGCCCTCAACCAAATTAGAGTGTTAAATTTGGAGGAGAAGAGCCAGTAGGTTGAAGTGTGTGCGTGTGTGTGCGTGCGTGCGTGTGTGTGTGTGTGTGTGTGTGTGTGTGTGTGCGTGTGTGTGTGTGTGTGTGTGTGTGTGTGTGTGTGTGTGTGTGTGTGTGTGTGTGTATTTGAGGATGGAGGGGGAATGAAGGAGATAAATGGAGACGGGGACAGGCTGGGGTGGCATATTATCCGTATGTGTCTGTGGATAGATGTTCAGTTCGTCTGCTGGCTGTTGGAGTCCTTGGATAGGCTGTCTGGAGCAGCGAGAGGGCACATTCTCAATGCTGCATATAGGAGTCTATTGATTTTCCTGCCTCCCCTTCCCTCTGTCTCCCATCTTTTTTCCTCTATTCCTTCTTCCTCTCCTCGCGTCTCTGCCTCTCCCTTGCAGGATTTTTTTTCGCCCTCCCTCGCTCCCCGTCTCCCTGACTTTATGTCTTTTATTACTCCTCTGTTCATTGTTATGACTCTCCCCGGCATAATGTTTTGATAGCCTCTTGAACTCCAATGTGGTACAACACAAGGCAGTCAATTGCCATCTAACCGTATCTGTCCCCCGTACGATCCTCAGCCTCAGCAGGATCCCCGTCGCTGCCTTTTAAAAAAGAGTCACCTCCCTTAAATCCGACGCTGCCTAATCTGTCATCCTTCTATCTGCTTCGCTTCTCCAAGTTTCTCTTCTTCTTTCTTTTCATGGTGTAATTCCACCATTTTTCCATATCAAACACTCCTGCTGAATCTAATCCTGTGCTATTGGCTGCCGCATATTAAATGAATGGGATTTGTTAAAGAACAGCCTTGAGGGACGCTGAGCGTCATCGTGGTGTGGGATGAAACGGCGTTACACACCACTCTGTGCTGACTGAGCATAGGCTCTTTGTATCCTGTCAACCAGGGAAATATTGAAGCTAACTAAAGTGTTGAAAATGAGGCTAAGTTCTCTGTGCTGAGAAATCACACCGAGCCTTTTGTGCACATCACCGACTGGTGATAATGCTAATGCTAATGCACACCAGTTAAAAGTACACTGGAAGTCTGTAATACTTGTCTGTATTGCTGCATTCAGTAGCGGTGGCTTTCTCAGCTCTGGCCCCGGGTAAACAGCAGACTGTGGCCTGTGATGCTAATCTGATATTTACGGGTAATGGAGTCCTCTATTACCGGCATGTGTTGTTTAACCCTGTTTACAGGGTTGGAAGCAGCACACCAGCCAACAGGACAGGGCTGCATTGAAAACCAGTTTGCAGATGGGATGGCTGACTGCAGACCAGTCCCCATAACTGGTTGCTCTCCCTCACCGTGCATAACAGGGATAACTCAGGGATAACAGGGGGAGGCTGTGGCTCAGGAGGTAGGGCGGCCGTGCACCTATCAGGAAGTCGGTTGTTTGATCCCTGTGTACATGTCGCAGTATCGTTGGCAAGATACTGAACCCCAAATTGCTCCAGATGCTGTGCCGTCGGTGTGTGAGTGTGTTTGCTTGGTTAATGCTCGTAATGAGCAGGTGGCTGTGTGTGAATGGGTGAATGCAGGCTTGTGTTGTAAAAGTGGCCGCCAGACTAGAAAAGCACATTAACCATTTACCGTCTAACAGGCCTGCAGTGGTGGAAAGAAACTAAGTATATTCACTCAAGTATTGTACTTAAGTACAGTATTGTGGTACTTCTACTTTACTTCAGTAGTTCCAGTAGTAGTTGAGTTCCATTTTATGCTACTTAATCACTCCCTCTGCTAGATTTCAGAGTGAAATATTGAACTCTGTTCTCCACTACACTGATTTGACAGCTTTATTTACTAGTTGCTTTTAAGCTGAAGCTTTTACATAGTGCATGATATAACAAGCTTTTAAAATACAGCACACTATTAAAGACTAGCCCAGTGGCTTCAAATTTTTTTGGCTTCTGACATCTTACAAAAAGCAGTGTGCTGTCGGGGTCATATTTCAGATGTCAGCTGTTAACAGCTCCACCAAGTAGTGTTTTTTCCCTTTAAGCTTCTCACATGGTTTCATTTCTATAAATGTTCAAGTGAGCCAACAGCTCACCAAAATTTAAAGATTGATAGATCGTGAAAAGGTCCAAAAGCTGAAAATAGATTTTTTTTAGAGGAACTTCCTCTCCTAAGAATCATCTGACGACCCTTCAGATATAACTGATGTCCATGTATATAAACTGTATCCAAAGCATGGATTGTATAACTCAATATATGTGATTACCTTGTTGGCTTCATTTCAGCCCCAGAAGTTGCAGCTTCATATAAAGTATTTCAAAGAAGTCCAGCTGCAACAGTATTAACATGCTGTGAACATGCTGATGCTTCTGTATTAATTACCTAAAGATGTTATATATAGTATCAGTCAGAGGGACCAAACTCAGACTTTTAGTTTACTACTGGATGTGCTTTTACTGAGGACCTTTCATGCAGGAACTTGTAAAACAGAATATTGAGGAGGGGGAGAACATGTATGTAGAAGTTATCAATCTCAAGGAACGTGTGTTACGGCTGTACGTCATGTCGAATTTTACATGTTTAATATGTTCTCGCAGCATTCAGGGAGTCTTGTCTATGATGCCGTGATACTCAGTCGCTCCATGGGCCGAGTCAAGAGCTGTGCCTGTAAAGGTCATTGAACGGTACAGCAAGCAGCAGAATGAGCAGCGAATATTTGCAGTTCTGCAACGTGCGGTTGGTTTTTAAACTGTTAAAAGCCAAACACGCAGTGACTAAATAATTCAGTGAGGGATTTTCTGTGTAGCAGGCGAAACGCTCAAGCAAAATATCCGTTATCAGAGAGGGGAAGGAATGGAAAGTGTTGATTTATACATGTAAAAGTCAATGAAACAAACAGCTATGTTTGTAAAGCTAATGCACCATCAGAATTTGGGTTTAATATTCTACAGTGAGCCTGAAAAATCACAGAAAAGCTGTCTTAAACAGGCATTTTTATGGCATCATAAAAATGCTTTATTATCTTCGCTGCCACAACAAAACCTGGTGATTATTCAGCCTCTAGGAGCCCCATCACAGGCTGCTGTATTTTATTTTCTAGATTGTATGACCCAGAGCTCCCATTATGGCAGATGAATGACTGAATCTCTTGACTGTTACTGGTAGCAGATCTACAGCAGAACTGAAAAACAAGTTTTGTTGTTGTTTTTATGAATATTTTTTCATCTCACGGCCCTCTAAAGATCAGTTGGGCAGCAGACCAAAGTGCTGTGTGAACTTCGGTAACAGTAACAGTGGATGCTGAGCTCCAGTTTTCTGTTTCCCTCGGCACAACGTAGTACGCCTTTTAATCATGGATTTGTTTTGTTAGCGCGGCGCCTTACGCTCACATATGCATAGAGCATTGTTGTGAGAGATTTAGTCGTCTTTTTCTAACATCCAACTTTCCATAAATATCCATTTTTGGATTGGAAGTCAAGCCAGCCAAATATAGTGAACGTTTACTCTCTTGGCTTTTGGAGACACAGTCTCACCGACTGGCTGCGACGTAAAACGTGCAGCCACGCAGCAGATGAAACCATCAGCTGCTTGTTGGAGCATTCAGGCGTCGTCATGTCCTCTGATTTTATTTTAGTCATAGACACGTTTGTAAACCAGATAAGAGAAGACCTCTGCTGAGCCATGTGTCACCGCAATAAAAACACAGTTGGGGATTCACTGACAAGAGTTGTTTTTTTTTATTTCCTCCCCTGATGACTTCCTATCTGAGTTTTTATTGTCAGGTACACCCTCAGCGCCCCTGAGGGTGCGTAGAGTTCCATAACGCAATGAACAACATCACCTCTGTGTGCCACCAATTGGGAAACGATGGGATGGATGGATGGAGACAGAGAGCTTGGCAGGGTGCTGTCAGAAGGCATATAATCCTCTGTGTGGACTCACTGTGTGGCTCTGCAGAGCAGTGAGAGACGAACCTGGTCGGGTTATGTGGGTAACTGTTACAATGGGGCATTCAGGCGCTATCAGATCAAATGTCAGGAATCTGCTTCCTTTTATTGAAAGAATATTTCACCTCTCTATCTCTATCCAACAGGTCTGTCCTCTAAGAGGGCACAGACAAACTAGCAGCACACAGCTGTGTTGTTTTTCAGATCAGTTTCTCTCTGCGCCAACATGTTGCTTTTATTCCCTCTGAAGGAGAATGATCTGGATATACTCAGTGTATACATATATATATATATATACTATGATGTAAACTGTTCAGCAGACATAGTGGAAATAGAGGGCCTAAAAGCAGCGTCCCTGAGACGTTACTCTCACATTTTCATTCTCCATTTGCAGTGAGACACAAGTATCCGTCAGCGACTCAGCCAGTCACACATGCAGGCGCACGCCGTCGAAAATGGAGCCACCTGCCATCAAGGTTAACAGTGAAATGTATGATTTCAAATTGAGGCATTTTCTAGCTACAGAGGAGTGGCAGCGGAGAGGATGAGTGCACCCAGCTGGGGTTTTTTTGAGCTGCCAGATTGCCTGACTGACTTCACTCCCTCTCACTCTCGCCGGCGCTGAAGGCAGAGCGGAGCAGTGGCTCCCAGCGTCAGTCACAACGCATCATGCAGCAGCCAGCCCACAGCGGGTGGAAGGGTTGAGGGGTCTCTTCATGTAGGGCTCGTCAGACACACCCACACATCTGTCCCGGCGGGGGAGGACTCTGACAGAGGGGAACAAAAAAAAATGAAGGGTCTCAAGAGGAGGAAGGTTTCTTAAATGGTGGGGGTGTTGGATAGAAAGCTGTAAATTATACAATCTGGTGAGCCATAAAGAGAAAAGATATGTTTGCAAGTTGCAAATGGTGGCTTGGAGGAATTTTGGGATGCAAGCTTCTTTTCAGAGTTTCTGCTGGCAGAGGCGCTGTGAGGTCATGCAAAGTAGTTCGTCTTTGTTGAGTTTTAAACAGGTCTCCAGGCAAACCCTCCTGCCCACAGCTTGCTTCTCCTAATAGTGCTGCCCTGCTGTCAGAACAACTTCTTGATAGTAACCACAGTGGAATACAAACATGCAGGCAGGAGAGTATGAGATCCCTAATCTGTCTGTGTGAGTGTGAGTGTGTGTGTGTGTGTATGTGTGATGTAGGTCTCTTTTGTAGTGGCATATTAGCTGCAAAGTACAACACGCAACACGTTTGGTCCTGTGTGCAAGATCAGTGAAGGTGTGTCTGGGTATATTTGTTGTTTTTGTTCTTGTTTGTGCAGCCCAATATGAGCAAGGGATTTGGGAGAAGCAGAATATAAATAGGAAGGTCTGATTTTGATTAATCATCGTCTTCTCAGCCAATCACATCATTGCTCTCGTCCCTTTTAAGCGGCTGTGCCAATCACAGTGGGATGGAAATGGCTCAGAGAGTGCAAATCAGCTCTTCCAAACAGGGAATAGTGTTCTTTTCTGTAAGCTGCAGACTTTCAATACACAAATATATACGACACCACAATTGTTTGGCCAGTAGCGGATGATATGCCTTTGTGAGCTGAATTTGTATTTGTAAGATATTAGAAGTCGGGTCATGTTGTTTTCTATAGCTGATGCATGCTTTTATTTTGAACCACAGTGATCCATGCACTAACTAATCTATGCTTGATCCCTGAATTACCCCTATCAGATTAAACCAATTACACAGCCACAGTATATTGCAGTTAAAAAAATCCAAAATGCAGGTATGTTCATGAAAAAGAGGAGATTAAAACAGAAATGCCGCTCTAACTTGCAGATGCACACAGAAGTATATGCAGCTAATCTGATGTACACAGATGCTTCAGGTGCTTGTGTGGTTGTTTTGCAGCAGTCTGGTGTTGGTTGTGTATGACTTTATCAAGGTAACCACAGCGGATCGTTGTGAAATTTGACACTTTTCAACTAGAAGCTGCAGATGCACGTCCGTCCTGCTGCCTTCAGTCGATCAACTGAGCTTTCATACAGTCCTCGAGCAGTGGGGGACAGGAGAACAGTTGTAAGGGGTGGTTGCTTCGTATCTAATCACAGTGTTTATGTCCATTGTTCAGGAAGATTATGTAATGCTGCTGGTTTGTAGTATAAGCTGTTATCTTAGAATTATCAAGTGAGTGACACACAGACACAATTTTAGCCCAAACAGCAACACATCTCCTTTTAGCTCTTATCTGCTGCACTGTGCAGATACCAAACTGATGGGCAAAGTGCATTTCAAGGTCATTTGTCAGTGTGTTTCTTGCCCCACTTTTTGCACCGCTGTGGAAATCTCAAGTGTATGAGTACTTGTCTAATTGTACCAGTAAGAGCAACTGAGCCTTCATCTGTTTGTACAACCCCCACTTAACTAGAAGGCATGTTAATCCTTCGTACATGCGTGCTGATTTCACGTGATGTGTAACAACATATGTTCTCCTCAGTCAACATGTAAGTCAAATATGAATAATTCATGACAGTGACTGTTACAGTCGCTTCTTGTCTGTTTACCTTCAGTCTTGCGTGCGTACAGAATATTGCTGGATAACTCTATGAAAAAGGGGAACGAGGCTGATTCAATATTCTCATTTCACGAAGGCCTAAAAAATGAGCGAAAAGACACATTGAAGAGAAGAGGGGGAAAAAAATCAAGGTGGATCGAATGTGTTTGTGATGATAAGCCTGGATGGATTATTTTCCTGCCACTCTGACAGCCCAGATAATGCAATTTATTTAGGACGAACGGAGACGCTACAAGTGCCACTCTTGTAACAATAGACCCTCAATTTCTTCATCAGTCTCGCCGTGCAGGCTCGCTGAATCGGCTTGTATTGAATTGCTGGCATGTTACTCCTCCCCGGTCCTCTCCGGGCTGATTCAGTGTGACGCCGGGTTCTCGAGGTGCTCACTAAGAGCACGTCGGCTCCTTTCTGCTGTCTCAGGCTTCTGGCACTGTAGCTAATTGCAAGTTTCATGCTTTTTCGTAGCGTGCGTGTGTGTGCGTGCGTGCATCCGTTTCTGTGTGTGCATGTGTTTGCTTGTGCAGAGAGGAGGAAAACATTTTCTGAAGTTGAAAGGAGGTGAAGCTGAAAATGGAAAGTGCTCTGTATGGAAAAGTTTGCTCTAAAATTGTCTATGTGGATTTTTTATTATTGTATTTTGGTACTTCTTTGGTGTAAGTACATTCTAATTTATCAGACTGGCGTCTCTTTATGTCATACACACCTGCAGGGTTGGTTTACACCATAAACATAAGACTGTCAATTGATGATACCTCCATGTAAATAAATAATAACTTGGAGCAGGTTGATATATTGGCTTGGTAGTCTTAGTCATTTGAGTAATCCAGCGTTGATCGCACCTTTCAGCGCGCTCAGTAATAATTAATGCACCACTGTAGTGGATTACATGTGGGATGCTTGACGTTACAGACTGCAGCCTGCATCCAGTGTTGTTTGTTTTCACCCCCTGGACACACACTCTCTCTCTCACACACACACACACACACACACACAAAGGTGGTGTCCCGTATATGCAGCCAGACACAGGGCACCGCATGTGGTCAGACAGACAGAAATAGCTGCTCCCTCCCCTGCAGTGCTCATCAATCCTAGTTTGTCAGAGGCTGCTCTGCTCAGGCTGGGCACAATAATCACATCGCTACACCTGCTCCATCTACAACCTTCCCCTCTAAGATATGAGCACATTCTCAAAGGATGGCAGCCTTTCAAGTGGTCGAGCTGGGTTCAAGCCTCCATTCAGCAAGTATCTAAGCTGTCAGTTGTCCTTGACTTCCTGCCAGCTCCGTGGCTGACCAGGTGCTCTGATCTCCCTGTGGTGCGGAGATCAATAGAGTATTTCATTATTATTCTTTACAACAGCTGACTTTATACTGTGCGACCACTAGGATTAATAGTGAAGTAGTTTTGTGTCCCTTCCAACCTCGTGTCCGGAGTCATTTTGTCACTGCACACATGTGGGCCCTTCACATTGTGCAGTTTGGGGCAACCGGGATTTTATTAGACCCGCCTTGCACAGTGTGACATGCAATGAAAGACCGTTCAGCTGTATTTAAGGCACCTTCTATAGGCACCATGGGTTTATACCTGATTGGGACTGGAGTTCTGGAGTTTTTCCACATTTTGGACCAGTGGTTCTCAACCTTGTTGCCTTTTGACCCCCTAGAAAAAATATCTTTGTAGTGGCTTTCCCTCTAACCTGAAATTGTTGATTTAAGTAATTGATACGAGGCTTGTTTCACTTGTTAAAGCAAATAGTAGAAATAAATAGACGAAGAATAATGTTGTGTAGCAGAACATGTCTTTCCTTGTTTTCTATTAATCATCTCGTGACCCTTCAGATTTATCCTGCACAGCACCGCTTTGGACTGACAGCCGGTGCAGTGGGTTAAAAGGTCCAGGTGGAAGCTTGGTTTCAGAGAGGCGAGGCGGCGCCGACCCTCCCCGTTGTGTGTATGACCTCATGGACCGTAGGGTCGGAGAATTTGGTGTAACGCTCCACACTCTGCAGACTGTCAGCCTCTGCTCACATTGGATTCTGCAGACTGACTGCCGGGGCGCTGACATCATCAGCACCAAACCAGAGCAGCTCCACCAACGAGTAAACGTAACCTCTGCCTCCTCTCCATCTCCTCTTCTTGCCTCCACCACCTCCTCGCTGTCCCTCCCTGCCCTCTTGTAGCTCACCTCTGTAAATCAATCACTCTGAAGTAATCTGAGACTGCAGTGGGGTCTGCATCTTTGTGCCAGAGAGAGATGTTATCTATATTTCAGCAGAAATAGGTTTCATATATCCCCGGTGTGTATTCAGCTTGCCGTGGCAGTAATTGTAGCTCATCCGCAGTGAGTGACTTGCCCGTCTGGGGACACGTTGATACATGGATCATATTCCTACCTGCGAGTCTGTCTGCCTCTGTCCATCCTATCAGGGCAGCGATGGAAACTTGGACTCATACAGATGACTCAGCAGGCTTCAGCCAAACAGTCGCTGCAGCTAATTATTAGCTTTACTTTGCCTGGATGAAGTTCCACATGCGTATAATTGTCTTCATGGAACGAATCCTGCTGTGACACAGTTCTGTTGTTTACTTAAGCTCCGTAGTTTTGGCTCTTACTTTGGTAGTTTTGGCTATCATTCTCATGTTTAATAGTATACTTGCACTCACTGCTGAGATCTGGGAACATGGTGACGTTGATAAAAAGAAGACAAGTCGAGAAACAGGCGGCGGTGCACTGGTATCTGAATGGTTATGGTTTGATTCCAGCCATGAGGAGCTGTTACCCTGCTGAACTCTGTCCACCAGTTTATACTGTTTATACTTCATGCTACTCGCACTACTTAGATGTATTTATATTTTTTTGGATATTATGACTATTTGCACTTCTGGTTAGATGCTAAACTGCATCTCGTCTCTGTGTTGCACTCTGACAATGACAATAAAGTTGAATCTAATCTAATCTAATCTAATGAACCTTTGTTTCATGGCACACCATCTCACTCTCCCTTCATTTCCTGTTTGTCTCTGTACTATCAGCAAGCCAGTGAAAATAAAAAAATCAGCTCCTTCAGACAAAGAGAGGGTAAAATTTTTCACCCAGTCACTCTGTTGTAAACAACAGTTGATGGAGCAACTTCCTGGTTCAGCTGTGACCTGACGTGACCCGATCATACTGAATGACGATGCGGTTAAGACAATCTGTGTAAACCGTGTCACGACACGTGTGATCGATCATCTCACCATTGATTTCTTGTCTTCTCGGCCTTTGCCGTAGCAACGTTGTTGTATTTCCAGATTGCACTTTGGCAAACACGACACCATCAGACCCGGTACATGTGAAATAACTGAATTATGTGCAGAAACGTCTTAATGTAGACCTTCTCTCCAGATGCGTCGCTGGACCTGTCGTGACATCCAGCACTGGCAAAGCCACTTACGCTAATGTATTATATATGCCTTTTTTTGCTCTGTATCATCACTAAACGCAAAAAACATGTGTTCACTTAAGCGACCATGCAAGTGACAATATGAATATTTCACGCTGAAGACTTATCGAGCCATCGCAGTGATGACGAAATCGACTGCGTTTTAAGCCTTTACTTTGCAGCTCAGCAGCCATCCATACGGCGCTAACTGCTCTGTGTGTCTCCGTACCTTTTAGGGATGTACTGTAGCATTAAATTTTAACGGGGCAGCTCTTGCCGGGCCCAGGTGATGGCTTATCACGCTCATAGATGGGGAACACTTGAACAGGCAGAGGCATGATCTCTGTCTCTGCAAGCTATTACAAGGTTCAGTGAGTCCAAGCACAGCAACGCGGCGGGCGATAAGCAGGTGTACATACAGTAAATGTAAGTGCGTGTGTGTGCAGTTTTCCTGTGCGCATGTCTGTGTGTGTTGCACTTTTATTCGTGAAAAGTTCAGTGTTTCTGTCAGCACAAGCTTTTCTGCAGGCTTCCATTATGTTGAATTTGCTAACCGCTCAGCTTCAGACTTCATGGGATGCGAGACATTTCCCTTATCGCAATCCTCTTTTATGGTCCGTTCTAAATCCCGGGTGCATGTATGAGTTGTCATCAGGGAGTAGCTTCCCAAATATGCCACGACGTTAAGATAATCTCTCTCCTGAGAGGCTTAGAAAAAACTTCAGATGACCCCATAGAGCAGTGAAATGTCACACAGAGGAACATATTTCAAGAAACTCTGCACAGGACTGAGGAGATGTTGCAGTATCTGCTCAATGTGAGGGGAAAAGACTTTACATTATCTATTCTGCGAGTTTGACTGCAGAGCTCTGACCTGAAAGCTGAAACCGTGTAAGTCGTCTCTCTTTGGTTGTATCTGCTCATCTCCATGTGTCTGTTTCATAAACTGGAGTGTCTCTCTCTCTCTTTCTCGGACTTCCTCTCTTCCTCTTTTCCTCCCCGTCTCTCACGCGGAAAGAGAAAGACGCACAGAAGGAATGGAAGAGGCGACCTATTTTAAGACCACTGTGTAATTAATCATAAGCTAGCAGCCAGCATTAAGAGAGGAGGAAATGTATGATAGCTCCCACTGTGACTTTCTGTCCCTCCCTAGCTGACGTTTTCCTCTCTCTCTCTCACTCTCAGTCCACCTCTCTCGCTCATTCTTGTGCATCTCTATGCTAAATTTCCCGTGGACCAGGGTCTCTCTCTCTCTCTCTCTCCCCTTCCTGTTTCTCTCCTTTTTAATTTGCTTTTCGCTTGCATATTAATTCTAGTTTCACATTTGCACACACACACATGCACATTTCTAATTACGAAAACAGCAAAATGTCATGCGGAGAAATGAATGTTTATCCACTAAACTAGCCACATCTCATTTTCGGTCACCTGTCACATGGCTGACTCCATCTGTGTTCGTCCACTCATGCGGAACATTTCTGTGGACTGAGGGGTTGCTGTAGCCGCACGATCCCGAACTGCTGTCTCATGTCTGTGCACTGTACATGTGATGTCACCGCTAACACTGCAGGCTACTGTTTGTGGACAGCTGGTGAAGAACGCAGTCTCATTTGTGTGTAATAAGTCGTTGCTAATTGTCTGCAGATTGGATCAATGTCCTCTTCTGCTACAGCTCAGCTCTCAGTCTGTGTTACCACAGACAGCACAGGCGCCATTTATCAGTGCTGATAGATGGTAGCTGAGGAAAAGTCCTTTCATCTCATTATTAAGGCAATTTTGCAGGAACTGGTCAAATTGTGTCTATAAATTGTTTCTTCTGTGGAGTGAAATGGACCAATAGGAGTGCACTTTTTGGGGTTCTTAAGGCAATAAACACATGCATGCCCACACACATGAATAAACAGTTGTCACACACTAGCTTTGCTCTAATTTTTCCCATGAGTTGGTGATGCCATCCACTTAAATCCTAAGGAGCTTATGGATTTCTTTTCAAGATATGTCACTCTCAGTTTCCACGACGGCAAAGAAAATCCTGTGCAGTATTAATGCAGATAGCAAGACAAGCCAGAGCCACAGTATTGCCGTCTGTGGTGTGATTGACGGGGAGAATGGGCATGAGAAGTTCACCGTTTGGCTCCTGAAGTCTTCCTCGCTGAGGTTACTCGATGACCTGGTCCTCAGCTGCCAGTTACACTGGGAGCATCGCTGCCTTTTGCACTGCAGAAGATACACGTCCGCCTGGGCTGTGATTCAAAGTAGAGAGGCGTTTGTGGAGCTGAGATTTAATACCACAACAGCATGCAGAGATACTCAGATGTCAGACTTATCTCTGGCACTGCTAATCTGACTCAGGCATTTGAATGCGAAGGGGCGGCTTTGTAGAGCACACAGAAAACTTCTGAGATGTTCCCAAATTAAATGTAAGCATTTGAAAAAGATGTATAATTGCATTTTGAAGAAAATCCATATAATTTTAGATATATATTAACATTTTTTTCACTGAACTCTTGCCTCAGGCAGTTTGATCTTTACCTCAGCATATCTGATTTTTGCTTTTGATGTGACCAGACTGACCTTTGGTGTTTTCATATTGGCGGAATTTGTTAACATCAGATCCTCATTTCCATCGGAGTGAGATTAATTTGTTGGTTATTTCTCAGGCAGAGTGCATCTTTTACTTCTTGGGATACATCATTCATTAACACCTGTATCTTCAACACTGAGCAGTAGCGTTGCAGAGGACTGGGGGGAGTATTAAGTAGTGAGCTGTTAGTGGATTAATACCATCTCAATTTTACCAGTGTCATAGACCACCAGAACGATTTTTTTAATTGCTTAACTGGTTGAGCATCATGATTAGAAGAAACACAGTCATGTTGTTGTTTAGCTGTGTCACATGTAGCATTCATGGCACAGACAATCATGGTGTCCATTACAGAGGATGTTCTATGACTATGAACAATCAATAATCTAAACTAAGTGTGTTTCTGTTTCAAAGATGGCAGTTATGTTACTCTTTTAATGTGGGCTGGCAACCTTTGAGCTGATTTGATTTAGTTACTGCTTAATTTCCACTGTGTCTCATGCATATAGTATTTCAAATCACACGCACGCACGCGCACACAATTTCAATCGCACTAAAATGTCACCTTTATCTTTCAACACAGACACTGAATTTCGCAGTGCATTAGAGAGGCTGTAGTTCCTGTAAGCATTCTTTTAAATAAAAGTGATAGAAAAGCTTCATTGAAAAGCATATTCTCCAAAAGTGTATCATCACCCACACTGAGCGTCATCCAAATGTGTCCTAATTTACCTGAAGAGTTGCTGTGGACAGACGTAGTGGAGGCAGATTGAGGTTCTTGCTGCTGATCTCCCACCTCCGTCCATTTTCCCTCACCGAAACACACTGAAGGCACGGTTTGCGACATGCTTTTATCCACTCCTGCTTCGTACGATGGCGGACTGGAGAACATAATCATGTCATGAAAATGTGGCAACAGCAAATCAATCATTTGAGCAAACGTCAACAACACACATTAGCAAGTCACATCAAATGGTGTGTTTTCTATGTCGCTGCTAACAGATCAACATCATGATTTATCGAAAGTCTGCTGGGGAAACAAGCCTGACACTGTTGCTAGTGAAGCTACTCTTCACTGGACATAATCATGGTAAAGTACACTTTTGCTGAAAGTAACAAACTACACTTGCTTGAAACATGTAATAAGGCAACGTAATTAATAAATGTGGTGTAACTTTCGACACTACAAAGCCGTTTATTCTGCTTGTCAGACTGCTTCTATACACTTCACTGATTGCTCGCAATTACATCACACAGTAACCAGATAATGTTTCATTAATATTTCGGTTCTGTCTGTTTTTTGAATTCATTAAATGACTGTCATTCAAATACTTAAAGCGTGAATGTGCATGCGGTGCTCCTGAAGGGTGACAAGTTTATCTCAGCTGCAGAGGGAGGTCAGCAGAGTGGAGCAGGGAGTCGGAAGCAGAGTCAAAGTCTGTCTCGAACATTTACCATACTGCTGCTCTCCGAGGTTGGGGTCATTGTGAGGTGTCACACAGATAACTGGTAGGGGTTAAAGCTGGGGTTGGTAATGCTGGAGAAAAGCCAGATTGTGAAACTGAAAAACGCCATCCCCTCCCATCAGGCCTCCCTCCAAAGCCCCTTCCCCAAAACACATGAACATGCACTGCCTGAGTGCTCAGGACAGATACTGCTCACTGCTGTGGGTGTGCGCTTTGTGCAACTGCGTTAGCTGCTGCTGCTGCTGCACATCATTGTCATCACTTACCGTATCCTAACTACCTCATGTCTCATTCACACGTAGGAAAGCACCTAACGCAGCAAACAAGGCTATTGTTTGTACTGGAGCTAGCGTGTTAGTTTGGAGAGATTTTGGCAGCACTGTCTCTGCCATTCTTGTGTTATTAGCTTTAGCAATATGTCTGCTGAGCCTTGTGGAAGACTCCAGTCATGCACAGTGAGCGCATGGGCAGCGTGTGCCAGGTAGGCAGGTATGTAGTGTGTAGTCAGGCAGGTAGACCAGACCAGGGAAACACACTACTGCTTAGTGGAAAAAGATAGCTTGCAACTGGAGACATGACATGATTTTGAAAATACGATACAGGCAAATGTGGCTAAAGCAGTAGCTTCAAGACTTATTGCAACACTCATATTTTATCTGTAATTTACCATGAAAATGCACTTCTCATAATGTGTTTCTGTAGTTTGATGGTTGAATATCTGAGGTTGAATTGTGTTACATGTATGTTGGAAGTATTTACAGGGACCAAATGACAGTTTCATACCAATTTATTTTCTCTCATGATGGATGGGCGGGTGGGTGGGTGGATAATGACTCACACAGCTCCTTTCCATCACCTCTTTTCTCCATTTTCTCACCTCCATTACCTGACATTTTCCAACCCAACCAGGCGCTCACATTGACCATACTCTGTGTGGGTTTTTTTTTTTTTATTTTACGCATCATGCACTGCTCACCACTCGCACATTTTACTATCTCCATCAGTACATCGTTAACCTTTAAGCAATGTATGTTTTCAAAGCACGTACGGTGTTGTTTTTTTCTTCCCGCTGTTGATTTAAGAAATGAGCCTGTCTCTAATGGTTTTTCCCATTCAGCGAATCACTTTTATGCATTTTCAAAGGCAGCCTTTCCATCATCTCCTCTGCCCAGTGTATCAACAGCAGCCCCTCAGCAGCAGTGGGAGTCTATCTCCCTGTTTCACAGGAAATTGAACACACACGCGTTACTGTATATATCACTGGACTGCAATGAATCAGGGTCAGACAAACATTCAGAAATACACACCGTCATGCTTGCACTCATGCATAAACACACTCACATACACAAATGACAGTATTCCCAGACTTTCAGGAGAACCGCACTCTGTGTTCTGCACAGTATCTCTCTGCTCATACATCATTAAGTGAGTCTGGATGTTATTATGGAGAAGATGCACTGTGTTAGATGGCCTGACAGATTGTGTCAGGGGGCTGCAATCCTATCAGGATTGGATAATAAAAAGACAGTTAATCTAGCCAGTTCCCTACAGTCCTTTGCACACAGAATAAAAAATCCTGACGCCTGCTCTGCGCTCTTAACGTCCTTGTCAAATTCGCCTCCACCCTCCGTCCCATCCTAAAATATAAGAGCAATAATTATGACTTAATCTCCTCAATCTCCACCATTCACCCGCCAAAACATTTCCTAAGAAGAGGCACGGAGTTATAGCCCAGCAACGTAAAATGAGGTTTATTACCTCCGCTGCAATGCTGTAATGTGCCATAAAAATAGGTGCCCACACCGGTGTGCATGAACGGGCGATGATCAGCTAATTTATGAGGACCTTGGCTCATCAGGAGGACCTGCGATGAGGAGGAGAGAGAACGGCAGGAGGGGGTCGACTCAGCACATTGTCCTTCACCTGGCGAGCATCACTCATGATAAACAGGGGCATGACAGACGCAACACCAGCCAATCCGTCACCTTGTAGAAAGTCATAGAGACAGAGACGAGTCTATGTGCTGTCTGCCCACGCTACTCTCCCTCTGTCTCTGTCAGGGAGCAGCGAGAGATTGGGCTCAGTGAGGATAATGAGAGGGGCATAATTCTGGCTCACTGCCCATCGTAGTTTGTCAACAGCCAAATCACTTTCATGATGCTCTGTCTCTGTAAAATACATTCGAAATTCCCAGTTGTCAGTTAACCCTCCTTCCTGTCTTTACAGTGGAGAATAACCCATGCCAGACCAACCCCTGTCTCCATGGAGGGAGCTGCCTGCAAGAAGGTGATGGCTATAGCTGCTACTGTCCTCAGGGCTTCTCTGGAGAGAGCTGCGAGATCGGTGAGTCACTGCCAGGTCAGGGCCGAGCAGGGAAGCCTCAGAGGTCAGCAGCTGCAGACAGATTGCTGTGTCACCGAGGCACGAGGGAAAGAGGCACAGGCATATGTTGGGATAGCATTTACCACATGGACTCCACTGTGTAATGGATTCAGGAGGAAGACACCAGGGAGTTTTCCCGTGTGGGTTCTGTTTGCTTCTTTGTTAATAGGACTGGATCCAATCTCAGTGCAGTCAAAGCCAAGAGGAGCTTTCCTCTCAGCTCCACTAGTTTTGGATCAAGCTCCTTGACTGAAAGTGAACAGGGAATATCCATATGCTGCAAGTCAGCCAGTTGTGACAGAGGTTGCTGAATGTGTGCTGTACGCATGTGCTCAACCCTGTGTGTGTGTGTGTGTGTGTGTGTGTGTGTGTGTGTGTGTGTGTGTGTGTGTGTGTGTGTGTGTTTGTGTGTGTTTCACCTTCGGCCCCAGGAGTAGCATGCAGCTCATCGTTCCACTCAGCTGTCTAATGGGAGAATGTGGCTGTCAGAAAATGGTTGTGCACTGTTTTTGGTGTGTGTGTGTGTGTGTGTGTGTGTGTGTGTGTGTGTGTGTGTGTGTGTGTGTGTGCGCACGTGTGTGTGCACGTGTGTGTGACAGAGACATGCAAGGACACACGGGCCACAAAGGAGCCACGAGCTCAGTGAGGGGTGGTGCAGCTGATTAAAGTGCTGGAGCGGCGGCACATGCTGCTGCTGATGAGGGAAGATGGGGAAATAAAGAAGAAGAAGAAGAAGTAGATATTGCATTGGCAGAAAATATCAAAGAGACTTGAAGAAATTCAGCAACATGAACCCCACAGGGTTCGATTGAGCTTTAACACAGCACAGCTGGTGCGAAGTTGTTGTTGACGGCGTTCAGGCACATTGACACTGGGTCGTGGCCAAAGAACCGTGGGTTCAACCTTAGTAAATATTTGATTGCGTACAGAAGTTGCTCTGGTGTTTATCCAAGTGGAATCACTGTAAGAATCAAGTAAACAGTTAATAGACAGACGCATCAGCAGAATTCATTTCCTGAACCTCCTGAATTAAAAGAGACCACCGAGCGTGTTGAATCCTGAGTTGGTCCGACTTCTCGAGATCAGCGTGTTTCTTATTTATGCATACAGAGACAACAGGCCGAGCTGAGGTTTTAAGGGTCATTAGTCATGGAAAGAGGTCATAGATCAGGGGTCAGGGGTCATTGGAGGCATATTGTCCTGGGTCTGATTCTCAATTACCTTCTGGCTTATACCCAAAAGTACATATTATGCAACACTTAGGTGTGCCTCTGCATTAACACCACCGGAGATCAATCAGCAATCTGGTGTTGGATCAATAATTTGTGACAAATGCATGTTAACAGCATGAATTCCACACATAGAATAGCTTGCAGTGATTTGCTGTTTGCAGTCGATTTGGTTTGGGTTTGTTATAGAATCAGACCAAAGTTAATGTTTTTTTTTTTTTAGAAGCAGCTGGAATAAATGATGACATTCAGAAGCACGTTCATAAAATATTTGTTATTTACAGATTTCTTCTGCACTTGTGTGTATGTCCTTCGGCTTTCTTCTCTCAGGAGTGCTTAATTGCCTTTCCCAGTGTTACTAAAGTGTTGTGATGTTGATCATGTTGCTAAACAGCTGCATATCTGATGTTTTTGATATTAATTATGGGCAAAGGCAAAAAGGTTAATTGCCTTAAACAGCAAATGCTCGACCACAATTATTGGTTAACACAGTGCTGTTTTAGAGGTATTAGGCCATAAGAAAAGTGTGCCGGCAACAACTGAACATAAACAACGTAAAACTGTCCGCCTCTCTGTCTGCTGCCGCCTGTCACTCCGCTAAATCCCTCCCACCAAACCCACAAGCTCAAATAGCAACAGAAGGAGTCGGCTGCCCCGCTAAACATCGTGCCTCATAGGGCCAACTCTCCACGACGTGAGTCTCGCAAACACCAAGGTCCCTCTCACCGCAACTCATCTTCTCAAAGATGCCCCTCCAGTGCTTCGCAGCCCCAGGCCAGAGCGCCCCAGGCTTCAGAGGCAGCTGCGATGCCATCTAACAGCAGGATGAGAGTGCTGGCTTGCATGCCGTACGCAGACACACACCATTGTCCACCCTCGAAAGTTATTCCCCACTGTTTGTCATCATGCCTCTTTTCCACTTGTCGATACAAGCGCCATGGCATCTAATATAATGAGCTTGAAACTGCTTGTGGAGCTGGGATGTGTTCACACTCGTGTTTTATGCTCCGCTGCAGGCGGAAGAAGTATTGGAAATTTATCACGAGGAGGATTTTCCGCCATTGAATCAGGCTTTCGCCCTGTATCTAGAAATAAATGTGGAGATTTGGCTATGTGAGGTTTTCACCAGCCAACAGCAAGGCCGTCCCTCTGAAATGACCTGTGATGGGCCAAAGTTCCCCATCACAGGTTTTCAAAAGCCTGAAAACAGAGCCAAGAGACTAGTTTTCTCTCAGGCCATGTGCATAATAATAAACTGAAAGGTTATTATGATTTTTTTTGCCCTGTGGTGTATTTCACATCTGCAGCTCATATTTCCTTTAGTTCACCGCTAATATGAACATCTTATTGAAGGTCCTTTCTCTCTCCTTCAGTTCCAAACAAGTTAAGGAGCATCCGCCACAGCCACGTTATAGCAGGAGAAGCCTATAGACCGGTTTCCCCTGCACTGCCTCTGCTCTCCATGTGAACGGATTATTTAGGCAGAACGAGGCAGTGGCACCACAGCTGCAAGAGGCTGTCTGCAGGACTTGGCGTGGAGCTGCAATTATTTGGGAAGAAGCGTTTTGGGGAGCTGCATTATTGATGGCCTGTGTTTCTACTGTGGTCCGTAGTTAATATTTATGAGTTTAGAGGAGAGAGAAGTGGAAGCTGTGGCCATCTCAGTGTTAGCACTCCAGCTCCACTAGATCCTCATCTTCAGAAAGTCCCTCTCCTCATCCGTATTCCTGACTTAATCTTAATTTATTCAGGGCTGTCAGTAGAGACACGTGGACAATAATGTGTCACACCCCTGTTACAAAATCGAAGCTGTAAGTTATAGCATCCCGTTGATCATCAGGACCCTTTGGTTAAGTGGGGATCCTGCCGCAGAATAAGTGATTAATGAGGCACAACACAGCCTGTCAGTTTGACGACCACGTGTTGACACAACAATGATTTAGATTTTCCTTCCCCATTTTTTCACACATATAAGAGGATAATGCAAAAGATATATAGATAAAGACAGCGAATCCTCTGATGCTGATTATCTCCAGATGAAATAGTACAAATATTTCAATCTGATATGAACTTCAGCTTCAATGAATCATCTTTGCCTGGTTTTGCCTTTACTCAGGACTCTGTGGCCAATCACAGACTGAGATCTGTTTCAACTTTCTGTTAGTTTCGTTGAAGTCGTTATGATAGGAAAACTTACAATTCCACCATTCGTCATCGTCGTTGGAGTAGTAGTAGTAGTAGTAGTAGTAGTAGTAGTCGTAGTAGTCGTAGTCGTAGTAGTAATTCCCAGCTTGGTTCCACCCAACTTCAACCTGAGCAGAAGTCTAATCAGTCAGAGTAATTGAAATCACCCCTGTGGGTGTGCAGAGCCTTTAAGTGGACTGAAGATCAGTCAAGCTGCACAGCACAGCCCAAGTATCACTCAAAATGTGTGACGCATCTCCCAAAATATTCAGCAGATTTTGTGCATTCTACAAAATAACTCAGATCAAACAAGCGGTTCAGTATGCAGGAGCACATAGCATGTAAACATTGGGAAATAGCACTAACTGTGTGTAACCAAAACAAATTATGGATTTCTCTCTCATTTCCACAGTTTCCACATTTGAAACTTTGCTTGCTAAAACTACACGTGTACAGCAGCGACTTAAGAAGCAGTGTTTTTACTGCATATGACGCATTCTCAGGAAGACGTTTTGATGTATGGCAGCAGGAAAAAAAACATCTCTCTGGTTGATTTCTGCAGGATGACACTTCATTTTTGGACCTCGGCAGCTGTAGTTGACAAACAGACTCAAATGAAGGTCCATTGACTCACTGGTTCTGGAGCTTTCAGCCGTTTCACATGGTCTTCATCAGCAGATTGAAGAGGAAAGTTTGAACATTTTAACTTCGATGACATCTGAGCAAACGCAGTGTTTTTCACTTTTTTCTCTGATTTCCTCCATAAAATATAGCTGATAATTGTTTTTTCTTTAAATGCGACCTCTCCCCGCACACGGAAAGCGTGGGAGCTCAGCGAATCATTGTCTGACATGTTGATTATGCTGATAAGGAGCTTTGATGGCAGTTTTCTTGAATTGGCTTTCTTTATAAGCACACACTTCATTTTATAACCTTATAACAGGTTTGAAATTGGTTTGTAACTGCAAGGATTTTAATTTATTTAGAGTCAAGAACCCACAAATAAAGTGATGAGGTTGCCACTACTGAGTGATTTGTTTTAAGGTTAAGATACATCCTTGTTTTACATTTATATATTTTTTTCCTTCCTGCCTCTTGAAAATGAAATCTCATTCTCTTTGACAGCAGCAGCTATTTCTGTTTAGCTCAGATGTGGTTTGTTGTGAAGGAAACGCATTAACCTGTCGCAGTCTATCGCTGAGCGCAGGTCAACAAATCACTGTGATTCTAACCGGAGAGGGAGTTAGGGAAATTATTTCTGGTCGACTGCTGTTTGCTCTTCAGAAAGACCTCAATCAGCCCATCAAGCAGTCTGTCAGTCAGGAGGAAGAAAGAGAGCAGGCAGATAAATGATTTCGAGCTGCAAGACAGTCACATGCATCTGGATTAGCCTGAGACAGACTCGTGAATGCGGTGTTTGCTTCATGGCTTTTCGCAGCAGAATGGAAACTAATAGCTGATGGACACGTGCTTTATGCAGAATGTGTTGCGAGGTCAAGACGGACGATGATCCTCTTAAAAGGAGGAAATTACTCTGATCAGGCAGTTCTCTCTTCCTGTCTGTCGACCCGTGTCCCTCCTCCTGCTGAATCAGAGATGACAGTAGCTGCTGTGCGTCAGAAGAGCCTCAGCAATATGGCCAAGAGGTTGTCTCGCTTCCTCCTTCCCAGCATTTTAATTTCTCCAACAGCCAGAGTGCAGGTGGGCGTAGAGTAACACCTGTGAAGAAGGCACGCACGCCTACGTCTCCCTGTCGCCATCTAACAAACTACAGTAACATTCAGTCAGGCTCGCGGGTGGTTTGAAGAACTCCCAGGTCAATTTCAGCAAAATAAATTGAATAGCAACATCCTCTATCTGCGCACACAGCAATGTCCTCCAGTTGGTTTTCTGCTCGACAGGAAGCGCACCTGATGCTTTTTTTAAATTATTTCGCACTTCCACACACACTCTGGCCTCATTTCCAATCATGGTGATTAGATCTGAGTTTTTGCTCCCACTTCCTCCCCCTCTCCCCTCCATCGCTGCTCTGCACTTTTTTTTTCTTTATCAAATGTGACTTTTCTTTTCCTGTGACCACATCTTCATATCCTCACCCCCGCTGCCTCTCTCTCTCTCTCTCTCTCCCCCCCTTCTTCTCACTCTCTTCTTTTATTAATCCTTCATCTTTCTCTATAATTTCCCATGTTCCTTTCTATCACTCTTTTATTCATTTTTCCTCCTCTCTCCTGTTCATTCTGTCTCCCTGCCTCCCCCCTCCCCTTCAGCATGTTGCTCTTTGGCAAGACCTACACTATATCGCTGGATTGAAATTGCTCCGCAGTGCAGAGATTTGGGGCGAAAACAAGACTGTGGCCCCCCCAATATTTCTCTCAAATAACACATTTCATTTCCTGCCATACTTCCTCACTCCCCCGCAACCCCTAACCTCTCCCCTCCTTCCTCTCTCTGGCTCCATGCTTCCGTCTCTTTCTTTCTCCTGCTCCGTATTTCCCTGTCAAAGGCCAATACAATTATTCATACAGAAATATCTCTGTACTCATGCATAAAATGAAACTTATTCAAGCTCACACGCTCACTCACCTGCACACTCGAATTGCCAAATATGCTCGCAGGGGTGTGCACAAAATACATTCTCCCTTATTTTTCTAATATAACTCTCTTCTCCTCGCGCAGATCTGGCCTCCTACACACACACTCCCACACACCTGTTTGGGTCCAGTCTTGGCCAATATGTGCTCAAGACTATATGAAGAGCTAATGCATAACTCATGTTTAAAGAGGCCAAGAGGAACACCCCCTCTGGGCTTCTGTATTAACTAATTCATCCTCTGAGACCCACTCCTTTCACATGAGCTCATACGACTGAGCTTGAAAGATTCATGAGGTTGAGGCTATTAATATCACAGGCCTCTAACCCACCTTACCAGTGTGTCCACAGATCTGAGCGATGAGGTCAAAGAGGATGGCGGTGGGGGGACAGGCTGTGGCTGAGGATAATGGGTGTTTTAGTGTAGATACACACAGGCAGCTGAGACATTTGTCAGCAGATGAGAAAATCTGGTGATTTGAAGGGAATTGAGGCAGAAAGTGAAATCGGTATGCTTAAAGCTGGGGGTGCTGTGTGCGCTAAAGCTGAATTATCACCAGGAAGAAGAGGGAAGGAAAGAACACTGCAGATAGATAGATAGATTCTGAGTGAGTAGCAAGGGTATGTAGGAGAAGACGGATGGAAAGAGCTCGTGCTGCCATGCTGCTCCCCGCAGGACATCCCATTCATTCCTTCATTAATGATGGGCTGGATTTATGTGTTTGGCTCCAAATCCTCCAAGTTGTACTGGTTGGGTCAATAAGTTGTAGAGTTTTACTACTATGTCTTGGCTTCTGCTTTTCCTGCAGTGTAACATCCAGTGCTGGCCAAGGGAGAGAAGAACGCACCGTTAGAAGATGATGATTCATGTAATGATGAGCAATTTCATTGCTCACATAAGGTGCAGCCCAGGTGAACATGATAGGGCTGAATCCTGGGAAATGGAGAGTCTGATATTTACTCCCAGCATTATATCTCCAGAAAACTAGCATTTATCTCTTTGCTGTACATGTGTCTGTGCGCTCCTTTGTGTTTGTGTGCGAGGACTGTACTGAAACCAAGACGCCTCCTTTAAAACTCCATCATTGCTACTCTATAACAGTCTTACCTTAAAATGTTTTTCAGCATTATAATTGGATCAGTGTTTCATCTGCTACAGTTAACTACAGTTAATTCCAATTACTCCCTGCTGTGACAGCTGTGTGGCCAAAACACTGATTAGAATATGTGCAAGAGTCTGCAGACATAAACTTTGCAGGGATTTCAAAAAATGGCTTAAAGGAATAGTTTTGGGAAATACACTTATTTCCTTTCTTGGACCACCGCCCCCCCCCCCCCCCCCCCCCCCCCCCCCCAGATACACATCCAAGGACAGCACCACTCCATGTGACAGATTTTCTTCCCATCTGCACGCAGTAATAAACTCAGGTCAGCACTTCAAAGATGCTCATATGCTCCGTATAACCACTCAGACCTGAGAAAGGGGATAAGAGTATGTGCTGAAAATGTTTTTCTAAACGGCCAAGGCAGCCTGGCGATGATATAACAACACATGATTCAGCAGAGTGTCTGGGATGAACCATGCAGGAGGCTGGATGCGACAGCTCATACGTGTCTTTTGTGTGATTGATGACCAGCAGTTTGTCACAGTTTGCCAGCAGCTGAGGAGCTCTTAAAGGCCTATGATTGGCTGGCTCAGGCTGTATCGATATGCCTCATTAATTCATCCATGCCACTGGATTCCTCAATCAGCGTCATGATTGGCTGTACCCTCCCCCACCACCACCACCCGTACTCTTGCCCGAGTCATACCAACACCACCAGGAGTGCCTGATTGGAGCTGCTCGGCCTGCCACTGACTCAGGCAGCGATACGGAGACACGAAAGCAGTCATACACACAATGAGCAGCACACACAGACACAAAAGCTGGACACAGACACAGAGTCATGATCTCACACGCGAAATTTCAACAACAAACACAGACACAGCGATACAAGCTCACACAAATAGGAGCTCAAGCGCCTGCAGGTGTGCACCGGTTTGCTGTTAAACTCTATTCACTCTAAGATAGCATAATTTTCCCGTTTTCAATCAGCGTGGGCACTCCTTCCTCTCCAAACTCCTCAGGACAATGAGAAACAAAGGACGTTCTGGCTGCAGAGTTGAATGACAATGAGCTGCAGGGCTCTTTGTGTGTGTGTGTGTGTGTGTGTGTGTGTGTGTGTGTGCGTGCGTGCGTGCGTGCGTGCGTGCGTGCGTGCGTGCGTGCGTGCGCTGTGTGTGAGTGCTGCATGCACTATCTCTTTGGTATAAACATACCTGCAGATTAATGAGCTGCTGGCCAAGTTGCCAGGACTCACCTCTCTCTTTATCTCCTTGTCACTCTCCCTGTCTCCAACACACACATGCACACACACACACACACACACACACACATTTCCACTCTCCCATATACACACATCGACATACTTGCCATCTTGAGTTGCCTCATCTTTACTGCTCTTCTTAGTAATTTACTCGTCAATTGAAGTGCCGGGTACAGTGAATGAATATGCATGCGTGTGCCTGATATGTATTTGGTTTATCTCAGCGTGTGTGTGTGTGTGTGTGTGTGTGTGTGTGTGTGTGTGTGTGTGTGTGTGTGTTGTGCTGGAAGGATGGAGGCAATGACTCTGTATAGACTGGGTGGCAGCTGTAGGAGGAAGTGAAGCATGTAAAGGTTGGCCACGTAGAACATGGCACAAATTGATTTCTCACGAAGATGGTTAAGTGGGTTTTACACTCCAGACCCACTAATACAACAACACACACATACGAACACACAAACACCTGCACACAGGTTATAAATATGGATCACACTGTGCTGCACATGTGAGAGTGCGCACAAACTTAAAAAAGCATGAGCACATACTTACACAGCAATAAGCACACCTGTATTCTTCCCAGCCTACATTCATTCAGTGACCCCTCACCTGTAAAGGTACGCAGTGGAGTTTCTGACCACTAGCAGCACTATAGAGCACAAGAGGGTTCAAGTTTTATTTATATCATGCATGCAATTCAGTGCCATTAACCTCCCGCCATCTGTTTCATGCTATACCACTGAATGTAGTAACATGCCAACAAAGGCAGTGTAGAAGAAGTCTGCTAGCTAGCTAACATAAACAATGCACCGTTGAAAATAAATGAAAAAATCGGCTTTACAAATGTTCAAGGAGGAAGGAAATGTGCTCAGCACCTTTGTTAGACCTTCAGGATACGCACAATGAGTGTGAAGTAACTCTAAATGTGAGCACAGCCTGTAACCTAGTGCCTCTCTTGAAATGTGAACCAAACTCCTTTCGTTCAGCCCAATTCATGCCTTCTTCTGTAAGACATTATCATAACACGGTCAGAGTGGCAGCTGTTTATTTCACTGGCGATAATCGACGTTTTTCACCGCAGACATTTTGAGCGCCGTATCAGGAAAAGCACAGGTGAAAGACATTTTGTTAACGATGGCTCCGTTCCATTAAGTGTCCCAGTACGCCATGACAGTGAGTCAGCCTGCACAATATTAGCAGCCTGAGCTCAGCTAAATGTAATGCAGTCATGTTAATGTTATCCATAACACCTGTTGTGACATGCCAAAAGGCTGGCTGTGAAAAAGGTTAGTGGCGCTCAGCCGTAGCTGTTGTCTGGTTATTTATTGCAAGTTGGTTGCATTCATTTATGTTGATTCTGTTTATGAAAGACCAGCAGAGTAAACAATCTGCATGATCGCCTCTTGTCGGTCTCAGAGCTATCGCTAGCAGTTAGCATGGTAGCTATCAAGTATAAAAGACGAACAATGGCAAACAGAGTTGTTGTATTCTCAGTTAAACCTTAAAAGCTCTGAATTTCAACCTTTCTGTGGATTCAGAATTGTGAGGGGGTGCTTCCTGTCAGCCTGTAAAGCTAATATTAGCTAACGTTAGCTTAGGCAGCTAACGTTAGCAGAGTTTTCAACAGCAAGTGTCAAAGCATTGTTGGTCGACACACCAACAGTTAATCATTATTATTATAACCAGCTAAGTCGCCTTGACAGTGTTTATCAACACATTGAGCACTTTTGAATTTCATGATTGTGTTTGAATATTAAGAATTGTAAAATATGGCAGTAAAATCTGGATTTTTCTTTGACTCACTGACTTGATGTAGAGAAAAGGTGAATTTCCTTGCTGCAGACTTAAATTGGGTAACACTATGCAGTCCACAAATTAAGGCTTGATTTTAATTATCGGAAAGTAATTGCAGTTTGAATCACAACCGACTATAAAGCAAGTCTAACACATCCTCACCATCCTCTGTAAGAACATTATATGCTGGATAGTCTTCATCTTTCTCTCCTTGCGAGGATGTGTGGATCCTAACAGATGTATAATACAGTCTATACATGTACACACACATACTGTACACACTGTAGTGACCTAGCTCGACAGTACAAAGGCTTTTTTTCTTATCTCCATGGCAGCAAGCCAGAGATTAAAAAAAAATAGACAGAGGCAAGAATGAGACAGAGAGCAATAGAGCACGAAAGCATGAAAGAGAAAGAGACAGAAGGAAGATGATGGAGAGGATGAAGTCCTTGACCAGGCCTGAGTGTGAGTGACTGTCAAACATGAAGTAGCTGGAAAATAGTAAATAATTCTTCTTAAAGGTTTACCAGGGACCGTTTTTAGATTTAAGGATTCAACATCAGAGCTCCCCGCGCTCAGAAACACATCCTTGTATAATTTCACTGTCAGTGATTAATTGATTCTGACAGCACTAAGGAAAAAATAGATAATTTCACTCTACTATTTCCTCTTTAAGTATGTCAGAAATAGCGACAGGAGGCAGAGAATAGCCTGTCATTCACCCCTCCTGGGAACTGCTCTACTTTAAGAGTAGAGTTATTGTATTTTTTAAGTGTGAACGCTCGCATCAGTAAGGACCAAGAGAGAAGGAAGCGAGGGAGGAAGGGGGGAAGGAGAGACAGGCGGTTAAATGGAAGGAAAGGAGGGAGAAAGTGATAGAGGAAGCAACAGATCAGGAGGGAGGGTGGATAGGGTGAAATACAGGAAAGGAAGGAAGAAAAGGTGGAAGACAGATGGAAGATGAGCAAACTGAGAGAGGTGAGAATGAAGGGAAGGAAGTAAGTGTGAATCCATTTTGAGAGTGACTCATGTAGCTCCTTTAAGCCGGGGTGAGGTGTGTTAATGATCACACCTGGGGTGTCTCAGGCAGATAAAGTTGTCAGGGAACAGGCCAAACCCCACACGGCCCAGAGGGACGGCGCCTCTGCTAACACCGGGAGCCCGTAAGGGACACCTGTAAACCCTCCTGACTAAAAGGAAATTAGCCTGGTAAGACCCATGGGGCAAAGGAGGATAAACTTGCCATTTAGAGATCTCCAGAGGGAGGGAGAGAAAATAGAAGGTGAAGAGACTCGGAAGTGACTAATGAAAAAGAAGTATGGAAGGCAGCGAGGGGAGGAAATGACTGAGGAGGAGGAGGAGAAATGAGGAGAAGTTAAAAAATGAAGGGCATGGGTACGAATGCTGAGGATTCTCTGGATCTGTTCTGCATTTCCTGTTATTTTACAGTCCTCCACTATCTCCTGTTTCCCTCGCTCCCCTTCTGTGAGGAGGCCAGAAATAGGGAGTGAGGCTGTATGATACTGGTGGCACAGTGGCAGCTTGCTTTGGCTTCTTCTGTCCCTGGCTTCTTTCTCCTGGCCACTGGCCCTCTCCCACACAAAATATAAACAGACACTCAAGAAGGAGCCAGTGAACACACACACACACACACACACACACACACACACACACACACACAGACAGAGCGTTGGTGAGTCAGGCTGTCAGAACTGAAGGCTAGCAGAGCGATGTGAGATGTTGTGACACTTTACCTCATTACATTTTCCCAGGCTGTTATGAATGTTGCAGCAGCGCTGTCAACCAAAGCAAAGACCTGTCTGAAACATACTGTGGGCACACGCATCCGCACTCGCCGACGCATGCACATTCACACATTCACATTGCAGCACATGAATTAAGATGAATCTTTGGCTGTGTTTATATTTCGCGTCGCAGTGTGATTTTTGGAGATGTCTACAAGGCAGGTTTCAGGCTCACTTTGCTCGCTTCCCCTCGACGCACAAGAAAGTCTGGTAAACCCAGACGATTTGGATCGCTGCCTGTGTGCGGCTCTCAGTACGTCGTCGGGGCTCCAAGATGTAATTGTGTCTGGGGCTAGTGGGGAGGTAACATATCCCCGTTCATCCGAACATCTTAGCCAAGAAAAGGGGATGAAGCATTTTCTATATTTTCACCAGAAACCCCAGGATGAAGGACTTCTCTCCAGACGCTGGATCCTCTGATAGGTTGATCAGCACTGCACTGAGCTCTCTGGAGAGCAGCGCAGAGCCTTGGGCTGTACCAGAGCTGCTGTGTAGTCTGTCTGTTTCCTCTTCTCCCTGCTGATCCTGATCCCTTTGTAATCCACCCGCACCCAAACACAGCTGAAGGCCCGGGACTCTATAGCACACTGCTGGCACAGACGCGCGAACACACATGCACACACACACACACAACTCACGCCGTCCATTCAGAGAAACACACTCACAGGTGCACATGCAGATATGTGCGGTGTGCATCCCATATTAAAGTGAACATCTGAATGAGTTAAAAAGTGAATCGTGTCATAGTTGAGCATCAGTGCTCATTCTTAACCTTGAAAGCAGCAGTTGAGAGGAAATAAAAAAATACCGCCTCCATTGAGTAGCTGTTGAGGAGTTTTCAATCATATCACCTAATCTTCACCAGCAGAGACTTTTTCCAGCTGTCATGGAGAGATTGTTCAATGTTCCATTTATCTCTGAACACTTTAAGGACTTCTCGTCCTTAAAGGGTTGAGGCTGATGTTCTTGATCATAGGAGCAGCAGTTGATAAAGAAATCTCCCCACAGGGTCCATTTAACAGCTGTTCTGATCATGTGATCCTACTAAATGGACCTGAGGTGGGATTGTTCTCTCAACTAATCACATTACGGTTTCCTCTGTTTGTAATATCATATCTCACACACGCTTTTATAAGCTGAACATAGTTTACTCACCTTCCTTCGCTATTTGCTAAACAGAAATATCTAATTTCATGTTAAAAAAAAAAAAGTTAATTAAAAGTGGTTGAGGAAACATTTTCACTGGATATCCAGCATGCTTGGAGTCTTGCAGGATTTTGTCTCTTAATATGGCCTCTTCATAAAAACTGAATTCATCTCTCATTCTGCAATCATTTTCAAGTATCTCTGGGATTATGAAGACCATGAGGGGACTTGTATCCCTATTATGGCAGGATTTTTATTGGGATAATAATCAGAACTCTGTACTATCCACACAGTAATCCTGCAGTTTTTAGAAACCAAGGTCTCATATCTTTGAAGTCAATCATTATGTTTCTTAAGCCTTCGCGATGCAAGAATTTTAAGTGCACAAAACGTGGAAGGTGTTTTCAAGTGAAAAGCTTAAAACGGACAACTATTAAACTCTACTCTCAGATCTGCTCTGCTGGGCCGCCCCAACATCCTTTTTCCTGAGATAGCAAAAGAGACAAATCTTAGGACAAAAATCTATTTCCACACAGAAAACTCCGGTATTATTTTTCAGCTGCTGCAAGGGAAGGAGGTCTAATGGTGCAATTTGACGGTCCTGACATCAGCGGTGTGTGGACCTGCAGTTTAACGGCGGTGAGACTGAAGCAGAATATTAAAGTGGCAGCTCGGAAAACCAAAACAATGAGCTGAAAGGCGCTAAAACACCTTGTAGAGCTGAGGGGAACTGCAGGATCAGGTGATAAATCTGCGTGTGTCCACTAAACATGACTCCTTTCACCTTCCACATATTTATTCGATCTACTGGCAATATAAAGATATTGATTAGTGCAGCTTTAAGTCATTGTTGCCAGAAGTCGTCAACATCCACCGGAGCCAAAAAAGACTTACAAGTTGGAGGCAAGAGCACTCTGTTAGCAAGACCGGGCGTCCACACACATACTAAAACACACATACATCAAGTTTATGCTTGCAGCTGTGGATATGCATTCTGCAAACACACACACACACACACACACACACACACACACACACACACATACATACACATACACACACACACACAAGAATACAAACATTTGAGGACGATGGTTCTTTCCTGCACACAGTGTTTTCACATACATCCACATAAACACAGACGTGTATTAATTTTAGCCTCATGCTCATTAATGCTACTGTACACACACAGCACACACCAGCCTTATAGTTATTGACACAACACAACATGGTCCATTGAGTGGGCATGCTGTTTGGACGAGCGGCGGCTCAATAGAAAGGTATCCATCTTTGTAGAAGGGCATGGAAATGTCAATGCCCCTCAGCCAGCTAAAGGAAGTCAATCATCCAGGGTCTCGCACAATGAAGGATGACAAACACAAAGAGCCTTTCAGCGAAAACCTTTGTGTGACAAACATTTCCATTTCAAAGGCTTCATTTTACAGGATGTCATGTCAATTTATTTTTACATAATGTCGGCTGTGGTTCGGAGGCAATTAGGAGAATGTAAAAAGGGTGACCAGATCTGTCACTGCTGTTGGTTGATAAGGGGGCAGACTGGCACCCAGAGTGTGTTTCTCTATGGGTGTGTGTCACAGATAGAGCCTGAATGAGTGTAAGTTTTCTTCCATGTAGCTGACAAAGAAAAAAAATCTCCCTCCGTCGCATTAATATTGTCCCTTCGTGCCCTCCATACAACCCTGTCAGATGTGAAGTCTCTGGGTGGCATTTACTGGTTCAAAGGTTCTCTGTGTAATTGATCAGGCTGCTGTTTGATCTGTACGGCTGGCATTTAGTCTGCATAGGAAACTGTGCTTTTCCGGCTCTGTTCTTTCAAATGCCCGTAGCCGCAACCAACAGACATTCGGTGTGGATGGATTACAGACAACGTATAATGAGATTTGCCTTGCTCACCTCTGCGTTCGTAGTGACTCAACACAACTGTGATGTGCAAAGAGACGCCGGGCTGCGAGTGTGTACGCAGTAATGTTTTTAATTCCTCTCACCGATGGATTTTTCCCTCCACTCTTTGTCTGACTGTTGCCTTTCTTCTTCTCTTTAACCTTTTTTTTTGTCTCTTTTTTCCATTGTTACTGCTTCATCTTTTCACTTAATGAAGCACTTTTTGACAGAGTTTTTCACTATTTCCAGAGGCAATTACGCCTGCAGAAACCGGACTCTCACTCCTTCACAAGTTTCCCTCAAATGTTAAATAGCTCTTTTAAAAAAAAAAAAAAGTCAGACATAGCACTGAATGTCATTGCTCCCACAGCCCTCATTCAGTTGACGGGCAAATGGCTGCAATCTTGACCCTCTCAATAGATGTTTGCAGTAGTTTTGGCATTGCAAATGGTCAGCTGTCATCTTTACTCTCTTTCCACTGCACTCCAGCTACATCACAAACACCTAAACACGGGAACAGCAATCACTTAAAATCACATTCAGAATGAACCTCGTGCAGAGGAAATTGTAGCTATTTTTGTGTCAAAGTCAACAAATGCAAAAAGTTAAAAAAAAAAAAAAAAATCTCAAATGCGTCTCGCTTTGACATTTTCTTTTATTTGATGTTGTGGGTGAATATTTATGAGTGTTCGGAGTGGAGAATAGGACATTTGCAAAACAACTCACTGCTAAGGAACCGAGAAGATGACCTGAAGAAGAAGAAGATCATTTTCATGTGATGAGAAAACAGACATTTCAGCATAGTGGTTTCAAAATGTTTGAAACATTTAGAGATATTCAACATCTATACGCACAATTGTTTTACTTAGAAATTCTAATAAAACCACACAAATACAGCACAGGAGATCATGTGAGACGACAGCTCTGGACTGGATTTCTGAAAGGTTTTGGTCTGATTTGAAAAGGTGTCTTCAAACACTCTTCAAACTCATCTTTCACTCGCCTGAAAAAGGTCTTAGCAGGGGAATTCTTAAGATCAAAAGTCTCTGACAGTCAGTCTTTTGTTCCAGCACACCGGCAGTGTTGTACCAGTGGACTGACACCGGAGCTCACTTCTACATCTCTGCAGCCGAATGAGATATTTAACCACTCACCGGGTTAAACACTTCAAATACTTCAAATCTCCAGTCTTTCTCTGTGACGTTAAATATTCAAATAAGCCTTAATCAGAGTTTTAAGAAGCATTAAATTCGAACTTTAACCAAAGAGAGTGTGTTCGTGTAGGACCCAATAACTTGTAGCTGATTGAAAAATGAACCTTTTGAAGTTGATCTTCATGAGGCCCTCGCTTGACCACTGAAGGGCAAGAAAAGTGTCTTTAAACCATCACTTGTAGACTTTCTAATCTTCATAATCCACGGCATCACGTCATATCAAAGGTCATTGGTATTTGCTCGGAACTTGCGAGAGAAACTTTTGATTTGATCAATCTTAGACAAAATCTTTCGCACCTCATGCTGCTCAATTGACACCTTAATAGCAGGAATCTGTGAGGTGAGAAATTACCAACGGCTTCAAATCCATTGAGTGCTGCTTTTATGTTGTCATTTGTGTCTAATGTGGGCTTTTAATTAATCCATAGACCTCTCAGGATGCTCTAATACTCACTTAGAGTCCTGTCATATTATTTAAAGTGAATATCTTTTATCCGGAGATGAAAGAGCCTCTTAAATCATCTTAAATCAGCCACTGTTAGTCTGGATTCTGTCTTCGTATTTGGGCGCATGATGTTCTCCACTTCATCATTATTAAAAGGGAAACAGTAAATAATGTGGGATGTCATATGTCATTTGTCTTTTTTGAAAATAATTTCCCACTGAACGATGGAGAATAGCAGCAGAAAGTTAGTCTCTGGTTAGCACCCTGTACTTTTTATGACCTCGTTACTCGACCACTAAAATAATATACCATGTTTTAATGCATGCCAGTCCTTGGCTGAAGCATCGATTCTTCTTTCCAAGCCTTTATTACCATCTGAGTGGACCCCCCCCCTCTCTGCTGGCCTCTTCCTGGCTAAACCCACGAGGATTCAGAGCCATGAAATTGCTGATTACGGTTGAGGTCTCATTTATAAAATGGGGAATGGGCTGTTTACTTTTTATTTGGCCTGAGCATTCACAAACGCTGCGGCTGGGCCGAGAATTGAAAGCATAAATCTCACTGTTGTGAAGCAGAAAAAGACCCTTCAGAGGTGGCAAAGTCATAGAGACGAAAAGGGGGGCGGCTGTGCTTGGAGCAGGACAGGCGGGCTGAACGTATCTCCGGTCAGATGATCGGAATTTAATCTGACCTATTCGACTGGCAAATAGTCCCAGAAGGGAGAAGGGGAAAGGCTGACCCAGGACCTTCTCCCGTCCGATTCCTGTTTGCTCTCCGTCTCTGTCTTCCTCTCGTCTCTCTGTCTCCTTTTCCGTCCCTTTTCAATTATTCATACCCTGGTTTCGACACATGCCTCCAGTAAGCCTCCAGATATTCTGTCAAGCGACACCACCCCCGGTTTGTCTGGCTGCTCTCTCACTATCCTCCCCCATATTCCTGCGTCTCTATTTCCACGTCCTCTGTCCTCAAACTCGTCAGCAACCTCAGATACACATAGAGACAAACAACAAGAGCCGGTTACATATTTATCCTGCAATCAAACATCCCCATCCAAACTATGTGTTTTTCAATCACCACTGAACCATATTAAAACCTCAATTTCATATCTGTGGCCCCTCTGTCATTTTGTTAACCGCATCAACTTTTACATTCATTTGCCGCCTCCCCTGACAGACTCAAATTAATAACGTTGGCTCAAAGAAAAGCCGGTAGCGTCGCTAGTGTGTTAGCTGCACCCAGCAATTACCACAGCGGCTGGCACCTGTTTATCCCTCCATCCATTCGTCTGCCAGGAGATAAGTGGAGCACTGCTCTCCTCGACTCCCTGGAGACCGCACTAGTGCCCAGGCCTGATTTTGTTATACAGGGAGTGAGCCAGAGAGCGGCGGACACGCACACACACACACACACACACACACACACGAATACAGTCACACAAAGACACACACTGCCACCTGCTTAAGTTGGACCGTTCTGTCATTAAGTCAGTTGGTGATTTTTTTTTTTTTTTCAAGGATGGCAAAGGCATGACCCTCCCTGCTCTGCCTCTGATTGGCTTCTCCTGATATTCTTACACTAACCCTATCCAATCTCGCTCCGCATGCCGAAACCTAACAACAATGGCAATGAATACGAGCCAATCAGAGGCGGAGTAGGATGACTTCGCCATCCTGAGAATAAAAAAAAACTTGGCAGTGTGGACTTTGAGCGGCCTCATCGCGCCGTTTGAGCTGAAGTGAGGCAGGTGGACACCAACAGCCCCTAAGGAACAATGTGTTGTCGCGGCCATATGGTACACAGCGGTAACAATAACATTTTATAAAATCAGCTATTTAGTTTTACGTTCACTTGGATGACACATTTATCTGCTGATGAGGGAAAGTTTATCTGCGCTGAGCTCAAATCCGAGTTTGACGTGTGTCAGTAGGAACTAGAGTATGCACCCCGGGTGAAGCGTGAAGCCTCCGGTGCACGTAAACTGAAAATAAACCAACTTTTCACAGAAGTAGGAGACGTGAAGTTTATGAAATTAACAAGGTTTGTTGTTCATAGATTCTGAATTTTTCCATGAGGAAGAATGAGTTGATTTTTTGCCCAAAATAAAAAACATTACCCATAGTCATTATTATTATTCTGAGTCATTTTATGTGTTTTAAAACACGTCTGGAGGGGATCTTTAATTCTTGAAACAGAAGTTAAACCAAAAAAATGAAAAGTTCACTGGCGTTTCTCAGAGGTTTCTACTGCGTCTCTATTACGATAATTATAATACGACCACCTGTTCTAATGCGTTCCATAGTTGGGTCATGTGATGGCGTCTCCATGACAGCTGAGCAAACTCATCCTCTGATGAAGGTTCAAAGTGAACAAGCTTGCAGGTGGAATTTAATTTAAGACTGATGCAGCCTGAATGACACCGGACATTTTCCACTCTGATCCCTTGAATGTAGTTAAACTGTGACCATGATTTGTACAGAGTGGGACGTTTGGTCGTCTCTGGCGGACAAACTAACATCTTTGGCTGACCTGTACTGCAGTTTTCTTTGCTCTAGCTCTTATCATCTGTATACTTTACTGTATCAAGACAGCAAACACGAGTGAAGCCAATCGGCTCTAAATCTGAAGCTACTGTTTGTTCCTCAGCTGTTAATCTTGCGTTGGCAGGGCTTTATCTTATCGAGTCCAAGGACGCCAGCCACGTGATTGGCTGTGAGTGACAGTGCCCATCTCATGCAATCAAGCTAGCTGTAGTATTGATTGGTCTGCAAGGATTAGTCTGGTAGTTATTGACCACTTTTATGCTTGAATGTCTTCAGACATCTGTAAACTTGATGAGATCAAGGTCAGCGTGCGCCAGCTGCTCGTATCTAGAGTATCACCATGTTGGCTGCTGTGATAGATAACGTCTCCCCGCCTACTGTGGACCTTCTAATAGCTGATGTTCAGAGCTGTACTTTATTGACCCCAGCACTCCTAAAATTCCTCGACTCCTTACCTCAGTGCTGCAGTGCTTAATGAGGCCAGATGCTGGCCCATATTAGGCCCAGAAGTTGTTTGGTTTTTTTTTTTTTTTTTTTTTTTTTTGTGAACAGCTGTACCGGCAAACTGCTCATCTGTTGCTCCACAGCGTAGAGGGAGGAATGTTTTCAGTGTCCGTCATTCATCATACGTCATATTTCAATTACATGGAGAGCCTCAGAGGTTCATTCGGGGATCTGTATTCATGTAGTCATAAATCATATGGATCTTTACGGGTCGAGTCGTTCTGTTTTGTCCAGCTGTCCTGG
Organism: Chaetodon auriga; assembly: GCF_051107435.1. NCBI lineage: Eukaryota > Metazoa > Chordata > Actinopteri > Chaetodontiformes > Chaetodontidae > Chaetodon > Chaetodon auriga. Next base: position 23,205,416 of record NC_135076.1, read on the forward strand.
TATTTTGCTGCTGACACGCTGAGAGAGAAATGATATGGTATCAAATGTTTGACGTACTTTACTTTAAAGGAGAATTAAATTGCGAAGGAGGTTATTTCAATCGTGTTTTCTTTTTTCAATCATACCTTGACTCCTGTACCATTTAACACCATTAACTCAGCGTGGTGTGTCGTCACTGTGCGGCTTTGCATTCGACTGGAGCCTCCTGTTTGGCCAATAATCCTGCAGAGAAACGTTTTCACTCACTGCTCTCAGTGTTGAAACTTTGATGATGATTTCATGTTAAGATTTAATAAAGGCCTGGGATTAGCGTGGCTGTCACAGGACACCTCATTAGTATTAATCAGCCGAACCTTTTCCGTCAGTTTCCAGCAGCTTTATGAGAAATGCTTCAGTCTGACAGCAGCTGTTTGCTTTGTGACTGATGGCACTGATGTCAATCTAGAGGCATGTATCTCCCAACTATTAGAGCCTTTAACAGAGTGCTCTTGATCATGCATTTATACAACAAGATTAAATGGGTCCTCCCGCGATTTTGAATGACACATCTCTTAAAGACAGACACATTAAAAACAAACAAAAAAAAAAAAACGGTGAAACTGAAGCATCAGAGGCTGAGATATCCTGACTTTCACTCCCTGATATGAGTCGAGCTCCAAACCTGACGGATGCTATGAATCTCATAACTCATTAAACCCTCTCTGCTTTCTAAAAGTCTGCCCAAATTGAGATAACTGATTACATCACTTTGACGTAACTCGGGTTTTTTTCTTTTTCAAACTTTGAAGAACCACTGAAGACATTACGCAACTGTTTTCACCGGCTGACTTTTACTCCCTGTGACAAGTAAACTGAGCTTCATGTATAAAACCAGTGGCACGGCCTAAAAAGCGAAAAAGTTATCAAGCCTTTGTTATTGCCTCCTCCTAAAATCAGCTGGATCGGCCGTCCCGTTGATGTCAGATTATCTGTACGGGACTTAAAACTCATTGTCGTTTCCATGCTGTGTGCTGTGTGTGCGACTCTCTTGCTATCCTGTTATTTTCTCCTCTTCCTATATTTTATTTTCTCAGCCCATCACGAGTCAGACAGACAGGCAGTTCTACACGGATATGCAGCGATTCGCTAAACCAACACGAACACCATCTCATTCTGACTCCTCTGGCTGCGTCTCTACCTCCTGCATCTAATTCAGCCTTTAATATCAGCCAGCCCAAAGCGGGGCACCAGCAATGAAGCTGTCACGCTGTTTTATCCGAACAGACTCTTCCGCCCCAAACACTGTCTGCCTGCAAAGCCGCTGTAATCCAACCCCGAAACTTGCCAACTTCCCAGACTCGCAGCAGCATATCACCTCTGTCTTTCTCTCCCCCCCACCCATGTTTTCATTACCTCTCCTTCACACTGCTGTTCTCTGTTTCTGAGCATCCCTCTATCCCCGCATCACTCTTTCTCTTCAGACTCTCTCCAGCCTCCCCCGTCTCCATTCACTCCCCCCCCCCCCCGCTTCCCTCCCCTTCCATGACCTCTTGCCAAGGCCCCAGGGACTCACTCAGTTGTGGGATACCAGCTGCAGATTTAATGATTTTGCCCCCAGGCCCAGATCAGCCAGAGAAATACAGTTACCATTTTTCAACAGAGTGAGAACTCTCACCCCTGCAGCTCCTCTACGAAATATGTGTGAATTTGCCTGTGAGTGTGTGCGTTGTGCACAAGCATTCAGACTTGATTCTGACATTACATCTAAGAGATCGTTTTGGTCACTTTTGCAGACGTTAGAATGGATTTGCGTGCAGTTTTTCTTCCTACCAGCAAGGCGACTTGTGCATCAGTGCTGGCGGCGTTCAAGCTCATCCAGCTGAACATCTTCCTCCCTCTAATCTCCACGTCTTTCTCTTTCTACCTTCCGCCAGGCTCCGTACTCTCCCTCGCTCTTTCAGCTCAGGTTTGACGGCAGAACAGCGGCACGTCCTGCAAACACATTGCAATTAGCATCATGCGCTTCAGTGCGTCCCAAACCGCTCACTGATGAAGTTCAATCAATTCGCTTTAATTATAACTTTCACAGAAACGCCTCTAATCTCTCCAAAAGTTTTGATCTCTCAGGGGTTTGTTCGGTAACAAGCTGCGGCAGGTAGTTTAAAAAGTAGCCGTTTGGAAAGTGTGTTCAAGTGTGTGTGCGTTTGCATAGCATCTGACTCCCCCCTCTCTCCTTTTCTCTCCCCCTTTCTCTCCCTCCAGACATTGACGACTGCCAGTCTAATCCATGCCAGAATGGAGGAACCTGCATCGACGAGATCAACTCCTTTGTGTGTCTTTGTCTGCCCAGCTACGGAGGAGCTACTTGTGAGAAAGGTAACAATGTGGATGAAAAGTAGGTGGGAGGAAGCGGAGAGGGGGAAGGAGGAGGATGGGGGAAGCAGAGTGATGGAGGAAATGATTAAGACTAGTGTGAGGAGATGGTTAAAGTGAAGGCAGTGAAGGAAGAGACAAAGACGGTGGAAAAGCAAGGTGATGTGACAGTGGAGGATGAAGATAAAGAGATAAAGGGGAGGGGGGTTTATGAGGAGGTGGTGAAGGAGAATGAGATGATGCTGGAGGAGCAGCATATGGAGACAGAGGTGGAGAGAAAACAACCAGGTTGAGGAAGATGGAGTTAATGAGGATGTGTAAATGGAAACAGTGGCACAGGGGAGGATGAAGATATGAATGTAGACAAAGAGGTGGTGGAGGAAGAGGAGGAGGGCGAGGGAAGCCCTTTGGAATAATGTATCAGGTTTGTGCAGAACACCTGCGTCCAGCTGGTTTCGTCTCTCATTACGGGAATTCCCTCGTGAGAAGGCGGCCGTGAAGGAGCCTGTTCGCAAACCGCACGTCACATGCAAACAATGCCGGCGTGCCAGAGGAACAGCAGCAGCTGGTGCATCCGTTACAGCCGAGCGTTTGGGTTTTTGACAGCTTAAATGGAAAAACGCCCGGATTTTTTAAAAGGAGTCGATTGGATCAGGACAGTTTTCGCCTGCATTTCATTTCCTCATGCAGCCAAAATGTTTCATGTGTCCTGCTTGTTGAGAAAATTCTTTGAATTAAGACAGTGAAAAGAAAAATTGGGAGTAAGTGCACATCAGCCAATCATGAGCCATATTAGCTGGTTAAACAGTTAAACTACAAACCATTTGTGCTGCAAAAAAGTACAGTCTCACCCAAATTATTCAATTCCTTTTTTCTGATTTTGAGCTTTTTTTTCCCTTTTTGATCAAAAAACTCTCAATTCCCAGATATGTTTTCTTTAAATAGATAGAGGTGTACAATGGGATGGAATAAATGTGTGTGTTTGGAGTTTCCTTTCCAGCGAGCTACGAAATTACTGAATTATGCAAACTCTACATCTCTTAAAACACAAGATTTAAAATAGCACAATTAAAAATGAAAGAATGGAAACAAAGAAAGAGAGCTGGAGAGACTTTTAGGAGACGAGTAAGCGAACGAGGAGGGAGGTTAAGGAACTGCTCTGAATTACCTAAAAGCATGCAAAGGTCTATCGGTCCGGCGTGACCTTTGACCTCTCAGAAGAGTTGTGACTTTGAATATGTGTTTTATTTTTTCTCGCTCTGCTTTTTACTGCCGTGCTCTGGTCTGATCTGGGACTCTGAGGGCAGAGCGATCGATAGAGGGAGGAGGGAGTGAAGAGAGAGAGGCGGCCGACGGAAGCAGGACGTTTTAAATGCCGTAGAAACCAAAGCAGTTTTGGCAACCTCTAACAGAGAAAATTACACGTTCACAACACAAAGAACTCACCACCAAATTATCTTTTCACTTCGTTTCATGTGCGCGGGCTTGTTGGCTGAACCAGAACGGTTTGGCACACCAGCGCCTACTGACACACATCAGCCGCTGACTTAAACTGTCACATCTCTGCTCGAGCCGACTGGCGGAAAAAGCCTTCATCGCCTTTGTTTACATCTCCGCGCTAACATCTGTTGCTAAACTCTCTAACGCAGCCTGCTGGCCCAGACCTCAGCACAAGTTGGTGAGGAGTCACAGGAGGATTAACTGGTGAGGAGGAAAAGGGGAAAATGTGTTTCTGGGACACAGGAAGATGTTCTTTTCCTCGCACTTTTCTTTTATCTCGGCTGGTTTCTTGTGAAATGTCGGGTGGTTCACTTCAGGCCAACACAGATCACTCTGTGGTTGAACTCACAGTCACATGATGTCACTCTGATGTCATCAGCGTGATTGGGTGCAGTTACAGACCGACATCGTGGAGTTTAGAAGATGAGAGCATTTGCCAGGCAGGGAGGGTGTAACAGAAGATGCTATTGAGTTGCATTATGGGTGATTTTGGTGCTGGAGCAGTTTGAGGGACTAAACATCAGGATATCTCGGCCTTTGCTGCCTCACTTTGATCGCTGTGTTTCTTTAAAATCCTCCAACTTTATCAGAGCGCCCGAGTACCTCTTTAATCTTAGCTGCCCTTTTTGATCTTTCACCAAAGCGAGTGTAACTTTACTCGCTGCTTTTTGTAATTTCCCCGTGGTCATGTTTGCCTCTTTAATATTCATGCCCCTCCTGCGGTGCAGATCATACATAAACAAACATTAAAAAGCCACAGAGGCTGCACAGTATATGAGTTGTATGTGGCTGCTGTGCTTTAATTTCAGGCAGGTTAAAGCTCACCTTGAGTGGGCAGCTTGTTTAAATCAAGGCAGGTCATTAAAGCGTGAGTGGCAGAAACACTTGGTCTATCAAGCCTCGCAGGCTCCGGCTTCACCCGCCCTCACTGTAGCATTTCTTTCCTCTTTCCCAAACACACACCTCTCAATTTGACATGCGCCGGGGCTGCGCGTACGTTTCCTCTCCTGCTGCGGTGCTGCCCGAATGGCTGATTGGGAGCAGCAGGTCTGATTGTGTAAATCTGAAGTCTCTGTTTTCCTGTCGCTTTTATCTCTCGCTGCTCAGCTCTCGCAGAAATATAGGATTCAGCTGTGAAAAGTACAATTCGCAACAGGCGTCGCTCTGCCATTTCGGCGTGGTCTCAGTATGATATCCAGAGCGGGGCGGTGCGTCGGGGGGTGGGCGTCTGAACGGCGACATGAGCGGAGGAAATGAACTCTTTGGTTCCGCCGAGGCCTCCGTCCATTTAAATGTCACCCGATTGGTCCCTGCCTGTCCGAAGCGGTTCAGCTCTCTGTCTCATTTGCCGTGTGTTCTTCGGGGTGTGTGTTTGGCCACATTCAGGTGCAGGCGATGTGAGCTAACAGCCACGGATGCTGGGTAGATCCGGTCGGCTGCTGGCTCCCTCTGGCCTGTTACCATGGTAATCCCATCTGAGAGTCAATAATAGCAAGTTGACAGGGCTGAAGGTCCTCCAGCGAAGGCTCTGAGAGAGTGGAGGGGATTGCTTGTTATTCTGGATTTTTTACAATTATATTAAGGTTTTTCTGCTTCTTGTCGCTGATGAGGAGTTTGGTTTAAAGCTGTTTTTTTGTCTTGAACGCTGTTTGAAATTTCTGAGCTTCAGAAAGTGATGATTTTTTCAGCAGTATTCGTGTTATTTTAATGATCAGCTCTGTAAATGCAGCTGTGGCGGACAGCCGAGTCCGTCCTCGCGCAACTGCGTTTTCATCAGTTCTGTGTCGCTAATGAAGTGATATTTGTTGAAAAGAAAAGGCAGTTGTGATTAAAGCAACACAGACATCAGTCACTCTGCTCTCATCCCAGCAGAGACTGACTGTTGAGTCTGTCCTGCTGTTTTTTTGGCTTGCTGCCTAATCAGCGGAGGCAGAAACCAAATCTCTCTCAGCCTGACTGAAGTGAGAAGTGACAGAGGAAGCATTAGCTGGTTTCTTCTCATCAGCTCCTTTCCTCCAGTCTGTCGTTTTATCCATCGTTCGCTCTTTCTAGGGAGAAAAACGACATAATGTGTAAGTGTGGATTTGTGACTTTGCTATTCCGCTACTGTAGACACCTCTGTTTCATGTTGCCTTCCTTTTTTCATTCCTCCCTCTACCTTTCCGCTGTCACTCCCTGCACTTCTTGCATCTTTTTGTGCCTCTCATCTCTGATGCACAGCAGGGGTTTTGTCACACTGTGTGTGTTTGTGTGTCGCTGTGTGAGTGTGTGTGTGTACAGGATGCATCTGCTGTTTTACAGTGACTGTGTGTGTGTGTGTGGATGCTTTCACGTTTCGCAGAGCTGTGAAGTTGGAGATCTTGCAGCTGACACAGACACACATGCACACATTTTTCTATTGTGAAGACTCTCGATGGCATAATGAATTCTTCAGCCTCAAACCTCATAGCCGTCCACACTGCACGCCCAACCTTTTCCTCTGATCTTGACCGTAAAGTCTAACGGCACTTTGGAGACATGAGGTCTCTGCAAAATGTCTTCACTTTTCCAAAAATTCCTCACTGTTCAAGGTCTAAAAGTCACATTTGTCCTCACAAAAGCAGAAGTATGAAAGCTCACACAAACACTCACTTTTCCTATTTGTTCTGTTTCTTTTCTGCTTTGGTGGCACACTGATACACTATTTGTCACACACACACACAAACAAACAAACTCTACCTACCCTTGTACCCTTATAAATATGAAAAGACGTCTTCCCTCTCTTATCCAACAGCAGCTTCACTCATCTCTCCGACTCATAGTTACAAAACAGCCAGTTTAATAAAACAATAATCCAATCCACCGGAAATAAGTCCCCCCCCCTCTCTTGCAGCCTCTCTCTCTGTTTCCTAACAGAACAAATAATCTACAAATTGGAAACAGAAAGCCTGTGTTAAAAGGATTGTGCAGCTAATTAATCCCAAGGTGTCTGGCTGTTGCTTGGTTATCTGTGAGGAATATGTTTGCCTCCACCCTAAACTCACAGACAAGACCAGCATTTCATCCATCTTCTTCTGCCCCTCCTCTGTTCTTTGCCCCGCTCCCCTCGTCAAATCATTCATACGTATTCATTTTCATTTGACGTTTGGTTTTGGGAGAAATCCCTCAGTAGGCTACACAATTGCCACTGGCAAGTATGACTGGCAACTGGTTGAGCAGCGCACAGAGGCTAACGCAGGCGAGCATGCTAATGAGTTTAGCCTGGAAGTGTGTTGCTGGGGTCTGCAGCCTTCAAAAGGCGCACTGAGACCATTATACACCACCACTGTCCATTGAAACCAGTGTAAATCCAGTATAAGTCAGATTGTTCCAGGCAAGAAAACAAAAACTAGACAGTGTTACAAGGAACCTAAAGAAAAGTAGAGCACAACTTCCCCCAAAAAAGAGGACGGCGGGTGAATCTGGGGCACACAGATAGGAAGACTTTTGAGCACGTTGACGCCAACAGCAAACACCAGCGCTGCAGACGATGTCTTGTGGCTTACACACTGAGACTAATGAGGGAGAGAGCAGACTGAGCTGACTAACAGCGCTGGGAAGTGCTTTGGAAAGCACCAGATGCAGTCCTTCTGTCACTCCATCACTGTGCACTTTTTATCACTGTCTCACTCAAACCCATCCCATTTCTTATTCTACCTTCTCTTTCACATATTCGTCTTCTCATGCTCACAGTGAAGGCAATTTACTTCTAATTTAGAGTCGTTAGTGGTGAATGAATTAAAGAAATTGTGAGCATATTGAGTATGCTTTGGATTTAACAGCCCTGTTGGAACAGCTCAGCCCAGGGAACTGCTTTCACAAGCTCATGCATGAGGTCCTGTATATTTCATATAGGGCGTATCTGATCTGATATCTTGCAGGAGAATGGATTTGCCATCCTGTTTCAAACCTGCAAAAACCTTTTTTTACGAACCGTAACCACACAGTTTCCCCAGCCTCATCTCAGTGTTTTAATTGCTTAACTTTAACCATTTCCTAACCGTAGCTAATTTGCCTTAACCACAATTCTTCCCTCATCTTAAAGAGGAGGTGTGCTGATTCAAAGCGTTGCAGTCTTTTTACAGGGGAGTGCTATGAGGCTCCAGAGGGAGCTGTGTGCAGCCTGATAACTGTCCTCAAGTGATGCCGCTTGAGTCAGAGTCAGTTGGGGCCAAAGAGGACATGTTAAAAAATGAAAAAATCTCTGTAGCTCGCTCCTCATGTCTGCTTAAAGCTAGAGGCTCGAGGCTACATTTGCGACTATTAGCATAACAAGCTGAACTGTCAGAGGTCAAGCATTGTGGGTAATGTAGGTGCCAGGTGATGAGTGCAATAAAAGGGATGATATCTGTGTTTTTGTACAGTCTATTGTCGGTCCAACAGTGTACGGTCGGGTGCGATGCGAGATCAGAGGAGCGCTCTTTTAACCTTGTAATCGCCACGTGCAGAAAGAGGAGAAATGGAGTTTTACTGCAGTCGTATTCATGTTCTTTTAATGGTACTCTTGCTTGAAATTCAGCTGAAGCTTTCTGCTGATCAGGGTACAGACCAGGTTCTGACTGTCACAGGTGTCAGCTCCTTTGCCCCTGTCATGCCGTTGGCCGGCGGTGCCCATTCCTGAAACCCCATTGGTCACTTTAAGTTTATGTCCTCTTTACGCTGTTTTTAACCCACAGCACACTGAGCACTTTGGCTGAACTTGTGATCCAAAAGCTGCAGTTTGCTGTTTAATATTAGTCCCTCGTCCTTTGCTTGTTGGTTATTTTCTTTTCTCCGTTCTTGTTGTCGGAGTGGGTGGTTTTGTGACTCAGCACCGGCTTTCAGAGTTGACCCCCAGAGGCTGAGAAAGAATGCGTCTGAGTTCGCCAACTTTTGCTTCGACACTTACCCGCTCAGCTGCCACTGTCTACGCTGGCGACTCAGCAGAAAGCTCAGCTCAAAATTAATTTTTGTGCATCCTCGGGGTCTTTAGAGGGTATTAATGCTAATGAAGATTCATGCATTCTAATAACGCGTCGAGAGGGACACCTGCCAAAACTGAGAAAAGAGGAGCCTGAGCTTCAAGGCTCGCGTTGCCCACAGTGGCCTCCTGAAGAGGGACTCAGGTGCACAAACACACTCACAGGCAGGTACACACATAAAATATCCCTGAAGTTTTGCCGAAGCCTGGCAGAGGCTATTCAAATGGAATGACAGCAAGGCAGCATCTCACTCCATATGCTGTTGTGTTCAACACTTGCCAATTCTCTCCCTTAAAAGGAAATCAGGAGAGATGAGGGAGTAACTTATTTTCATCCAAGGTGCTTAATTAGACAATGTTACCGAAGCAACAGTGATTCTCTTCTCCCGAGCAAATGGGGGGGGGGGGGGGGGGATGGTGAATTAAAGAGAGAGAAAGGAAGCATCAGAGGAGGCGTTACAATAGATGAAAAGAGAGAGAGAGATGGAGGGAGAGCGTTCCTCCACCGTGCATTAATGTTTCATGAGCATTTGTGATGGAGAGGTGCTAAACAGCACTTGGAGCTGTGCGAGAGGTGTAGCATGCTCCTGTGCTTCCTCTTTCTAATATTCCCCAAGAAAACTATTATCCAAGCCATGATGCCAGGCTTGTGGTATCGCACGGCCATTTGTCTTCCATTTACTGTCATCCCGCGGTCATTTCCACCACAGTAATGCACAGCAGCCCTTTCAGGAAGTCAGGAACTTGCATTTCAGCCACAGGAAAATTGCTCCAGTTTTGGTTCCTGCTCCTATCGTATTACTTTCCGTTGACTCCGACACTCAACATTCAGACCTGTAACAAATGGTGGCTGCATGCCGTGAGTATCAATAGGACGTCTGAAAAGAAAGCTGACCTCCCGATCTAGAAAGAAGCACAGAGAAATAGAAAAATGTTCTTTATTCACTTAGTATTTTAATGGGATCATCCATGAAAGTCTCTTCTTTCCAGCATCCGTCACAGTGTCACATCAGTGATACAGTGATAAGCTCGATGACTCTGTACAGTTGTCTTGTCATTGCCTTTTCATTCTTTATTGGTCTAACTTGCTCGCAGTTTGTCAGACTTTTGTGTGAAAGTTCAAATGTTGTCCAGAGTTTAATTCTCAGTGTCCTGGGCAAGCTGAAGAATATCATCGGTTTGTGTTATATCGCTGTTATTGCTTGGCACGGCTCCAAAGCCTGCACACCCACGCGGCACATATTCTTTATTTAAAATGTGTAGAAACAGGAAACGAGACATTATGCTATATCAAGCAGCCACTCTGCTTGTTAACATTAGCTTAACTCCAGTGACTGACCTCGTGCAGCACTCCAGAGAAGTCCTGTCCTCGACTGAAGCCGCGTGTAGGCAAAGTTAGCGCCGGCTGACTGGCAGCTGAGAGCACACATGTAAATAACACAACTTCTGAGTGTTACTGACTTCTCCTCTTATGGTGGAGGCTAACAACCTCCCACACCTCCCGCCCTTGTGCGAGACTAATGCATCCTGCAGCGGTTTGTCCTCAGAGCGCAGAGAGAAGAAACTGATCTCACTCGTGTTCACTTATGTGTGAGCTTTACATTAGCTGCACGCTGACAGACCATTACCTGCCCACACTTTCTACAATAACTCGAGCAAAGATGCAGACAATGGATCCACGCAAATGCTTCAGTTGCGTGTGCTGTCTTGACTTTATACTAATTACGCACCCCATTTGAATAAACTGGACCAACTTTTTTGCCTGTTTACCATAAGGGCCCGCGCTGCCCTCGCTTTTACCTCTTCCATCAGCATCGATCTGCAAATACACGTCTATGGGCTAATTATGCAGAGTGAGCCTTCAGACTGGCATCAGTCATTCATGTTGCGCTCTGAAGCTGTTTTACTGTAAAATCCATTACTCCTAATTGTGGGAATCACACTATTAGGATGTTCCATTAATCAACACTGCGCTCATAATAGCCGTTAATAATTCTGCAGCCGC